>NC_136648.1:19858028-20465528 GCF_949748355.1 Melanostigma gelatinosum | reverse complement strand
TTTTGAGGGGAGGTTTATACAGAACCCTCCACTGGGCGTTCCCGTCCAGTTTTGCTGACCATACGGTGGAGGGCCTGTTGCTCAGCCCGACCTTGTGGATGCTTTTCACGCAGTTCATCTACAAAGTCTTTTTGTTGGCTTTCCGCAATGTTAGTTTTGTCTCGTCCATGACTTTTAGCAGGGGGCCGGTCAGTTTTCCCAGCCCTGGGCTCAAGTTTATCTCTGGGAAAGGGTCGGTGGGATCAGGTTCCTTAGTTTTTCCCCAGTACATCCCCAGGAGGCTCCACTCCTCGCCCGTCAGCTTCCGGGTCCAGAGCTCCAGGATCCTCTGGGCCAGCCGATTGGAATGGAGCCCCAGCAGAGAGCCCAGGGCCTGAGCATCGTTCAGCACCGGCCCCACTGCATCCACCACTTGTCTCAACGTCAGGGTGCCAGACCGGATGAGCGCCGCCGTCAGGCCTGGTGTTGTTTCGCTGCCTACATCCAGTCTGGCCCCGTAGATCAATGGCTCTCTCAACACCCAGTGCAGAGAGTTGGCTGGAAGGCACCTGTGCTTGGTAAAAAGAGCCCATGATTTAAAAACACTTTGGTAAAACAGAGGCAACCCTTTTAAATTTAAAAATGTAGAATCGGTTAAAAACAGAACATCATCCAATCCCAAGTAATTGGCACGTCTCAGGATGCTGCTGGCCACGCCTCTCCACACTAGATCTGTCGGACCTGCCAGGTATTTTTGTATAAACTGTAGTCTAAAAGTGGCAGTCCGACTGGCCAGATGGATGAGGCCCTGTCCCCCCTCCTCTCTGGTTAAAAACAGCACCCCCTGTGGCACCCAGTGCATACCCCCCCAAAAGAAATCCACCATTTTTTCTGGATATCAGCCAGTAGGCCGGAGGGGGGGTCTGCGCAATTCAGTTTGTGCCACAGTTGGGATGCAACCAGGTTGTTTAAAACCAGCACTCTACCTCTAAAAGACATGTGAGGGAGCAGCCATTTCCATTTTTCCATCTTTCCTTCGATCTTTTCTGTGATGGTCTCCCAGTTTTTGTTTACAGTGTTCTCATCCCCCAAGAACACTCCTAGATATTTTAACCCGCCTCTACTCCATATGAGGTCTTGGGGGAGAGCCGGGAGACCGCCACGCCACCCACCGACAGCGAGGGCGTCACTTTTCTTCCAGTCAACCCTCGCTGACGATGCTACACTAAAATCCCTCACAATGTCGGTTAAAAGATCCACGTCTCCCCGGTCTCCAATAAAAACAATGAGATCATCGGCATAAGCCGATAAAATCAAGTCTTCATTAAAACCAGGTAAAACCAGACCCCCCAACCTAGAGCGGACTTTACAGAGGAGGGGCTCCAGGGAGAGTGCATAGAGCATCCCCGACAGAGCACAGCCCTGCCGGACACCTCTACACACTCTGAAAGGAGCACACAGACCACCGTTCAGTTTCAGCACACTCTCAACGTCATTGTACAGCACCTTGGTCTTGGCTATGAAACCAGCACTGAACCCAAACCTCTCCATTACTGTCCAGAGAAAGCAGTGTTCAACGCGGTCAAAAGCCTTTTCCTGGTCTAGAGAAATCAGACCAGTATCTAAACCCAAAGAACTGGAGACATCCAAAACATCCCGAATTAGGTGAACATTGTCCACCATAGACCTGCCGGGCACACAGTAGGTCTGGTCCCGGTGGATGACCGCTCCATAGCCCTCCCCAGCCTGGAGGCCAAGACTTTGGACAGAATCTTGTAATCCACACAGAGCAGTGACACGGGGCGCCAGTTCCTAATCTCCTGCAGGTTCCCCTTTTTTGGCAGCAGTGTGAGGACTGCTCTCCTGCAGGACACTGGCATGGAGCCAGAGGCCAGACACTCTTTAAAAACATCTAACACATCCTGTGCTAAGATGTCCCAGTAGGCTCTAAAAAACTCTACTGTTAGGCCATCGATGCCAGGAGCCCGCCGCCCCTGCATGCTCTGCAGGGCAGTCTGCAGCTCCTGCATCTCTAGGGGGCCCTCGAGCTGTGAGTTGGTCCCCTTTGAGACCTGAGGTAGTCCCTCACAGAACCCCTCCACCAGTTTCTTATTTTCTGTGTACTCACTTGTGTACAAACTCTGATAAAAACTCACAGCTCGGTGTCGTATCTGGCTTGGCTCCATGAGTTCTTCCCCCGTGTCAGACAGCAGTGTGTGGATTACCTTCCTCTGTCCATTATTTTTCTCCAGGCTGAAGAAGTAGCTAGAGGGAGCATCCATCTCCCTGACGCTCTGAAACCGGGACCTGACCAGTGCGCCCTGTACTTTTGTATCTAACAGGTCGGCTAATGCCATCTTTTTAACTTTGAGGCTCTCAATATAACCTCGATTTCCTGTGGACTCACTCAAATGTTCTAGTTCCACTATATCGGCCTCCAGATCCTTCATAGATCTGGTGATGTCTCTGGTAACATTGAGGGTGTGCTGCTGACACAAGAGTCTGATTTGAGTCTTACCATGGTCCCACCACTGCCTAAGACTGCTAAAATCACCCTTCCTCTGTCTAAAAACACCCCAGAAAAAAATAAAAGCCTCTCTAAAACTCTTATCTGATGTTAAAACTGAATTAAAATGCCAATACGCGCTTTTTGGTAAAATATGCTTAATAAATATATTACATAACAGCAGGGAATGGTCAGTAAAACCAGCAGGCTGAATCACACATTGTTTAAAAACATTAAAATGATGTTTAAAACAATAAATACGGTCTAGTCTGGCTAAGGAGACCCTACTCTCTCTGAAGTGGGACCAGGTGTACTGACGGCAGTCTGGATGCATCCTCCTCCACACATCCACCAGGCCGTGAGAGTGGACCAGCTGCTTTAGGACGTGCTGAGAGGCTGGATGAGGTTCTGCATGGTTACGATCTACAGTCGCATCTTCTGTGCAGTTAAAATCCCCACCCAAGAATAAAAGATCCTCTGATGTACAACTATCTAAAACAACATTAATGTGTTGTAAAAACTGCTTCCTCTCCGCACCGGTTGTTGGGGCGTAGACGTTGATAAAAACTGCTTTAAAAAGGTCGAACTGAGCTTTTAGTACCAACAACCTCCCCTCAACGAGACGCTGGACCTCCAGGGAGGAGGGAGTAAAAGATCTGGAGAGGAGGAAACCAACTCCTCCACTCAGAGAAGTGTTGTGGCTTAAAATAACTTCTCCACCCCATTCTCTTCTCCACTCAATTTCATTATTAAAATCACTGTGTGTTTCTTGTAAAAACATGATATCTACTTTTTTTATTTTAGCTGTTTCATAGATGACTGCTCTCTTTTTTTTCTCTCTTGCCCCATTAACATTTAAAACCCCTACTCTAAAAATGTCCATGATGAGTAGTTTAAACCCAAATAAAACAAATAACTTAATTAAAAACCTATTTGCTCGCATCATCCACTAAACTTCTTTTTGCTTTCTGCACCAGTTTTTTTAATCTGAAGCCTTCCAGGTCCGTTATACCAGACTTCATTCTATTCATTAAGTGAAGTCTAGCCGAGGAACAAAATAATTTAAGATCTGGGAATTCTTCCGTTATTTTTACATGATGTCTGTTTTTTGTTTGTTGTAAAAACTTTTTCATTCTTTCAGCAGTGTAAATGTTTTTTTGCTGGCTGTTGCTGAGAACTATGTCACTGTTGTCAGAAAGACACTCACTGTCCTCTTCCTCCTCACTGTTTACTTTCTGTCCCTCTTCTTCATCTATCTTACTCGTTTTTGCTTCACTTATTAGATTTTTGTTCTTCTTCTTTCTCTTCGTTGCTAGTTTATTTCCCACTGCTTCTGCTTCCTCCTCCATCTCTTCCTCTTCCACCTGTTCACTCCAAAACTTCCCCTGTCCACCTCTGTTCTTTATGCTGCTCCCTGCTGCCTCCTTCACCTGTTCAGCCTCCTGCCCTTCACCTGTCTGTTCCTCCTCTTCCTCACCTGCCTGCTTCTCTTCACCTGTCTGTTCCTCCTCTTCCTCACCTGCCTGCTTCTCTTCACCTGTCTGTTCCTCCTCTTCCTCACCTGCCTGCTTCTTTTCACCTGTCTGTTCCTCCTCTGCCTCACCTTTCTGCTTCTGTTCACCTGTCTGCACCTCCTCTCCTGCTTGCTTCACCTGCTCGCTGTTTTTTCCTGTTGTGTTTCTTTGTTTAGTGCTCTGAGTGTCTTGACTCTCCTCAGGTTCAAGCTCAGCCACTTCTTCTCCTTCATTCACCCCCTCACTACTGTCTCTGTTTTCATGCACTTCCTCCACCTCTCCTTTCTCCTTCTCTGTTTGTTCAGAGCTCACCCCATCTTTCCTTTTTTCTTTATCATTTTTTTTTTCCAACCCCTCATCATCTTCCTGTCTTTTTTTTTCTGTTTCTGCCTGGTTTGAACCAGCATCTTTCTTCCCTTTTTCTGCTTCCTCATCCCCAGTTTTCCCCCACGCTTTTTTCTTCTCCGCACCTGTCCTCCCGGCACTACCCCCCTCACCCGCCCCCTCCCCTGGACAAGCCCTCGCCAGGTGCCCCTCTTGTCCACAGTTAAAACACCTCATGTTCTGTGTTGTTGCGTATATGACGTGTACTATTCCCTCCACTGATAGCTTAAAATTGAGATCCAGCTCCATGCTGGAGTTACTCATTATCATGTATAATTGTCTCCTGTAAGAGACAATGTGCTTGAAGTCCGCTCCTTTACACCCAGAGGACATGTCTCTTACAGGAGACACAACCTTCCCATACCGGGACAACTCCCTGATGATGAGTTCATCTGCTATGTACGGCGGCACGTTAGACAGCATGACTCTTTTAGCCGGCATAGAGAGGGGCGTCACCAAAATCAGCGTCTCCCTGATGACGACACCTTTCTCCACGACGGTATTCGCCTTCTCTTCCTCATCCACAAACATCACAACCCCATCATTCATTCTAGCGGCAGTTTTGATGCTGAACGAGCCCACCAGCCTCGCTACCGCTACACACACGTCCTCCACTGAACAAGGAAACCCTGGCGAGATCTTAAAACCATGTTTCCTTGTCAGTTTTCGGAGCGGTGCCATGACAGCAGCCCTCGCTGCTCACTCGTGACGCAACACCCCCCAACACTCAAAAAACCCACAAAACACCACAAAACCACCAAAAAACGACACCTAATCAATGAACTACCTACTAATGCCCACTAAACATGAATCATATGTGCAAAAAAAATCCGAAAAAGTCACTCACTCCACCGATTCACACACCGCACCTCTCACTCCGCCATTCACTCCGTCATCCACTCAGAGAGAGAGAGAGAGAGAGAGACAGTGAGAGAGACAGTGAGAGAGAGAGAGAGAGACAGTGAGAGAGAGAGACAGTGAGAGAGAGAGACAGTGAGAGAGAGACAGTGAGAGAGAGAGACAGTGAGAGAGAGAGACAGTGAGAGAGAGACAGTGAGAGAGAGAGACAGTGAGAGAGAGACAGTGAGAGAGAGAGACAGTGAGAGAGAGAGACAGTGAGAGATTTTTTTTTGATTTTTAGAAAACCTTTATTTTACTTTTTTTTTGGTCTTTCCTCAAGTAATATGAACAAACAAAACATCGTTGCCGTGGCAACGGATTAGAAGCAACTCTTCACAACAAAAACAAAACAAAAACTTAATCAAAATAGTGTCTTTTCCCCATATGTACAAGAATCGTTGAGTTCATTCAGCTCTGTACTTAATCCGAGATCTGAAAACTGATCTGTAGAGTCAGGAGTTCAGGATGCTCCTGCTCCGCCGGTGGAGTCCTCAGAGGGTCCAGCATGCTGCTGAGACCTGGGTCGTGCCGGCCTGGATGCCCGTCCTGGCTCCGTCCCCCAGCGGTCCGTGAAACAGCCGGTGTGGGGACGTGGGCCCCGGTCTCTTTACTTAGCTCCATCTTTGTCCATCTCTTTCCTTATTGTCTGAACTATCTTCTTTAGTCTGAAGCCCTCCTGCTTCGTGAGACCTCCTCTGTCCTTGCTCCTCATGTGCGATCTGGCCGAGCTGGAGAGCTTCTCCGTGTCAGAGAGGTAGTCCTCCACTCTGGCTCCTTTCACGTTCTTACTTTTCTTCAGATACTCCTGTATCTCCTCCACACTGTATCCTTCAGAGTCCTTACGGCTGCCAGCCTCGTGTTTAGCAGGCTCACTTTCATCAGCAGCGTCTTTCTCCAGACTGGATTCAGCGCCTTTCTCCAGACTGGATTCAGCATCCTTCTCCAGACTGGATTCAGAGTCCTTCTCTAGACTGGGCTCACTCTCAGCAGCACCTACACTTGCTGTCATCGCCACTTTTTTGGCCTGTGAGTTTCCACTATTTTCCCCCTTCTTTCTCTTCAGCCGAGGAACCTTGAGCTGCTCCTCGTCTTCCTCCATATCCACCTCACTACCTTCCTCCACCTGTCCTCCAGTACTCTTCCTCACTCCCTGCAGCCCACTTGTCTCCTCCACCCTCACCTCTTGGGCCACCCCCGTCTCCTCCACCCTCACCTCCTGGGCCACACCCGTCCCCTCCACCCTCACCTCTTGGGCCACACTTATCGCCTCCCCCCTCACCTCCTGGGCCACACTTGTCTCCTCCACCCCCGCCTCCTGGGCCACACTTGTCTCCTCCATCCTCGCCTCCTGAGCTCCACTTGTTCCCTCATGTCCATCCTGCTTGTCCCCTCTGCCCTCCTCCTCAGTGCCTTTCTGGTTCTGGTCTTCATGAGGACCGTTTTTCCCAGGACACTCTCTGCTCATATGCCCTTCTTTCCCACAGCTGTAACATTTAAAATCATCAGTCTTCGCAAAAATGACATAGTCAAAGTCCTCTACAGTGATTTTGAACACGAGGTTCACCTCCCTGCTCCTGTTGCTGGGGATCATGCGGACCTGTCTCCTGTGAGACACTACGTGTTGTAACAGCGGGGATTTAAACCCAGAGGACATTCTCCTAACCGGAGACACCACCTTCCCGTGTTTGGCCAGCTCTCTGATGATGTCCTCGTTCCTAATGAACGGAGGAACGTTCGATACGGTGACTTGTACCGCCGGTGAGCTGAGAGCGTAAGCGGGTAGGAAAAGCTCGCCCACCTCCACCCCGTTATCCACCACCACTTCCGCAGCTTCTAAGCTGTCTAAAAATACGACCACAGCGCTGTTCATCCGTGCTGCGGACTTCACGCTGCTGTGGCCGACAACCGCACCTACTGCCAGACAGATCTGCTCCACCGAACACCCGAACCGCGGCGGGATCCGCACCCCGTGCTTCCTGGTCAAATCAATGAGGCTCATGGCGGCGCCTAGCCGCCGACAGCTCGCGCTGATCGGCTACAAACACCCCCAAACAAAGACCCTAAAAGTGCACACACACCCCGTGAACCCTTCACACTACACTACACTATCATCCCCAACATTACCCAACGAAGAAAAATGCCGCAAAACACGTTAATTCTCGCTCTCAAAAACTCCGCTCCTGCAGCTCCGCACACCTCCGTCCACTCAGAGAGAGAGAGAGATGGAGAGAGACAGTGAGAGAGAGAGAGAGAGAGACAGTGAGAGAGAGAGACAGTGAGAGAGAGAGACAGTGAGAGAGAGACAGTGAGAGAGAGACAGTGAGAGAGAGAGACAGTGAGAGAGAGAGACAGTGAGAGAGAGACAGTGAGAGAGAGAGACAGTGAGAGAGAGAGACAGTGAGAGAGAGAGACAGTGAGAGAGAGAGACAGTGAGAGAGAGAGACAGTGAGAGAGAGAGACAGTGAGAGAGAGAGAGACAGTGAGAGAGAGAGACAGTGAGAGAGAGAGACAGTGAGATAGAGAGAGAGAAAGACAGTGAGAGAAAGACAGTGAGAGAGAGAGAGAGAAAGACAGTGAGAGAGACGGTGAGAGAGAGAGAGAAAGACAGTGAGAGAGACGGTGAGAGAGAGAGAGAGAAAGACAGTGAGAGAGAGGTTTAATATATCTTTATTTGTTTGTGTTAAGTTCCATTTACAGAGTTCTACTGTTACTCAAAACAAACCGAAACTGTTTCAGAACACGATACGTCATCATATAAAACTGTTCAACAAATACGGTCCATCAAACATAAACGTGTCTTTAATTGTCTGTAGGCTGAGATCTGACTCTCACTTAGCGCCCACTTTGTCCAGTTCTTTGTTCACTTTGTGAACTATTTTCTTGAGTCTGTATCCTTCCTGCTTCGTGAGACCTCCTCTGTCCTTGCTCCTCATGTGAGATCTGGCAGAGCTGGAGAGCTTCTCCTTGTCCGAGAGGTAGTCCTCCACTCTGACTTTTCTCACGTTCTTACTCCTCCTCAGAAACTCCTTTATCTCCTCCACGCTGTAGCCTCCAGAGCCCCGAGAGCTGCCAGCACCGTGTGTAGAGGGCTCACTGTTTGCAGCAGAGTTCTCCTCCTGACTGGACTCAGAGTCCTCCCAACCGGACTCAGGGTCCTCTTCCGGCCTGGACTCACACTCGGCTGCTCCTCCACTTTCTGTAGTTGCCACTTTCTTGGCCTGTGAGCTTCCTCTGTCTCCTCTCTGTTTCCTCTTCAGCTGAGGGGCCTTGAGCTGCTCCTCGTCTGCTTCCATGGCCACCTCCCCACCTGCCTCCACCTGTCCTCCAGTACTCTCCCTCACCTGCTGTACCCCACCCGTCACCTCCACTCTCACCTCCTGAGCCCCAACCGTCTCCTCCACCCTCCCCGCCTGTACCCCACCCGTCACCTCCACTCCCACCTCCTGAGCCCCACCCGTCTCCTCCACCCTCCCCTCCTGAGCCCCACCCGTCACCTCCACTCTCACCTCCTGAGCCCCACCCGTCTCCTCCCCCCTCACCTCCTGAGCCCCACCCGTCACCTCCACCCTCCCCTCCTGAGCCCCACCCGTCACCTCCCCCCTCACCTCCTGAGCCCCACCCGTCACCTCCACTCGCACCTCCTGAGCCCCACCTGCCTCCTCCACTCTCACTACCTGAGCCCCACCCGTCTCCTCCACCCTCGCCTCCTGTGCTCCACTTGTTCCCTCTTGTCCGTCCTGCTTGTCCTCTGTCCTCAGTACCTCTCTGGTTCTGGTCTTTGTTTGAGCCGTGTTCCCCAGGACAAACTCTGCTCAGATGTCCTTCTTTCCCACAGCTGTAACATTTAAAATCGTTCGTCTTTGCAAAGATGACGTAGTCAAAGTCGTCCACTGTGATCTTGAAGCTGAGGTTGACCACTCTGCTCCTGTCGCTGGGGATCATGAAGACATGTCTCCTGTGAGACACCACGTGCTGCAACAGCGGAGACTGAAATCCAGAGGACACCCTCCTAACCGTAGACACCACCTTCCCATGTTTGGACAGCTCTTTGACGATGGCCTCGCTCTTTATGAATGGCGGCACGTTGGACACAGTGACTTGCACCTCCGGTGATGCGAGAGCATACGTGGGCAGGAAGTGCTCACCGATGGAGATCCCGTTTATCAACACCACTTCCGCAAGTTCGATACTGTCCAGAAAAATGACCACAGCGCTGTTCATCCGCGCTGCGGACTTCACGTGGCTGTGCCCGACAATCTCACCCACTGCCAAGCTGAGCTACTCCACGGAATACCCGAACAGCGGCGGGATCTTCACGCCGTGTTCCCTGGTTAGCTCCGTCAGGCGCATGCTAGCGTTTAGCACGCCGACAGCACCTGCTGCCCGGCTGCACTCCGCTCAAAAAGACCCAAAAAAACAGATAAAAGTACGCAAAAAAACCCCGTGAACCCTCCACACTACACTACACTATCATCCCCAACATTACCCAACGAAGAAAAATGTCGAAAAACACGTTAATTATCGCTCTCAAAACTCCGCTCCTGCAGCTCCGCACACCTCCTTCCACTCAGAGAGAGAGAGAGAGAGAGAGAGAAAGACAGTGAGAGAGAGAGACAGTGAGAGAGAGAGACAGTGAGAGAGAGAGACAGTAAGAGAGAGACAGTAAGAGAGAGACAGTGAGAGAGAGAGACAGTGAGAGAGAGAGACAGTGAGAGAGAGAGACAGTGAGAGAGAGAGACAGTAAGAGAGAGACAGTGAGAGAGAGACAGTGAGAGAGAGAGACAGTGAGAGAGAGAGACAGTGAGAGAGAGACAGTGAGAGAGAGAGACAGTGAGAGAGAGAGACAGTGAGAGAGAGACAGTGAGAGAGAGAGACAGTGAGAGAGAGAGACAGTGAGAGAGAGACAGTGAGAGAGAGAGACAGTGAGAGAGAGAGACAGTGAGAGAGAGAGACAGTGAGAGAGAGAGACAGAGAGAGAGATACAGTGAGAGAGAGATAGACAGTGAGAGAGAGAGACAGTGAGAGAAAGACAGTGAGAGAGAGAGAGAGAAAGACAGTGAGAGAAAGACAGTGAGAGAGAGAGAGAGAAAGACGGTGAGAGAGACGGTGAGAGAGAGAGTGAGAGAGTGAGAGAAAGACAGTGAGAGAGAGAGACAGTGAGAGAGAGAGACAGTGAGAGAGAGAGACAGTGAGAGAGAGAGAGAGAGAGAAAGACAGTGAGAGAGAGAGAGAAAGAGAAAGACAGTGAGAGAAAGACAGCGAGAGAGAGAGAAAAAAAGAGAGAGAGAATAGGGAGGCAGCGAGCTTTCCCAGAGGACTTTAGGAGCACCGAGGGAGCTCGCTGCTGACAGACGGTAGGAGAAAGACAGAGAATCATACAGAGTGAATTGGCTTTCCGCTCTGACAGACAATTCTCTGAAGATCACTGCTGCAAACATAGGGACAGTCCAGGGGTACTGAGATACCACAGTCTGCAAAGGGATGAAGGAGAAGGACAGAAGAGACGAAAACTGACGGACTGGAGAACAGCATTGTGCAATTCCAGGCAGAAATAACAGAGGATCACATTACGAAGGTAGAAAAAGAGAATAACACAAGGCTGAAGAGACAACTTGACAAAACTAAGGCACCATGAACAACACGGCAGAGGAACATCCATACACCTGAAGTGGGCAAGGAGACGGAAGAAGACACAGCAAGGACAATCCCTCTCAATGTTCCAAAAACCAAGAGACAAAGACATTCGGATGACAAAACCTGACAGACGGACACTACTTCAACACTGCTCTTTACATGAGAGGAAGAAAAGAGAAACAGAAGAGAAGCAGGCAAAACACTAGAGGGACAGAAAGGAGAGCAGCAGGAGGAGAAAGACCAAGGAGAAGAAGCACACGGCAGTAGAGGAAGAAGAAGTGAGGGACAAGCCAACGAGGGACCCAGACTAACCCTGGAGTATCTCACCAGCGCATTGCTCAGCCCAGCAGGGAAGATGTCCAAGTCCTCCCCCCGTCTGGGTCGACCCGGATCAGCGGGGTCTAAGAGCCCCAGCTTGAGAAAGGAGCCGCAGGGTAATCGCTCATGCATGCTGCGGATTGGAGAGAGGCTGATGAGGGCAGGCAGCGAGGGGAACCTGGTCCAGAGACCCATACCAGCCCAGAGCCGGAGCGAGGCTTCCTCAACTGGATTAGGGCAAGGACCTCCAGCCCTGGAGGACAAGCCTGCTGAGCATACAGGAAGTAACTCCAGCAAAGGTGAGGTCGCTCTCTCCAGTTCTTTACACAAACATATTAAACCTCACACAATGCTGTGTGCTAGATTACCCAAGGTAGCGCAGGAAATCACACAGTAAGGAAGGCACTTTTGTGGCTTTTATACAACTTTACTTCTATCGTCTATATTTGTAATATCTCTGACTTGGAATTCACAGAGAGAGGCTGACATGAACGGTTAACCCACTGGGTTGCTCTTAGCTGCTGCACTGGGGCGTCTGTGGCTCAGATGTAGAGCGGGTCGTCTACTCATCAGAAGATCAGCCGGTTCCTGTAGATTCTGATGAGGAGGTGGCAACCGTGTGTGTGTGTGTGTGTGTGTGTGTGTGTGTGTGTGTGTGTGTGTGTGTAGGTGTGTGTGTGTGTGTGTGTGTGTGTGTGTGTGTGTGTGTGTGTGTGTGTGTGTGTGTGTGTGTGTGTGTGTGTGTGTGTGTGTGTGTGTGTGTGAACGGGTGAATGTTGATGTGTAGCGTAAAGCCCTTTGGAGTGGTTGGAAGACGAGAAAGTCTTTTTCATTTTTCATTCACTCATCAAACGATATGATGTAAGGACCAGAGGAAGTGTAAAATGCACATGACATTTACATAGTCATGCTGTCTGCCTCACATTATTTGTATTCAGGCATATATTTAACATACAAATACTTTTAAGTTAGGGCGACATATATGATCTCTAATGTGTTTCGCCATTTTAACATGCATATTCCAAGCTGCAGTGAGAAAAGCAGAGAGGGATTTCTTGTGTGTCCTCAATGCTCACACTGCTGCTGCCAGGCTGGATTAGTTGCTGTCATGCCGGCAGAGTTTATGCATGAACTGTGATCCATCTCCGTGTCAGTGTGTCAGTCCAGCAGTAGGGTCTGCCCTGCCATTCACTGCTGCTCTCACTTTCTCTGGTCAATCTAGAACCTTTGATATGAGTGTTTACATGAAGCCCCGTGCTGTATATAATACAATATGACATACATGTATTCGCATGTAGAGTCTGACTGACTGGGGAATAATCTCTACCCATCACAGATTAGTCAGTAGCAGTGTATACGTCAATGGGCAAGTCAAAGAAATGTCAGCTCAGAATATATTTTAGTCACAGTGTCTCCATTACGGAGTCTGTATTATACGGAGTACTCGGTTTATAGGGTTAGAAAGTTTATTTTTGCCCTGAAATACTTCCTGCTCGGTAAGGAGTACAACTCCAAAACCTGATCCAAAAGACTCTAAAACTGATCGGCATGCTGCCCCATCTTCTCTCTTGAGGTGAGGTGAGGTGAGGTGAGGAAGCAAGGTGCCCAAAACCACATCGTTCACAAAGAGTAGAGCTTCAGGCAGACAGTACAGATCACCAAACTGTAAGTTGAACGGGAACAATTTGTGTCAGTTCCACCATAAATCAAACTAAACATTCAAAGATATTGCATATGCATATGCATATGCATATGCATATATATATATATATATATAGATAGATAGATAGATAGATAGATAGATAGATAGATAGATAGATAGATAGATAGATAGATATATATATATTAAAAACAGCAGGCTGGTGGGTTGGTGTGACGGCCCCCTGGCCTGTTTACTTGTATGTGTCTCTTTAATGCAACAGGTACCTGGAGGTGTTGATCGCCCTAAGTGGGGGCACCTGGGCCCGGTGCTCTTGACGCTCTTGGCTCTCGTGCATTCTTGTTTTGTTCCCGTTCATACAACATCTGTTTCTCACACTACACTTTTAATCATGCAGACATACACCTACGCCACTGATTTTACTGATTATCCAATGCCAACTTCATTTAAATAACTGACTTCAGCCTGTATCTCCATTGTTTTTAGGTTATTTTGTCATGGCTTCAGAGCCAGGTCGTGACCCAAACTGAACCACAAAGCAGCTCCAAAGATTCCAATAGACAAACGCTGTTAATGACATTTCAAGTACTTTTACTTTACTTTTTATGTCAAATAAGCTCAACAAATAGTCAGTGTTAACTGGAAACTCTTTTACTCGCGTTGCCTGTACAAATACCACAGTTATGATGTTGCTTAGTAAAGGTAGAATGATGTCAAATTAAAGTGACTGTCCTTTCAGGACATTCAAAGGGCAATGAGTTCATCTTTTACTGTCCCATATTGCCATACAACAATGAATCTGCAGGTTGTTGAGGAGCTACATTTCCAATGACATTAAAACTGGGATCAAACACTCCTACATTCCAGTTCTACAGTCTTCACCACCAACCGCCTCCATTGTAGCTGCCCGAGGATGGAGATCATCGCCGTGAGTGTGCAAGCCATCGGCATGACAGCCCCATTTCAGTGATGACGGCTAAAAAAGGTCTCTTGCCAAATCAAAAACGATCTGTGCTCCAGTCAGCTTGTACTCCTGTGTTCTGGAGAAAAAGAGAGCTCATTGTTTTCATCCAGCGCATGCCACTGTTGGGCAGCGATGGGGAGGGCGAGAGGGCCTGAAAGTAATGACAATTTGTCAGTGTTGTAGCAGTGGTGATAGAAGTCAATGTAAAGGTTGCTTTATGTCTCAAATTGTTTCCTTTCAACGTTTGTCCCCCAGGAGATCAATGTGTAACTTCCTTTTGCAGACATTTACACTCATACATTTAAATTCTCTGAAGACAAAATCCACAGCAAGTTTGTGCGCCTTGTCATCGAACCACCTCGAAAGCAAAAGTAATCCTTCCTGTTGTGAATAACCACACTCCAAAGCCGTCTCAGAGAGGATTTGTTAACACGGAGTAGTTGTGGATAGAAAGAAGCAACTTCTCCAAGTCGTCCCTTTTCTTTGGCAAACATACGACTTCAATTCCCATACCAGGGAAGAGACTGCAGACTCGCGTTGTGTACAGCAAACAGTGAAAGTGAAAGTATTTGGTTTCCTGGCTCTGCAGCCCTCTACTAACAGCTCACGGACGCTTCCACTGACTGTTCCAGTACTTCCCTGACATATTTATCAAATGGACATCTTGTTTTGGAGACAAAAAAATGATAATAAACAACAGGGGTCAGTGTCACGCTCTCTGACAAACACATTGCATTTCCTGTCACTATTTCAGAATAAAAGTAAACTTCCGATAAAATGTTTTTAATGTGAAGCTGAAGCTACAGCAAATGTTTGATTTTCTATTAGCAGTTACTTAACACCGCATTTTTTTCCAGAAATGTTGCTACAGACACCTAGTTCATAATACTGACTCATAATACTAATAATATTGCAATACTTTCATCAGTGGGCTCAATCACAATTATGTTCCCTCATTCGGCGACAGTGACTTAATAGACATTTATTTCAATGAAATTCTTTTATTTCAATGAAATTCTTATTGGAGAGAAAGAGTTTATTACTTCATCCTTGTAGGCGTTGAGTCTCGATGTTGTGACTGTGTCCCCACAACATGAGTAACACACGTTCACACACACAGTTATGTGTGTACAGTATTCAGTTAGATTTCCCCCGGTCAGTGCTTTCAGTTTTTCTGTCCTGTCGCACATTCCTGAGCTGGGAGTTGGAGTCCGTCAGTATTGTCCTGTCTTGTCCCCGTGGATTACAGCCCTCTGCTGATTAGTTACATTCCCTCTCGTATCATCACATTCCACCCTTTGACTATGAAGTGATGCTAATCTCTCCGTGCTCGCTACTTCAAAAGCCGGAGGGAAGAGGAAGGCTGGAAGGGAGGGAGGGATGGCCAATACATTGTACCATGTGCTTTTACAAACTCGTCATGCAGAAACCAACGGGCTTAGGAGGAAAAATAAAAACTGACCTTTCAGTGAGTCCAACACAACCTTGATTGTAATAGTGTTGCAAAAAGGCAAAATTCAGTAAACCCTGTCACAGAATGTGGTGAAACGATCTAAATCATGTCAAATTGAACATTAACATTGTTCTCTCTCTTCTGTGTCGATATGTGATGTTGTTCTGTTTGGGAACTCAGACAAACAAGTGAAAAGAGGCGGAGTGCAGATTTAAGTCTGTTGTTCCCATTTTCTTTTTTGCCGAATGACGACTTATAATGAAGTCGTGTCTACTTGTGAGCCCTTGCTGGTTGTAAGCAATTTCATCAAAAAGTGATTTCTCGTATTGTCACTCCTATTATCCTCAGATCGTTTTATACGCCTAATTATTAGAGTCCCGAAACAGAAGAATTATCCAGGATTTCATAGGAAAAAAAAGAGAGAGAAAAATCAATCAAAAACGTATCTTCCATCAGATTAATTTTTTTGTTTGAATGACGTTATTGCAGGCGAAGCTCTTCTTGATTCTTGTTGTATGAAACAAACGGTGGCCTCTCTGCGTCGTCTCGCACACATCTGAACCAACACCTGGAGCAGAACGCTGATCGGTCCGTGTTCTGGTTAACCGGACACAAACACATTACTTGAAGCCTGACAAAATGTATTGTTTTGTGATATATGACTCCACGATTCTCACATAATCTTGTGAAAAAAGTAACTTTACTCAGTTTTTATGCTAATGGTGGTGCGATCTCTATACGAAGTCCAATTCGATTTTTTAAAAATTGCACTGTATCGCCAGTATTGCTAGGTAGTGAATCGTAACCCCTGTATCATGAGACGTATCGTAACGCCAGATGTTTGCCAACAAACACCCCCAGTTGTTTCAGCAAACTGGACCACTTTACCATCCTCAAACTACAGACCTGTTGAACTTGTAACGCCCCCAAATGAATGCGATACAGTTAATGTGAGTACTTTGAAAATATTAACAACAGATGACTGTTTACCGATGTTCATTTGCTGAATTATTACTGAACAAAATTCACAGCTGATTTGTCAGACTCTGAAGAAACAAGAGGACTGAATACTTTCCTCAGAGGTTTGATCCAGTCAGTGATTCGGAGAAGAACTGCAGGCTACACTACGTGTGTGTGTGTACGTGTGTGATGTTCAACAAGCAGAAACGATATTTCCCATGGCTGTCTTGTATCTGTCCAGCTGTCGCTGCCAGGCTCTGTGTCCTTGTCAAGACTCACACACACATACACACACTCTCACAGCAGCAGCAAAGTCGCAGTCATCGGGCAATAAGAGGCTGTAACAGCATTTTGTTTTACATGAAAACATCAGCAGTAGCACATAGACCCCAGCCTTTCTCTTTTCCTCTTTTTTTGTTGCTTCTTTTCATGTTTTATTTTTAAGGTCTTTTTCATAATCAATCAATGTATAATTCTGATCATTCAGGCTCGTCTTCATGTGAAGCTACATGTCTCTTCAAATAAGACTCACGACACCAATCCAGCCAATAATGTCCGCAGTGTGGTTATTTCTTCGTTTCTGACAGTGTAAATCATGTATCTGACTGGTTTGCAAATACAGAGAAAGATGATTTTAGCAAGTGTGTGGTAATATCAGGTTGTAGATTTAACGCTACAGTCAGATGAGAAAAGGAGGTAGGTACTCTCTGGTTCCTGAACAGCGACTGTTAGGATAAACTGGGGTCATAAAACGTCCAGTTGCTGCAAAGAAGCAAATATACAATAAGTGGAAGAGACACTGTCCTGTGCATACTGGAGGGCTCAGGACTAGGTCCCTTTGGTGGCCTTGGGAGTGTGGAAGGTATTTAATCAGTATAGTACACACAGTATAGTATAGCACATACAGTATAGTACAGTACAAACAGCATAGTATAGTACAGACAGTATAGTATAGCACATACAGTATAGTACAGTACAAACAGCATAGTACAGTACAAACAGTTTAGTGTAGTACAGACAGTATAGTACAGCACATACAGTATAGTACAGTACAAACAGCGTAGTACAGTACAAACAGTTTAGTGTAGTACAGACAGTATAGTATAGCACATACAGTATAGTACAGTACAAACAGTATAGTGTAGTACAGACAGTATAGTACAGCACATACAGTATAGTACAGTACAAACAGCATAGTATAGTACAGACAGTATAGTATAGCACATACAGTATAGTACAGTACAAACAGTATAGTACAGTACAAACAGTATAGTGTAGTACAGACAGTATAGTACAGCACATACAGTATAGTACAGTACAAACAGTATAGTGTAGTACAGACAGTATAGTACAGCACATACAGTATAGTACAGTACAAACAGTTTAGTGTAGTACAGACAGTATAGTACAGCACATACAGTATAGTACAGCACAAACAGTATAGTGTAGTACAGACAGTATAGTACAGCACATACAGTATAGTACAGTACAAACAGTATAGTGTAGTACAGACAGTATAGTACAGCACATACAGTATAGTACAGTACAAACAGTATAGTGTAGTACAGACAGTATAGTATAGCACATACAGTATAGTACAGTACAAACATCATATTACAGTACAAACAGTATAGTGTAGTACAGACAGTATAGTACAGAACATACAGTATAGTACAGTACAAACAGTATAGTGTAGTACAGACAGTATAGTACAGCACATACAGTATAGTACAGTACAAACAGTTTAGTGTAGTACAGACAGTATAGTACAGTACAAACAGCATAGTGTAGTACAGACAGTATAGTATAGCACATACAGTATAGTACAGTACAAACATCATATTACAGTACAAACAGTATAGTGTAGTACAGACAGTATAGTACAGAACATACAGTATAGTACAGTACAAACAGTATAGTGTAGTACAGACAGTATAGTACAGCACATACAGTATAGTACAGTACAAACAGTTTAGTGTAGTACAGACAGTATAGTACAGTACAAACAGCATAGTGTAGTACAGACAGTATAGTACAGCACATACAGTATAGTACAGTACAAACAGTATAGTGTAGTACAGACAGTATAGTATAGCACATACAGTATAGTACAGTACAAACAGCATAGTATAGTACAGACAGTATAGTATAGCACAGACAGTATAGTACAGTACAAACAGCATAGTGTAGTACAGACAGTATAGTACAGCACATACAGTATAGTACAGTACAAACAGTATAGTGTAGTACAGACAGTATAGTACAGCACATACAGTATAGTACAGTACAAACAGTATAGTGTAGTACAGACAGTATAGTACAGCACATACAGTATAGTACAGTACAAACAGTTTAGTGTAGTACAGACAGTATAGTACAGCACATACAGTATAGTACAGCACAAACAGTATAGTGTAGTACAGACAGTATAGTACAGCACATACAGTATAGTACAGTACAAACAGTATAGTGTAGTACAGACAGTATAGTACAGCACATACAGTATAGTACAGTACAAACAGTATAGTGTAGTACAGACAGTATAGTATAGCACATACAGTATAGTACAGTACAAACATCATATTACAGTACAAACAGTATAGTGTAGTACAGACAGTATAGTACAGAACATACAGTATAGTACAGTACAAACAGTATAGTGTAGTACAGACAGTATAGTACAGCACATACAGTATAGTACAGTACAAACAGTTTAGTGTAGTACAGACAGTATAGTACAGTACAAACAGCATAGTGTAGTACAGACAGTATAGTATAGCACATACAGTATAGTACAGTACAAACAGCATAGTATAGTACAGACAGTATAGTATAGCACATACAGTATAGTACAGTACAAACAGTATAGTGTAGTACAGACAGTATAGTACAGCACATACAGTATAGTACAGTACAAACATCATAGTATAGTACAGACAGTATAGTACAGCACATACAGTATAGTACAGTACAAACAGCATAGTATAGTACAGACAGTATAGTGTAGTACAGACAGTATAGTACAGCACATACAGTATAGTACAGTACAAACAGCATAGTACAGTACAAACAGTATAGTGTAGTACAGACAGTATAGTACAGCACATACAGTATAGTACAGTACAAACAGTATAGTGTAGTACAGACAGTATAGTACAGCACATACAGTATAGTACAGTACAAACAGTATAGTGTAGTACACACAGTATAGTACAGCACATACAGTATAGTACAGTACAAACAGCATAGTACAGTACAAACAGTATAGTGTAGTACAGACAGTATAGTACAGCACATACAGTATAGTACAGTACAAACAGTATAGTGTAGTACAGACAGTATAGTACAGCACATACAGTATAGTACAGTACAAACAGTATAGTGTAGTACACACAGTATAGTACAGCACATACAGTATAGTACAGTACAAACAGCATAGTACAGTACAAACAGTATAGTGTAGTACAGACAGTATAGTACAGCACATACAGTATAGTACAGTACAAACAGTATAGTGTAGTACAGACAGTATAGTACAGCACATACAGTATAGTACAGTACAAACAGTATAGTGTAGTACACACAGTATAGTACAGCACATACAGTATAGTACAGTACAAACAGCATAGTACAGTACAAACAGTATAGTGTAGTACAGACAGTATAGTATAGCACATACAGTATAGTACAGCACATACAGTATAGTACAGTACAAACAGCATAGTATAGTACAGACAGTATAGTATAGCACATACAGTATAGTACAGTACAAACAGCATAGTATAGTACAGACAGTATAGTATAGCACATACAGTATAGTACAGTACAAACAGTATAGTGTAGTACAGACAGTATAGTACAGCACATACAGTATAGTACAGTACAAACAGCATAGTATAGTACAGACAGTATAGTACAGCACATACAGTATAGTACAGTACAAACAGTATAGTGTAGTACACACAGTATAGTACAGCACATACAGTATAGTACAGTACAAACAGCATAGTACAGTACAAACAGTATAGTGTAGTACAGACAGTATAGTATAGCACATACAGTATAGTACAGTACAAACAGCATAGTACAGTACAAACAGTATAGTGTAGTACAGACAGTATAGTATAGCACATACAGTATAGTACAGTACAAACAGCATAGTACAGTACAAACAGTATAGTGTAGTACAGACAGTATAGTATAGCACATACAGTATAGTACAGCACATACAGTATAGTACAGTACAAACAGCATAGTATAGTACAGACAGTATAGTATAGCACATACAGTATAGTACAGTACAAACAGCATAGTATAGTACAGACAGTATAGTATAGCACATACAGTATAGTACAGTACAAACAGCATAGTATAGTACAGACAGTATAGTATAGCACATACACTATAGTACAGTACAAACAGTATAGTGTAGTACAGACAGTAGAAAGTAGCTCTGCATTACACCCCTAGTACCTAAACAGCCACTGCAGGGGAAAAAAAGTACAACAAATTTCTGCCGTTGAGCTCCAACTAATGAGACACATTTTCAACATGCCACAAAGTATGAATGCTCTCAGTTAAATTGAAATACAGTTTGAACATTTAGGATGTCATCACATGGAGGAGAGCATCATTAAGTGCAAAGCAACATCGCTTTAACCTTTTGCAATAGTGACATTGGCCTACTTTCTTCCTTCAAGTTCATTTTCGTCCCATAGCGCTCTGTTTCTTTAATAATGGCCCAGGCCGTTATGAGCACGGAGGACACATTTTCATAAAAACAAGCCAACATGCCAGATATGATCCAAACTCTTCTTGGACAGATGTAAAAGCAGAGCCAACGTTTTTTTCCAGGACAGTGGGCTTTTTCTGCTGGTAGCAAATCTCATCCATTCACTGCGATCTTCTGAAAACAAAAGCATCAGCCCTGCATATGATTAGCAGATGTGGAGATCTGACCGCCGCTTGTGTCCGTTGTGGCCATGTGTTTTTGCTCTGTTGCTTTTAAACCCAATGAAAACTATGCATATAATTATATACACAAATGCAGAAGCAAAGACAATTGTTCATTTAATCTTGTCTTCATTGTTCTATAATTGTCTTTGGAATAAGGGCACAACAAGGATTAATCATCAATCTGTCAAGAGAAGCTCACAAAGACACACATATGAGACACATGTGTTCCTTACGTATCGATATAGAGCTAATCAGTGTTTCTATGACCAGAGTAGAAAACAAACATCTGTGCTGCTGTACTTACTGCCCAGAAGGAAGAATAAAAGAAAACATATAGGATGGGATGTGTTTCTGAATGAAGAGGTAACGAAGTGTCATAAATATGCCAATGCCTACAGACATGTTCAGCTCAAGCTTTTATCAAATTGGTCATAGCCGTGGTTGCTGTGAATCTGTGTTTGAGTACTTGCTTGGACCACGTTTCTGCCCTAACCCTGTATGATGCACAGCTATAAACACATAACCCTTAAGTGCTGAAGTTTCACACAGAGCAAATATAACGTCCCACGACTGTTCAAAAAGACAACTAAGGAATGTTTAGGGCGATGGCTCAGTGGTAGGGTTGAAGGACGACTCTACCACAGCCATTCGATCCCAGGCTCCACTAGTCCAGTGGTTCTCAACTGGTCTGGCTGCGGGGCCCACCATCACCCCTTAATGACGAGCCGCGACCCACATTTTCAACTTCTCAAATGTATTTAATGAAAAGATGGTGCGGTTTGAACCTGAGCTGAAAATGTCCTCTGCAGTCGTAGCAGTAGGGAGCTCTCTTGTGCAGATGTCAGTCCCCGTCTCACACATCTTTCACGTTAACGAATAAAACTGCTTTGTTTATGTCTGGAGATTCGTCCATTTGTAATGCAAAATTACCTCGTGCCTTAATTCGAGCTGTGGTCTGTTGTTTGATGTCATCCGACATGTCTCCAATTCGTCTACTTATAGTGTCATTTGACAGAAGTGTAGTTTTCAGTTCATCCGCTGCTGATTGATCCACCACCTCTCTCACCACGAAAGTACTCAACAGGTTTATCTTTGAGAGAAGGCTGTTTTGTTTCCAAATGCCGCTTCAGTTTTGACGGCGTCGTGCTTTCTTGTGCCAGAACCTCGCTGCACCAAACACACTGAGGTTTTTGCCCTCTTTTGTCCTCAATGTAAGAGAATCCATATCTCATGTAGTTGGTGGCATACTTGCATTTCACTCAATTATCTTGTGAAAACAAACTATGGGTGTTCTTCTGTACTGTGAAATGGCGGGTGTCTATTAGCATTACAAGGCATTAACGCCAAATCCTGTTAAGGAGTGGGAATAACTCCGCGATATAAAAGATCCCCTTCAGAATACAGAATTATTATTATTTTTTTTTTTTTCCAGGCAAAGGCCGACTGACAACGGGTCCGCGACCCACTAGTTGAGAGTCACTGCACTAGTCCATGTCCATGTGTGCTTGGAAAGACTAACCTGAGAGAGCATTTGGGTATCAATTGAGCAAATATGACAACAGCTGGCTCACTGGCCAATTGGATGTGGCCTTGCAAACTAACTGGCTAACTAGCTGACTAACTGTCCACGTTGTGAGCCAAATATCATCGCTGGCCTTTCAAGCACAGTGAAGAGCTGAGAGAGAGTTACCTCCAGGCCTCCACTGAACTAGATCAATCAGATCTGCTTTGTCAACGAGAGAGAGAGAGAGAGATTCGTATCCTCTCCTTTTTCTGTTCCTTCACCATCTCTGTGTTTCTTTGATTATTCTCTTATTGTCTCCTCATCTGAATTTAAGTCATTGGTGAGAGTGTTTTACAACAGTATCATGAGCATGTACATTTGTATTTCCATGGAAACATTTAACTGTGGCATGCTTACATGCAACAATAATAGTTGTGAAATAGAAATGTGCCACCAAGCACTATACAGGACATGGTGTCATTGGGATCATGAGTGAATAGTACAGCATTTGGACTAGACAGGCGTGGCAATGACGAGTTCAGGGACCAGGTGGACACACACGCACACTAAACAGTAAATGAGAAAAGAGATACAGAATTGGAATGTCTCTTTGAAATCAATTTACATTTCTGTTATTTGGAGCAGTTTAAGTGTTGGTGTCAAAAAAGAGTCACAATCTCAATATTTGACCTTTGCAGCAAAGTACAACATGTGACAACATGAGCTGTCTACACCGAGTGTATCAAATGGTGCAAAAAGGACCGGAGGGATTGGTTTTCAGGTGCAAGTAGTGTGAGTTGTAGTTGCAGAAATACACTCTCTTTAGTATGGGTATGCAATTTTCGAGCAGAGGCCTAAAAATAGGGCTAGGGTTAAGATATGATGGTGCCTGGCCAATTAGGGCTTTGTAGATGAGGTGAGGGACTTTAACAATTAAATTGAATCGCATTGAAACAACTTTCGTGTAGTTAATATGAACAGCCATTTTATTACTACTAAATACTCAACTTGAAAGAGCAAAGAGCAAAGAGCAGGTTTACTGTGGGGCAGTGAGTGAGGAACTGGTGAGCAGGTGGATGAGGAGAGGGAGTGGCAAGTCTGGAGAGGTCCTATAGAAAATGCATCGGCCGGGGGGGAGGTGGGAATGAGGCAGAGGTGTGGAAAGTGCTGAAAATAATCATCTGTGAAGAATGACGGATGTTCTGTCAGCTACTCTTTGCTGAAGGGGTTGCGTTGCTCCACCTTCTGCTTTGAAATACCCCAAAAAGTGTCCGATTCAGATTCATGTCAGGGGACACTCCGGCCGGGTCACTTACTTATTTTTTCCTCTTTAAAACTCTTGTGATGTGTGAAGAGTGATGTTTGTAGTGTGGCATGCTGGATCATCTCTCTCCTGTCAAGCTCCTTGAGACTGGGAGGCATCTTTACGTCCAGTATCTGGACACACACACAGAGGGGTGTACTTGGTTTTGTTGTATGCTGCAAGTGTACAATAAGATATAGTATAAATACCAACATAGAGCATCAGCAAATTGGAGTTACACAAATAAACAGAAGACCGTGAGACAGTGAAGCATTCATGTTCCCCTCAGGATGATTTGACGACACTTTTAATTTTCATCTGACTTTTAATCTGGCGTTATCAGCAGGTCAACATTTGAATTTGTCAAATACTTTGGTTTATGACCAAATACCAGCATGATTAATGATTCCCATCAACCTTCAGCTGTATTTCCTGTTGAGGTTTTGAGTACTTCATGTCTCTGTCTGTCTGTCTGTGGATGGATTTTGTCACTGCATTAGCAGGTGTGTAGTTGAAGGCCAAGTTCAAAGATGGGTGTGGTCCCAGCAATGGTGCCAGAGGTAGGGGTCCGGTTTGGCGTCGCACAGTTCAAACTGCAGACTGGAGTCTGCCTGAAGTATTGTTGAACCGAAACAATTACACTCATTGGCAGATGATGCTATTTAGTATCTAACTCCCTTATTACACCCTCCATCTCACCCCGGGGGTTCGACCACTGCAAATCCATTGTCTGCATGTGGGAATTGCTGCATCCTGCCAGTGTGTTGTTATGAAGATGTAGCCCCCATTACTACCTTCCTAACTTAGAGGGGAAACATGGTCTGGAAAAAATGAGACCAGCCCTTCATGCTTCCTCAGGAACACACACACACACACACACACACACACACATACACACACACACACACACACACACAGAGAGACTCCCTATTTGAACTTTTCAAGCAGTGCTGGGAGCAGTGTGAGCTCTAGCATTGCAGCCCGTGTTGCATCAGAGTGTGAGCAGACAGAACTGGATTCGCTGAATGTGCTGGAGTAGGAACAAATACTGTATGTAACCTTTAAGTATTGTATCAAACTTGTGTAATTGTAAAACTGTTTTACTCGTATGAGTCACGTGATGTGAAAAACTGGAAATTGAGGGAACAATAATTTGAGTCTGTCAAACTAAGAACTTCTTAGAGATGATGACCTTTTTATGGAGATTTATGTTGTAAAAACACAACACTATATGATAATATATCGTATTCTCCACAGTATGCCTATGACCCAGCTATGAAAACCAGTATATCATGACAAGCAGGCAGCGCTTTTCTAAATGTAAAGGCTTACAGTCCTTCCATGAGGGATGGGCGTTTCCCAGTGTTGGAATCAAAAAGGATCCGGCACGCTGTATGCTTTGCTTCGTTCCTTTTACAGTCAAATGTTTACTTATGATGGTGTTGACTGACATGACAGTCAGGCTTGATGAAGTAAGGAAGCTATAAAAACAACACTGCTAATCATCTAAGACATGTACTGGAAAAACAACCATATTTATTTGGGACTCTGTTGTGTAAGTGTTGTTATTTCCTGTTGATAAAAGATTAAACAGATGAAATTAATTGAGAGAAAGAGAAACGTGTTGGGAAACAGCTGCTGTATCAGAGCGTCTTCACTGAGAACAGCTGCCTGCTGTGACCAATATACTAACATCCAGAGCAGCTTAAGCCTCATTAAGGACAGAACCTGGTGAGAGAAAGAGTCCTGTTGGGAGAAAGGGTTTTGGCCTCAGTTACTGTGTCAGGTTGGACTAAATGCACTGCACGGATTACGTTTATCCTCTTGCCAGTTTATGTTGTGGGCCATGTGCCACTGATGAGAGGAGGCTGTGGGCCTGTTTAACACCGAGGACAATCCCAGCAACTTAAACATTGTT
Organism: Melanostigma gelatinosum; assembly: GCF_949748355.1. Lineage (NCBI taxonomy): Eukaryota > Metazoa > Chordata > Actinopteri > Perciformes > Zoarcidae > Melanostigma > Melanostigma gelatinosum. Next base: position 20,439,575 of record NC_136648.1, on the reverse strand, counting down.
CACTTGAGCAGGAAATATTGTTAGTGGGTGATGCTGAGCAAATATTAATGCGGGACCCAAAATTATGCTTGCAGGCTTGAATAAAATGACAGTGTGAAAAGTTTATCCTGCATAAATCCCTGTGACTATCCAACATTTACAGCTTTATCAACCAGAATCAAATGTTGGCCTGGTTGAATTTTGCAGATATTTTAAAAGGGAATTCATACGATGGGGAACCTCAGAGGCAGTTTCAGGAAACCAATTCATGGTTGCGTCATCCTTTTGTGTGACTACGTCATTGTCTTTTCTCATTATTTCTTCTTACACACACACACACACACACACACACACACACACACACACACACACACACACACACACACACACACACTGTTCCACCAGTGCTTGTTATGGCACAGGAGAGAGGATATCCTCCAAGATATTTAGCCTTACACTCCCCTCTGATACTGGAAAAGGAACCACTGTGCAACATGCATCGTGTTTTCTGTGCATTTTACAGAACACAATAATATATAACATCCCAAAAAGTTAAACATGAAATTCAACCTATTCCCCGTAATCCTTTGTGGTACTATGGATAATGTAGTTGTAGGTCTTACTGGATCTATGACGTGACCACAGCGACAGACTATTGTGATGATGCTCCTGAAGGCGTGCGTGGCATTCATAGAAAGGGCAGATGATAAATACTAGATGATAAATACTCGTACAATCCTACTCTGACATCCAGGGTGTGTACATGGCTGTGGATACTGATCTAATAACAGGTGGAATAGGTCCATGTTGGGTATGACTACTGGACAGAGCCATCACCTGCCATCATGAAAAGTAAAAAACAAATAATGATAAAATAAAACAAATATTCATATTTCTCTGTGCTGATCTGTGCTATTAATGTAATTTCTGTATGATTCCAATCATTTCAAGCATTTGTATGAACAAAATCGCTGAATTTGCGCATGTCCTGTTCAAACAGAGAGACCCGCGAGGTGAGGCAGCGACGAGCTGGGCCTCATCTCAGATTGTACAATCCCTCACAAACTGGGTTGAGTGCGTGCCTTTTGCTTTCTCATTCTTTGTCACCACTCTAATATTTGTAGACACTTTTATTATATGTCCTTTCTTCCCATAGAATATGTCATGTATTTCATGTATGTGTAGAAGCTATGTAGTCTTGCTGATCTGACATTAAACCGCAGTGAAAAAGCACAGAGGGGAGGCAAACAGTACCGCTCAATGAAGGGGGTGCGCGAGAGTCCACGGGTCGGGTTTCTGCTTGTTCTGCCGTTGCTCTTCTTCTTCTTCTTCTTCTTCTTCTTCTTCTTCTTCTTCTTCTATTTTGCTTTGACCGGACTGCACGCTCCCGGTGGAATCAAACATGTACCTAGAGACACAGAGGTGAGATCTGATTGGATAAAAGCTCTACTTAAAACAAGCTGCACTGGAAGCAGAGCAACTGAGGAAGACAGTAGCTGTGCAATGAGAAAATAAGATAATGGGGAAAATATTTTTATAAATTATAATACATGTAGTGTATTTCAGAAAAATGGTTCGATTATAAAATAGCTCTAACTTTGTGATCCTGTTTAGGCCAGCAGAGAAGGCCTTGCAGGCCCTGACGGCCCGCCACTGGTCAACTGTCATCCTGTAACATGTTCTGTTGAGTTCCTAGTGGGATAACCACATTCTTTACCATATTTAAATTACACTTTAAATACATGAATATATAAAGATGCCGGGCAGCTAAACTTTTTATTGGTGTTTTGTCACTACCACACACAGTAAAAAAAAAAAACTTCCAGATATATTTAAAAGCCATTGTCCATCCATGAGTGACCATCTTCATTACAGACAGCAAAGCCCCCCAGGACAACTCCAAATGTCCGAAAGATATATATGTATGTGTGTGAGAGGGGAGCCCATATACTGTGTATCTATCTTTGCTCTACTGGAAATTTGTTATAAAATTAAAAAAAGACACTTTTGAAAAAGCTCCAGAACTCTGAATCCGACAACTGGATAGCATGAGACAGACTTTCTGTTGGAAACGTACAAACCAATTCCCAGCAGCATGTAACTGAATCTGTAATCGGAAAAAAATGGATTATGTTGCTTGTGTTGGGGATTTACCCTCGGGCAAAAAGCCCACCTTATAATCTGACTCCAAAAGACGACACCTTCAGACGACCCCGCGCAGATCGTTTGATTGGAATTACATTCGATGAACAGAAGACGATCTATAAGTATTAACAATTGAATAAGTCAAGCATCAAAGCATAAAAACATAGATCTATGGTTTCACAAAACACAAGAATTGATGAAGTATCCCTAGCAACAGACACAAAGTCAGGGCTCGGTCCACGCATCTCTCCTCTCAGTGTGTTGTGAGCCCCGTTCTATCATTTCCCTGTTTCTTTATTCATTCTCATGAGGAGGTGACCTTGTCCTGCACAGGGACGAGTTATCTTCACACACACACACGCCAGGGTTGGGGCCACTGTGTGTGGGAGTCCAGTCGTTCTCAGGGACAGCGAAGGTGCTGTTCCTGCAGGTTGCTACATAATATCTCACGGACTAACCCGCTTCACATCTATTTACGAGTTTAAGCTAAACCACCTGTGTGTCAGAGCGTCTTCTTTGTACGGGAGATTCAAAACCTTTGCTCTATGACACACGCAACACTATTGCAAATGAGCACACACATAATACTTATACGTTTAATGCCTGTAAATACCGTTAGCATATTTCTACACTTCATATGCAGCTATTCTTTTCAAAGAGCATGTGATCATTTCAAAAAACGTTTGAATTCACATTCACCCCAGTTTACCCAGGCATGAACGGCAGCAGGGAGATCAGATAGTACAAATCATTCCTTCTCTCATACTGAATCATTAAATAAGAAGTACAAAACAATTAAAAAGCACAGGGATGTCAATCTATATTTTCTCTGGTATATTTCTCACTGAAGTGTTATTGTGTAACCTCTTGCAAACATTTCTTTCCATTGAACTGACTGACGAGTTTTAGTGGTATTTTAGTCCATAGCTGCACCCAGCTTCCTTTAACTGTTGCTGAAAGGAGATGAGGAAGCTCATTAACCAACAATATTAATAGTGCAAAATAGAACGGCCACAGAGCAAGAGGACAATTCTTCTCCTTTGCTTACCGCCAAATAAGAGCAGCTGGCATCCAGTCTGAGTTTGAATTGATAACATTGATGTGTCACCTCTGCTGTGAATTCATTTCTTACTAATGTGTGTGTGCTGGAGCCTGCAGGTCTGACCATGTAAAATGCCATCTAGCTCTGTAAACAGCACCAGTGACACAGCAGTGACCTGTAGTCAGGGCTGGATCGGTGGCATTTAGATTGAGCTCATTAGTTTGTCCATCTTAGGCTCTTCAGTGCCATCGGCCATTTCTGTTGGTTTGTGAGACAGTGGCATGAAGGTTGTCTGTGTGTGGGGTTAAAATGGACTAGTGCTGATACCTCAAAAAACCACCAGATTATTATTAACAACAGTTCCTCTATTGAGCTGTATAACCTATTTAATACAAAAATACCCTGTGGAACAGAAACACGTGTTAGTGTCAGTAATAGTCTGTAGTAACAGTGAAGTAAGTGACTTCTAGCAGCTGTTAACTTTGTCAGGTGAATGCATGTGCTGGCAAATTCAATTTGAAACTTGTCGGATAATTCTGTCAATCTATGTCCTGTATCATTTCTCACCCTGGGTGTGATCAAATATCGACGTCTCATGAGAACAGCATTATTCAGGCTTCAGATGCTTAGCCTACATCAACTCTGCCACTTCCCTGCTCACACAATAGTTCAGTGACAATCCGTCTCCAGCTGCGTGTGTGTTATCTGAAGTTGAATGAATGTTGTTATGAATGAATTATTTTTAGCTTCCTTGAATCTGTTACTCTCATAATCTGCAGGGCTGCATATTGTTCCTCCATTATTACAGCACTCATCCACACACTGATACACATTAACAACATGGACACCACACAGCAACTGATCCATACAAACAACAGGCTAAAACCAGAATATTATTTGGAGTAAAACAATTGGATCCAAAGTGGCGGATTGCGAGGGACGCTGAAGTCCCGAACAGAATTGATGACCAAGGGACTGCCCTGGAGGCCAGCATCCAGTGGAAATGTGTTTGACTTTGTGCCAAGCATATGGTCCCAGCTCTCACTTTGGTTCTACAAGGACCCCAGTACCCCATTTTCCCGCAGTACCCCCCCCCCCCCCCCACAGTACTCGTCATGGTCGTAAGTCTTCTCCATGTCCACAAAACACATGTAGACTTGGCAAACTCCCTTGATCCAATAGCAGCCCTGCAACAGTAAAGAGCTGGTGCACAGTTCCACGGCCAGGACAGAATCCACACTACCCCCTGGATCAACAATCGGTCGGAGACTCCTTTCCCGCACCTTAGACGAAACGGCCAAAACAGCCCAACGATGTACAGAGCTTTCAGTGCCTCAGGGCGAATCTCGCCATAGGCACCTCGCTGTCGAGGAGCCTTTTTACTACTTCAGTAACCTCTACTGGGGTTTGGGTGGTATAGGTCTTCCCCCAAGTGTCTTCAAACTCTGCCTCCTCCGTGGAGGATGAGTTGGTTGGGTTGAACATGGCCCACACAGATGACATGTCCCCAACCTTCTCTGAGGCCAGCTGAGGTGTCTTGGGCATTTGATCCAGAAGCCTCTTGGACGCATCCCTTTGAAAGTTTTCCAGGCACGTCCAACTGGTAAGAGGTTGTGGTGTAGACCCAGATACCGCTTAACGGATTGCATTTCTCGTCTGGCCTGGTAACACCTTTAGGTCCCCCAGGAACAGCCTGAAAACATTGCTGGGGTGAAGGACACCTCGAATACCCTGCTAAGCATGCTGCCCTAGCGACCTGGAAAGATGTGGCTCAGGGGATAGAGCGCGTTGTCTACTAATCCCAAGATTTCCCAGCTCCTTCAGTCCGTATGCTGAAGTGTCCTTGGGCAGATACTGAACCCCAAATTGCTCCGAAGGCTGTGCGATCGCTGTACGAGTGCGTGTGAATGAGCATTTAGATTAGATCCTGATGGGCAGGTTGGCACCTTGTATGTCAGCCTCTGCCATCAATGCATGAAGGTGTGTGTGAATGGTTGAATGTTGACATGTAGTGTAAAGCACTTTGAGTGGTCAGAAGACTAGAACGGCGCTATATAAATGCATTTCCAATTACCATAATAGATGAAGTCCCAAATTTCACTTTAAAGGAAAACTATTTTATTGAGAAAGTTTTACAGAGGTTTCCACAATTGTCATCTTCCCATTCACACATCTTCCCAGTCACACGTCACATGATTAGATCTCTCCAGAGTTAACATACAGTTTGACTTTCAGTGAAACTGAGTGAGCTTAAAAGACACGACAAAATGTATACATATCTTCAATATTTCAACATATCGAGTTTTTGTCATATGAGAGTGATAAAGGATGACACACTGTAACAGTGCCATCTGTGCACATTTTGATATGTAGTCATACATTTCATCCTGTCATGTTTTTTTCTGTCCTGTCTTTTCTTGTCCTGTCCTACACTTTCTTTTCTTTCATCAATTCCTTTTTCTCTGTACTCTTTTGCATCCTATCACCCTTTCTCTCTCCATCCCACTCCAGATCCAGGAAACTCCCCGTCCAGAGTCTCTTCTTCTTGTTCCTCTACTGATGTGGACAGCAGCAGTGAGCATCCGCTGCAGAAGAACCCGCACACAAACAGCAGCCTTCTCTGTCACCCAGACTTCGCCTGTGGTTCGGCTCCACGCTCTCCCAGCACCTTACCTCGGAGCTACGTCACTGCTACTCGTGCCGGCAGCAGGGACGGCCAGCCGGATAGCCCGATGATGCAGCACTCTGTGGAGAGGAAGAAGGAGGTGTTCCTGGACCACCTGAGGCAGAAGTACCCTCACCATGCTGCCATTATCTTGGGACACCAGGACCGCATGAGGGAACAGGTGAGATTAAAGCTGTGCCAGTATGCATTGGCTTCCCAGTGTTGAACAAAAGGAATGTGGAGCAGGGTGTTGCTGTCCTCTGTTGACTTTCTCTTCACAAATGAAGATTTAACATCAGAAACTTCCCCGGGTAAATAAAGTTGGAGAAAAATGAATACCGTCTCCCATTCGTTCAAATAAAAGATGTTCACTGGGTGGTTTTTAATGCACGTTTTTAAAATATATTTCATATGGATTTGTGATCAATTGTCAATCATTTCGTGAGCTCCAGAAAAATGTGTGTTTTTTTTTTTTACAGCAGTTTCATCTGTATGTAGCCCCCTGGGGTTATGGTCAAAACAATATTCCAATCCTTGTGAATGGATCGCTACATTGAGCACATGGATTAATAAAGTGATTCCATCGATGTATACATTGTAAGGTAAAAAGATATTTAGAGGAGCTCTCTGCTAACTTGTTGTAGGAGCGGTCGGTCGATTAACGCGCATTCTCTCGTAATGTCACTTCGAAACTTTATTTTATTCGAGAACAGCATCAGAAGCATACATGGAAATAATCTTAAACAGAAAAGCCCGCTTTGTCTCCTAATGCGGTTTCTTAATGCTTAATGCGGTTGAAAAATAGTTAGCCCTTCCGCTCTCTAGTCGAACGAACACACCTGCATGTCCTCAGGTGAGGTCTACATAAAGAGTTAACGCCCCCTGACGTCATCATTGTGTCACAATCATGTTGGCAGTAACGTCCCAACAGGTTCAACAGTAAATCATAACCAGCATGGTTTGATGTACAATCAGTAGCATGACCATAATTTCCCCAAAAGTATAGAATATACAGGTAAAACACAAATCAGAGTATTGGCTTCTACACTCCGGCCCCTAATTGACCGGTAAAGGGCAATTCATACATTTATACATAGGAAGCCTATTCTTAAGAGTCCTTTGTGACAATATTCAAGACTATCACGTGTCCATGGAATTCCAAAAATAAGCCAAAAAATGTAATCCCTTTAGTTTCCGCGAGTCCATTTCGCAAAACAAGTTCATAAGATTTCGGCAAAAGGTTCAACGAAGAAAAAAGCTCTTGAGAAAAGGATAAGAAAAAAGAGAGAAAAGGTTCAACTAAAGTCTCTTCAGGTGTCAAATACAAAAAAGGGCAAAGGGACTTGTCTCATCAGGTCATGTTCTGTAGAAGGCACAGCTTTGTGATGGGCCTTTCCAAGGTGCCATTTTGTGTCCTGATCTTGACTCGACGTACATGTCCTTTTTTGTCAGGGAAGATTTCCGTGATTCTGCCCATGGGCCAGGAGTTGCGTGGTGAGCTCTCATCCTTAACATCCTGTCCATCCTAGCAGCGAGGACTGCACTGGCAAGCTCCAGTCTTGGGATTGTCACCACCTTTAAAGGTGCAACTCTTGCCTTCCCGATCACAAACACCATGTGAGGTAGTCCGTTGTTACTGGTCAGCTTCAAATAGCTGACTGTCCCGTAACCTCTTTCACTTGCATCGCAGAAGTGGTGCATCTGTGCTCTAGTAACTTCAAAATCTGGTGGCTTAAAGCATCTCTTGATTCTTAGACTGGAAATCAGGTTAATATCTTTAAGCCACTCCTTCCATCTCTCTGTGTAAGCAGTTGGTATCGATTCATCCCTTTTTTTTAATGTAGGCTACTGAGGATTATCCAAATATTTGTCCGACATGCTGCAGGAGTTTCAAGTGACTTCGAGTCGCCTACTTCCTGGAGAGAGTTCCTTCAAGAAGGACACTGGCTGAGGGGTCCAAATTTTCTGATGCAACCGGAAACAGACTGGCCAGTGATCCGGGTACCACCCACACTGTCCCACGGTGACCCGGAGGTCAGGAAGGTGGCTGGAGCTTTCACTACAAGTGCACGGCAGATTCAAAGTCCACTGACTCGTCTTATTGAGCACTTCTCATCATGGGACCAATTGATTCGATCATCAGCCTGGCTCTTAAAATTCAAAGAACGTCTGAGACAATTGAACCTAAAAAAGAAAAAAAACGAGTGACTCAGACCCACCTAGGTCACGGCTGTCTGTGGAGGATTTAGGCAAGGCCGAACAAGCACTTGTGTCCTACGTTCAACAACAATCCTTCCAGGATGAGGTGAGCTCTTTTGTAGAGAGGTCACCTCATCCTGGAAGGATTGTTGTTGAACGTAGGACACAAGTGCTTGTTCGGCCTTGCCTAAATCCTCCACAGACAGCCGTGACCTAGGTGGGTCTGAGTCACTCGTTTTTTTTCTTTTTTTTGACATTAAAAATTATTTATTGATTCGTTTTTTCGTATTTACATGTTTGTTATTTACATTAAAGTGATGTGCAAGACACTGGCAGTAGTGGAGCACTAATAGTGAAAATATAGTGCAATATTAAATGGTGAAATCAGAACTTTTTACCAAAGTCCGTTAATTATGAACCTTGCTGTAACATACAGATTACATAACTAGCTTAACAAGTTAGAGTGACACCATTTACATAAAATACTTGGCACAGAGGCAGATTAAGGTGATAAACATCATTTTGGCCATTTTGTGTCCTGATCTTGACTCGACGTACATGTCCTTTTTTGTCAGGGAAGATTTCCGTGATTCTGCCCATGGGCCAGGAGTTGCGTGGTGAGCTCTCATCCTTAACATCCTGTCCATCCTAGCAGCGAGGACTGCACTGGCAAGCTCCAGTCTTGGGATTGTCACCACCTTTAAAGGTGCAACTCTTGCCTTCCCGATCACAAACACCATGTGAGGTAGTCCGTTGTTACTGGTCAGCTTCAAATAGCTGACTGTCCCGTAACCTCTTTCACTTGCATCGCAGAAGTGGTGCATCTGTGCTCTAGTAACTTCAAAATCTGGTGGCTTAAAGCATCTCTTGATTCTTAGACTGGAAATCAGGTTAATATCTTTAAGCCACTCCTTCCATCTCTCTGTGTAAGCAGTTGGTATCGATTCATCCCATCCACAATTCAGCTTGCATAGGTCCTGCAGTATTCCTTTCCCTGTCAGCATGACTGGTGCTATGAACCCAAGAGGATCGTATACTGAGTTCAACACAGACAAAATGCTTCTGCGGGTGACCGCTTGTTGTTTCGGGGTGATCGAGAAGAAGAACGTGTCTGACTCAATGTCCCATCGCATGCCAAGAGCCCTTTCTATGGGCAGTTTGTCTTTGTCGAGGTCTAGATCTTTGACCTCTTTTGCCCTCTCTTCAGCTGCTACAGAGGCAAGGACTGCTCGACTGTTACTGGTCCATTTGGTGAGTCTAAATCCACCTGTGGTGCATACTGATCTGAGCTCTTTCACCAGACAAATTGCCTGGCTCTCGCTTCGGACAGATTTGAGGCAGTCGTCTACATAGAAGTTGTGACGAATGGTGTTGAGAACTTCAGCACTACACTTTCCTTCATTATCATCGGCTGTCCGCTTTAGTGCGAAATTGGCGCAGCTCGGGGATGAGACCGCTCCAAAGAGATGCACCGTCATCCGGTACTCTGCTAGCGGTTGGTTGGTGTCGCCGTCTGGCCACCACAGGATCTGAGGAAGTCCACATCATGTTTAGGTATTCTTACTTGATGGAACATTCCTTCGATGTCCCCCATCACTGCTACTGGCTCCTGTCGGAATCTGAGGAGTACACCCAGCAAGGTGTTCGTAAGGTCAGGACCAATGTTCCCTCTAAGCTGCGCGCTTGAGCAATCGCGCACTGCTCGCACATTCTCAGCGCACAAGAAAATCTATGCAGCGCATAAAATAAAATTCAACATAAACGTATTAATTAATATCTAATATTAGTCCTAATCTTATCTAATCAATTAAACCAATAATAATAATAATAATAATTTTGTTTTCTGTACTATTTTGCAACGTAACTCAGTGAGTGACAGGTGTCCAGCCAATGATACGATTCGGTTCACTTACGCTACGCAGCCAATCATAGCATTGACACTATTGCCCTGCCCATTCGCGCCGTGCAGGTTAGCTAGCTATCAACAGTGCGGCGGAGTTACGAGACGCAAATGCTAACCCTTATCATGGCGAAACGAACGGGCAGCGACATAAAGTCAAAGCAAGAAGCAGACGAAGCCATCAACCTGGACAAAGTGTACAACCATTGGAGAAGTGAGAAGGACAGACGTGAAAAATAAGGTAAAATTTAAGTCAGATTTGTGCATATTCTAGTGACATTTATTAAGATTTTTTACTTATGGATATTAACAGTGGTGTATAGTAACGAAGTAGAAATACTTCGTTACTGTACTTAAGTAGTTTTTTTGGGTATCTGTACTTTACTTTACTACTTATATTTATGTTTACTTTTACTTTTACTTCACTACATTTTGCAAAGAAAACTGATACTTTTACTCCGATACATTTCCCCTGAAACCTTCGTTACTCGCTACAAAATCAAATCTATCTTTAGAAACAAAATGAATCATGAGAGCAGCGTCGGGGACTGTGGTGGAACACAGACTGCAAGCAAGCAGGTTTGTTGAATCAGTGGTCCTAGCAGCAAGTTAAATCATTGGTCAGTCACGTTAATGCACAATTGCAAACAAGTGCTCTCAAAGCCGCGGTGTTTGATTCCCAGTGATGCCCAGGATGCTACATGCTATAGCTAGCGGGCGACTACCTGAGTATAATTCCACTCTACGATGACTGATTTCATGATGGAAGCAGAAATGGAAGCACCTGCTACTCCCGCAACAAACGACGGTGGTGACGAAGACCAACACCAGTGGATCGCTAGCGAGTTAGTGAGCTGAGGAAGTGTTGACAGTTGTGCAGCACTAGTTGCCTAACGTTAGCTGTAGCTATATACACGGATTGACAGGAGCCGCGAGAGCGCAGCATTCGGGGAATTCTTCGCAGCTGTGTGCAAGCTGTCTGTGACGCTGAACACACCTCTACCTGCCTCAGCGGCCTGTGAAAGGATATTTAGCATCGCAGGACTAGTCTTCAGCCCATGATGAGCGAGACGGAATTCTCGCAATTTTGAAAACCAACTTCTTTTGAAGATGAACAGGACATGTTTCAGTTTCAAGTAATGACTGTGTTGTTACTTTAGTATTGATCATGTTTTGATATTTGAGTCATGTTGTGGATGATCAGATGGAGTTATGATGGTAGCAGTCGCCCAATTGCAGATTCAGCTTGAGCAAAACCTTTGTATTCAAATCAGGCCCATAGGAGTTTACAAGGCAGGTGTCCTTTCTCAAACCACTGACCTGATGCATCAAGTGGATATGTTTTGCTGAACATAATATTATGCATTTGTCCTCTATATCCTCTAGTCTAATGAGCAGACTTATAAACGCACTGTTACAACTCCTTCATAGTGTCATATTGCTTTACGGAGAATTATGATGATAAGTTCATAGTAGATGCAAAAGTATACTTATGTACAATATATTATGTTTAACATTGTTGCTCCTGGATGGATCACAGCCAACCCAATTATGTTCAACACAGCTCCATGTCCTTGGTCATGGTGCCACAGCACTTAAAAGAATAAACTTCATAATTCTCACAATTCTAACCCTTTGCTTTTTTATTAACAGCATTTACTTGTACTTTTACTTTCAATGAACAGGTTATGATGTTCATTTAATGTTCAGGTTATGATGTACATTTAATATCAGAAAATTACTTTTGATACTGTTAGATCCTGGGTACTTCTGGCCCGATACGGGGCTAATTACTGACTCAGCTCTCTATTAAAAGATTCTCGAGCTGGTGTTCTGGCGAGGGAACTCGCCTGGCTCCGCTAACTGCCGTTACTCCCGACGTCTACCCTGCTTCCTCCGGTCAGAGCGCGCTCGGCCGAGAGACCAGTCCTGGCCCCGGGCGCTCCTACCAGTCGCGTCGGTTATGGCAGCTTCCCTCTTATGGATCCGCGCTCTTGGTAAATGCCAGGTTAGGTTTTAACGGCTAGGATTAATTCTTGCTAAAACCGTAAGGGATTGTTCAGTGGATTCGGTCTCTAGGATAACCTTTCAGAACTCAGTTGTTAGACATACAATAGCTTTAACTTTTTACTGTCACGAGGAACTCTTTACTACTTCGGCAAATTAATGCACTTGAGGATTTCACTTTAAATGCAGATTAGATATTTATTGCAGGTTATATTTAGTTAGTTTGCAGGGGTTACAGCTACAGCTCACATAAAATGTCACTACACATGATTAGTCAATTTAATTATCTTCTTCGATTATACTCATTAGTTTTAGTTGCCGAGACGGCTCGGTTAGAGCTGGATGTCCAATGGTGCGATGAAAAGAGTTCTTTTGGAGTTGTTAGGAGCGAAGGTCCGGCCGGACCCTCGATCCTCCCGCTCCGCAACGGAGCCCGTTCAGCTGTTCTCAAAACTCAGTACAAAGTCTTTCTCAGGCAGCTGCGGCTTTCTCAGTTGTCCAGATGTTAAGAGGCGAGCGGTGGGGAGAGCTAGAACCTTCGTCTTTTAATCTCAATGTCCACGAACAGAGGTCTCTTTTCCGTGAACAGAGACGAAGTCCTCAATACATCAGCTGCAGGCTTTAGTATCTTCTTCCGATGCGCTTGGTACGGCATCCGCGATGAAATCCCAGCTTGCTCTTTGCAAGCATGTCCTTATATTCCTCATATGGGCTGTGATCAGCCCCCACCTGTTTGGTCCATTACTCATCCCCCCTCCCTCTGGAAAGGGCGTTAAGCCGAACATTGCCTGTATGACTCAACTATTACATCAGTTTCTAGATCTTTCTCTTGACTACACCCAACATCTGGTCTTGATTACAGCAATGTCATTCTTGCCCAATACATCTATCTCAGCTCCACAGAACACACAGAAACATTCATTACATTTGTTTAAATCACTTCTATGCAGTTAAACATTTGTTACACCATTGATTAGAACATTTCGTTATATTATTCATACATTTTTATCTGTTTGATTACACTTCAACGTTGAATATATGCTTTGCGCTCTTATAGCCTGACTTCTCTCCCTTGAATGTGTCGACATGTTACCGAGGCAGCTCTGAGAGGTCAACTCTTCTTGACACCCCCTTCTTGAGGTCTCAAGCTGCCGCATTGTGCCCCAAGTAATCCTCTAGGAACTCATCGTCGTCCTCGGCGGTGATGATGAGAACGTCGTCTTCCGGCTCGGATTCGTGTTGCCAGCTGTCGAGCACCACCAGGCCTTCCAGACCTGGTGGCTGGAAATCCAGGAGGGCGTTGTCATCTTCCTCGTCATCTATGGCATCCTTCATCTGCTCGTCCAGGCTCAGCACCAGGGCCAACACATTCTGGTTCAGAATGCTGTCAGGGGAGAGGGAGGCCGGAGTAGGGACGGGGCTGGTTGATGCTTTGTCCTCATCCTCGCCTGGAACTATCAATCCTTCAGGGATCACCTCCACCAGCTCTCCGCAGTCCTCGTCGTATCCCCACATCCCCATTAGATTTGGTACTACTCCTGCGAGCATCGTCTGGCTACCCACGTCTCGGTGTTCCACACCCGGGATGCTTGCCGTGTCGTTGTCTTCTTCTGGAGTTGGTTCTGGATACTGCAGGGCGGGCAGGCGTGGTCCAATGACGACGAAGCGGCCATCGGTGAGGTGGGTGCTGGACACCCGGATGCCATCAGGATACGCCCATATTTTTGTGTATACTGGGCAGTATACACCATCAGCATAGAGCAGGACCTCTGGTGGGGTTCCTCCAGCGGAAGTCCACACTGGTTTTGCTTTAGCCTCTAATTCCATACAGTCGACTACATTCATCGCAGGCATATAAGGGGTACTTCCTTTGCAGAAGAGGCCGCTGGCTGCTCCTACCGGGAATTGCCCCAGGTAGCATTGGGTGCACCATAGGGCTTGGTTTACCTCCCATAGGTGCAACATTAGCTCCGGAGGAATCCCACAGCGGACACAGCAGACCTCCTCCTGAATGTTGTTGAACACAAAGACTTCATTAATCATTACATTTTCAGCGCATTTTTACAAGCTAAGCTTTAGCAAGCAGGGGGTGGTCTTATTTTCATTCTTTTTTAAGGCCCCCTCTCATTATTGGAGCGCTTTGCAGAGCGCCGTTGAGCCAGAGAATGCAGCCATGGAGATGCCAACACCATTGGAGGAGGTGTCAGGCCTGGGCTTGTAGGCCTAACCCTTCTTGGAAACAAAGGCTCATACAGCATGAGCCAGGCTGCTATCCCGATTGATGATTCAGAACCCAACCAGTAGATGGCGACAGTTATGCCCCAACCTATGCCCCAAAGAGCAATGGCGCCGATCTTGTGGAGCCAACGCCCTCTTCCTCTTTCTTTCATAGCCATGGTCATGACCACGAGATACGTCAGGGCCGCAACCGCCAGAAAGGCCTCGACGATTGCCGAGACCATCTTCAGGGGGTTGTAGAAAACTGCAGCGACGTCGATTACCAGCCAGATGATCACCATTCCACCCTTTACTAGACCGCAGCGAGTAGAGTCGATGTGGATTCTCCCCAGGAGGTATGTAGCGAACCATGTCAGGGTAAGCCACAGTGATCCTCGATAGATGTTTTCAATCGCTGTTTTCAGACACCCTACAGCCAGGGCCAGTATTCTTAGCGGCTGATTCATGGACCATTCGCCCATGCAACAGTAGAAGAACCATATGATCTCAAGGACCCAAAAGTCCAGGTCGGTTAAGCGAAGAAATGGCCTGCATCTGCGTGCTGTGTCGGAGGAGTTCTGTAATGCTTCAGTTATACTCATTCCGAAGGTGGTCATGCCTGGAGTCACAATAGTTGTGGTGTTGGTCATACTCACTCCGAAGGTGGTCATGCCTGGGTGAGAAGTGGTGTTCATGCCGGGAGGTGCAAGGGTTGTGGTGTTGGTCATGTTGGTCATCTTGGCTTTCTTAGGTTTATTCGTTCTTATTTCAGTATGAGGCTCTTGGTTGAGGTTCCGGGTCTGCAATGGCTATGGCGCTCCTGTTGTTCACCCTTTATAGGTGGGTGGACTCCTCCTTCCTTCGTGGGAGGAGTCCCTTCTTCACTTCTCCTTTTTCCTTCAACTTCCCCTTAAAGCACGAGGCAACAGTGGCTGCTACCCCGCCCTTAATGGCGGCACAGATTATCAGGCCCACGATGACAATTCCAATTATCATCAACAAATAAGGCCAAAGCCAGGAGAACAAACTCCCCATCCATCCCTTGATGACCGAGAATCCTTCTCCAATCTTCCCTGCCACTTCTTCCACTACGATGGTTGCGGTCCCGGCTATGGAGGCGCCCGTTAGTTCGATCCAACTGCACTCGTGTTCTCGTCGGCCGCTCCCGCAACTCAGCCAGTGTTCTTCTGGCTCGTAGCATGTTCCGTTCCCGTAGAGGCGGTTAGCTCCTACCCATTCAAATCCTTTGTCTTCTTTACCCTCGCAGAGGCTTTTCCTGAAGGCGTGGCCCTCAGCTAAAAAGACTGTAGGGTCGGTTACTGGGGGAATGATTTGGCCGTTCACGTTCACTCTGTCTTTCATGCGATGGCCCAGGATTAAGTTGGTACAGCTGCTGGTCAGGGGCCCTGACCGTCTCCATTTCTTGTCTTTATCCTTCACCCAGGTTACTTCTTGCACGTGGGTTTCATATTCTGCTCCATAGTGGGTCTGGCAATGGTCTTCCCATCCTGGCACAGTCTCACAATGTCCCCCGGCCAGGCTGATGTTGCAGGTCGTGTTTCCTCGGTTGCATTCCATCTTCCAGGGCCGCGGGCCTATATATGGTTCTGGTCGGCTCCAAACCCCAGGCCAGATGTCTCTTTCTTTCGAGTACACTGTGGCCAGGTACTGATATTTCACCCAGTAGTTGTTGGTTTGAGTTAGACATGGCACCACCCATTCTAACACTTCATCCTTCTGTAGGCCCCACCAGGTTGAGCTGTCGTCCCGGGTGTGGGCCTCTTTCCATGCCTGCAGGGTTCCTTTGATCGTCTTGTTCGTCTTCAGGCCTGTGCAGTCATATAGCCACGTTCCCCAAGCCCGATACCACTCTTGCCAGAGTGTGCATCTCGGGGAGGCGCCGTCGGCTAGATACTCTGTTCCGTTCAGAGCGATGAACATTTTGTTGGTCACACAAGTGTCAATCTTTTGGAAATCCCCTCTTGGGGCTGTCATTAACTCCTCGGGTTTCGGCAGCTTTTGTACATACATGTCAGTCGTCCTTGGTCCCAAAAGGCCGTAGCTGGCTCTGGAGTATCCCTCCGTGAAGGCTCCTTTGAAATGCTTCAGCTCGGTTATCCATATCCACGGCAGGGTGTTGTTGAGCCAGGCCTCGTGCCGGGCATTAGGTTCGGGTAGATAGATGAACTTATGAGCCTGATACTGTGGTTTGTTTACCGGAGTTATTACGAAGTAATTCTGACCTTCGCAATAAAAGAACACATTCCAGAAGCACTTATCCAGGAGAGGGAGCTTATTCTTTTTACAATGCTGCGTCCATTTCCTGCTCCGATTTCTCCGAAGACTGTCACTTGACTTGAATAGTGGCAGCTGCGGCTGCCCTTCTTTTTCCTCTGGAACCGTCTCTGAAGCCGTAGGTTGTACTACCTCTTTTTCTCCTTCCCTCTGCTGCGTGACATTCACGGCTCGGCTGGTGAGGTTGTTCCGCTGGCAGTCGGTGGAGTTACCTAGTGTGGTGTTACCTAGTGGCCTCACCTTAACTTTAATCCGCCGTGGTTTACGTCGCGGTTGTGTGGCCTCACAGGTGAGATTGTAGTGTCCCCAGAACATTCCTTCTGCCGGTAAAATCATCAAACACGTATCATTGCGGTGGCTCGCTGCATAGGTTACCTCGGGTTTCCAGTATCCCTCGTTCCCTTGCTCTGACCATGAGACACATGCCCATGAACAGTACCAGCCTGGGACACCGTTTTCGGGGTAGATCCAATTACACTGTGCCCGTTTTTCTTCTTGTGCTTTCTTCATCATTACCGTAATCTTCATCTCCGCTCCTAGCGTAGATACTTCATCTATCCTCCATGTCGAATTCTCTATTACCTTCTGGAATTCGCCTGCCCAGTCTGTTTCTTCACCCGTGTTGTTGATTTTCGAATCGTTGATTTTCTGTTCCCAGATAGTCATCCACGCAGTGATAGTAGCTGTCAGGTTTGGAGCCGTCCCACCCCCTTCTTGGACTTGACGGGTTGCATTAGAGCCAACCGCAAGGTCCAACCAGGGCGAGGCGCGCTTATGTTCAGCGAGTTGAGAGAGAACGATCGTTCCAGAGTCGACCGTCCAGCATGTCTGGTCGAACGTCTTTGTGGTAGTGTAGGACACCCGCACATGAGTGAGGGCCCATGGGATACTACCATAGTAGTACAGTATAGCCAGGACAGAGCACAGTCCTGCAAGTACTGCTACTACTTTAGCCATTAAGCAAAGCCATAGTCGTTTTCCATTCCGAGGTCGTTCACTTGATTGGTCCAGTCGCTTGCCGGGGCGTCTTAATGAGACGGGGGTAAAGGTTGAGGATCGCCTAAATTCATGAACTCTCCCGTGAAGTAGCGGGAGATCCATGGTCTCGGGTTCTGCAGTGCTCGGGTCGGTAGCACTTCTGGAAGAGGTGCTAGGCATCCGGAGCTGAGGCGCGGGGGAGAGTCAGGATCGCACTGACTAATCCTGCCCTTCAGTAGCTGGTGATATAGCACCGATGGGTATCTGCCAATGGCTAAGTCCAGCCCCCGCCACACCCATTGGTAATAGGTGACGATTAACGAGGGGGAGCAGGGGGGGGGTCCAAAGCAACCCTCGTTCCCAGCATTTTTGTGGAGCCGCAGCCATGCGTACACCTGCCTGTCCACCGGGTCGATTAGTTTCCGGACTTTGGCAAGAGATGCGTATAATGGCTGGCCGTCGTCCGTCTGGAGCTCTGTTACTTTAGCCCATGCAACAGCAGGTTCGTGAAGGGTAAACCCCCCACGCCGCAATCGGGAAGGAGGCAATGCCCTCAAGTTCAGGCATGGGTCCGGGTTCGGTGGGCCAAGGCCTGGCAGGCGGTAATGCACCGTACGCAACTGCATGTCTTGGTTCTCAATTACACAGCGCGCGCTGTTTTTCACGTGGAGCGCTATGAGACGCTGCATGACCGGGCTGGTGGTCCAAAGCAAATTTTCACCCAGCCAAAGATCGACATATTCGTTCTGCAAACAATCAGCATAGTTAGGACCCCACCGCAACTTGAGCTGTAGACCCCTGAATGGGATGAAAACGGTATTCAGGATCCAGGGGGACTGGTCAGGACAAGGGAGGACTGGCTGCAGCCACCACGGATGGGTCCAATTGATCATGGCTCTGTCATATTGGAGTTGCCATCCTGTGCGAAAAGCAGTCAGTAATTCCGCCTTCCCGGGTATTGACAGGTCCAACGAGCGCCTATATTCGCCATTGCTGCAGAAATAGGCGCCGGATCCACAGAGGCCTTTGCGGTATGCAAAATCGCGTTGGGGTCCGTCCAAATAGACCCTTTCGTTAGGCAATTGCAGATATGGCCTTTTTTGTGTGAGGAGAGATAGAGAGACTATTGGTAGGTCCCTACAATCTTTGTTTGGTGGGTTTGGCAGCGACATGTTGACAATCAAGTTCCGTTTTTTCCAGCAGCTATACTTTTCTAAGTGCTGCTACTGCGAGGCTTTCTACCCCGCTGCAGTGTCTGAAATGACTTCCGTGCCCAAGCGGTCAAACCTTTTGCGTCTGCGCGTGGGTTCGGAGGAGGCACCGCCGCATCCGCTCTGGTCAGCTCCACCCCGACGGAGTACACACCGTCGAATGGAACCATCACGGTTTTCAGCGTCACCATGACGCGCATCGTGCTGGCCTCCCATGTAGGCGTTGGCGCTCTGGTCGCCCAAGAGCCCGGTAGTTGCATAACACCGTCTCTCCGCCACCCCTCTGGGGTGACCGTGAAAATCTTACTCTTTTCCTTGGTCCTGGCACCGGTGTGGTGGAAGGCATCCAGATCCGTGGTGTTATACTGGAGATTCGTGCCGCGAGCACCAGCCTCTGTTGGCACTGGGGCAAGCTCACGTATTGGCACATCAGGATCACAAAACACATCTTCGATTAACACGCGCCAGGTTGTTAATTCCCAGGGCCCCATCCACCCTTCGCGTGTTACCATTTCCAAGCGGCAATCGGGTAAGGATGCAGCAGTGGCTGCGTAGCCTGGGTCATCAGGGCTGCGATAGACCCTGAAGGCCGCTGGGATCTGTACGGAAGACAGGGGCGGGTTGGCAACCTCGGCCTGGCCTGGGCTGTATGGCCAGTTCCTTTCCACCGACTCCCACCAGGATCTCATGGGGACAGCACTACTGTTTCCACTTGCTTCGTGTGGATCGCCGTCGAGTGGGCTCATAGCTGGTGCCGAGGGTCCTCCAGTCTCCTTGTGTGATAGATCGACAGGAGCGGTAGCACCCTCACCTTCCCACAAGGCGGGTGCCAGGGTTTGTATTGGCTGAAGAAACTTTCTCACCTGCCATCCGTCGGCTGCTCCAGCTTGCACCAGCAGTCCGTTCAGCTGGAGTACGGAGCAAGACGCACAGAGGAGCAGCCTGTGTCCATCCCATTGGCAGACACAGTCCTTAAGGTTCGGCTTTGTCCCCCGCAGATCCCACTGGATGACGAAGTGCAACCTTGGTAAAAGCGCTATACGACAAAAACCGCACACATATGCATCCAAAACCTTTACTGGTTTGTGGGTCATACGGTCAAATTCCTTTCTTCGTCCAGAGACCCGGTGTGGTTTCTTGTTTCCGGGTCCCTGCCATGTGAGGTTAAGGGTGGTCGGCAGCAGGCAGACCACACAATCATTCTTGATTTCTTTCCATGTTAAGACTTCATTCTCTTCTGAGAGAAAGCCCTTTTTTGCATACTCCAACTTCTTCATGGCTCTTCCTGCCCAGAGCCCCGTAGTACTCCTTCTCATGTTAACCACCCCTTTGACATTGGCCACTCTGACAAAGGGTGGTAAAGCTTGTATGTTGGTGGCCATTCTTGAGTTCCTGGTTTTCTCCTAGTACGGAACTGGCTTCAGCTGCCCTACTCCTTGGATTCCTTTCTTCTTGAGTTGAACAGTATTACTGTCCAATATCTTGACAACTATGTCTGATTTATCGTACTTGGCTTTGACTGCAGAGTTAGAAGCACCGACCTGAGCCTTGATCCAGACGCGCTGTCCTACTCGAAGTGGCACTTTTTGCTCAAGCTTGGGCTCTTTATCTTCGGAGCCCCGCCCCACTTCCTGTGATGTGAAGGGGCGGCGCATCAGCTCCTCCGCAGGGGAGGGCCTGTCACTTCGGTAGCGGTCGTTCAGGGTTTTGGCGATTTCCAGGGTCCTAGTGCTCCATTCTCTCGAGTTGGCATTTTTCCCAATCCAACTTTTCACCAAGCCAATGGTCCTTTCCACCACCCCGTTAGCCTGGGGGGTGTATGGGGGAGAGTAGATCCTCATTACCCCATGCTGTTGGCACCACTGGTCCACTTTAGCGTTGCGAAAATGCGTTCCGTTGTCGGTCCTGAGCTCTTTAGGCAACCCTAAGTAGCCACAGACTTGGTCCAGCATGCTAACAACACTGTTGCCATTAGCTTTTCTTACGGCTTTTGTGGTTACATACCCTGACATGGAGTCCACAAGCACCAACAGGTACTTTTCTCCACATTTACCCGGTACCCCTAAGGGTCCTGCCACATCCATGCAGATAGAACCCCAGGGTACGGTACTTTTAATGGTGAGTCCTCCCACTCTTTGTCCTCTCCTTCCTGCGTTGTATCGACCACACAACTCACAGTCTTGAAGGATTCTGCGGACTTCTTTTTCAGGAATCCAGAGTCGCTGCTTTTCCAGTTCCCTTCGTGTTGGAACGGTGCCTGCATGTCCAAGTGCTCCATGCACTGCTTGCACCACCTCCTTCACGTTCTCTTCTGGGACTACCCGTCCTTTGGGCAAATCTTCCCACTTCTCGATCCCAACAAAGACAATTTGTCTCATCTGGACGAAACGATCCACTTCTTCGTTTCCTTGCCAATGAGTTCCTGCTCGCGTGTGGGCCCTCTGGTGCACCACTTCGAGCTCCATTGTTAGCCTCAATTCGGCTATTTTTCTCCATAGGTTTTCGTGAGCTACTTTCTTGTTTTTAGCACTCTCAAAACCATTTTCTTCCCATATGGACAGGTCTTCGTTAAGGGCCTGAGCACAGTAATAACTATCAGTTATGACTCTAGCTCTTTTCACCTTTCTTCGCTCCAACTCGAGCAAACCTTCCAGTATCGCTGTCACTTCCCCGGTCTGGGCACTGCCGGGGATTTGGCCTCGTTGTCTGAAGCGCTCCTTCTCATGGTGCTTGAGAATGAAGCCCCAGTAGGCCTTGTCGTCTTGTCCTTTTCGCGAGCCGTCGGTGTATAGAGTCCACTCTATCGGTTCGGCTGGCTTCTCGTCCTGTGTCGTCTTTTTCTTACTCACGGGTTGTGCAGGGCCGATTTCGAGGTCTGGGTCCAGCAGGATGTCTTCCCAACGTCCCCACCTCGCGTTCGTCGCCTTCGTGCTCTCTACCGTGGCTTTTCTTAGGAATCGATGGACCTGGCTTTGCGTGAGGACCCTGATGCCCTGCCCCTGAGCAAGGTCTTTCAGGGTGCTCCAATACCTTGCCAGAACTGCCAACTCCTTCTCTTCTGCTGGATATTTATTTTCCACGGAGGACAGGGTGTAGCTCCACAAAGTGACTATTCCCCCGCCCTCGTTGCACACTTTTACCACTGCGTCATCGTCGTTGCAACTGACCTCTGCCACCAGCTTTGTTGTAAGGCTTCGTGGCTCCAGCCGCAAAGCTTCTTTAATGGCTGTCCGCAGGTTTTCCAAACTGTTTTGATCCGTTGCGGTCCATTCCCACTTCTTGTGGGCATCTTCTGGCTTTTCTTTTCGTAGTTTTACATACAGTGGTCTTGCATACTTCTGGTAGCTAGGGACATGGTCCCTAACGTAGTTGCAGAGCCCCAGCACCTGCTGTAGTTCGTTCAGCGAGGTTGGCGGGTCGATCTGCTCCACTTTTTCCCGGAATCCGTCTGAGAGTCCCAGGTCGTTGGAGACCTGGAACCCCAGGTAGTTCACTTGGAATCGTCCAAATTGGCATTTTTTCAGATTCAATTTCAAGCCTGCTGCGGTTAGTCGTTCTACGACTTTTCTCAATTTTTGCAGATGTTCTTCTTCGGTGTCATCTGCAATGAATACATCATCGATGTAGATTGTTGTCTCTAGGCCGTCGAGTATGTCCATCACGGCTGACTGGAAAACATTCGGAGAGTTTTTGTAGCCTTGCGGTAGCCGTTCCCAGACGTACGCTTTACCTTTGTGGGTGAACGCTGTCTTGCCCTGGGAGGCTTTGGCTAGCCTCAACGAGAAAAATCCGTTTGCCAGATCTATACAGGATTTGTACCTTTTTAGTCTTAGTGTCTTCAGCGTCCCTTGTGGGTTGATCAGGCTGGCGCGGTTGGCGACAGTCCTGCGGTTGAGGGCCTTGAAGTTGATAACAGGTCTCCAGCCACCTCCCGATGACTCAGGCTTCTTGACTGCCTGTATTGGGCTGTTTGTGATGGGATTTGGCTCCTCGCGCACCACTCCTAGTTCGCTGAGTTCCGTGACTATCAGGTCCATTTCTGCAACTGCCCCTGGATTCAGGGGGTATTGGCGAACTGGCGGGTGTACACCCCCTTCTATGGTGTGGGTGTATTTTGCACCCATGTCTCCACAGTCATTTTTGAACCTAGCCACTCCGGCTTTGGAAAGTATGTCTTCTAGCGTTTCTTTTCCCTCCGGAGAAAGGTCGCTGTCATCGATTTGTTGCTTGGTCACTTCTGGAATGTTCACTGGTTTGTACCACTCCGGTGATAACGATCCCATCTGGATTAGTTTTGCCCCGAGGACTCTGAGTCGCTGTTGTATTGGGGTTCGATTTCCTGGGCTGCTATGCAGCTCTTTTAAGTCTGTTATTGTCATTAAATTGTAGGGTCCTAGAGCCCATACAACTCCTTTCCAGACGCCAAACGGAATCTTTTTGATGGTCCCGTCGGCCAGTTGAACAGTCAGGTGTCCTTTTGTTTCAAGGCATTTGCGGGTCATCGACACTTCTGCACCAGTATCTACCTGATAGGGGATTCCATCCACGTCGGTGTATATGTCATCCCCCACCCAGTAGGCATGATCCACTGTGACCCGCGCCCGCTTAGCCATTACTTTCTCTGCCCTTCGCTCCCAGCTTCCAAGCGGGAGGCACGAAGGGCCTGTTTCTGTTCTGTTGTCAGCTTGTTGTAATCCTCGGAAGAGAGAAAACCGCTCTTGTTGGCTGGTGGGGGCCGTGGCCCCTCCTGTTGTTGATCCGGCTGGGCCCTGTGGTAAACGCCCTGCCTCTGGAAGCCTTCTTGCCTTGGAGCTCCCTGCTCCCTCTGGTTGCCTTGTGGACCCCGCTGAGGTCCTTGCTCTCGCGGGTAGCCTTGGTAGCCTTGAGAACCCCTCCGGAATCCTGGCTCACGCTCGTAGTTTTGTGGACTCCTCTGGAATCCTCCCGACTGCCTTCTCTGTGTCTGTGAAGGACCGGGTCCCTCGGTGGGCCTTGCGTTGTCATACGAGGGCCTGGGAGCCGGCGGCTTCGGCTGGTTTCCTTTTTCTCTTTTGTCTTCCAAGTGTTTTTTCTTCAAATCCCACTTTCTTACTGTTTCTTGGATTTGCTCTGTGGTACTTTTGTTGATGTTTAGGGTCACAAAATCGATGTCATTCATTAGGCCCTTTGTCAGCTTCCTAAGGACTTGCACACTTCTGTCCGGTGGAATCGCCTGTCGCAAGGCGTACCATGCCTGGGTGAGAGTTTGCCCTTTGTCTAAGCTCTTTCTTGCCTTGTCGATGTGTGACTCCTCGTCTTCGCAGTCTTCCAACACTAATCTTCGGTAGTGCTGTTCCGCGGTTTCTTCGGGACCCATCGGTTGGTCCGTCACATGAGCCAGCCACAATCTTTTCGCCTCATCGTTTGTGGAACTGGCTTTTACCATAAGCCATTTCTGCGTCAGGTATTCTTGCACCGATTCTTTGGGGTCTCGGTTTGTCACCATCGCCTTGATCTTTTTGAACTCACCAAAGCTCTGGGTGGAAGCCTGCATCTTTGTTATGCAGTCATTTTCTTCAGCGGTGGTGGGGCAGCTGCTTCGTGCGAGGCCCTGCCCTTGAGGTGGCTGTTCGTCCTCGGTGTCCGAGATGTCTTGCCTCCGCTCTTTGTCTTCCTCTGCTGCCAGCTTGTAGGCTGCTTTCTTCAGGCGTCGCAACATGACGTCGTACACGATTGTCACAAAGCCTGTGCGAAAGTTACCCGTCAGCTCCGTGGCTGTTGCGAGGGAGCCGTAGGTCGGGGTCATTAGAAAATTCGCCCATTCTCTTTTTGTCGCGTAGACCATTGTTCCTTTCATTCCTTCGAGGTCGCGCAGCCATATTTCTGGAACATCATAACTTGTTTGACCGACCTCTGGAGCATAGGCTTTTCTTCCGTCTTTGGTGGTCATGGGCCCGTAACGATCGTCTCGGGGGAATTTCAGCGAAGCCGTGCACACTGAAACAAGGGGCAGCGCGTTCTTCTTGCCTTTTCTGCTTCCTATCCTCAGGTCGGTCATTCCTCCCGGAGCCTCGTATTCGATGGAGGTCAGGCTTGGCGCTGTTTCTTCTTCATCTGAACTCACATCTGCCGCTTCTTCCTGCGCCTCTCTTTCTGGCTCTGCTGACGGCGAGGCCGGCTGAACTGGTTCTGGCATTCTTTGGGGAGTCCTGGGACTTTCCCTGCTCCCGCCGGGACTTTCGAACCTTATCATGGCCGCTTCTTCGCCTCCTGTGTAGCGCATTGTCCGCACGCCGACGGACTCTGCTGGGCTGGGGATCCCCCGTGGAGGTTTGATTGGCACGGGGGTTTCCTCTTCTGTCTGCACCGCTACTGTCCGGGGAGAGGGGATTGGAGTTCTTCTTTCCTTTGGTGGTTTTTCCTGGCTTGAGCTGACCTGTGGACGTCGCTCCTCTCGTGTAGAGGGACCGGGTGTTGATTCCTGGTTGCTCCTCTGTTCGGTCCTGGCTTCTTTCTTCAATCTTGCTGATTGCGGGAGCCGTGGCAGAACTGCTTTCGCAACTGGGGCGTTCTCGTCCTCGTATTCCGGCGGTCCTGCCCTCCAGTTGTTTGGCCCCTCCGTTTTGAAGAGGGGTCTCAGTATTCTCTCTTTTCTCTCGTGGTATTGGGCCACCGAGGTGACTAACACCAACTCGCGGATGTTGTTCCACCCGTGGGGAGCGTTCATCAGGAGGTGCAGAATCCTCATTGCCGCTTCTTCTGCTACCTCCCATGGTAGGTTGCCGGACCTGGCGCCGTCGTTACATATAACGACTCTTTTGAAGGACAATTCGCTTGCTCGGGTGACACCTTTTTCTAATGCCTCCTCTATGCTGTCCCGATAGGTGTCCTGATCTTCGCCATCTTCATATCTTTCGATCGGTACGTGTAGCACCGCAAAATGGCTTGATGCTCCGCCGCTCGTAACCACCACCTCCTCCTGTCTTTGTCTGCATCCGTGGAGGCGCACCTCAAGTTCTTCTTTGTAGAGGCTGCCTGCCTCTCTTACCAGATTCTTTCTGAACCGGGAGATATGAGGCTTTAGATGTGAGTTGGTTAAGACAACCAGTCCATGGCTGTCTATGTCCCAAGGCTCTCCGAAGTGGTTATATGCGGTTAACCCTGTCTGGTTCGCATATTTTTTGGTCCCCTCGGGCATCTTTTTCAACTTTTGAAGATGCTCTTCTGGGTTCGGGGAGTGAACATGTCTGGTCTTACCCCTAGCTTTCTGGGGCCGCCTCGGCTCTGGGCCGTTGTAGTCCTTCAGGATCGTGCGTACTGCAGTGGCAGCGGGAGTCCCGGATCCCATGGAGGGCGGGAGCAGTTGGTACTCGTCGCTCTCGTTCAGCTTTGAGTCTTCCCCCACTTCGTCCTCCTCTGAGATCTCCTCGTCTTTGCCACTGTCCTGTTCGTCTCCCACTTCGGCTTCCGAGGACGCCTCCGTAGAGGAGTCCGTGTACACCTCGGTCCCTTGGGTGCTGTGCTGATCGTCGCCGGTCTCCTCAGTATAACTTAGGTTGGTGGCTATGTATGCCGCTATTGCGTCTTGCTCTTTTTTATTTTCTTTATAGCGGGCGGTGGCTATCACTTTCTGCTTTATAGTCACTGCCCCCGCTCCGATTTCTGCGGCGAGCATCTTCACGACTGAGTCGTATTCTTTTGACGGGCTAATAATGGTGACTATTTTTCCTTTAATAACCCTCATTACTACTAGCCACCATTGTAGCCACTCTCCCACTTTCTTCTTGCCTGAGGGGGGTCCTGCACACCCTACCACTGCCGCCACCATTCCGGACTTATGGGTGAGGGGAGCAAGATAACCCCCCTCCCTTTCGCAATTCTTTTTTACTTCTTCTCCCACCTTCGCTCTATCTGCCTTGTCATGCAGCACGAGTAGGTGTTTTTGAATAGATTTGTCCCAGGTGTCCCATCCTCTGCCATTCAGGATGATCTGATGTTGGACGTTGCTTCTGCCTCTTGGAGCCGGTGTCGGTGTCTGTACTCCCGATGTCGCTCCGTGTGGTCCAGCGTCGTCCGTCTGCTGGTCCGGGCTGTCATCTGTTGCCTGGTCCAGGGGCGATGTCACTGGCTCGTTCTGCTGAGGCGTCGCCGTCTGCGGGCTGCCTCCGTCGCCGTTGGGTCCTCTCTGCTGTCCGGTGGCGATTCCTCCATCAGGGCCGTTGGCTCGTCCCTCTGGGTCGCCTCCGCCGCCATCGGATCCTCCGGGCGATTCGTCCATCTTGGACTTTGTCTTTGTCTTTGTTGTCTCGAGTCGCCTTCCTCCCAAAGCCTCTCGTCGCGCGTTGAGGAAGGGATGGGATCAGGCTCTGGTCCCTCTACAGGTCGGGCGAGTCTGGTCGATGCTCCCCGTCGCCTGCGGATTTTCCTGTGTTGGCCTGTAAATACCACACACAGCTTCGATTCGTGGATGTCTTCGCAATCGGACTTCTTCGAGGCTTGGGCAGCTTTGCTTTCTACCCCAACGCCTCACCTCAGGTCTTTTCGTTCACGAACGACAGCCTCTCTTAGCTGCCGGGGTTCTTCTTTTGGACTCAACGTACTCCTTTTCCGTCGAGCCCCACGTTGGGCGCCACGTGTTAGATCCTGGGTACTTCTGGCCCGATACGGGGCTAATTACTGACTCAGCTCTCTATTAAAAGATTCTCGAGCTGGTGTTCTGGCGAGGGAACTCGCCTGGCTCCGCTAACTGCCGTTACTCCCGACGTCTACCCTGCTTCCTCCGGTCAGAGCGCGCTCGGCCGAGAGACCAGTCCTGGCCCCGGGCGCTCCTACCAGTCGCGTCGGTTATGGCAGCTTCCCTCTTATGGATCCGCGCTCTTGGTAAATGCCAGGTTAGGTTTTAACGGCTAGGATTAATTCTTGCTAAAACCGTAAGGGATTGTTCAGTGGATTCGGTCTCTAGGATAACCTTTCAGAACTCAGTTGTTAGACATACAATAGCTTTAACTTTTTACTGTCACGAGGAACTCTTTACTACTTCGGCAAATTAATGCACTTGAGGATTTCACTTTAAATGCAGATTAGATATTTATTGCAGGTTATATTTAGTTAGTTTGCAGGGGTTACAGCTACAGCTCACATAAAATGTCACTACACATGATTAGTCAATTTAATTATCTTCTTCGATTATACTCATTAGTTTTAGTTGCCGAGACGGCTCGGTTAGAGCTGGATGTCCAATGGTGCGATGAAAAGAGTTCTTTTGGAGTTGTTAGGAGCGAAGGTCCGGCCGGACCCTCGATCCTCCCGCTCCGCAACGGAGCCCGTTCAGCTGTTCTCAAAACTCAGTACAAAGTCTTTCTCAGGCAGCTGCGGCTTTCTCAGTTGTCCAGATGTTAAGAGGCGAGCGGTGGGGAGAGCTAGAACCTTCGTCTTTTAATCTCAATGTCCACGAACAGAGGTCTCTTTTCCGTGAACAGAGACGAAGTCCTCAATACATCAGCTGCAGGCTTTAGTATCTTCTTCCGATGCGCTTGGTACGGCATCCGCGATGAAATCCCAGCTTGCTCTTTGCAAGCATGTCCTTATATTCCTCATATGGGCTGTGATCAGCCCCCACCTGTTTGGTCCATTACTCATCCCCCCTCCCTCTGGAAAGGGCGTTAAGCCGAACATTGCCTGTATGACTCAACTATTACATCAGTTTCTAGATCTTTCTCTTGACTACACCCAACATCTGGTCTTGATTACAGCAATGTCATTCTTGCCCAATACATCTATCTCAGCTCCACAGAACACACAGAAACATTCATTACATTTGTTTAAATCACTTCTATGCAGTTAAACATTTGTTACACCATTGATTAGAACATTTCGTTATATTATTCATACATTTTTATCTGTTTGATTACACTTCAACGTTGAATATATGCTTTGCGCTCTTATAGCCTGACTTCTCTCCCTTGAATGTGTCGACATGTTACCGAGGCAGCTCTGAGAGGTCAACTCTTCTTGACAATACTTAAGTACTTTTGTACTTAAGTACAATAAATATCAGATACTTTAAGACTTTTACTCAAGTAGTATTCTAAGAGGTGACTTTTTACTTTTACTTGAGTAGTTTTCCAGTAAGGTATCTTTACTTTTACTCAAGTATAGCTTTTGAGTACTTTATACACCACTGGATATTAATCATTAAATTATGTTACTACTAGATAATTTATGGGGAGTAGAAATGATAATAAAAAACTGAGTAATTACATATTTTACAGACAGAGTTACAGGAATTTACACTGTATCACACAAGCTACAGCACACATCATTGTGCAAAATGTGAATGTTTTAATGTGAACAAAATGTTATGTCTGAAAGGTGTATATGTATCATTTCTTCCAGAACAGGACCCTCACACAGGCCACAACAGGACCTCACACAGGCCAAAGCAAGACTCTTCCCATGGCCAAGCAGGACTCTCACATAAAACATACTACACATCTCATGAACAACAAGATTTTTGTCTTTTTCCTTTAAAGTTTGTCAAATCACTTATATTAAAAGTAAACTAGTGAAAATTGCTGCTGTAATTTGATTCTTTTAATAAGCCATGTAACTTGCTATGATCCAAGGTTTTGAACAGGTGTGATACTGGTGTGTGGCCACAGCGTGCACATCTGATGTTGCTCACAGTGGTCCTCAGTGTGCTCAGGGAGCTTGTGTGTATGCCCAGACACATGAAAAATTAGAGGGAACATTGGTCAGGACCCTGTAGCAGCTCATGATTCAGCGAAGTTCCTTGGAATGAGGAAGTACAGTCGAACACCACCCGGATTGTCTTTTTCCTTTTGTGGTAGACACCATGGTGAGGGATGTACCACAGTCTTCCATCTTTCCGAGGGAGCTGTTCCTCTGGCACTCTTTCTGCATGTCCCTTCCTCAAGACATCACTCATGAAGCCATTATAGTCTTTCCGAAAGGCTTCATCTTTCTGGAATCTGCGGGCAAGATTTAATACTCTTTGTTCCGCCATTTTCCTGTTGTTTGGCAGGCTGATGTTATCCTGGCGGAACGGAAGTCGTATTTCGTAGTGGCCTTCTTTCCTTTTGACTGAGTTGTTCATCACTTGTAGGAATTTCTTATCTTCAAATGAGTGTTCTTGTTTTTCATTGTAGGCCAATTCTGAGAAGTCCTGGTTATATTGGTGTATCAGGAGCTCTTCCAGCTTGGCCACTGATATTCTATTGGACGTTATCTGTGGTCGACCATGCTCATCCATAGGTGCAGTACTGCAGAGTGGTCCATTTATAGTCCAACCTAGGCTTGTTAGGACTGCGTAGGGCCCCTCCCCTTGGCTATTGATCACTCTCAGTGGCTCCATAGCCTTTGGGACATTTGCACCGATCAATAGGCCTACCTCAGCCTTGATGGTTCTTAGTTGGACCCCCTTTAGATAAGCGCATCCTTTTATGTCCATTTCTGTAGGAATGTTCTCTTGACTGACAGGAATGGCCTCTTGTGTGAAGACTTCCGGAAGCTCTATGAAGCTGTTGCCATCCAGGCTGCATACTTCCAGTCCTCTTATTGCTTGGGTTTTCACAGGCTTTTCATGACCCATTGTTCGGAGTAAGATCTCTGTTTTCTTTCCTCGGACGGACAACTGTTCCATCAGGTTTTCCGTGACAAAGGTAGCAGTGCTTCCAGGGTCTAGAAATGCATAGCTTTCTATCAAACAGCTGCCTTTATGTGCCTTTATCTTTACAGGTACCACTGCTAACTTGTAGTCTGTGGTTCTGTCCACTGTTTGGGCTGCTGATGAAACTCTAGCAATGTAATTGCTCCTGGTGTCTGAGTCATGCTTAGCTGCTGGCTTGGTACTTCCTGGAGTAAAGTTCTCTATATGCAAGACCGTGGGATGTTTCTTCTCACAGGAACGACACATGAGACGTTTCTTGCATTCTTTACTCATATGACCTTTGACCAAGCAGGCAAAACACAGTCCATTTTTCTTTAGCAGCTCAATTTTCTCCTTGTGGGGAATCTTTGCTATTATTTCACATGTTTCCATCACATGATTTCCTTTACAAAAAGCACAGGGCTTGACGAAAGCGTCCATGGCTGTACGACTGCCCTCTGGTCTGTCTGCCCCTTCCCGTGCATTAGGGTTCTTGTTGGTTTCTGTCTTGGGCACAACAGTCGTAGCAAAGCTTTTCTTGCTGCTAGCTCTCATATATGGTAAGTCTCTTTTGGATATTCTCTCATTTGTGCTTCCGGCAGGGTCCTGGATATCCCCGAAGACGGGATCTTGAATGATTCTGACCTGTTTTTCCATAAACCGAACAAGGTCATGGAATGTAGGTCTCTGCTGTGTTCTTTCAGTGATGTCACATACAGCAGACCGCCATTTCTCTCGAAGTTTAAATGGGAGTTTGAAAACAAGCCTTTTCATGTTAGATGGCGAGTCCAGCTCTGACCTGTATGGGAGGTCCTGAACTGCATTACCACAGCCTCTTAGATAGAGGGCGTAGCTATGAAGTGCCTTTCCATCATCTGTTCGTATTTGGTTCCAGTTCAAAGCCTTTTCAACGTATGCAGATATGACTTTGAAATCATCACCAAAGTGATATTTAAGCAGGCGCTTTGCTTCCTCGTAACCAGTCGTGGCGTTCATGTGAAAGCAGCTTTGAACTAGTTCCTTTGGCTGTCCAGCAGTATACTGTTCCAGGAAGTACAGTCGATCCTCGTCACTGTTGGTTTTGTCCTCGATGTTGTGCTTAAAAGCCTTCATAAATGGCCTGAAAGCGAGAGGATCGCCGTCAAACACCGGAACCTCCCTTCTTGGGAGTTTAGATTCCTTCTGCTGCATCACTAGCAGGTCCGTCAAGTCTGTCTGTCTTTGTATAATGTTTGTGAGATCGACGCTCTGAGCCATTTCACTTCTGGGAGTGGATTCGCCTCGTCTGCGTGGTCCATCAGAAACCACAGCTCTGCTTGTGTGAGGGTTTGTTGCTCTTGGTTGTTGTTCAGACGGTCTTGTGATTCCAGTTAGTGGTCGGTACCGAACGTGCATCAATCTCTGTAATGGTGTTTTAGGTATGGTTCCCATCCGTGCATACTCCAGCTGTGCTAGGCTTTCTTCCGTTTTGTCAGATGCATCTATCCGTTCTTCCCTTTCTTTTCCGGGTTCTGATGCTTCATCATTTTCAAATTCCTCCAGAGCCTTGAGCCTCGCATCAGCTGCAGCAATGTTTGCTTCCAAGTCAAGAGACTCCATTCTTAAACTTAGTTGATGCTTCTCCGTTTCCATTTTTAAACCCAGCTGATGCATCTCCGTTTCCAGCTCATGTTTCTTTTTAAGAGCTTCAGCTCTGGCCTGCAGAACAGCTTTGTCTGCAGCTACCTTCATGCGTGCTGAAACCATAGATGAAGATTTGGACCTTTTGGAACCTTTAGAACTCCTTGAGCCAATCTGTGAGACACTGTCCCCAGCCTGCACAAGAGTCTGTGGGTCCGGCTGAGGTGTTAACCATTGATCCACTTTAGCCATAGAAGCTTCGTAATCGGCCATTTTTGGCTCATACCAGTCCAAAGTTTCATTCATTCTCACATCCTCAGGCAGCAATAACTGAACAGATTCATGAGATACTTTAAATTCATCCAGCAGTCTTAGAAATTCATTTGCAGCTTCGTTAACATCGTCAACATCAGCACCGTCTTTCATCATTGTTTTTATCTCGTTCATTTTCCGGGTACAGTGTGAGAGTTTCCCTCTACGTGTTGCGCTGAGTGATTTAAACGCTTTCCTTTGTTGTGCGGCGTCCATCTCAGTAACACCGGCTTCAGTGACTGCCCGTTCACTTCCTTCTGCCATCAGTTCGTTCTTAGCCTTTAATATTCGTTTGTAGGGAATTTTTCCACGTAATTCCAACACCTTTTGTTGGAATATTCGTTAGTTTTTCGGTTACTTCTTTATTTATTTATTTTCATGCGCACGGCCGTGCTTTGTTTCCGTTTCCGTGCAGCGCTATTTATCAGCGTCCTGCCATTTATAGTTTCAGTGGTTTCGTAATTTAAAGGCAGTTTATGGATTTATTTGTCTGCTCATCAAACATTTCCTTCGTTTCCTTTGTCACTTTAATGTTTGATCGTAACCAGGTTCGGAAAACAGCGCATCCACTCGTTTACTCACGGTACCGGTGAAATGGCATCCTGGCCGCAGTCCAGATCAATCCAAGCGACCGTGACTCCGGGCCTCCCTCTCTCATGCCCACGTTAACTGGCGTTCTGATGGGTTATTTTTCAACTCATTGTAGGAGCGGTCGGTCGATTAACGCGCATTCTCTCGTAATGTCACTTCGAAACTTTATTTTATTCGAGAACAGCATCAGAAGCATACATGGAAATAATCTTAAACAGAAAAGCCCGCTTTGTCTCCTAATGCGGTTTCTTAATGCTTAATGCGGTTGAAAAATAGTTAGCCCTTCCGCTCTCTAGTCGAACGAACACACCTGCATGTCCTCAGGTGAGGTCTACATAAAGAGTTAACGCCCCCTGACGTCATCATTGTGTCACAATCATGTTGGCAGTAACGTCCCAACAGGTTCAACAGTAAATCATAACCAGCATGGTTTGATGTACAATCAGTAGCATGACCATAATTTCCCCAAAAGTATAGAATATACAGGTAAAACACAAATCAGAGTATTGGCTTCTACACTTGTGATGTGGACCTCTAACCTTCAGGATTAAAGGCGGGAGGGTGAGACAGTTAAGCTGATGTATTTGACTTTTATTCATGAATGTAGCAGTTTTGTACCAACAGGTTGCTTATTTTTGTTGCCTGAAATTACTATATCGAGCTTATGAGCTCCCCTCAAATTCGTAATTAGTAAAAGCTCACAGTTATGCCTCGGGATCCAGTCAGCTTATTTCCTGTTTGGCTGCATTACAGAGACATGAAAATCGTAGGGGTGGGAATCACCAGAGGTCCCGCGATATGATATTATCACGATACTTGGGATACGATATTATCACGATACTACGATATTATCACGATACTTAGGTCACAATACGATATTATCACGATACTGCGATATTATCACGATACTTAGGCCACAATACGATATTATCACGATACTGCGATATTATCACGATACGTAGGTCACAATACGATATTATCACGATACTGCGATATTCTGAGTATTGCGATAACATATTTTGAAATGTATTACTTTTTTCAACTTCAAATTATGTCCCCAAAGGAAAACTGTGTCACATGTTTTATCTGATAAGATAAAGTTTTCAGTCTGTTCATCTCACTTCAATCATTTTTATTGCAGCACAATAGGATTGTCAAGCTGACAGACTGACCAACAATGTCATAAATGTTGCATGAACCTGACAAACTGAACTGTTTGTATTACTACAGAGTCCAACTTAAGTAAATGCAAACGTGTGGACTCAGTATATGAACTATAACTTATATAAGTAGGATATTAGAGTTATATAACTCAGTATAACTTGCGATGCGTGGACGTCAAGGGCAGAGAGACAGTTATGCGCTGCACTCTCCCCATGAGCCGGCTGCTGTTGACAGATTTAACCCTGTTGTGAGGCCAGATGTCTCTATCTTTGTTTTGACCAACTTCCTACCAATCACGCTGACCCGGGACCTTTGCTGACCTCACCAGAAAACAACTCGGCACCATCTAGTGGACTGAAAAAGTAATTGATTTGATTTTTCTAGTATTTAAAAAAAAATGTTTTTATAGTTTATATAATAAAAGATCGATACTTGGCGTCCATGTATCGATACAATATCGCCACGCAAAATATCGCGATACTATGCTGTATCGATTTTTTCCCCCACCCCTAGAAAATAGCCACTGACACATGTAGAGGGAGTTCTTGGGAAAAGGGGAGTCAGTGCTGTCTGTTCTGGAGGACGGTGCCAGGGACCAGATGTATAAACCATGCATACACACACAAATCATGCATGCGCCATTTCAATCAGGGGAGACTTCATATAGAGTGAACAATAAATGTATGACATGGGTCACAATGAAGTGTTTTAGGCAACTAGACCCCATGGTGACGTGTTATATTCAGTGGGTATAGATGTCATGGTTAGATGTCATGGTGGTGGTGGTGGTGAAGAACTTCCTTCACATAATCTGGTATTTGTGAAGGAGGGAAGGTGCAGTGAGAATGTGAGCGCCTCCCGCAGACTTCAGACCAGCGTACGGGCGGTTTCAGCAGCGAGTGAGACGATAAGGTGGACATGACGTATAAGACGAGGACGGCCATCTTGTAGTAAAAGCTTGTTGGTTTTGTTTTTTTTGCCAATTTCAGTGATTCCAATTTTGCGTTTGCAATACGACCTTCTGTATGATGTCAATGGAATGTGCATTTATAAACTTAGTATTAAGATGATATATATTGTAGGCCTTTACATTTTAGCTTTCATTTCCCTGTCTTTTGATTTGATCCTGAGGTACATGTATGAATACAATATACGTATATACAGGGGTGCACATACCTTTTCACGTTAGGTACTCGGAGGACCACCAGGAGACTTACGTTTATCTTAATAAACGTAATCCCTGTCGGTGTCTCCCTCACTACATGTCCTCTGCTTCAGCTCACTGAATGAGATATGGAGAAGATGCCCCTCCCATTCCCTTGTTGAGTCTCTGCTGATCCAGCACCAGCTCTTTGAGTCAAATGCCTCTGTGGTCATTTGGCGAATGTGTATTAGGGCTGAGAGTCCAGTATGTGACTGACGCGACTCCACCAAGCCACACAAAAGGGACACTGCCAAGCACTGCTGTCTATAATCTGTATTGGCTTTGACTGTGCAGGTATTGTTGGTGATTTTAACATCCATGTTGACAACCCCCAGGACAGAGGCACTAAAGAACTTTGCACTGAGTCAGCATGTGATGGAGCCCACACACTGAGGGGCAAACTCTGGACTAAGTTATCCCCAAGTGTCTGAACATATTGAAGACTGTCGTGTCTGATCGTTCCTGTGTTTTCTATGAGAGCTCTATCTCCGTGCACACAAATGAAAAATGTATTCAATTGACTGACATATTTGCACGTCCATCCATGATGTGTTTCTTTTGCTTTGTCTTTTGATGTAAAGCAATTTGAATTGCCTTGTTGCTGAAATGATATAAACTCGCCTTACTTACTTGATAGTACAGAACGCTGCTGAAGGTTAGACAGTAGCTGGTTCTAAACCAGTTTTTATGCTACTTCTTTGCTCGTGATCTGTCTCGTGTTGTCGCTGTGCACACAGACCTTCTTTAGGCGGAAAAACTTCCGGTCGTGGCGGTTTCACACCATCTCAAATGTGGAGATGCACATAACAACACACATAACAACAACACTGGATGAAAGAGTTGGCTTTCTGCATCTTATCTTGCAGACCCCTATTGCCTCCAGCAGTGCAAGTTGCTGAGTGTGTGTCTTTGTGTAGAAATGACAGACAGACATTGGGTCTGTGACATTCATAGATTGTTTCTTTTTATGTGTGTGTGTGTGTGTGTGTGTGTGTGTGTGTGTGTGTGTGTGTGTGTGTGTGTGTGTGTTGAGGTGCTGCTGTCCACTGCAGTGAGGGAAGCTGTCCTGACTCGCTTCTGCCAGACTCCTGTCCTGTGCCATAAAGCTGTCTAGTGGGACTGTTCTAGTCAGACTGGTAGAGCCAGCATTATGTACTGAGGTGGAGTTCTATATATATATAGAGAGAGAGAGAGAGAGAGAGAGAGAGAGAGAGAGAGAGAGAGAGAGAGAGAGAGAGAGAGAGAGAGAGAGAGAGAGAGCGAGAGAGAGAGGTGGGGTTTAGCGCACCTGACTATGACACAGAGAAACAGTCCGTAGATAGCAACCAAAAAGTCCGATAGAAGAGAAGAAATACACATTGAAATTGCCGTGAAGCGCTGGGACTTGCTTTACCCCCCCCCCCCCCCCTCATCCCTGAAACTTATTAATAAGTGAGAACTTTGAAGCGACATCCACACTGCCAGCCTCTGCCTCCAGGTAAGCTCGTTGAACCTCTTTGAATTATTATTATTATAACTGCAGCAGAACACTTCTCTCTGTGTCCGCGGAGCCGGACGAACGAGCTGCTGGGTAAACACCACGTTATGTTCGCTGTTCGCTTGTCTGTCGAGCGGCGACGCACGCGGACAGGCGTGGAGCGCCAAACCCCGTTTAACTTCTGGCAACAAGTCAAACATGATCCACAACATCCACAATCCAACTATAAACTAAGCGTTACTGTTTACTCGTTATACACCAAACATGAGTGATTTTACGCCGACTTGTGGAATTGCTTTCTATACGAGTCCCAGCAGTCTTTTTTTGGAGTGGTGATGAACTGTAAGCCAATTGTATAGAACTATTTTTTTGGATAATTGTATGGCGGAATAAAACCTAAAGCTACACTTTGTCCTTTAGGACGCCACATGTGACAATAGAGGTTCCATCATGCAGCTCCGGGGAGGTCTGCGCACCTGTGTGCACAAGTGCGTGCCAATAGATTGGCCGGATCGAGAGAAATTTCATTATAGTTGAGATTATTGTTTTTTTAATTGATGAAGATGAGAAAGGACACACTCCATACTCCTGTTTTTATCTGTATCAGATATGTGGTGCTTAGTGTCATAGGTGTGGCTGATAGTATGATTTGAAATGATTATAGAAACAACTTCTCATATCGTTATCGAAATATTGACACAGTGTGCTCGAATATTTACTGAAATATTGACGCTCACATGATAGCCTCGTCATTGCTCCTCATCGAATTGATTCCAATAGTTAGTCAAGTCAAAAGCTGCCATTTCATTAAGATAGAACTTTTTGTTCAAAATGAAAGAAGACATAAGTCAAATGTCCCGCTTTACAGTGAGCGGGACAGTGAGTCAGACTCTACGAATGCAGTCCTCCCGGGTCGCAGAGAAACCAGCCAGCAGGCTGGTTGTCTCGCTCTTTGGATTGCTTATTATTTGTGCACCACCACACAGTTGTTGCCGTCGCTGAATCAAATCAGAGTTAGTGGTAAGCTACAGGTGTCCTACCTTTCTATAGGCATCCTGAGGGAAACAGCCTGACAAACCTGAAAGGAGGAGCTTTGCTTTTCGTACTGAGGCTCCAATGCTGGAAACTTAGATCACCAAAGATAACAGAATAGCTAAATCATGAGATTATAGTTGGTTTTGCCTTGAGGTTTGATGGGATGGAACATAAGTTATTATCCAGGATGGTCGTCTTAACATGTACTTATACTGCTGAGCCGTAGTGACGAGACACATTCTTCTGCCGCTGGTCTGTGACTCTGGCACGTGACGGCATTAACACCCATCATCAGTCCTTCTGTTCAGATCCCGTGCGGGGACAAAGTAATCTGGCTCGTCAACTACCCTCAGCTCTGTAATTAGTGGGCCTCACCTACGTCGTGTCTCTAGGATGGGAACAAACGGTGTGTTTCACAAAACGCAGGCATTTTGTCAGGTTGCACAACCGTAAGTGTGTGCGTGAGTTCCACGTCTTTGGCTTGGAGTGCCTCAGGCGGTCCACGTTGTTTCCCTTCATGCAGGCAGCTTGCAGTAGTTAGTTGCTTGTAGTGGGACGGAGCCAGACCGGTTCACTTTTAAACACAGAGTATAGCTGCTTGAGTGATGACCTGTCGGCTGTGGGACTTTTCATTACATCCACCTCCACTGTGGAAGCTCCCTCCCTCACCACAGCACGTGTCAGCATTAATCTCGTGAAGTCATTTTCAGGATGTTTGTGCACATTGTAAAAAAAAGAAAAAGATGAGTAACCCTAAAAGCCCTTCATTAGCTGTGTCACACACACACTCGTCCTCTGCAGCTTGTATTAGTGTGTATCCTCTAAAGGTGGGGTTGTATGAGGTACTTATCCATGAGGGCTTTACCTTCAGGCGATGGAGGTGGCCACGCCCCCGAGTTTGAAGAAACGAACGGGAGTAAAATGATATTGCTGTGAAGGAGGCCTGCAGCAAAATGTATTTTAGACACCTAAAATAAACTTTGAAGTGTACGCTATGCGCCAAACTATTTACGAAAATGTTCCCGACTGAACTGAGAGGGAAATGTATCTACACTGTTTTTGTAAAATGAGTGTAGTTGCTTTGAGGAGAGCATCGATAACGGCTTCAGTTCCCTGTGGGCAAGGTAAAGCCGTGAACTTATTGTAAATAGAGCGTATGCACTGAACTGAGGCTCGCCTGCTGGTACTCCTGTCTGTTTCTATTCCTTTAAGTGCTGCTTAAAAAGTCATTCTGCAGACTACAAACCTGTTCCGAGTGTGCTGTTTATTTGCATCATAGTCCATCTGCGGGCATTTCCCGGTAGTACTAAATGGAACGGTACGAGATGCACAGATAGGAGTTTTCTTGACAGATTCCGATTTTCTTCTTGATCACAATACTGGACGGCAGGGCTCCACACTTTTTACTGTCTGTGACTGTGACACGGGCGCTGTTGTTAGACCCCTCAGCACATACCACCGTGTCAGCGTGAGTTGATCGTGCTGTTTAATCTGTTTTAACACTAACCTTGCCTATCGTGTTGTGTGTACTGTATACCCATGCTGGCACAGAGGGCAGCAGCTGGCCGACCCCTCTTCTAGAGTTGTGTTTTTAAAATGTTACCAACAAAAAAAACATGTAATATGAACTTTGAACATGTAAATGGGTGCACTGCTATGAAATGTGCTTCGCGGACGTCTTCATTGACGTCAGCTCTTCTGGAGACTGTTGTTTATTGTCACCTTGACACTTGACGTTGCTCTTTATTTTTATTTACTGTGGTGATTTAGTTGCCGATATATATCCCGAGGTTGCTTGTGAAATATTTTGTTTGGAATCATCATTGTAAGATGTAATGTTTTTAAATATTGGTAGAATTACAAATGTAGGCTACTTGTATGGCCTTTAGGCCTACAGCGGTCCCTTAAATATATACTGAAGTTTGTTCAGAGGAGCCTTCTCATCGAATTACAGGGAAACATATTCTAGCTTTGATACATGATACATGCTCTGGTTGTACAGGTGAGCTCTGAGTCTTGATGCTTCTCTGGAGCTCTGGTTGTACAGGTGAGCTCTGAGTCTTGATGCTTTTCTAATTTATCCAGGCAGATAGCTCAACATGTTCTGACACATCTGTGTGTTGACTAAAATACGGCTGGTCCTTGTGTTCACTTTGTGAAATTTGATCTGATTTCTCAAAATCCCCAAATGTCTTTTAGTTTTGTCTTTGTGGAGTTGGCACTGTAAATTGTTGTGACAGTGAAGACGCTGCCTCCACTACTGTGATTTAAAAAGCAAGGTTCCAGAAAATGGACTTTAAAATATGAAAAAAGCATAGTTTAGAAGAATTGACCCGTTCCCTTGCAAAGTAAAGAAGACAAAGTTTATAGATGTCCCGAACCAATCCTAATGTAATCGACTGATAGCTAATGAAATAAAGGAAACGAAAATCTATAGATGTCTATAGATGTGCATAGATGACTTTGTACATGCTCGGAGCTTGTGTGCCCGTCTGCCGAGGCAGCGCCCATGGAGTACAGGAGAGGGCTTAGCATGCAGCCCGAGGGTCTCCGGTGTGGAGAGTCAGGGTGGTGCCTCACACAGCCTGAGGTCTGCCCGTCAGTACCCAATCACAGAGGGTGGTGTTGAGACCCAGGAGCTTCATGAAGAGCTTAAAGGGCACAACGGTTCTGAACTACACACACATACAATCATGTGGAAAAATTAGGATATCCTATGTAATGTCAGGTTATTTTTTCCAGCAATATACTATCAGTAGGCCTTCAGAATTCTTTCAGCTGTGTGATGCTTGAGGGGTTTCTTGGCTGCACGGTTTCAAATCACAGCATTGCAAGAGGATTAAGAACCAGGCTCTCCTCTAAAGTGCTCTCTCTGGAGTTTGTGTTAATCCTCATTTTTTATGCCTTTTCCCACCAAAGCCAGCAACACGTGTCAATTCCCGCTCATCACATGCATATGGTCTTTTCAAAAATAACAACTTCGTTAGCTTCATCGCTTTGTTTAAAATAACTACAGATTGCCGTCACTGAAGTACTCAAGTTACGTAATGAATAAATGTTTGACATGGGGAACGAACAGTGGTCTCCTGCTTTAAAGATTTGTGATTCTGTGCATAACACACAAAATTATTTTATGGGACATAAAAATAAACGCGATCGAGACATTTATACGTGCTACATACGAGATAGCATGTTTATTACACAATATAAGGTTAAAAAATACGACTTGATAAAGGTTTAGGAAATATCTCATGGTATTTTTATTGATGTCGTTAATATATATTAAATACAGCTTGGCATTAGTCATTTTTATTAGGTAGGTTAATCATGTATTATGTAAGCTGCTTAGCACTTGTGTTAGGACGTTAAACAGGTCATAATATTTATTTTAGATTTTTGTGAAAACATCTGCAAACAACTGGATTCATTCAAGTTTTTTGCCAAACCTAATTTTACAAGACAACATTTGAAGACATCATGAAAGCATTTTAATTTACCAACCGAGCAGAGCGTGACCTCACCGTGTCAGCCAACACAACCTCCAGTAGCTGTGCTGTCAGCTGGCAGACAAGCCGGTCACTGTGAGCAGCACGATGGCAATGAATGACTATGTAGCTGTCTGACTGATTAAGTTAGTTGTTCCAAACGTTTTTTAGGTTGTTCCTCCACGGCTTATTTTGACTTGCAGTTGGTACGGATAATGAACGTGTCTTCTGTGTCTTATTCACTCACCGACGCCTTGTGTCTGTGCGGCTGTGTGTCGACGTAAAGCTATCATGCGGAACACGTTTGTTTGATCGGCAGGCGGCAGCCGACCCTTAAGTGCATCTCTACGATATACCGGTCAGCGCGGTATATTCAAAATTCATACCGGTGTGCTTGCTATACCTTCTATACCTTCTATACCTTCCTCCCTAACTGAAAGGCTGGAGTTGTTCTTCTTCAATCCGTCTTCAAATCATGATTTTGCTAGTTTTCGACTGCACTTAAAGTGACAGCAACAGACTCTTTTTTTTCTTAGCTGAAGATTCCACAGCTGGCTTATAATTTGGTCTCTACTCTTCAGTCTCTCTTCATCAGGCTACACAAAGCATGACTGGTTAAATACACACAGTTTGAATATTTACATTAGGACAGACAGACACAACAGCCAGCTAATATCCAGTATGGTGTCTGTCAAGAACAGCTTCGTCATCATATCTCATGCATCTGTACAGATGCATGAGATATGATGCTCAGCAGCAGAACACTTGTAGTGTGTGATGACAGATGAAGGTTCAGAGTCCTGTGGATGTGTGGCCTGTTAGCCAAAGGCACTATCCAGCCCAGTGTGGCTTCCCTCGTCATTTCGGTGTAGTGACTCAGTGTTTATGTGCGTGCATACGTCTGTATGTGTGATTGCGTTCGGGCATTTGTGCACACGTCGGGTTGCAAACATAATTTCAGTGGCCGTGCATCGATGAGTGTCTGCTTTCAGGACCACGTCACACGGCTGGGCTGCCAAGAGGAAGTCCACATCAGACCAATCGCCTCTGATCAGCTCACTGATCCATACACACAAACACGTTTTCGTACTTCGGAACCCGCTTTGACATTCCACGCTAACCTTAACCATTCCAACCACACGCCTAACCCACTTGTTATCCGCAAAGATATTTCTGTGTTTTCATCTCTATCAGTGATGAAAACATTGTACTTGCAGCTCAGTATTACCAGGATTCAAGAGACCTGGCAAGGAAGGATCAGACAAGAGAGGCACGAATCAGATGATGGCTGGAATGCTCAGTTCATTGGGCTGCTATATAAACTGGCAGAATATATATCCTGCAAGGTGTGCAGTAGGGTGGAGGAGATCAGGTGACGGGTTGGTGTATGGCAATAGAGCGGATAGAACATGTGGAACTAGAATCAGGTTGACACTAGTGGTGTCACGGATCACGGATCGATCCGTGATCCGTTCGGATCAGCCCTCACGGTTCGGATCACTCGTGAACCGCGGATCAAATGAGGTTTTTTTTATTTTATTTTTACAGTGTAATCATCATAGTGTGCAAAGTTCTACTGCTGCTGTTCAAGTAACAAGTCCCCGAATATCAATGCAGAGTGTCAGTGAACAGATATAAAGCAGTAGTGTGTTCACGTGAACGGAGCAGCTTAGAAGCATTTAACGGTGAAGTCATGTCGAGCGGAGGAACGTCAGAAGCCGCGGCGTCATTTAAGTCGCAAGTTTGGGAACATTTTGTCTTCCCTGTAACGTATGATGACGGATGAGGGTGGTGGACAAAGCGTTACGGTATGTCGGCGTTATTTAAAGAGAAAGACACACGACAACGGCAAAACATCGGGCATGTCCACACATGAAGAGACACCATCCCGTCTGTCAGCGACGGGGACACTCCGGTGTAGAAAACAAAGGATTTCTAAATCTGGTTAAAATGCTTGAGCCACGCTACGAAGTCCACTCACGCACCACTTCAGTGTGACGCTGTTCCAGACCTCTATGAGAAGGACAAGACTGTAGAGGCTGCTTTCACCACGGCGGAGTGATTCTTAGTCCGGTGCTGTAGACACGCCCCCTCTGTGAGAGTCACACAGACACACACTTGGGGCAGGTGCTGTAGACACGCCCCCTCTGAGAGAGTCACACACACACACACCTGGGGCAGGTGCTGTAGACACGCCCCCTCTGTGAGAGTCACACAGACACACACTTGGGGCAGGTGCT
Organism: Melanostigma gelatinosum; assembly: GCF_949748355.1. Classification (NCBI taxonomy): domain Eukaryota; kingdom Metazoa; phylum Chordata; class Actinopteri; order Perciformes; family Zoarcidae; genus Melanostigma; species Melanostigma gelatinosum. The sequence continues at coordinate 20,396,162 of NC_136648.1, read as the reverse complement.
GTAGACACGCCCCCTCTGAGAGAGTCACACACACACACACCTGGGGCAGGTGCTGTAGACACGCCCCCTCTGAGAGAGTCACACACACACACACTTGGGGCAGGTGCTGTAGACACGCCCCCTCTGAGAGAGTCACACACACACACACCTGGTTCAGGTGCTGACAGTATCAGAGTGAAGCTAGACAGGCCCAATAATATTCCAGTCACCACAGAAAGGTCGACCCTCTCCCCAGACAATGGAGATATTCTCATCTTTTTGAAAATAATGTCACAGTAATGGTAAACATTATTGTGTATTTGAATGGCATAACCTGACAGGAAGTAAACAGACCCAAGTTGTTGCTGAGCAGTTCAGTTCAGTGTAAACAGTGGAAGCTCACTGGCTGTTTCTTTCTTTCAGTATTGATCAAAGGACGAGGATATCAACATACCTCATGTTGCACTTAAACTTAACAGAATTCTTGAATGTATTATTTTTATTTATTTGATTTTGTTTCAAATTGGACATCTTCAATATTTTTGTTTTCATGTAAGACTATAGCCCAAAGTTCTTTGCTTTCAGTGTTCTTGAGGTTCTTCAATTAATAAATGGAAAGCAAAGTTATATTTGTCTCCTCCCCTTTTCTTTGTTGATCCGAAAAATGATCCGAACCGTGACTCCTGAACCGTGATCCGAACCGAACCGTGAGGTTTGTGATCCGTGACACCCCTAGTTGACACTGTAACAGGTCGTCTAACCCTATGCACCAAGCATTGATATTTAAACATTAACCTCTGCAAATCTGGTGATTCTGGCTAAAATAATTTCATCCATGTCCAGTCAGTTGCCGATCAACCACAGCTACATGGTGTTTTTTGTGCTAAGTTGGTGAAACTTCTAGTTATTACTTAGTAAGTGTAAACGTAGTTGGCTAAGTCTTTGTAGATATTATTTGAGGTAAAAAACGGCACAATTTACAAACACATTCTGCCTTCATATGCAGAATATGTCGACAACGGGACAAGGTTTTTGGTATCGGAAGCGTTCTTTAAAATGAGCTTGTGAACTGCAACTGTATCTGCCGGCTACACTGGAACCCCAGAAATAAAGCCCCTGGTCCCCAGATGCTTATCGGCTCCTTACGGCGAACCGATGGGTTCCAAGGTTGGAACTCAAGAAAAGCTGGCAAAACTGGGCCTTTGGTGTGTTCGCTTGTCTCTTCACCTCAAGTAGCCTCCTTTCTTTATCGTTCTATCTTTGACACATTTGCTCTACAAAGAAGCTTGAGGAACAAACTCTTCAACAAATGTATCTGCAAACAGAACATGGAGCACTGAGCTCAAAGCCAAAACACAGAACTGCTGCATGTCATCAGATTATAGTCCAGGCATTTTACATAAAAATGTGGGGCAACTTCACACGGATTGCAACAAAAACAAACTGGATTTTGTGTCCTCAATATGTTCTGAAAAAGAGAAATATAATGTTAGTATCGTATGAAGTGAAAGTTTGGAGAATCGCATAAATATCATCCAACCAAAACGCCTTTTCAGCAACATTTAGAAGCTTACAGATACTTACATACTTACAGACTAAGGTCTCTCAAGGCTACCAAACGGAAGAAGTAAAACGAAGCAGCGTGTCTTCTCATTAGAATCTAAAAGCCTTGAGAGACCTTAGTCTGTTTTAGCGAGTCGGACATGTACCTACCGGTTCATGATGTGGTGTGTTCAAGGACCCAAATGCAGACTCAGGACAGCAGTCTTATTGCAAACCAAGATGATTTATTTCTCTCACTCAAAAACACGCACACAAAAACACGCAGGATCGCTATTGATCGCTATCGCCTTCGTCCTCCTGTGCACTAAAACCATTGAAGTCCTCTTCTTCAGTGTCGGAATTAAACAGCCTCAGAATTGCTTCGTTCGTGCTTGCAGTCCGTGTTTCGTCTGCACCCTCAGTGTCACTTTGCCTGTCCTCCTCATTGCTCTGTCGTCTTCATCTCGTAGTAGTCCAGCCTTTCAGAACCCGTTGGTGATGGTGGATTCTTTCACACTGCTCCGCGCTGTTAGGATCCACTGGCAGACTTGAGAAAAAGCTGATCTTCTCATGCAGCGTGTCTACGTTGCTCATAGCTCTGAATAGCATTTACGGCTAACTGGCTTGGCCAGTTGCTGCTAGCACAACAGCTGTTCAAAGCTATGAGCAACAACAGTTATTGCCTCATTGCTTTTCGTTTGGTAGCCGTGAGAGACCTTAGTATGTAATGCAAGTATGTCTGCATGAAAAGATGTACAAAGATATATTATATATTCGCGAATGCTAATCGCGGTTAGCATTTCCCCATTGGCGGTAATGTTAAAATGAGCTTAGAAGCTAGCGAGTCGGACATGTACTGTTAAAAGCATCTTGCCGTTCAACCTTTTTTGTCAACAGTCCTAGTGAGAGGTAGGTCAAAGGTACTTCATCCATATTGTAGCGACCCTGTCAGTAACAGCTGGTAGCAGAGGGGTTGCTGGTAGCAACTGTTCTGTGTCGGGAGCTAGTAAATGTTGTGTTGGACCGGAACCGGAAGTTGCGGTTGTTGTTGTGGCGGAGAAAAGCTACGGAAAAATCCGTATATAAATCGCACCGGACTATAAGACGACGCCTCAAAGCGTGGGGTAAAATGTAGCGGCTTATAGTCCGAAAAGTACAGTACATATTAGATTTGACAATGTCAAAAAAACAAATACCCAAATATACTCAGATCTGGTCTTAGTCAACCCAATCCTGGTCCTATTCAACCCAGATAGGTCTCATTCTACCAGATCTGGTCTTACTCGACCCAAATCTCATTCTATTCATGACAATTACAGAGTACTCCAAATCTAATTTATTATGAATACATGTAGCATATATATACGGCCCAACTGTGATTAAAACCCTTTAGGGGAGCGATACATGTGAAATAGCTTTCGTTGCAATCTACATGAGATCAAGTTACATCATGACTGGAGTATTTATGTTGAAATGTGACCTCTGTCTTGGAGTTGATGTAAAACTGTTGTGTTCTTGAGCTGGTAGCAATTGTGGACAGGGAAGTTCTGTGAATGGGTGAATGTTAAAGCACTTTGAGCGTGTTTTTTAAACTATCTACTGATATTAGAGTATGCCACCAGGTGACACGTGTGACACAGGTGACACATACAGACAATGTTGGCAAGCACTGTAGATGTTACAGACTTGTGAGTGCTGGTTGTGAATAAAAAAAGAAATCCATGAAGCTTTCCTGTGTTGCCTGACAGCAGTGGAAGAAGCTCCTGTGGAAATGTTTGTCTTCTTGTAACAACATCATATTGCCCTCAAAAAGAAAGCTGTCTCATCATCATTCAGGCCTGTTCTGAATGTCCGTGCCACCATTCTCGCTGCAGGACTAGAGTCCCATAGAATCTTAGTGTTATTCAGTCTGCTCTCTTCTTCTGTTTCCTTCCATCCAGGTGAGGAGTCCCCGCTCCACTGAAAGCCCCCTCTGTGCAGCTGTGCTGGGCTTGGTGGAGCAGCAGGACCCTCTGGCTTCAGAGACCATGTCTGATGGAGACGTGCTGCCCCCAACAGTACCCTTTACAAGGGGCTGTAAAGCCAGATCAAGTCTACCTGTTGGCCGGTCAAGTAGCCAGACCAGAGAGAGGCCACCTGGTAGGTAGACACACATACACAAGCACAAGGCTAACACCTGTATTCTTACTACGAATACATCTTGAGTTTAGGCCAGAAGGAAATAAGCTGCTAGTACCACGGTGATATCTTACTATACAACCTTTGGGACTTTAAAAGATTTGACATATCATTAACTTTTGCCAACAGATATGACATGGATATCCTGTAGCCTGCTATGTGTTGAAAATATGGTCATACAGTAAAGAACAGTATAGAAACGCAGTAGAGTACAGGAGAGAAACACAGTAGAGTACAGTAAAGAAACACAGTAAAGAAGCACAGTAGAGTACAGTAAGAAATGCAGTAGAATACTGTAAGAAACACAGATTACAGTACAGTAAAGAAGCAAATAATCACAGTAGAGTACAGTAAAGGAACGGAGTAGAGTACAGTAAAGAAACGCAGTAGAGTACCGTAAAGAAGCAAAGAATCACAATAGAGTACAGTAAAGGAACGCAGTAGAGTACAGTAAATAAATGCAGTAGAGTACAGTAAAGAAACGCAGTAAAGAAACACAGTAGAGTACAGTAAAGAAACAAAGAATCACAGTAGAGTACAGTAAAGAAACGCAGTAAAGAAACACAGTAGAGTACAGTAAAGATTATGATCTGCTTTATTTTCGGCTAGGAACATCTTTATGATGGCTTTGGTTTAATTAATACACACACAACTTTCATATTCACACTCTGGAGTTGGGACAAAGACGGCAATGTGTTCTCAAAGATGTCCTTTCAAAGTTGTGTTTTAAAAAGCATCCACATATTAAATGGTTATTTAACGTGTTGTATAGGCGGTGATTGCCCACTGGGATAAAACCAACTACTTCTGCCGTCAGAATCTTTCAAAGCTCTGCACACCTGAGTGGGTGTGCATGGCTTTTAAAGAAGAGATAAAAAGTTGACAAACCATCAATAAACAACACATTTTTAAAGCTTATAATGTTCAACTCTGTGGTAACGTTCTCTACTGTCTTCTTTTGAACTCAATCAAAGCCCCCAGGTGCATTATGGTGCATCACGTTGTTACATAGCGGATGAGGACATGATGCCACAGATGGCACTCAGTAGAATAAACACCCTAAGATCTCTTCAATTACCATCAAGTGTAAGGTCCACATCAACTGTACAAGATTTCCAACAACCACCAAATACAAGAGTATCACTCTATGAATCACCGGCAGAGTGATGTGTATACATATACAACACTGTATATTGTGTAATACTGGTTTATAAACAGTGTTATGTCACTAGGTGCTTTCAGATTGATGGATGTGTGAGTACTATCACGCTGTACAGTGCTGCAAGAGACCTGTGTGTGTGTGTGTGTGTGTGTGTGTGTGTGTGTGTCAGGTGTGTTGTACCTGCAGTATGGGGAGGAGACAAAGCAGGTGAGGATGCCGGCTGACATCAGCTGTCAGGAGGCTCTGGAGGCTCTGTTTGTCACCGCCTACCCTCATCAGCTCACCATGAAGATGCTGCAGTCTCCCAACATGGCCATCTACATCAAAGACACCAACCGCAACGTCTACTACGACCTGGAGGATATCAGGTGAGGCCCTTTGACGCAGTAACTGACAGTTAAACTGACACACTGTAGTCCCTCAACATGGTATCCTCCTAGATTACTGTGAAACAGAACAGGGTGAACCTAAAATGACGTATGGTACAGTCCAGTCAGATGTCTCAGAGGACTACTCTGTATGACTGAATGGGCTCTGATGCTTTCTTACTAATATATGCTATTTAGTTTAGCAGATGGAAAACAAAACGCTGTTCAATGGTTCAACCAGACTGGCAACTGAAAGAGACAAAGATCCTCTGAGCGACAGTTGAATAAGAAGCCATCCTTGGTCAAATAAGGAACAGCTTCCTGTTTCAGTGTTAATAGTTTCACAATAAAAGCAGTCTAGAACGAGCTGTAATTAACTTCAGCAAAGCTCTTCTTCAGACTTCCCAATAGAAATAGACGGTTAATCTGGCGTTGCCACTGTTGGAATATCAACTGAACAAATCACAGGTTTAACCTGTGATTTGTTCAGCTGATATTCCAACAATCAATATGAATATTCCTTCAATCAGAGAGACTCTAACTCCAAACTTTTCAACAGCAGTGTACACACAACCTGTCCCTAAATACCTAGGGGATCGGTTGTGTGATAGTCTGTCCCCTGTCCGGGTCTCCATGGTGGAGAGGAGGTGGTGTGGCTCAGATTATATCTGTTCGGCGACACCTCAAAGTGGCTCGACATCTTTTTGGATCCATGCTCTTCATATATGTTTACAATCTGTCTCGATTTACTAAACCGTGTTGGTCAGCTCTGTACTAACATCTACTGCACGTCTGTCCTCTTCTGTTGCTCCTCTTGAGGTTTCTTCCTGGATCTAAATCCTAAATACTAAATACAGTGTGCCAGACATTTCAATCGCTTTGTGGGACGTCACACACACACACATGCACACACACGCACTCACATTAAACTGTCCACTTTTGTGTTCTTTTTGCTTCCAGAAACATCACATCCCACTCCTGTCTGAAGGTTTACCATAGAGACCCAGCACACGTGTTCAACCGCCATGCCAGGCCGACCAACACAGAGGGCCGGGTGAGTCAGCCACTCTCTCCAGTCTGTGTCCCGCGGCGTCCGTACTGCCAACACATGTTCTCAACTTTGTGTCAGACATAAGAAATGCTGGGTGATTTATAACACGGACATTATGTATTTATTCAGGAGCGCTGAACAACCAGCCATGTATCCGACTACCTGCTTTAGTTATACATCACATTAAAGTGTTATTAATGCGTCAACTTCAACATAGATACATAAAGCTCGTTGAAGAATATTTAGCCTGCGTCAATGATAATTTGACAGTGATCAATATATAAGAAGTAGTTTATATAAATATATATAAAATCCAATTCTATGGCTTGAAAACAAGAAGTCTTGGGATGTCTCAGCATCAAAGTAGTTTCTCATTATTTCTTCATCGTTTCATTTTGATCGAAATAACTAACAAGTCAGAAAGAAATCGTAACCACAGTGTTCTTTTTGAAATGAGGGAGCTTTTAATGCCGCCGGTATGAACACAGTCTCAGAAGCCCACTGCTAGCAGGGTGAAACCATCTCTTTGGGACCTTCAACTGGAGAAGGGGATCGGTGCTGGAATAGATGACAGATGTGGCAAACTCATATTTAAATAGTTCACATCGCGCATGTGTTTCCTTCTTCTGCTGTTTCATAGAGAAACATAAAGCCAATTGTTCTCAGAGGTCCAGGTCTTTCGTCACAGAGGATTCAAGCTCAGTATGAGCTGCTGCTGCTGCTGCTGCCGACAGACTATCGTCTACAAACATACACTTGTATCGAGGTAAAGACATTATTTTCACCCCTCGGATTTGATTTGGTGAATACAAAGACATGTGCGGTCTTTGATTTAAAGTCTGAAGCAGACAGATGTCCCATGAATAGATGTGTAATCCTGCCTCCTGGTGAGTCTCTCGTGTTGGTCTGATGGCCAGCTGAACACCTCCTAGAAAAATTCAATAAATTCCCTACTTTAGGGAATGCTTTCCTGTGAAACATTATCATGACATACAAAAGGGTCAGTGCACGTTGAAGACACAATTGCAAATTTCATCCAGCACATTTTTTTTCACTTCTCTACTTTGTCAGATTGTCTCATCTTCCTGAGAAGATGAGAGATCTTCTTGTCCCTTCATCCGCTCTTTAAGGTGAGAGGTGTTCCACGAACACACAGCAGAGGAATATGTCTGACATCAAAGTCTCCACTTTATTTACCCGAAAAAAGGAAGTGACCACAACTAAACTGCAACAATATGCAGATGCTGCAAACATGATGTTGTGTGTGTGTGTGTGTGTAGGATATGACAGGACAAATAAGAAGACAATGCATGAATAAATATGACCCATCACAGAGTGTACTGTGGCTCTGCACTGCACATGGCCCTCCTCTTCACGTGTTTGTCTGCACTGATTACAGCCTGACCAGGGAAAGATTCTGGACTTGGCAGTAATGTTGGGTTGGTGAGACAATCACAGGGTTTGGCTGATCTAGTCCTCACTCTCCTGTCTCCTGTGGGAAGGGGAAGGTGTTATTTTCTCCGGCAGTTATTAGCTTCTCGTCGTGACATTGAATGACACCAGTAGTTCCTGGTTGCATGAAAGGTGACTCATACACTCCAAGTCTGTTTCTGCTCCTCGTGACTTTGTTTCCTCCGTGGCAACAAAACGCGTCACAGGAGCTATCAGAAAGTCTTGTAGGTTAAACTGAGCTACCTTATGCGAGGACATGACGATATGTTGGCATATCAGCATTAAAGCAACCCATAATGCAAGATGTTCTAAAGCAAACAATGCTCACTGTTCCACAGGGACACCAATATGATATTACTGCACTTTTTAAAACATCATATCCAGAAAAGCACAGCGGTCTATGACGCTATGAGACAACTCTGGAAAGTTGAAGTTGTCGTTGAAGGACTCCTGCATATCTCGTCATCTTCCTTTCACCGTTTGTAGAGCAGTTGGTTGGAGGTCATGTGATGGATGTGAGCTGCTGCCGCTGCTGCAGGAGGACTTTGACGATGTCCATGCTTCATGTTCCTCATTGCTGTCCTGATAACATGTCTCCACTTTCCCTCCATGACTTTGGGATGTTTATATGAATGCTCAATTATACACGACCGCTGTGTTGGCAGTTACTGGGATTATGGGAGCTTTCTGTCAGTGCGGGGGTCTGTTCTGATGCTGTTCTGCTCCCGCTAGTCCAACAGATAAGATGCTGATGGAGGAGGGGCTTCCCTCACTGTCCTCTGCCTTCTGTGTATCTCTGCTGGTCACAGAATGTCCTCCTTCATTCCCCCATGGGTTTTTTTACCACGTTTGGATCGTATACATGCAGATCAGGTGATTTCTGGACATGACTCAAAAGGTAATAAAAGATAATATTCTGAGGAATTCTATCCTTAAATATTACAAATTGACAGACATTCAAAACGGTATCACTGTACATCATAAGTGCCAGCAATTGTACTACAGGTACACAGGCTATCAAACAATGAGTCCAATAAAGGTATTCATACTCAACAGTAGTAGAAAGTTTTAGTACAGCAGAAACAATCTTCAAACTGTTTATATCATATTTGCACCAGTATAAAACACTCAGCCTAACTAATTTTTCATTATTTATTCATGTTTCAAAATACTGTTCAAAACAGCATGTGCTCCATAGAGATGTGGACTGGAGATTATAGGTCACATGTTCTATTACAATGTCATTAAAGATGGAATATATTCATCTTATCATCAGCCAAAGATACAAAGTCACTAAATATATGCAGAAAAACACAGAGACACGTTTACATCACGATAACTGTTCAGGGCTACGAACTCTCTCTCTGTGTGTGTGTGTGTGTGTGTGTGTGTGTGTGCGTGGGAGAGAAGATGCTGTGAGAGCTGATTCTCAGTGGGAAGCAGATTTTGTTTTTGTGGGGAATCTGTGTCAGCTCAATTATGTGCTGGAACAGCGATGTGAATGACAGCCTGCCTTCCTTGTGTGACTGGTCTGGACGTTACACTGCAGGCTTTATTTTATGGGATTCTTCAGACTCCTAACGGTTTATGTGGTATGACACGTCGGCTCTGTGTAGGTTTAGAGATCAACGCCCTTTTGAAATAACGAGATGGATTTGAATTGTGGCACCCCATCACAGTCATGCAGGCTGCTGTGCACCTCTCATCTGCACAGCTACCGGGTCTGTGACTGTGTTCATGCGGAGGTAAGTCACAAGCGGCACAAACTATATCACGCCGCTTTTTACAACGTGTGTTTTTATGTAGTTTGGAAGAGGAGCTTCACAAAGTCAACAGGTTTACAGGACAAACGGATCGGTGTCTGGTTAGGGTTTTGGTGGAACCTCTAGAATGAGTGTCTATGTGTGGTAAACTTGACTCATGTCAATTTTCATAGTTGATTTCACACTGTGCTGTGTTCATTTGTTTTACAGCTGGTTGAGTTAAGTCTGCACTTAAACTCACCAACCACATTGGGATCAGTAACGGCAATGGAATCTTTACTTCAAGAAGAAAACGATAAATGGGATTTGTTTTGGGGCGGAATACATATTTATTGTTGGTTGGTAAACAGAATTATTAGCTGTACAATGAGAAATAATGAAGTTGAGGAGGGCAGGCTGGCAACGGCAAAGGAGCACATTTAGACCAGATCTTGTCATAGTGACAATGCAGATTTTCAGTCGTGATGATGATACTTTCAGCGGTGACATTGCATACCTTTTGTAAACTATGTGTAAGACTGTGTGATATTCATATGCAAAACAGTAACACGAACTGGCACTAAAAGTAGTGCCAGTAACAATTCTCGGCAAACTCCACAGGCAGCACAGCCGTATGCTAAGGCTAACAAGCTAACAGGCTAACACGCAGGAGTGTACCATCGGACTCTGGCAGAGTCCAGTATTCAGGTGTATGGTACCAGGCGGTCTTAGCAGCGAGCACCAGCTGCACCCTTAAAGCTGAATTTTGTCAGCTTAAGTCCTCCTTATGCACACGTTTTATTTGCTGTAAGTCTGTGCATTTAGTCCATTTTTCATTTCACAGCATAAAGAGACGTGTGAACGGGTGAATGACGACATTAAAGCTCTTGAGTGTAGTCGGAAGACTAGAAAAGATCTGTACAAGTACAGTCTATTTACCATTCTTTGTCTCTACCGTTGCCAGAGACATAAATCACCATTTTTATTTTATTTTTACCTCGACTGAGTTTGCGCGTCTGATTACACTCTTGAACATTATTCCATTTACATGGCTGACAGTGAGTTTGGAAAGATGTAAAAGCTGAGTAGGTGGGAGCTTTTGTTAGTGTTGGAGAGTGTATGGCTGTGGCTATGTTTGGCATGTGTGTGTGTGTGTGTGTGACTTTCCATCTGTTAGTTGACCGATTGTTGAAGATGGATTTGACTGATGGAAACATCCTGATATGTGGTTATCTGCTATTCACTCATTAAATGTGTGCATGACCCCAGTTGTATCAACAAACTGCATACTTTATGACGTGATATTACACAGTCAGGCTCCATCATACTACATCAAACTTCACCGATGAGCTTGAACACATTTTCAAATGTAAATTGGATCCTAAAATCCTTCTCTTTTGTGTATTTTCCAGAGTAGAGCTGCAGAGCATACCGCATGTTAAGCTTGATTTAAATGGAACGGAGGGAATGCCATCTAAGATCGGGCTCTGTTATTCTGAGTTGCATGTGTGTCGTGATGTTGCTATGTGTAGCACGGAGAGAGGAAATGCTTGTTAACTTGATTAATGGTGGGAACCCGAGAGAAGGACAGACGCAGTGACACTGTTGGAGGCCAAACTTCAGAAAGACCTTCCAGAGATTGATTCAGTGGAGTGTAGGACAGTCCGTACTGTGAATGTAACGGCACAAAATAAATGGTTTTATTCATTAATTAAAGACAAAAAACTGAAACATTACATTGACACAAGTATTCGTAGGTAAAACCACAGCTGGATTCTTCTCTGCAGACCCTCTACAGCTCTGTCAGGTTGGATGGAGACTGTCTTTCAGTTCTCTCCAGATGTTTGACTGGGTTCAGATCCGGTCTCTGGCTGGGCCACTCGAGGCCGATCACCGTTGTCTCTTGACTGTGTGCTGTGGGTCATTGTCCTGTTGGAAGGTGAACCCAGTGTGAGCTTTTGAGGCTTGCTAAATACTCGCCCGCGATGCCAATTTGCAACAGTTGCAAACACTTGTTCAACGACAGGTCGGAATACATTTGTGCCAGCTCGTTCTTCATGAAATAATGATAGATTAAAGCTAAGCTTTGTTTGTGTGTCAAAGCTGACCGCTGACAGCATCGTCAAAGCCACCTGCACACGTACAAGCTACTGCTGCGGTGCTGATGGGAACCACGGCGCTGATGTTGGGGATGAAGGTGCTGATGGTGTGGACGGCAGAGCGCTGAGTGCCATCAGGATTCTTTGAGGGGACAGAACTTCTGCCAGTGTTTCTCCTCATCTGGCCAGTTCCCATGGCTGTATGACCATGTGTGCAGGGGTCTCCCACTGTCAATACTGACCCAACTTCAGACTTAAATACTTAATCACACCAAAAAAACACTGGATTTCACGAAATATATGTATATACATGTATCAATGTGTTTTTTGAAATTTTTTCGTTGTTTCGTTTTCAGATGTGAGGCTCCAAGAACAGAAGATGATTTACAGAAATGTATGATTTTTTAATGTTGAGCTATTGAAATGAAATTTAATTAATTGAAGTGAAATACAATAGTCTCAGCCCAGATACTCTCAACTTAACACCCAAAGTGCCTCACAAAGCAAGAGAAAAAATAAATGAATCAATAAAAGACAACAATACAATAGAAATTAACAATGAAATAATTAAACGTCACTAAAATAGATGGAGATAGTGTGAAAACCAATGATTACGGCTTAAAAAGTAAGTCAATAAATGACGAGGCACCTTGAGGTCCACAGGTGATGATTGATTATACGCTTACATACTTTTACTTTCGTAATATTTTGAATGCAGGACATTTTTTTTATCATGGTATTAGCACTTTCACTTCAGTAGAAGATCCTGGTACTTCTTCCACCATTGGCATTAATCAATGACTCCCATCTGCACCTTCATTGTCTTTCCCTCCCCACCAGCCTCCTCTTCCCTCCCCTCGTATTGCTCTTTGCAATAATCAGCTGTAGACCGCTTCATGTTTGGAACATGGTAAGAGCTAAATGGAATAATATCATTCATATTAACCCGTTCACGCAGAAAGATTGGTGCACGCACATGCTACCCGGTGCATGGAGCGAGGGAGCATACCCGAAGCTCGTTCGTGAACGTGACTTTTGAGACTTTTGGAGGCGTGGATGGAATAGACGGTGGCTGATGTCCCCACTCCATCGTGATCATGACTTGCATGATTGCGACCACGTGACGTTGGTTTGCCGTTTGCTGTGGTGATCTCTGTAGCCTGACTGCAAAGTCTCAAATATATTGGTGTTTTTACAGAAAGTATTAACCTTTTGCTAAAATCTTACATACAAAGTACTTTTAAGCTTTTTAACAGTCAAAAATACAGACTGACATTTTTGGCATCTTTCGACTTTTCGAGATTTCCAAATAAGAGTTGTTTGAGTTTCAGTAACAGTAACGGCAGAACAAGAGTACGATGAGGATACTCGTGCTCATTGCTTCTGGTGAAATGGTTGATCGAGCCCCGTGATGGCAGAACCTGATTTAGAACAGGCTTAGTGGGACCACACTAAGCCTGTTTTGAAAGAAATGCAACAAGTTTCGGCCTGTTTCCTGGTACAATGGGCATGTTGATAGAGAGCGGCTGTTGACAAACTTATCACAAATCACCTTCTGCTGTACATCAATGATACGCAAACTAACATTTGCCCTTATACAGCTAGGTAATGGCCCGGGAAGACATTACGTGAACGAAAACAAGCAGTTGTGAGGTTTCCACATCAGCAGCGTATGAACTGCATTGACAAATTTCGTATATGTGTAAATGTATATGACAATAAACTTAACTGAATTTAACTGGCTGTTCCTGGATCAGCCTGCCAGTCACAATCTGCCAGTTTGTTTGTCAGAGCTCTTTGAAGTCAACCTGATCTCACCCATGTTGATTCACTGTCCTCAGCAGGGCATTTCGACGCTTGGAGGGCTTCCCACAGTGCGTGCACAACTTTCACACACACAGACACAGACACACACATGCACACACACACACACACACCTGCATGCCTACACAGGGCTTCTCTGTAAAAGCAGTTTTTCCTGCACTGTGTTTGTTTTGGTCTCTGGGAGCATGTCTGTTGACGTGCCTGTCGTTTCCTCATCTCATGCACACTCAGCAGACGTCACATTGAAACAAGCTTTCCCTCAGTTGGCACAAATCGACATGTACCAATCCAAATACTGTTGCTTATTTTTCATTCTCCATCTACAGGTTGAGATTAAGTCTTCTGAGGCTGTTCTTTTGAGAGGGTGAACATGAAATGTGCATTCCTGGCTACTTTTTCTAATCTGTAATCTTTGTGTCAGATAAACAAACACTCCCTTCCCTGCTGCTGCTTAAGACGAGGTACAAACGGGAAGCTTTCCGACTGTAAAACCAAACCAAAGCGAAAGACTTTGTAAAGCTGAGGGAAGCTCATCGCAATGACTTGACACAATACACAAAGTCATTTGATCCATGGCTCATGTGGAAGATTGATTGGTGCAGCTTTGAAATGGGATTTAAAGTAGTTCCAATTCCTCCTGAGAAGAACGACAGCATCAGCTCCAGCCAATGCCCCAACACGTCATGTGTTCAGGTTGAAGTGACAGAGCCCTCTGGGAGCTTGTTGCTCTGTGATGGGAGCAAAGGAGGACGTCAGATGACGTCATCATAGAGCAACAAGAGTCCACGTAGAGAGGTCGGGATGGATGGGTCAACAAGACATCTGGCTTTCCCACAGCACACCTACAGACAGTCAATCATGCTTTTGTTTGATTGTCAATGATATTGACACTGTGGTTGGTCCTTGCAGATCTCCAAAGAGGTGCTGTACAGCAGTCACAGTCCGGTCCACATCGCGCCGTCCGGCCGCAGCACCCGGCACAGCCTGCAGGGCTCCATGTCCCCACCCATGGTCCGCTCCATGCCCTCGTCCCCCTCCAGGATGGCGTACGGTGGGGGGAGCACAGGGGGCAGGACGGGGATGGTGGATCCGGGCAGCGCCACATTACCACGGGAACGCCTGTCAGGGATGGGCCGATCCAGCTCCCTCTGCACCAGCAGCAGCTCTATACTGGAGAGGAGAGACGTGAGGCCTGGTGAGAAACCTGCAGGGAGAACCTGTTTGATTCATAAGCTGACAAGACGCAGTGCGTCTCCATGCTCATCTGACATGTAGACAGCCATGATAAACAACACTGAATGAACATGAACACATGTTAAAAAGGTGTTTCCATAAAACAAGATCAAATAGCATTGTACCTTCCTGATATATGTAACATTTTTCAGCTGTCTTAAAAAGAAAACTTCTCCTCCACATAACTGAGCAGTCAGTCCTTCCTCCAGCTGTTTGGGGCGGCAACTCCTCTAGTTGCATCGGCTAAGGATCACACATTTGAGAGGATCACACTCAGCAATGTGTCTGTGCTTTTGGTGTTCTTGGGCACAAAGGTGTGGGAGCTGGAGCTTTGCAGACCACTCTGCCATTTACCTTGAAAAACACAGCAGCAGTGAAAGAGTCAATAAATCAACAACATCTTATCCAGCGTAGTCTGGAATCTGACTGTAGATAACACATGAAATACATTACATGTTAACAGCATTTATTTACATTTAGAACTATGACATCATAGTCTGATCCAGTGAACGTTTGTGCTTGTGTGTGTGTGTGTGTGTGTGTCAGATGACGACGCCGGCAGCAGTAAGAGCATGGCCCTGGTGGTGCGTGGTGAAGGAGGACCACATTACCCAGACTCCTACTGCTCCTCCCTGCAGGACGGAGGAAGAGGTCGCCTGAGCATGGCCTTCTCCCAGTGTAGCGCTCCTCCGTCTCTCGCTGCAGACATGGTGGACGCTGGGGTCACAGGGATCCCAGGGGGGCTGCAGCAGTACCGGGCCTCCGTTAAACCCCTGATGGGCTACGGAGAGAGCCTAGAGCAGCAGACCCGCTTCCTCCACAGGTACACACACACTGGTTTAAAACCCGATGCAGACACATACACTTCTGTCTTTGGAGACACAAACATGGAAACATAACCCAGTCCTGCTGAAGTTGGAGTGTTTGAAGGTGACTGCTTCTGTCACTTCCACTTTGTGCGCAGCAGGAGGCGACAGCAGAGATCAGGAAGTGCGAGGTTGGCAGCTCATACACCAGCTTCAGCCTGCTACCGTAGCAACTGCAGCAGGCTGTAACTACCTGTCTCTGCTAGGTCTGCAGATCCACAAGGGTTTGCCTAATATTGCCTTTTCCTCTTTCAGAGCTGCAAAACATGGATGAAACCAATATCATGTCATCAATAGGAACACGTTTTCTGCATCGCACGGTTATCTAATCAAACAATACTCTTCACCCAGAGTCTCCAGTTGTTGCTCTAGCCGATGTTAGAGCAGTCGGTGTATCTGTTTACAGACAAACTCAGTCCGTGATAATTACAACTGTTCTCTCATTTCATGCTGCGCTCACACACACACACACACACACACACACACACACACACACACACACACACACACACACACACACACACACACACACACAGTGTTCCACACAACAGCAGGACGCAGTCAGAGCGGTGGGAGGTGTGCTGCTCTTTTTCTAACAGCTCACTGGTCCGCTGCTCCCTGACAGATTTACAGATCATTGCTGTCAGCTCTAACCTCAGTGACAAATACGTTGTGTTTGCTGTAACTGCTTCACAATAAAAGCCTGTTGAAGTGATTTAATGGGTGTCATCAGTAGGATAATCCAGCTCTGGTAGGAGTATAGGAGAGTGAACAGGGAGGAAGATCTGATCAGTAATTGGTTGGAATACAATACTATCTTTAACCAGCTGTTTTTCCACCATCCAGGCAGAGAAGCAGGAAGTATGGAGACAGCCAGCTTCCTCCAATGGGAACCAAAACGCCGCCCCCTTCCCCTCACAGAGTCAATGAAGTCCGGATGATTGAGGGACAGATCGTCGGGGGGGTGGGCCTGGTGTCTCCGGAGAGGATGTCCCCTATCCGCCGGTCCCTGCGGCGGGACAGTGACGGAGCCACAGTGGAGATCGTGAGCAGAAGCAGAGGAAGTGGCTCCTCTACCTCGTCTGTCTTTATGGACAGCCCGCTGGGACAAGCTGAGAGACCGTTTCAGGGTCATGTGACTGTCGGCAACGTCCAGAGGTGAGCTGAGATCCCACGCAGTGACCAGATCCATCTCATACATTAGCATTGCATTAAAGAGCAGAATATGAAACACGTCGTATATGATTTAGATGATACAAAGCTGCCTCATGCTTAAATGTGATGAATACAGTACATGTGTTTGTATTTTGCAGTGAGAGGATGAAAGCCATGGAGGAGCAGATAGCCAGTCTAGCTGGTCTGGTGCACAGTGCTCTGTCTATGGGCCCAGATGTTCCAGGAGTCAAGGACGCTGTCAGGTCTGTTCCATCTGCCTTCATCCCTTTAAGCCAACAGCAGCACATCCAATAAGTTCTTTAGATGCATCCACGAAGTAATTCTTAATAATGGTTATAGAATAGACCTGTACTGGAGAATTCTTCAGGTACTAAGATGAAATGAGTACACTGTACACTGTACTAGTGGCTAGAGCAAGGATGGTTGTGTTCACTCTGTCTGTGTGTCTTTTCAGTGACACTACTGAACACAAACTCAACAGAGCTGGTGAGATAGCCTCTTATTATAACAGATGGTGACTTTACCAGCCACCGACGACATACTCACGCTCTGAATATGATGACCTTTCTTTGAACTTCAGGAGTGTCATCTGAGCCTCAGGTCCCAGCTGCTGTGATTGACAGTTTCAGCCCGGCCCCGCCCTCTGACAGCGGGCTACAGCGGAGCTTGGTGTTAGTGAAGAGAGATGTGTGTGATCTGCGGCTGCAACTCAACCACCTCAAACACTTACAGGTACTGACCCGTACACTCACTGATTAGAAGCAATCATCACCATCATGATCACCATCATCATGATGGCTGAAACGGATGCAAAAGGACCAGACTGTAGAAAGGAAAGGACAGTTTTACATTGTGCTGTATGTACGTGGATTGCAGTGATGCGGATACAGGTTCGTGTTAGCCTTTAAAGTGACACACTAACAAATACAAAAGTGGCCTGGTGGTGTACCATAGACTGTAAATAAGATGAATGACGTGTCACAACTTCCTGCCGCACAAAAATTTAAATATTCCGCATGCGGGAAGTGCCCCAGAACTAATAATATTAGTTCTACGGTTGCTGAGTACGGCTTTTGGACCAGTTACACACTGATCGGATCATAAAGTCAGATTTCTTTCAACTTTATTTAGATTCAAGGACAACGTATTGCTATGATGTAACCCGGGATTGTACAAGGAAATGCAGAAAACACAACAGTAGTTCCTGGTATCAGGTATACACCGTGTTGATCACAGGTACATCTCAGCCTTGCAGTATACGTTAGGTCCTGGGCCATCACAGTCATCCTCTGTGGACAGTGATATCCACACCAGGTCTATTGGCAATGGCGTCAGGAGTTGTTGAAATATCTTGCACCAAAGTGTTGGAGGGACAGCCTGACCGACACACACTGCCTCGCCACTAGCCAAGCTTCTGTTGTTGAATCCTAACTCCTGAGTTGTTCCCTGTGTCCTAGCTGTCAAACCAGGAGAGCGTGACCTCAATGCTGCGGATGGCGGGTCAGGAGCTGGTGGTGCTGATGTACGATCGGCTGGCTCAGTCTGAGGAGGCAGTGTACAGACGGAGAGCAGGGATGGAGGAGGAGAGGATCCACTACCTGGCTACAGAGGAGAGAATCCTCACACAGCTCCGGTGAGTCTTTGAATTTCCTCCTGAGTAATTCGCTTTGAAGACAAGAGTATGTAACCCTTGAAAGAAGATGCAGTACAGTCCTTAGCAATGAAACACAGCCTTGCTGCTGCAGACGTGGTCTGGTGTCATAAGCTACTGGGCTGATGTTAGCAACCTTTAGATATATTCTGCTGCTTTATTGACATTACTTGGTCAGTTCACTGCAACACTACATCTTAGCATTGGCCATTCAAAAGTAATCAGCACATGTGGACACATTCACCACTGTCCCACACAAGTTACATACGATTGTTTAACAGATTAAAGAACCCTCCATTAGCAGGCACCTCGTTCCTCACCTGCCTTCTCCTCCGCCACCCTCCTCCTAAACTAACCCCCTGAGCCCAATACCTCGAACATTTACTGGGATTAAAAACCTGAAGCATTCCTTCATTGAGATGTGACTGTTGAATTTCCAACAGACACAAGGCTGAGTAGAGGAACACTGGATCAAGGCCATCCTACCACGACTACCGTCTATCCTCTTTTAGTTTCTGTGCTTGAGGTGGAGGATTGACTCGCTGACCTCGTGATGCTTTTGCTGTGTGTGTTTGTGTGTCAATGTTTTTGTATTTATCCAAAAGTGAAGGTGCCGTTTTTACTTTTTTATTTCACAAACCTCATGTTGCATAACATTATGCTACTTTATGTTCCAGCGTGGCTCCAAAACTAACTTTAAAAGTCTCAATCCTGCAGTGTAACATACAAGTAAAGGTCCTGCATTCAAAATATTACTCAAGTTAAAGTACAAAATTATTTGTATGAACATATACTTAAAGTACTATAAGTAAAAAGCTTAATAACACAGAATAATACACACATATATATTTATACTGGATTATAAATAATTATAAAAGAATGGAGCGTTAATATGGTCATCACTCTGATGTTGCAGCTGGTAAAGGTGCTCATTTGAATGACTTCACATGACTTTATATTGGCTACTGCTGGGCACTTTCATCTATGATAACACTGCATTTATTAGTTGAGTACATTGTATATTAATAATCTGAATGTGTAAAGTAACTACAGCTGTTAGATTGTAGAAAGTGGAAAGTAACATGAAATGGAAATACTCAAGTACTAAAAGCTACCTACTAATGTACAGTACTTAGTAAATGTACTCAGTTACATTCCACCATTGTTAGTTTTTTCCAAGGTGGCATAGTGCATTAAAAAGCATCACAATAGAGCTAATTTGTCATGTAGGTTTCAATGCCCTGGGAAGGACCCCTTCCCACAGAGACCCCCCCCCACACACACACACAACAGATCCCAATCTAACCGCTGCCTACCTCACAAAATGTACACTTTCTATTTGTGCCGATGATATCTGAAGTGGTGAATTAGCCTTTTCACCATTTACACACTCGCTCTGACATCATGTCCCCTCTGATGTCACTGCAGCTGAACATTATTGGTGACATACGAGACACAGCATGGCAGAGAGAGAATGTGATGAAACATTTTGTTAAAAATAGAGGCGGGGGATGGGGAAGTGATTTGATTGGGTAGGACACGGGTTTCCAGAGACATCACTACTCATTCTCGTGTTGGATACACACTGACTGCACAGCAGACAACTCAGTCCAAACAGAAGCCTGGCATTCATCAAGCACCATGAGTAGGAGTTCCTTCGCCGGCGTATCAGGGCCATTGTAGACAAAAACTGAAACTAATTTGCAAGGTAATGAAATCATACGTTTATGATGATAGACTCAGAAAAATACCTGATAACCCGAAACAGGATCTGACATTTCGTTGCCCCTAAACTCGTGTTATTATGGTTGGACGGCATTTCCTTTCATGTACTTTCTGTGTTATTTTCAATTAATACGGGTAAATATGATTACCGTTGATAACTGTATGATCTCGTTTTTTTTTGGCGCTACTGACGTAGTTCCAAAAATTCCCGAAAATGACACAATATTGATTCGACATAATATTTCACGTTTCCCAACACAGGTGGTAATCCAAATGGGCACATGCATGTACCTCTTTGGGTCATTTGGGGCAGATGGGGCAAAAAAAGCCCAAAATTGTGTTAAATATGATATAAATGTCTTTGATTAGAGTTGCATGCATGGCCTACTCTTACAGTACAAATCTTCTTTGTGAAAGCTGAAGACGATAAGCTCGAAAGGTGCACTCAGCAGAGTACAGATCTCCTCCAGGTGTGTCTGCAACAAACCTCTGCTGTAATGTTTGAATGAATGAACACAAGCAACAACCGGCGAACCTCCTTCTCGACACCAAGCGGATCAAACACGTTTCCCACTCGTACATCTCTCACACAACAGAAACACTCTCATGGTGATCTCTGCAGATGTCCACCGGCTCTGTGCAGGTGAGCGTCTGAGCGCCGACTCACGGGCAGACCTGCGTCTTGAAGAATTGATTTCGGCTTTAGTCTTAAACTAAACTGGAGTTTGTAGTGCGTTCACACTGCAGAGAATGTTGATTTTGTGTCTGCAAAAACACCTGGATGTAAACTACATGAGCAAAAATGAGCAAGTAGAGTATGAGACGTGAGCTTACTGCAAATACTCAATTGCCCCACAATGCATTCTGTCTAGGTTCCTTGAGACTGCCCATCAGTCATGCTAGATTTTGAGGCAGGATGAAAGCTTTTAACACATCTCTTTATTACGTTTCAATAGGTTTTAGGAAAGAAAGTGAACGTCATTATTAATGATAATAGTTGGACCCCATCTCCTGTGTCTGTTTGCCTTATAATAGCAGTGGAGTAATATGAAGGTTGGTACAAGAACACGTTTTCTGGGAATATAAGTGCAGGAGAATTGTATTCTATCTACTCATTAATGATACATTGGTAGAGTACAGCGTATAGTTACTTGAAGCACATTACTCTTACAGTGATTTAAAATCCACAACCCACAAGTATTCAGATGAACTAACAAAGTACCAACAAAAAAAATGCAAAAACAGTAAAAGTCCTGCGTTTTTTTACAGTAAAACAGAAGTATTGGCAACAGAAGTTGTACTTGAAGAAACTGAAACAAAATCAAAACACACAGCCATTACTGTTTATATTATTGGAGCATTATCACTGAAGCTTGAACATGTCGACAGCCTACCTAAAGGTACCTAAACAAGTAACCCAGGTAGGGAACCGTCACAACTCTATATATCTTTAGGTAGTTCTCATCTAAAGCTCTGAAACAATTGAGCGAAGTAAAAAGTACAATGTTGAAGGATAAAGTAGCATCAAACTGAAATACTCAATTAAAGCACAAGTACCACACACATCTTCTTTAATTCACTTACTTCTCTATCTTTTCTTCTTGAATTATATACACCTGCAGACACGTGTGGAGGTTTGAGTATCTGGATAGGTTCAGGAGGAAGTATGCATGCTAAACCCTGAACCAGATCAGTGTTGCGATACACCAACCAGACTGCAGCGCAGCGTCACGAACATCCCTGCTCAGTTCGCCAACATCTGGAGGTTACATGAATATTACCATTCAAATAAAGCTAATCAATGGCTCTGGAGGTTAGCTGTGAAGGTTTCATTTGCTCTCAATGAAAATATTAATTCAGTTTCATATTGAAAATATAACTGGAATATGTAACCGGTCTAAAAGGTGTCTGTGCACTGTTTCAACCTCAAGCAAACCTCAAAAAGATGTTTCAGAAATAACGAAATGCAGGTTGAAATGTTATGAACATGAAAAGTGTTCACTGTGAGGATACAAGACACATCTGACTCTTAAAATATAATATCATGTCATCACATAATATCAATATCTCCATTTGAGGACCACCAACAGAACTATTGAAGTCTCTGCTGCCATCTTGTGTCTACTGCAGGTTATCACATCGCTGATTTTTCTACCTGACGGTTAATGCAACATGTCTGCATGTCTTTTTCACCTCACAGTGGATTGGAGGGCTACGTGGACCGTTTGCAGCGTAGCTCCGCCTCCAGTCCCGACCAGCTGTCAATCACTCTGAGAGAGGTGGAGGAGGGAGCGGTCAACCTGCGGAGGGTCGGAGAAGCTCTGGCCATCCTTAAAGGTCGGTTTGAGTTGTTTCAAGATGACACTGGATCACACAGTGTGTCTCTGTTGGCTGATTAGGATCTAGAAGAGGATGCATGGATGCATATTTTTATGTTTTGCCAGCATTGTATGAACTGGACGGTATCTTTCTGCTCAATGAAGAACAATCAGAGGCTCTTAAATCTTTTCTCGAGAGGAAAATGTGTTTGCTGTACTTCCTACAGTATTTGGCAAACGTTTAACATACAAACTCATAAAATAGCAGCTCACCTCTGCATGCTGTAGATCAGACCTGGTGATGTCAGGCTAGCAGCAGCCTCTCACCAGCTTTAAATGAACTAATCGGTCTGTTTATCCCTGAATTATGTCCAAAAATGTAAATAAGATGATGATTAATGAATTTTAAAAAGAAAATAAAAACTTGAATCAGGGGAAATTAGATTCAGACATCTTGAAGGTATGGCTTGATGCCTGGTTGTTGTGGCTATTTTTAGATGAATTACAGATTTATTACAATCAGAAAAAGATTTACAGGAACCTGGAACATCATTTGTATCTATTTATTTCCTAAAGAGCTTATGCTGTTCAGGATTCCTTGTCAAACTGTTCTGTATGGTGACATGTAGAATGACACAGAGTCTCCTCTGTCTGTTTGTCTTCCAGGTGAGTATCCAGAGCTGCAGGTGAAGATGCGCTCAGTGCTGAGGCTGGAGGTGGAGGCGGTGCGCTTCCTGAAGGAGGAGCCTCATAAGATGGACTCCATGCTGAAGAGGGTCAAAGCGCTGACTGAAGTCCTCAGCTGTCTCCGCAGGTGCTCATTAACTTCATTCAGGGGTAAAACAACTGTGTTAGCAGGACAATAATCCCGATGCGTCTTTGTCCTCCCTGTTATCGACAGGTGTGTGTCGGAGTCAATCGTCCCTGCCAGATCTGCCCAGGCGGAGCCTCTAAAGGTCCTGGAAACAGATCAGGGGCCCCTGAAGACCCAGAGCCCCCAAAGCTCCCCCAAACCCCAGCCTCGATCCTCGGTCAGACCTCCTCTGCCCGCGCCCTCTCTCTCCAGGAGTCAGGCTGAGGTCAGCCCCCCACTGACAGCCACCCACGGACGAGACTCGCCCACCGTGGCCAAGGTACTGCACTGACCGATCAGTCCATTGGCTGAATGATGACGAAAATGACAGAATGTGAGCCTTTGTACATAAACGGGTGTTCTGGTTAGGAAGCCCGTCTGCAGTGCAGAATGTGAGACATGTTGTTGTGTTGTGAAGGTGAGTCCTCGCAGCAGAGAGGGCAGCCCTGCTCTGCCGAGGAGACGGGGCCCTCTGACGTCCCTAACACAGGAGGGCCACGCCGACCACACCACAGTCAAACAGGTCAGTGTCTCTCCAATGTGACACCTTCAACGGTTGCAACATGTTCCATTCCTGAAGGGGACTTTTAAATAAGGAGCTGTGTGCTCGCGCTCACTGTGAGGTGAAGAATGTGCAGGTCAAGATGTTTGAGCTGTCCATATTATTTCAGTATGTCAGTGTGAAGCAGGCCCAACGTTCATACATAATGATTGTTCGTCTGTTATATACATCAAACTGTTACAACCAAACTGAGTCCACCTCCAAACAACCTGCAAATCACCGAAGGAGTGATACTGATCTCCTACAGCTTCAGTCCCCTTCACAGCTTTAAACAAACCACAGCTATCATCAGCCTGTGTGACTGTGTGTGTGTGTCCTCCTCAGACTACAGAGAGACACACTCCAGAGGGCAGTCTGGCTGTAGAAACCAGCAGTATGAACCAGACCAGCAGCAGCCAGGCCAACCAGCCAGCCAGCTTTGTCTCCAGTCAGCTTCCATCCCCCAACGCCAACACAGACTTCGAGCAGATCCTCCAGGAATCCCAGGCCAGCCTGATGAAGACCATCACTCATCTGAACGTGTTAGACACCAGAGAGGGTTGCTCTGCTTCTGCCTCCAGACGACAGTCCACTGCATCAAAGTCAGAGCGGGACACGACTCTGGACCTGGCCCTGCGAGGTTGAGCTGTAGTATCTCATTCACTGAAAACACATTGGGCCTTATGTAACAACATGTTCTTATTTTTATCCAAAATGGTATCTGTGAGGTTTGCTTGTTCGTAGTCTGATTCAGGAAGAACGCAGGATTTTAACGAACCCGTACGAGTTTTAATGCCAAAATATCTCAACACTAAAAGAGATCAAACTTGTACAACAGGTCTGGACCACTCGTGAAATGATTTTGTACTTGACTGAAAATGTTGAATACATGAGGCCCAATGCTCCTAAATCAACAGAATGCTGTGAGTTGAGATCTAACAGTAGCTTACTGTATGTTTGCTCTTTTGCTCCGAACACTCTCAACATGTCATCGTTTCATTACAGCTGCAGTGCATTGCAGTTCATAAAGAAGCCACATGCAGTAGTGTCCTGTCCAAACCATTACGTTTAAAACTGTACCCAATGGCCCCGCCCACAGTATTATTACACATGGCAGATTCCCATAATACCATATAGCTACATGGGACGGGTGTTATACGAGTGTCTTTTAGATAGAACCTAAACACAAAGCTCTGTGTGTCTGTGTGTGTGCTACAGCCTCAGTGGAGCAACGGGCACGTCGGTCTGGTTCCCAGGAAGACACAACTCCCCGGCTGAGTGATGAGGTGGATTCCACCCAGTTACAGCCCTCAGATACAGGTATGGTACCAGTTTGAACAAAGAAAGTAAAACACAGCCATATGCAGTTAGAAAGTCCACAGCAAGTTCAGAGAGTCCTGATCCAATATCTTCTTGTGACCGTATGAACAAAATACCGAGGTGACCAAATATCTCGACTTGGTTTAGTCTTCATATGACCATTGATTGCACACGTAATGATTTCACTCCAAATCTAAGTTACTAAAGTTCAGCACTCCATCAGCTCCCCAATCAGCTGCTCCCTCAGCTGCTCCTCCCTCAACTTCTCCCAGCACAGAACGCATTAGCCGGCTACGGGTGGAGAAGCCCCGCCGCACCAGTGTGGATAAGGAGATGAAGCAGAGTCCAGACAGGGCCGGCAAGTCTCCTCCTCCTCCTCCTCCACGAAGGTCAGTTCAGCCCTGAGGCTCACCTGCAGACCGGGCTTTCTAAAGGGTAAAAACTAGATACCACCTCTTATGCATCATTGTTATTTATTGCCTTTCCAGGTCCCATGCTGTCAATTCATGTCTAACCACAGGAAGGTCAGGAGAGGTGGTGTTCACCACATGGAAAGAGCCGCTTGGATCCCAGGTCTGTGTGTGTGTGTGTGTGTGTGTGTGGGGTATTACTTTAAGGGTACTAGCATCGTGATATTTCAAACAATACCCAGCACTATCTAGCCTATGGCCCACTGATCAGAGTATTACAGTATTTATATATTTGCAGTATTACAAACTGGTAGTCTGTGGTGGAATTCTGGGAAACACTGCTGTATGACAGTTTATCTCCATTACACACACACAAAGAATAGAAGCACGGATACAATTCTGAAGACTTGGAGCTCATTTATCAACGAAAAGACTCCAACCTGCTAACTCTATTTAGAAAGTCTAAATCAACCACGACTGACATCTTAAGGATCATTTTAAACAATGCATTACCAAATATTAATAGAGAATCGAAAAAAAACTATAGAAATATGTACAATATATCAGTTTCAGTTACTCGATCCTGTGTTTCTGCTTCGTGAATCTGTTGAAGGACGAGGGTGAGAAGGAGAAAGAGCAGCCGCTGGTTCCTCAGCCCAAACCCCCGAGACAGCCACCAGAGGTCAAACCCAAACCCCAGATGTGTTCTCCTGCACATCTGGCTGGTTCCACCTCCACCCACTCCACAGCCTCAGCACACAGGGGCGGGGTGGAAGAAGAGGAGGAGGACAACAAATTCATGAAAGAGCTGCAGGTATGTGAACACAACTTAAGCAGATCAAGTACTCAACCAGGGGAAGTACACCAGAACTCTGAGAGCCAAACCTGTTCAAAACAATTGTATCTGTATACACCCATCAGATTTCATCAATTCTACACATCACAGCATTAATGAAAGGTGTTCAGCATCCATTGCATCCTTGTGCCTCTGACCCCACCCTTAAGTCTCCGTAACCTTTAACCCTCACCATGGACCCTCTGCCCCTTTCACCCAGGTGTTTCACAAATGCACTTTGAGGGATGAAGGGAGCAGAGGCGTGGTTGAACGATCCGCCTCTGAGCTGCAGAGCAGTGAGATGGAGTCTAAGGTAAAAAGAAAAGGAAAAACTGTCTAACAGCACTAATTATTAACAACAGACCTTTGAACTCAAACCAACTTTGCTCCCCATAAGTTGTAAGTGCACATTAAAGAAGTCGGCTGGCTTTTAATAGGACTTACTGTAAATTCTGTAAAGTCACATCACTGTGTTCTGGCAAAAGCACATCTGTGTACAGGACAGTGTTCTGCCAGACAAAGATCGTTTTAATCCACAATAAGTTAAACATCTGAGTTTGTGTTCTCATGCTAACGATCTATAACCAAACTAAGCCTGTTGTTTCTTAAGATAGATACATTTACAACTCATTGTTTGGTTTTTTTCATCTCTCACATTCAAGGTTCAAGGTTAACCATCAAAGTATGACTTTTACAGAATGAGTTGAGGTTGAAATTGTCCACTAGAGCCGATAATAAATCATCCAACAGTGTGCTTACACTGACACTTAGATTCTCACCGGACTGAAATAGGTTTGCTCACCTGATTTGTGGTTGCAGTGAGTTTGTTCAAGCTTCTAACTCTAACATTTATGGATTAACATCATTGAGGCCGTTGTAACTAATTGCATTCTTGTTCCTCTGTCTCTCTCTCTGTCTGTCATTTATATCACTTATAATAACACTGCACTCACCAACGCTGAGCTCTGGGGACACAGTGATGTAGAAGAAAAAACAAGTCTGACGGGTTAACAAACATTCAGACTGGTGGGAAACAAACTGAGCCTCATTGCAAAGGAAAACTGTGCACACGTGGCCAAATTAACTCACAGAGAGGCCCCTATTACAACCACCCACACACACACATTGTCCCAACCTCTAACAGGACAGTACCCTGCCTGCCCCATGTCTAAGGTATGTTTGTGATGAGTTGGATATGCACCTTCTACACATCATACCAACAGATACAACAGTTCATAAAACAAATGCAGGAGACAGACTTTTCACAGTTGGTCAAGTCAGTTGTATTGATATTGCCCGTTATCACAATCTCGCCTTCTGTCCTTTGACCCTCGATTCAGAAAAAGGAAATGAAATAAAGCTCAGGAAGAGCAACAGAGGAGGGATCCTCTCTGGAGTCTGAGCTCCTCCACCATGTAACCTGTGAGGAAGGCAGGCTTCACAAACACCAAGCAAAACTAATACAAATGAGTAATACATAATACGAATAAGAAATATCCTGGAACTAAATATACTACGGGTCACATTTACAGCTGGTGTTCACACTTAAGTTATAATAAGAGCGTCTACAATCGATTCACCTTGACACACCAACACATGAACAAGCACACCTCTCTGATTAACTCCCTATTCTGCTGACATAACATGGAGAAGTGGTGAAGGTGAACTGGTGCTGCCTTTCTGTAACCTCCACGCCTCTCATAGTTGTCAGATTATCTCTTCCATCTCTGTCCTAAACATCTTTCTGCCTGCCAGTGTCTCTTGTATTGTCGCTGCGGGATCTTTGGTCACATGGACCATTTACGCTCTACAACTGCCTTTTATGAATGAATTAATAAACGTCTGCTCCCCACCCTGCTTTGTCTTCTCAAGTCTTTCATTTTCTTTTAACTGGGATCGATCACAGTATGCCTGAGCACACACACACACACACACACACACACACACACACACACAATACAGCACATACATAAGCCTCCCCTACAGAGGTAACAGGTAGAAGGATACAAGAATGCGTACATGCACACACACACACACACTGCTTTCATTGTCTGACGGTCGGGATCAAAACATAATGATTTAAATTTGAAGCTCAGCAGCTTGGAAACAACTGCTGGTCAGCATATTTATGAGCAGTCATCAAATTTCATGCAGAAATAGAAAAATCTGTGAATTATAACGACTGAGTTCAGCAGCATTAAAACAGAGTGACCGTGAAAACGGGGAGCGGAGGTGGACCAGACCTCCTCCCTCCACACCTCACTGAAAGAATAGTTTTGCTGTGTATGTGTGAAGTCAGAAACAAATTAAATGCATAAGTTACCGACAGATAAAAGGCCTTTATATACATTTAACATGTGCATTTCACGCGTCAGAGACTCGAGCTGCTCCGGCACAGACAGACCCGACGTGTACCGATAGAAAGACGAGGACATGCCAGGTAGCTGGCATTGTACGCAACTACCTGGCATTGTACACAGTATGTGTATACACACGAGAAATAATCGATCGAACACTTGTTTATTGTTGATGGTCAGATTTTACAGTATGCTTTTTACGCCGACTCCATGTCATTTCTGACACGTATAAAGTCCATAGCATAATGTCAGCCAGCGCGCTTTCTTTAGGCAACTCGCCATCACCATCCAGTTCAACCTCCACAGATGTAGCGTTGTCTGCAGCCTGATGGCTTTTGATTTGATGGCTATGCTGACCTGGCTTTTTTTAATGGTTCAGCCACTAAAATAAAGGCTTTTTGATATTTCCTTCCTTGTTGTCACTTGTTCTAAAACTTCGGAGGGCCTGGGTTACATTTTTTGATCTACGGTTGATAACACAGCAGCCAGTCGTCTCTCTCTCCTGCTGACCTCTTGACCCCCTTAGTGGCAGCTCTACTTGCAGTGACTACTGTGAAGCTGGTTGAATTTAGAACAACAATGATTCTACAGTCATTAAACTATTAAATGCTAGCTTGAAATGTATACACTGAGGTAGTATAATAAGCTTACACAATAAATCCCATAACACGAAGAAAAAACAACTGGGTCATCTCGCAAAAAAGTTGAAGGAGGCTCAACCTTTGCTGCAACGTCATCCAGGCAAAACGCTGCAGTGACCAATCACATGCACAGGATTACCTCTGTAGATCACTTCTGCACGTGTTTGTACTGTTGACCTCACAGTCGTGGCTACTAGAAACGAGCAGTTGCCTCTGTGATACCTGTCCAGAGTTGTAAAATGCTGACTTTGAGTATTGTGAACTGGCATCTGTTAAGCCCTCAGACTGACGTGTAACTCCCACTGGACTTGTCGGATTGTATTTCATTGTCTCGTTGGAACCTGCAACAACACGACCCCCTGCTTTTGTTTTGGTGCGCGGCTGTTTCATCTGAACAAAACATATCAGGGAAAAGCCAGCGATGTGTGGGTATTTGTCTTTTGTGCAGATACAGCATTTGAAGGGTGTGCATGTGCCTCTTTGAGATTGTCCAATAATTCAAGTTATCCTTCATATAAAACTGTGACGCAAGTCTTTATTTTGATTTGTACATTTATTACAGTTTGTACATTTAAGAGTATCTCGTAGGTATTGGACATGTCTTTTTAGTAATACTGGGATATAAGACTACATTTAGGATTCAATATTCTTAATTTCCAAATGAGGTGTTTAATCTTGCCTTTTCTAATTATAGGTGACTACAGAACTGTCAAATAAGAATTATCTGCCAGGTGGAAATAAGCAATGGAAAGGAGAAGTGAGGACATCTCCAACATCACAGGTGCCTTCTGAGTTAGCAACATCAGACCACCAGTCAGCTCCTCAGACGGGACTTACAGATGGCTGCCCTCATAAACTCATAACAGCAGCCGGACTGGAAGAACACATTGAAGTGAGGAGAGGCAATGTAAATTCTGATAAGAAGGACGGAGAGGATGACGTGGTTAAACAGGTGCCTTCCTTAAACTGTGCAACAGTAGAGAAGGTGGAGGTACCCCCACCTGCAGCTTTACAAGACGCTCAGACTGTACAGAAGAATGAGGAGATTCCAACAACAAGCCAAAGGAAAGCAGAGAAGATGGAGGTACATACAGCTCCAACCGTCCAAAAAGAAAATGATCTTTCTGTGAAAAGTCCTGATCAGATTAACAAGGAGATCGTTCGACAGGTGTGCTCCCCAACCTCAGCAGAAAAGAAAGTGAAGTTCACAACAATTGTTACTCTACAAAAAGAAGCTACCGGCATCGCAAGTCCTGACCGGACAAATGAAAAAGTTGTTAACGAGAAGTCAAATTTGATGGTAATATTAACTTTACAAAGAGAATACACCCCAGAGGACAGAGGGATAGAGTCCCTGAGCTCAGATCAGTGTGTAGCTTCTTGTCCCGTAAAACCTTCACCCGTCTTGACTTACAGCCACAGTAGCACGCAGCAGAACCAGGAGGCGACGGCCCAGGTATCCAGGGACCAATCACAATGCACAGAAGAAGGAGGTAGCCTGAGCCCCGATCTTGACGATGAAGAACCTCCTCCTCCACCACCTCCAATTGGTAGAATCTCCAAGACCATGAGTCCAAGAGTCAGGACACAGTCCAGAGAGGAAGACCTCGCTGAAACGAGTGACTCGGACACACAGACTGTAGCTGGGGTCGACAGCACTGGTGAACCCACTTATCGGGCACATGACAACCAAGGTTTCCAGGACAGTGATGACTCTGACATGAAACCTATTATTGTTTTCTTGAATGAGCCTATGGACATTCAGTCGGCCTACAAGCGCCTGTCGACCATCTTAGAAAGCGAGGAAGATTTTGACAGGATTCTCTCTCGAGAAAATATCGTGGAGGAAGAGGAGACGAAGCAGTACGAAGAGAAACAGACCATGAGAAGAATTAGCATTGCTGAAATAAATACAGACTTTGACCTTAAAGGCGTCACAGGGAATGGTCAGAGTTCTCTACATATGCACAATCAAAGACCTTCAGCAGATAATGTCTCAATTCCCGAAAACCAAGACCAGGGTAAACCAGACTCGCTTAGACAGCCAGAGACCAAAAGGAAATTCAAATTCCCCAAAAACAAACTGGCTGCAATTAGCCAGGCCATTCGTACAGGGATGGCCAAAACAGGAAAGAAGACTCTCAAGGTGGTTGTCTATGAGGAAGAGGAGGAGAATGCATCGTACAGCAGGCCAGTGAAGGAGACCAAGAAGCCAACAAAAGAATCCAAGAGGTTTGGCACCAACAGCACCAAACAATTCAACTTGGCTGAAGGCAAAACCTGTGACAGAGACATCAAGGTCTCCCCTTCCATCGATACCAGACACTCAAAGTCACAGAGCCGGGTAGATGAGCTCTGCAGGGGTACGTTAGACTCTATTGACAGTCTAGAAGAGTCAATTAAACAGTTGGAGATCAGTGTGGACAGTATGTCTGGCCCTTCTTCTCCCTCCATCATTGCGTCCTCACCTCCTCAGTCCCCTGACTCCTCCTTTGACTCCAGTGACAGAGCGCAGCTTCAAGGCAAAGTCAAACGAGAGAGAGTGAGAAGCCCGTCCAAGAGGCCAGCGTCTCAGATCCTAAAGGGCCCAAATCCACCTCAGAGTAAGAAGGTCAAGCCACAACCTCTTCACGACTCAGGGAAAACCTCCACCAAGAAACAGGTCTGATGTTCCTCTGGCTGCAGAGCTCGCTTGCTTCAGTGATGCTGGGCTGGTGATGGGCTCTGACTCTCTGACTCTACGCATTATGTGTTCTTTAACCGTTCTGTTATAGCCAGGGGTCATTTTGTTTCTTCAAGCAAAGTACGTGGTAATTGGTACCAGAACGGACAAACTGACGTGTACTAGTTTGTTGGTGTAGCCTGAAAGTTAATGTATTTCCGACAAAGAACGGTTTCCATTTTATTAGTTATCATCTACTCATTCAAAACAGACCAGTTACGGTTCAATAACAAAGGCAGGAAACCAGATTTCACTGTCTCAGCACCACTAAATAGGACAATGGCTGTGAATAACTACAGTAAATGTGTGCTCAGACACACATTTTTACAGATGGACTGTCTGTGTTTGCCACAATGGAACCACCTGTACTTACCAGGAGCTTCAGTTCTGTTTCTCATTATCGTGTACGTCCTTCACTTCCATGAATTGCTGCCTCGTGATAAAGCGGAATCTTTTGCTTTTCAGCTGATGCACATCATTTATTGCTCCGTTTGCCAAACACAAATTTCCCGTCTGCTTTGCATCCAATCACGTCTTTGACCGTGCTGCTTAATATCATCTAATATTGTCTATATCTCGAAGATGCCGTACTGTTTTCCCATTTCAACCAGCATTGATGCTTGATATACCCCTTTACGTACAGTAAAGACTACTCAAATGTACATTTGCCCTCCTGCTACTGTGGTTGAATAACTTGCAATACAATTACGCCCTAATTGACCTTAATTTGCTGCTTTAATCTGATGCTTTTGACAGTTTCTTTTAGTGTTGTAGCTGCTATCGTACAGATGCAGTGTCTCCTACATGCCAGTCTGGCCGAACTAACCTTTTCTCCATGTATCTTCTTGCTAGACCTCCAGCAGCAGCTCCAGCTCTTCTGCCCAGCGATCCCACACCAAACCCCGGCAATCTTCTTCCTCTAGCTCACCAGAGAAGATGCCCAAGGGCCAGCAGCAGCAGTCCCCCCAGAAGCAGCCCAGCCAGGTAAATGACCTCTGACAGACCTGAGCACAGCAGCTCTGAGTCAGCACAGACTGAAGGGGAATTACCGTAATACTCCACCAAATGGCATCTTGATTTATGCTATTCATATAGCAGGTTAAACAACCTTTCACCTTTATGTTTCCACTTTAAAATAACTCTATCCTCTGAAACTCCAGCTGGATTCTGCTTACCATGAAGTTATACAGATATTGAAATCTGCGTTGACTCTTGCTGTACATTAAAAGGTAGTCATATTGACTTAACTTTATCCCTGAGACATGCAAGTAGCAAGCAGGAGCTTTAGTTGGGGTTAGGACATGTGGAGTGAATTTGCGTCTTATTTACCTAAACTAGAGAATCAGTTTTCTGAAATTACACCCAAACTAGACCTTTGAATTGAACAACCTATAAATACATTGCTTAGATGAGGGTGAGCTGGGTACCATCAGTTAGAGAGCAGTTAGTCAATAGCTTGGAAAAAGAGAGAATTGTATTTTAGTGATTGTGTTTGCAGTGAGTTTGACATGTGTTGGGCTTGTTTCTGTGGTGGTGCATATCTGCCTTATTTCCTCAAGTTATATCTGTCTGTTTATGGCTGTGTTCACGTTCCTCTTCAACTCTTAACACGTCTTTCAACATGCGCTCCCTGGTTTTGTTATAATACCCATTAATGTCCCCGTATCCCCAACTAGCTGTTAATGTTTTGAAACTCAACCCAGTTGAGTTTCTCAATCAGAGAGTGGATCTTGACCCGCATGTAAACCTGCTTGTTCACCTGCATGTTAACCGGCGACAGCCGTTCTTCATCTGGCAGTGAGTAGTGGAAATATTATTTGGGTGTCAAAAACTCTCAAAAAACCTCTCTTTCCTCAAACAAGGACGCACAGAAGCCATGATGTACAAATATTAGGGATCCGGTTGAAACATCCATCATTGATTAACCCTCACATGTATGTCATGGAAGAGTGCGTCTTCATGCATGTGTGTTGTGCTCGATGGCACCACTGTTTCGTGAAATTCTCTTGATCACAATGTCAAATCTTTTTAACGACATGTTTTGTGATTACAAAACAATTCAAACTTTTTCTGTATGGAGACAAAAGTATTGTAACCCTTTTAATATTCTCTGTCACTGACAGGTTATTCTTACATTAACTTGACTTTGTCTACACTGATCCTGATTCATGTGGGAGAAATAGAGCTGCACTTTGTCAGTCATGTGTGTTACTACGATGTCTTTGGCCAGTAGAGTAAGAGCATGAACTCAAAAAGTGAACATTTATTGAGAATGACGTTTAGTCAGACAAAGAGAGGCGTCCCGTGTGTTATATGTGACGGAACACTAAAGTGCAATAAAGCCAAAATCAGAAAATGTGTCCAAACACTGCCAATGACCATGAACAGAGACGCTGTCGGAGTTGAAAGACGGGGGCAGCCCATCAGGAAGCTCTATATGCAGATAAGTGAGAACGGGCTTCACCTGGGATCTAACAGCCTCAGGGGTTCTCGACAGGATAAAAGGAGGAAATTCTTTTACTTTTATACCTTGATCAATGAAGATTCAGGTGTTAAATGACCCGACTAACAAAATATGATGCCAATATCAGTCCATCACACTTCAACACTTCAAGCCCCTTTTAAATGAGCCACTCTAGGGCCCAAGGGGAGGGTCTTTATTCTTCTGGCCACTTCCATTGATCCACTTTATTCCAGTCCATGTGGAAAAGCCTTCAGTCAGTAGTTCCAAAATCTATTGATTTAATCAAAGGTCACCAGTGAATCCCTGCCTCTCTTGCATGACTACAGACAGAGCTGCCACACTGGCCATCAGTAGAGGGAGCAGCACCAGAGTCTGTGCTCTGGTTCAGGGGTGGATTAGGGCCACGAAACAAGGGTTTGACTTCACAGCGAGGAGGCAGACCTTTTAGCTGGCGACAAACGTTGACCCGTATTAAGAAGAACTCGTTGCAATCGTCATTTCCAGTGAGCACACAGCCATGTGTTGATGTGAGACTACACTACCTTTGCCACTGAGTACATAGTGTACGACATGGAAGTGTACTCACGGAGGTATCTGAATCGAGACACAGCGTGACTGTCAGGGCAGAGACTGAGAGCGCCAACGGTCAGCCATCTATTTTGTGAGGACGTTTTCACTAAAACACACTGTAGCAGTTCTAGCCTAGCGAGCTATTGGCTGGCCAAAGCCATAGCAGTAACCGGTATGAGTGTTCTTCTCCTCTCATGTGGGCTGTGTGTTGTTGGCTTTGACCTGCCGTGTTCCGTGGTGTCTGTTTACAGGCTGACAGCAGAAGCAGTCGAGCAGCCGGGGATAGTAGCCATTCTGTCGTTGCTTTGCGCGCCTCTAAGATCCCAGCCATGTGCCATAGCTCTGGGAAACACCCATCTGCCTCTTTGTCCACTCCTCACTGCTCAGACACCACCGATAGCTTCCAAAACCTCTCCTCCTCCTCCACCTCCTCCTCCTCTGCTTCTTCGCCTTCAGCTTCTTCCAACTTCTCCTCGGGGAAGCACTCTCTTCTGTCTCCCCCTTCAAAGTGTTCTTCCAGCCCGCCTTCTCCTTCCTTGGCCCAGCGTTCCAGGCAACAGGCTCTATTGTGTCCTCTCTCCTCTTCCTCCTTGGTGAAGAACTCTTCCTCCGTTTCTCCGTCAGACTCCCCGCCTCGCTCCCCCTCTCCTTCCTTGCCTTCATTTTCTTTCTCCTCTCCTCCACACAAGTCTTTTATCCCGTCTCTGAATCTGAGCCGTCTCCTCCCCTCGTCTAGCCACGTCATGTCGTCATCCCACGCTAACGCCAGCCCGGCCCAACACGGGCCTCGCAGCAGCAGCAAACGCCAGCACCGCCTCGTCCTCACCTCCATCTCCACCCCCCAACACAGCTACTACTCCTCATCCTCCTACTTGTCATCCTCGCCCTCCTCCTCCTCTCTGTCCCCCACCTCCTCTTCCTCCTCCCCTCCTTCCCCGTCCTCCTCCCTCCTCCCCACCATGGTGAGTCATGGGGCGAGGAGCGTCCGAACGTCGGCGTCCAACCCCAGCTCTCCGGGCCGTGGCAAGAAACGCAGCGGAAGCCAGCTGGCCGAGTCCTGCGCATGACGACAGCCTCACGGGACGCAGCGTGACATTTTCCTCTACGATTCAGTATTCAACATGTGTGAGTGCAGAAGTAAATGGGCGGGGCATACCCAGCTGATGACAAAAGACAAACTGCACTGTGTTCCTACAGCAATATTGTGTGACGTTGACCGTACGATATCTTTGGACAAAGATGGCATGCAAAACCTTGGAAAGATAAAAGTCCGACCTGATATCTTTTTAGTCCAAACCAACCGAGTACATTCACCCCGAGAGCCCTACCAATACATGGCATGGTTGATATTATTGGCTGGTTTTAGCTTATCCCAGATAGTTCTCTATCGCTGAATAAACTGCAGCACAGGCACACCAAAGACACATCCAGGTCATTTTCGGGGTGAATTCCTGTTGCTGGTTCCCAACCTTTACATCTTCTATTCTGTAACTGGAGGATTACAGCCTTGCGTAACGTACAGCGTGCCAAAGTCTGACCAAACTACGCTGTAGCGTAGTTTATTGGCGCCAAACCACTTGATAGACCCTTTCTTGCATTTCTTTTTCTTTTTTGCAACATTTCAAAAAGTTTGCCGGACAATTGAATGGAAACATGGCTATAGATGGATGAAAGCATTTGTATTTGTATAAAAAAATGAGTATCAGCTGATATGTCTCATATCGACACCGTTCAGCACTAAACATCCAGTATTGGTCGGGCTCTAGTCACCCCTGTTATTAGTTATTGGTATTAGGACATTGGCTGGTGAGCTACAGCTGAGATGGTTCGTCCATCAGGAGAGAAATCTAGTCAAATAAAAAACAATATTTCAATATTATATCCCTGATTGGTTTGCTTCTACTTGAACATTTTGTCCACAAGCTCTCCAGCCTTCCCCCGACCCGTCCCCAATGCGGGTTTGAACCTTATAGTTGATCAGTTACTTCGCGGTGTCACCTGGTCGACCCAGCAGTGCAACAGAGAGCACCTTCAGCTGTGTTCATATTTGGAGTGGATGTTTTCAGAATGTCTGGACTTGGACTGCTTGCAGACAATCAGTGTGATTCAATTTCTTCACTGTAGCTCCTCTACAGTGTAATGTCACAGATCAGTGTAAAATAATACAAATCTGAATATAAGAAGTTGCAGACTCAGGCTGTCTGAGTCTATCTTTATCATGTTTTATGTACCAGTGATCTGAATATTGAATAAATAAATAAAAAATCTCCTTTAAAATGCAGTAGAACAACTGATGTTGGATTATTGGTGTGTGAGATAGAGTATGTGAGCTTTCATTCAACACTGTTGTATCGATTTTTATTGAGAAATCGAGGTTGTGAATATTAATATGCAGAATTTACCCAAAGACAGTCCTGTACATTCTGTAAAGGTCAAATATATCCGTGTAGAGTTTTTATGCAGATGAAGTACAATATAGAAGATAAATATGTATATATACAGGCATATTAGACATATGTATCGTCTTTGAACTGTTTATTGTGCTGATGCAGAACCTTTTACATTTGTAGTGAGTCCTCGGAGGTGATGTCAAACAGAAAGAACTTTGTGGTTTTTTTGTCAAGTTTATTTCCACTGCAGAGTTAGTTCATTATCAGAGACAGTCTGCGAGGCTAAAACCATCAAATGAGAAGATTATTACTCATAATAATCAGAGGTACGTTCAGAGCATCTTTAGCAAGGCTTACAATCTACTCCAATCACTTCTAGTTTAGGTCCATCCAAAGTGAAAGAATACCCGTTCCAACACCACCAAACTGTGAGGAGCCGTCAGTGAACTTCAATCAGTACCATGTGAACATGTCATCATTAATCATATACTCAGAGATGGGCAAAGATACATCAAAATGTATTTTGATACAAAATACAAAATACCCCTCAAATAAATGTATCAAAATAAAATACAAAATACTGGTGCCAGAAAATGTAACAAAATACAATACATGTATTTTGTATTTAAAATATAGGAAATACTTTTTTCTGGATTTTCCGTTTTCTCACAATTTGGTATAGCAGAGCATTCAGGTTTGGGCTATATAATATAATATAATTATATATAATGTACACAAAGCTCTGGTGAACCCCACAAAAAGGAAGAACAGTCACAGACATGTTGTCCACCTGGCCAACTGTAGAATGTATGAAATAATAAAACTAAGAATACTTTCATAATATGCCTTTTAAATAAAATAAATTGGATATTTAATGTTTTTTTAACAAATGGACATCTACTGTCATAGCCTGGCTAACTGTGAACTATATTATCTGCCAGTAATTGATATGGCATTATGACATTCACATTGAGAAGATACAGCATAACTTGTAATACAGTGAGATTAGATGGTCAGAAGTCTCTTGATAAGGTTATCATGAACATACAAGGTCCCAATCTCCCTCTTCCTATGGCTAGCTACTCGACTGATAACTTGCTAAACACTGGCTATGCACTAGCCTAGACAGCATGCTAGCGTCATTAGCATGTTGGCATCGATCGATAGCTTGATATTATAACCATCACCATGTATATAGACAGCATGCTAGCGTATATAGACAGCGTATATAGACAGCATGTTAGCATAAATTGCTAGCTTGATATTATACCCATCACCATGTATATAGACAGCATGCTAGCATCATTGACACTTGGACAAATCATTGGACAAAACTCGGTGTCCGGAATATAGTATTACAGAAGGTAAAAACAAATATATTTACTTAACCAGGCTGTTTATCTTCATATGAAATTATGTGTTCACATCAAGTGTGGTGTGACATGATATATGTCATTGAAGCTGGTGGCTAATAGCTAACTAGCTCATACAAATGTAGGTTAAGATGCAAGCTAGCAAGCAGTTAACTTCGTCAATTAAGGGGCATTTTCTCTGGTAGAACGTCAAATGTATTGCTTCGCTAAGTGTGTTTCAATGTTATTCAGATGGCCAAAGTTAAAT
The DNA here is from genome assembly GCF_949748355.1 of Melanostigma gelatinosum. Classification (NCBI taxonomy): domain Eukaryota; kingdom Metazoa; phylum Chordata; class Actinopteri; order Perciformes; family Zoarcidae; genus Melanostigma; species Melanostigma gelatinosum. The sequence continues at coordinate 20,357,073 of NC_136648.1, read as the reverse complement.
GGTTTTGCTTTTCGGAAGTGAATTATTGTCGGCAATATAGCTAATATAGCTAACGTTCAATGTTGGCTAACGTTAAAAATCAGTCAATATGCCTGGTGAACACTGGTGTCCAAACCGGCCGAACATATTTAATTACAGGCCAAAATTATAAATAGCCTTTTTGTATTTCAGTACATTTCTTTGAGAATATGTATGCCACATTATTTTGCAATCACATATGTGACTATCCACCATGACAGGACAGAAAAGTGTTGCTGCATTACCAGATTTTTCATCTTCTTTTGCAGCACTGCTGTTTTATTTATTTTTATTTATTGAAACCTTCCTCTGATGCAGGGAATTCCTTTATTTCCCTAGTCTGAATAGACTAATTTGTGTTTATTGTTTAATTAAGACTGAATTGTACACTAAAAAAAATTCTCTTATGTGAGTAGATGGTAGAAAATGCCTTGCTCATGAAACCTGAAGGTGAGGATGTCCTCGAAGAGTACAAGTCCGAAAATTCACTGAAGCACCGCACCCGTAGACAGCTTGTCAACATATTGGCTAGCCATATGACGGAAATGCATGGGTAAGTGTTTCTTCAATAAATTGTAGAATTTTAAACCATTTCAGACTGAAAGGGTTTATATTAAGAAGGAATGTAATTCATTTTCAGAATGCATGGCAGGGAAGTAACAAAGGTGGTTCCCAATAGTTATTAGGGGGCATTTCAATTTCATGTTTTCTTTTATAGTCTTTGGTCGAAAGGAGGATTCCTTCCCGTAACCAGAAGGAGAAGTTTGCCCTGGGAATCATTACACTCTTTCCTTCGCTGAAGGATCCCTTTTCTCCAAAGGGCTATGTAAGTTTTTAAAAAGGATTACTTCCACAATACACACCGGTTTTACAGACTAGAGTTTTGCAGAAAAACTCTGTTTTCTTCAAAACATCAAAAGACATACAAACAGACAAAAGATTCAATATATTGATTTGATTGGCATTGTTATGAAGTCATACATTCACAATCCCATAATTGCCTTTTTATATAAGATCAATGAGTGACCTTTGTAATTTGATATTTTTTAAATAACTTAACAGGAGCACTTCTATGATGGGAAAAAGGAACAGGATATTTAGCATGGCGCCTCAAGACCATGTCCAGGAATAAATACCAACGGCCAGTCAAGGCAGCCACAGAGCCTCAAACACAGGGACCAAACCGCCGAACATCAGCAGCCACAGAGCCTCAAGCACAGGGACCAAACCGCCGAACATCAGCAGCCACAGAGCCTCAAACACAGGGACCAAACCGCCGAACATCAGCAGCCACAGAGCCTCAAACACAGGGACCAAACCGCCGAACATCAGCAGCCACAGAGCCTCAAGCACAGGGACCAAACCGCCGAACATCAGCAGCCACAGAGCCTCAAACACAGGGACCAAACCGCCGAACATCAGCAGCCACAGAGCCTCAAACACAGGGACCAAACCGCCGAACATCAGCAGCCACAGAGCCTCAAGCACAGGGACCAAACCGCCGAACATCAGCAGCCACAGAGCCTCAAGCACAGGGACCAAACCGCCGAACATCAGCAGCCACAGAGCCTCAAACACAGGGACCAAACCGCCGAACATCAGCAGCCACAGAGCCTCAAACACAGGGACCAAACCGCTGAACATCAGCAGCCACAGAGCCTCAAACACAGGGACCAAACCGCTGAACATCAGCAGCCACAGAGCCTCAAGCACAGGGACCAAACCGCCGAACATCAGCAGCCACAGAGCCTCAAGCACAGGGACCAAACCGCTGAACATCAGCAGCCACAGAGCCTCAAACACAGGGACCAAACCGCTGAACATCAGCAGCCACAGAGCCTCAGCAGCTTGATGGCGATGCCTGTAGGGAGGCTATATAATTTCCTGTTCACTCTCCTGATGAAACGAATGTTTCAGAAGATGAAGATGACCTTGCAACATCACCAGGACTTAGTGCATGACCTGCAGAGAACCACAGATGTCTTAAAAACATTTCCATGATTTTTAAATGTCAAAGGACGAGTGAGTTGTGCTTATCTTTTATTTAAACTCCAGTCCTTCATTTGGTTGGATGTAAATAGTTAACCGTGCACACACCATTTGCTTGATTTTCTTCTCTTTTTTTGCATCTATGTATGATCAACAGCTGAATCAAGACTTCCTGCGGCTGTTTGGTGCTGAAACAGCTTCCAAGATGCTTGAGAAGTGAGATACAGCATTCAAGCCCAAGGTTATCAAAGAGGCCAAACACCTGACTCAGTCAACTGAGCTGTGCCGACTTCTGACAGCTGCTGAAAACCTTTCAGAGAACGATCACACCAGTAAGCTCCATGATATCCTTGCTTTATTTAATAAATGGCTGATGCTATTCACTTTGTGTCTTCCAAGTACATACGAATGACTTGTTTTGTCTCATTTACTCCTGGTAGACTGGGACAGTGACATGGCTTCTCTGCTTCTCCATCTCTTGCCACCCACAGCTGGACGGAAGAGGATCAAAATAAGTCCCAGTGATGCAGTGTGCAAAATGTTACACTTTCACAAGGTATGTATCATCTGTTTAAATCCCACAAGCCAGTTTTTCAGTTATATTAACTCAATTAAAAAGAGATTTTAAGTTTGCAAAAAAGGACTCATCTGAATGTCTCAATATTGCAAACTTTACAACAATTCCTCAACAGCGAGGACTTTTTGGACACACACAAGAGCAACTCAACTCTTCTTTTGTCTAACAGACCCACGTATGCAGTGAGCAGTTGAAAACTTGCTAACTCATCCCCCTCCTACGCTACTTTAAAGTGATAATTCAGATTCTTACGCACACTTCACTGGGAGTGTGTTCCTTTTAAAAATGTACTGGGACTTCATTTGGGAGGAACACACTCCCAGTGAAGCTCACATTTTTGCAACACGTGGGCAGGTGACTGGTCAAACTGGAGGATCTCTGAAACTCTCATGGAACAAGTACCACTGCATGGCTCAGATCCTGAGCTTCCACTCTAAGGTATTCATGTTGTTCTGTTTTCAGTCATGCTGCAGCATCGTTGAACACCTGCAGGGAAGAGAGGCTGAACAACCATACATCCTTGCTGTTGGCCGAACCAAAAACAGAATTGATGCCTTCTACATCGTTGTGGACAAACAGCTCATCCCCTGCCAGCTCGTTGGGTGCTTTTGATGAACTGTTTAAATCCCACTACGTGTTCAACCTGTCTTATGATGAAACCCTGGTCCAGCTCTTCACTTTCGTGCCGACAACAGTCTACAACATCGATGTTACAACAACAGATGAGTCTCCAAGAGTCCGTGAGTTCCGGGCAAAAGTCTTACACGTGGTTTAAAAATGCTGAAGTGTTTCATTTGTCAAGCTGTACATGCGGCCTGCCAGGACTTGATAACCCATTTAAGAATGGATCACAGTTTCTATCCTAAAAATCAAAATCAGCTCCAGATTTTCATTGGTTCATTTTCAGTGAATTTGTATTTATTATTACTTTTGTCAGTTTCAAGTTATTTCAGTGACCATTGTGGGTTTTTCTTTCTTTAACGGAATGGTACCAACAATTTTGTGCACGTGTGTGTGTATGTAGTTAAGTTGTGCCCATGGTGCTTGGAAGAGATTTTCTGAATAAAAAGAAGTGTATCAATGATTTGTTGTGGTTCACTGTTGTCTTCAGGGTGAAAACATTTGACCTTATGTAAGTACAGATACACAATTTAGTGTTAAAAATACACTTTCACATGTCATTAAGCAACACTGCCAGTGTTAGAAATCAACACTCCTAGTGAAAGGAAACAACACAATTTAGTGTAAAAAATACACTGTCATGTGTCATAAAACAACACTGTGAGTGTTGAATATTTAACACCATTAAAGAGTTCAAATATCAACACTATCCAAAGTGTTAATTTAACTCGGAACCGGTGAGGATTATATAAACACCAGCAAAGTGTTAAAATTAACACTATGCGAGTTCAATTCACACTTCTGATTTTGTCCCTGCAGGGACAAAAACAAATTACAATAAAGACAATCAATATGAGAAAAACGGTACACAGAATGTGAAAAAAAATCTAAAAGATGGATCGAGGGTGTCAAGCAGCTTCCGCAAAACAGCGAGAGCCTGAGCCACACAACCTTCTCTTCACTAAGAACCGTGGAGAGACGGACCAGAGGACGCTGGATCTCCTGGAGGATGGAGAGACGGACCAGAGGACGCTGGATGTCCTGGAGGATGGAGAGACGGACCAGAGGGGGCTGGATGTCCTGGAGGATGGAGAGACGGACCAGAGGGGGCTGGATGTCCTGGAGGATGGAGAGACGGACCAGAGGGGGCTGGATGTCCTGGAGGATGGAGAGACGGACCAGAGGGGGCTGGATGTCCTGGAGGATGGAGAGACGGACCAGAGGGGGCTGGATGTCCTGGAGGATGGAGAGACGGACCAGAGGACGCTGGATGTCCTGGAGGATGGAGAGATGGACCAGAGGACGCTGGATGTCCTGGAGGATGGAGAGATGGACCAGAGGGGGCTGGATGTCCTGGAGGATGGAGAGACGGAGCAGAGGGGGCTGGATCTCCTGGAGGATGGAGAGACGGACCAGAGGACGCTGGATGTCCTGGAGGATGGAGAGACGGACCAGAGGGGGCTGGATGTCCTGGAGGATGGAGAGACGGACCAGAGGGGGCTGGATGTCCTGGAGGATGGAGAGACGGACCAGAGGGGGCTGGATGTCCTGGAGGATGGAGAGACGGACCAGAGGGGGCTGGATGTCCTGGAGGATGGAGAGACGGACCAGAGGGGGCTGGATGTCCTGGAGGATGGAGAGACGGACCAGAGGACGCTGGATGTCCTGGAGGATGGAGAGATGGACCAGAGGACGCTGGATGTCCTGGAGGATGGAGAGATGGACCAGAGGGGGCTGGATGTCCTGGAGGATGGAGAGATGGACCAGAGGACGCTGGATGTCCTGGAGGATGGAGAGACGGACCAGAGGGGGCTGGATCTCCTGGAGGATGGAGAGACGGACCAGAGGGGGCTGGATGTCCTGGAGGATGGAGATCCAAACATGTGGAATGACAGGAGAGCTAGGAGTGTGTACACACAACATCTGATGCCTGCACTCTCCGTCCTGACAGAGGGATCCCTCCCTCATCCTCCATTTGTTTTTCTTCGTCTGTGGTGTTAACGTCCAAAATAAATTCTAACTCTAACCCCGGCCAATACAGAAACAGTGTCTCATGAGTCTTGTTCACATCATGACTGGACCATCTGTCCAGTCAGTGTTTTCTCTCTGAGTGTTATCTCAGACATCACCAGTTGTTTGCGTACTGCAAAATGCAACCAGACCCAGTACATCCTGGTATTTGTGGCAAACTGTATTTGATATACTATGTATTAGGACATACTAGATATTTTTCTGGTATCAATATTTTGGAGGTATGGTTATTGGAACACACATGCATAAACCTTCACGAAACCACTGAACTGGTCAGTGTTTAGGAAAAAAATGCAACACAAATGAGCTTTTATGTTGGTGGTTTGGGAGTTGACCAACAAATCCACTAAAAGAGGAGATGATGGTTTCCACAACCAAGTATGTATTAGAATGAGCAGAGACGGGTTGTGGAATGTTTACAACTCATATCTGTACTGAATGGTAACAGAGCACTGAAAGATCAAATAAAAATACTTCTAGTATAAATCAAATAAAAAACACAGAACAGTGGCAGCTGGTGGAACATTTTCTTCGCATGTACTGCTTCCCTTTCCTGCTAGTCTGCTGTCTGATTGTGAGGTCAGGCTGATCTGGGATCAGCTCTTTGGCCTGAAGTGTCTCCGCCAAAGGTGTCCTCTCAAACGGGTCTTGGAGGAGTAGTGCTCGCGCGCTCGCCTGATTGACTAAATTGTACTTCACTCATTTATATTATTCAGCATTTATTCATTCATGGTGCCAAATTCGTCTGGCACCAAGCTGCGCGTTCTGAGACGTGCACACAGGCAGAGAGGACACGCAGACAGGCGGACGAGGAGGAAAAGCTTATCTTTTGCGCATATATCACATTTATTTATTATTATTATTATTATTATTTCTGTGTGTGGCTCAAGGTGGGGCCAGGCCCCATGGCCCTCTATTGGCCAGCCGTCACTGTAAGATAAAATAATTAATATTTCTCTCTTTCTGTCTTGACCACGCACTCACGCACACGCGCACACGCGCGTCACTAAATGCCATGGCAACAGACGCGACCGAGGTTACATAAGGCCTCAGAACTTGTTGTCGTTCACTCTGCATTTGGACCTGAGTGGAACAACTCTTGAGCTGAACCTCTTGGACATCCATACCGTGGAGAGCTGACTCTTTGAGTTTTGAACTTCTTGAGAAAAGCTACTTGATACCAAACTTGTTGGAGAACTGAACTACTGGACAGAAGCGCCTGGAAAAGACCTCCAGCTGTCTGACGATGGGCCCACGGATGCCGGTGGACTGGTCGTGGTACATGAGCATCGCGGACCTTGCAGGTAAGATAACTGAGATTTATTTTAGCATTTTTCCGTTTGATACATCCCCTTAAATCTTTAAAAGTGTTCTCAATTCAGAAATCAGTGAAGCTTTTTGAGTTTAAAGGTGAACAGTTGCCACTATATTATCAGGCCTGTTGGAAACAGACACTTAGTCGATCGTCGTGTAAAATGATTATTTAAAAACACTGTTATTTTGGTTATTTTAACATTAAAATGTCTATTTCTGAAAATAGAACGTTTTCATACAATGCTAAATGAATGCTTAAGTTGGGCACCATGGTAACGTACGTCAAGCCGTAACTATGTAATCGTAATCAAACGCTCGTTGCTGTGGTATTTTATTTTGGAGGGACAAGAGAGCGATCTGTTAAGTAACTGTACGGGACTGCATCTGCGCGTGCTGCGTCCAGCACGACTGCATCTGCACTATGTTTGATATTATTGTTAACATATTAAAAGGCACAGCCTCTTGTGTGTTGGTGACACTTGCAGTGCAGTCATAGTTAGTTTATATATGTCGTTTTTTCTAATTTAATCTTTGATTATTGCTCAATGTAATCCAGAAGTATTTCATGTTATGAGAAATCCTTACAGTTTTAATTTTCCCCTCTCAGCGCATGTGAACCCCTTCGCCTTCATACCAGCACTTCCTCCACCAGACCCTCCTGCACCAGAACCGATCATCGGGATCTTCATGCTCTTCCCCATCGACGAGGGAGTGGAAGGTGAGTTCCAGGATGGTGATGATCAGCTCTTCCCTGCAGGTCAGTGGCCTTGGCACATTGCTGACGAGGAGGAGGGAGGCGTCAGGTATGTAGAAGAGGAAGAGGAAGAAGAAGACGAAGAAGAAGAGGAAGAGGATCGCACGGAGCAGGTAAGTCTGAAGAGGCAGAGGAACGGTGAAGACGACCAAGACGACGCAGCAGCCTCCACTTCAGGCATCGGTCCCTCCAGAAAGAAGAGCCGGATAGATGACGACACACAGTCCCCCTCACACAGAAGATACTGGCAGCCGGCTGAAGACAGTGACTCGGATTGAGACCGACAGCCTGTTTGCTGCAGGATTGTGAAACCTTTGTGTCTGGTCGGACTGATAAAGCACCAGACAGCCTTCCCTTGCGTCTGGCGGGGTTGGCGATAGGTAGCATCCTGCAGCAGGGCTTTTAAATATCTCTTTTATGGATTTTTCTTTTGACTAATTGTTGATGCTTGGAGAAGATGCGACGGCTGCTTCGTGGTCCCTCTCCCGCTGGCCATTGTCTCTCCCTCCCTTTTGGTGTGGAGCATCCTGAAGAGGCTCCGCCCCCGGTCTTCCAGGGGTCAGAAGAGTCCACCAAGAGGAGCAGGGAAGAGGACCGCACGGAGCAGGTAAGTGTGAAGAGGCAGAGGAACGGTGAGGACGACCAAGAGGACGCAGCACCCTCCACTTAAGGCCTCATCTTCCCCTCACACAGAAGATACTGGCAGTCGGCTGAAGACAGCGACTCGGGTTGAGACCGACAGCCTGTTTGCTGCAGGATTGTGAAACCTTTGTGTCTGGTAGGACTGATAAAGCACCAGACAGCCTTCCCTTGTGTCTGGCGGGGTTGGCGATAGGTAGCATCCTGCAGCAGGGCTTTTAAATATCTCTTTCATGGATTTTCCTTTTGAGTAACAGTCGATGCTAGATGCAGAAACTTGAGGTAAGTTAACAGTGAATGCCTGTTATTCTGTTGTGTATTTTTATTTCTAAAGTCTAGATGTCTTTACCAGACAAAGGTAAGTCAACACTTAATAACAACATTAACACAGTTAATTAACAGTTATTCAAAGATTGTTCATTTTACTCACGCTCTCTTTTTATAGTTGGGTGAAGGTGGCTGAACCAGACAGCGGTATGGTAAAAATTACTAACGTTGAGAATAAGTCTTTTACTCAGGTATCGATGGCTGTAACACAGGACACAACATCCAGGATCTCCTAGACAACACAGGACCAGATGAGAAGGATGGAGAACCAGATGAGAAGGATGGAGGACCACAAGACCACCACAGGACCAGATGAGAAGGATGGAGAACCAGATGAGAAGGATGGAGAACCAGATGAGAAGGATGGAGAACCAGATGAGAAGGATGGAGAACCAGATGAGAAGGATGGAGAACCAGATGAGAAGGATGGAGAACCAGATGAGAAGGATGGAGAACCAGATGAGAAGGATGGAGAACCAGATGAGAAGGATGGAGAACCAGATGAGAAGGATGGAGGACCAGATGAGAAGGATGGAGAACCAGATGAGAAGGATGGAGAACCAGATGAGAAGGATGGAGGACCAGATGGAGAGCGGCGGTCTCCTTTCTTTCAGTGGGCTGAGTAAGTATCCCTCACTAAGACTACAGACGTATTAGTAATAAGATTCCATCATTGGAGGCCAGATTCAACACAACAATGTTGAGGTCGTATAGTTGAGTTCAAAGTATTCATCTCTTGTGTTTGTGTCTCACAGGGCAGGACTCCTCCGTGCTTTTGTCCCACTCCTGGAGCAGCTGAGAGTGGACGTCTTCCAAACCATCATCCCAGGAAGACCCAGACCCACCACAGACCACTGAACCACTCTCAGCACTCCAGTGAGTCCGAGACCCAGCGAGTACGGTGACGTCCTCCCCGCCCCTCCCCCCTCGACACCACCCGCTCCACCCACCAGCCGAGAGGACGAGGGGCGTCCCGTCCCCACCGGCACAGAGGACGTAGTTTGTCTCCGTCTGCTTCTTCTGTGCTGGTGGGTTTGGGAAGCTCCTCACACACACACAGGAAGCCGTCAGCAGCTCTTTGCATCTGCTCACAAGTGAAGAAGGAGACAGATGCATTTGTCACATAGAACACAGCATGTTCATGTAAACTGTTTGTACTGTATGTATACTGTTTGTTTACAGAGTAGCACAATACAAATAAATGTGTGAAAAACGTTCTAAATATGTCTTTGTATTGGAAACAATATATTTTTAATGTGATTCAAAAATCTGCCAATGTATGACAATTAACATACAATACATATCGTGCAAGTGATAATTTAATATCTTTTTGATTTTCATTTGACTCAAAGGCATTACTGTTGGTACTGTTAAGTATTGATAATCATAATATTAGATGTTGATATAAATAAAATGGTGAAAGCTTTAGATTACGGCCGGCAACGTGCAGCATTATTCTTCCCAATTGAATTCAAACTAAACCATAAATACTTGAAATCTTTACTGATAACATGAAACGTAATGATACATACTTGTAGCTGCAAGGGAACAAGATGTGACGTTAATGAATAAGGGGGAAACAATGTGGGAACTTAATGAATTATTATCATTATTATCACTTTTTACAACACTGCTGTAGTTTATTTCAAAATGATCAAATAGAACTGACCAACACTGGAGAGCCACAGATGTTAACAAAATAAGGAACGACATAGAAAATAACTTCAAGGTACATTTGTGTTTTTGCAACAAACAGAGATAGAGCGACAAGAGTACTGTCAGGTACATACTGCTCGTTAGTAGGCAGTCAAAAGAACACATTCCCCATTACTCAAATTCTGAGAGAGTTCAGTGACAAAATTGATAACCTGCAAGTTCAACGTCAATCGTTGTGCTGTCCTCGATGCAGCAGTTCGGGGGTTCAGACGGCTCTCCTATCGCCCAAATAAAAAGATGAGTTTCTCCTCATACTATACCATAACTTTTCTTCAACACAATATACTGTGACTTTAATTACCTTTTTCGACATACATAAAATTCCTCTTTTATGCAATTACTTTTTTGTCACTCTTTTCTACACACTATACTATGTTTTTCGCCATACTATACTATTACCTTTTTAGGACTTTTCGACTTAATATACTATGACTTGTTCATGATGTTTTTGACGTAGTTAGAATTTATTTCTTGACTTTTTCAACATACTTTTCTGACTTTTCATGGCCTTTTTTCGACATAGTATACTCTGACTTTTTTGAAATACCATCTCTTGTTCTACATCTTTTTTATAGCACACTACATTATGACTTTTTGTGTAACCTACCATGCTATGTTGGACATAGAATAAAGAAAACTGAAGGACTCACCAAATAAAAAACCCACAAAATAAGACATTTATTCAGTACGCAGCAGTCAGTCAGTACAAACGTCTTCATTCCTCAGTAGCTCAAGTCCTGTTTGAACAGTAATCACAATCAGGAAAACTACTACTTCTTTGAAAATCAAAACATTTTCAAGACTGCTGGTTTCAGCATCTTTCCAGGCAGAACACTGGAGCTGCATCTCAATCAACGCTTGGTGAGTGTCATACAAAACCTACCTCTACAGTGTAAAAACAAAAACATTTCCACAATATCAACAAAAACAAACATATATATACATGTTCCCATTCCATCAACATTTTAAAGTGAGCCTGCTAGATTGTCACACTGTGCTACCGTATAAATGAATTAAAAATCTCATATTGATTTCAAATCTATTACTAACGCACGTATGTTAATGTTGACACTAATTGAATAATTTATTGCAAGCAGCAGGGCTAAAGTTCAGCAGAAAATCTGAAAAAGTGTTCTGATATCATAAAGAATGTAAGACATTCGATCTTTCATGTTGGATTATGGGATGCCAATTAGTGATGACAATCTGCAGGGGGCACCATACTGCGTTTATGAATGAATCCTTCAATATGATCTGTGTCCTCTCTAAGCAAGCTAAGATTCTTGGTAAACATGACTTGGTTTTCATCTTGCGTTGCTAATGTCTTTAATATTCGTATCGTATCTGTAGCTTCGACAATTAAGAGAAGATCTTAGTGGTAAAATGTTTTTGGTAAAATCCAGCCAGTTCTTTTTTTGGCTTTTCAGTGGCCTGAAAAACAAATGGAGGAAACGTGATGCTGTGATTGGTTGACTTTGCTGGGAGCAAGTCATTTACATATAGTGAATTTACATCAAACATATTACAAGAAGACGGATACCAATATCTGACATCAAAAGGGTCACTCAAACAAAAATAACCATCTCATGACACGTACAGCATCTTTTTCAAATGGTTCAAATTGTGCTCATACTTTAAATGTAAGTCTGGTGATAGTCAATACTTTTTTAACGTTGTTAACAAATATTTAAAGTCCAAAACCAACAAATAACTGATCCAACGCAATAAGTATTTAGTGTGTATCCAACGCCTGATATTCCTCTCTACCATAGAGCTCCAATATTTCCACTAACATATCAATGAGCACACTGTTGCTCTGGGGCACATGTTTGTTCGTTACAATGAACATGCGCACTCCAGTTTATTTTGACACCGTCCTGCTGCCATTAGAGCACCAATTGTGTATTAATCCACCACTGGAAAAGTAGTGTGATTGAATTTCTTCACTGTAGCTCCTCTACAGTGTAATGTCACAGATCAGTGTAAAATAATACAAATCTGAATATAAGAATATATTCTCTACATATGCACAATCAAAGACCTTCAGCAGATAATGTCTCAATTCCCGAAAACCAAGACCAGGGTAAACCAGACTCGCTTAGACAGCCAGAGACCAAAAGGAAATTCAAATTCCCCAAAAACAAACTGGCTGCAATTAGCCAGGCCATTCGTACAGGGATGGCCAAAACAGGAAAGAAGACTCTCAAGGTGGTTGTCTATGAGGAAGAGGAGGAGAATGCATCGTACAGCAGGCCAGTGAAGGAGACCAAGAAGCCAACAAAATAATCCAAGAGGTTTGGCACCAACAGCACCAAACAATTCAACTTGGCTGAAGGCAAAACCTGTGACAGAGACATCAAGGTCTCCCCTTCCATCGATACCAGACACTCAAAGTCACAGAGCCGGGTAGATGAGCTCTGCAGGGGTACGTTAGACTCTATTGACAGTCTAGAAGAGTCAATTAAACAGTTGGAGATCAGTGTGGACAGTATGTCTGGCCCTTCTTCTCCCTCCAGCATTGCGTCCTCACCTCCTCAGTCCCCCGACTCCTCCTTTGACTCCAGTGACAGAGCGCAGCTTCAAGGCAAAGTCAAACGAGAGAGAGTGAGAAGCCCGTCCAAGAGGCCAGCGTCTCAGATCCTAAAGGGCCCAAATCCACCTCAGAGTAAGAAGGTCAAGCCACAACCTCTTCACGACTCAGGGAAAACCTCCACCAAGAAACAGGTCTGATGTTCCTCTGGCTGCAGAGCTCGCTTGCTTCAGTGATGCTGGGCTGGTGATGGGCTCTGACTCTCTGACTCTACGCATTATGTGTTCTTTAACCGTTCTGTTATAGCCAGGGGTCATTTTGTTTCTTCAAGCAAAGTACGTGGTAATTGGTACCAGAACGGACAAACTGACGTGTACTAGTTTGTTGGTGTAGCCTGAAAGTTAATGTATTTCCGACAAAGAACGGTTTCCATTTTATTAGTTATCATCTACTCATTCAAAACAGACCAGTTACGGTTCAATAACAAAGGCAGGAAACCAGATTTCACTGTCTCAGCACCACTAAATAGGACAATGGCTGTGAATAACTACAGTAAATGTGTGCTCAGACACACATTTTTACAGATGGACTGTCTGTGTTTGCCACAATGGAACCACCTGTACTTACCAGGAGCTTCAGTTCTGTTTCTCATTATCGTGTACGTCCTTCACTTCCATGAATTGCTGCCTCGTGATAAAGCGGAATCTTTTGCTTTTCAGCTGATGCACATCATTTATTGCTCCGTTTGCCAAACACAAATTTCCCGTCTGCTTTGCATCCAATCACGTCTTTGACCGTGCTGCTTAATATCATCTAATATTGTCTATATCTCGAAGATGCCGTACTGTTTTCCCATTTCAACCAGCATTGATGCTTGATATACCCCTTTACGTACAGTAAAGACTACTCAAATGTACATTTGCCCTCCTGCTACTGTGGTTGAATAACTTGCAATACAATGATGCCCTAATTGACCTTAATTTGCTGCTTTAATCTGATGCTTTTGACAGTTTTTTTTAGTGTTGTAGCTGCTATCGTACAGATGCAGTGTCTCCTACATGCCAGTCTGGCCGAACTAACCTTTTCTCCATGTATCTTCTTGCTAGACCTCCAGCAGCAGCTCCAGCTCTTCTGCCCAGCGATCCCACACCAAACCCCGGCAATCTTCTTCCTCTAGCTCACCAGAGAAGATGCCCAAGGGCCAGCAGCAGCAGTCCCCCCAGAAGCAGCCCAGCCAGGTAAATGACCTCTGACAGACCTGAGCACAGCAGCTCTGAGTCAGCACAGACTGAAGGGGAATTACCGTAATACTCCACCAAATGGCATCTTGATTTATGCTATTCATATAGCAGGTTAAACAACCTTTCACCTTTATGTTTCCACTTTAAAATAACTCTATCCTCTGAAACTCCAGCTGGATTCTGCTTACCATGAAGTTATACAGATATTGAAATCTGCGTTGACTCTTGCTGTACATTAAAAGGTAGTCATATTGACTTAACTTTATCCCTGAGACATGCAAGTAGCAAGCAGGAGCTTTAGTTGGGGTTAGGACATGTGGAGTGAATTTGCGTCTTATTTACCTAAACTAGAGAATCAGTTTTCTGAAATTACACCCAAACTAGACCTTTGAATTGAACAACCTATAAATACATTGCTTAGATGAGGGTGAGCTGGGTACCATCAGTTAGAGAGCAGTTAGTCAATAGCTTGGAAAAAGAGTGAATTGTATTTTAGTGATTGTGTTTGCAGTGAGTTTGACATGTGTTGGGCTTGTTTCTGTGGTGGTGCATATCTGACTTATTTCCTCAAGTTATATCTGTCTGTTTATGGCTGTGTTCACGTTCCTCTTCAACTCTTAACACGTCTTTCAACATACGCTCCCTGGTTTTGTTATAGTACCCATTAATGTCCCCGTATCCCCAACTAGCTGTTAATGTTTTGAAACTCAACCCAGTTGAGTTTCTCAATCAGAGAGTGGATCTTGACCCGCATGTAAACCTGCTTGTTCACCTGCATGTTAACCGGCGACAGCCGTTCTTCATCTGGCAGTGAGTAGTGGAAATATTATTTGGGTGTCAAAAACTCTCAAAAAACCTCTTTTTCCTCAAACAAGGACGCACAGAAGCCATGATGTACAAATATTAGGGATCCGGTTGAAACATCCATCATTGATTAACCCTCACATGTATGTCATGGAAGAGTGCGTCTTCATGCATGTGTGTTGTGCTCGATGGCACCACTGTTTCGTGAAATTCTCTTGATCACAATGTCAAATCTTTTTAACGACATGTTTTGTGATTACAAAACAATTCAAACTTTTTCTGTATGGAGACAAAAGTATTGTATCCCTTTTAATATTCTCTGTCACTGACAGGTTATTCTTACATTAACTTGACTTTGTCTACACTGATCCTGATTCATGTGGGAGAAATAGAGCTGCACTTTGTCAGTCATGTGTGTTACTACGATGTCTTTGGCCAGTAGAGTAAGAGCATGAACTCAAAAAGTGAACATTTATTGAGAATGACGTTTAGTCAGACAAAGAGAGGCGTCCCGTGTGTTATATGTGACGGAACACTAAAGTGCAATAAAGCCAAAATCAGAAAATGTGTCCAAACACTGCCAATGACCATGAACAGAGACGCTGTCGGAGTTGAAAGACGGGGGCAGCCCATCAGGAAGCTCTATATGCAGATAAGTGAGAACGGGCTTCACCTGGGATCTAACAGCCTCAGGGGTTCTCGACAGGATAAAAGGAGGAAATTCTTTTACTTTTATACCTTGATCAATGAAGATTCAGGTGTTAAATGACCCGACTAACAAAATATGATGCCAATATCAGTCCATCACACTTCAACACTTCAAGCCCCTTTTAAATGAGCCACTCTAGGGCCCAAGGGGAGGGTCTTTATTCTTCTGGCCACTTCCATTGATCCACTTTATTCCAGTCCATGTGGAAAAGCCTTCAGTCAGTAGTTCCAAAATCTATTGATTTAATCAAAGGTCACCAGTGAATCCCTGCCTCTCTTGCATGACTACAGACAGAGCTGCCACACTGGCCATCAGTAGAGGGAGCAGCACCAGAGTCTGTGCTCTGGTTCAGGGGTGGATTAGGGCCACGAAACAAGGGTTTGACTTCACAGCGAGGAGGCAGACCTTTTAGCTGGCGACAAACGTTGACCCGTATTAAGAAGAACTCGTTGCAATCGTCATTTCCAGTGAGCACACAGCCATGTGTTGATGTGAGACTACACTACCTTTGCCACTGAGTACATAGTGTACGACATGGAAGTGTACTCACGGAGGTATCTGAATCGAGACACAGCGTGACTGTCAGGGCAGAGACTGAGAGCGCCAACGGTCAGCCATCTATTTTGTGAGGACGTTTTCACTAAAACACACTGTAGCAGTTCTAGCCTAGCGAGCTATTGGCTGGCCAAAGCCATAGCAGTAACCGGTATGAGTGTTCTTCTCCTCTCATGTGGGCTGTGTGTTGTTGGCTTTGACCTGCCGTGTTCCGTGGTGTCTGTTTACAGGCTGACAGCAGAAGCAGTCGAGCAGCCGGGGATAGTAGCCATTCTGTCGTTGCTTTGCGCGCCTCTAAGATCCCAGCCATGTGCCATAGCTCTGGGAAACACCCATCTGCCTCTTTGTCCACTCCTCACTGCTCAGACACCACCGATAGCTTCCAAAACCTCTCCTCCTCCTCCACCTCCTCCTCCTCTGCTTCTTCGCCTTCAGCTTCTTCCAACTTCTCCTCGGGGAAGCACTCTCTTCTGTCTCCCCCTTCAAAGTGTTCTTCCAGCCCGCCTTCTCCTTCCTTGGCCCAGCGTTCCAGGCAACAGGCTCTATTGTGTCCTCTCTCCTCTTCCTCCTTGGTGAAGAACTCTTCCTCCGTTTCTCCGTCAGACTCCCCGCCTCGCTCCCCCTCTCCTTCCTTGCCTTCATTTTCTTTCTCCTCTCCTCCACACAAGTCTTTTATCCCGTCTCTGAATCTGAGCCGTCTCCTCCCCTCGTCTAGCCACGTCATGTCGTCATCCCACGCTAACGCCAGCCCGGCCCAACACGGGCCTCGCAGCAGCAGCAAACGCCAGCACCGCCTCGTCCTCACCTCCATCTCCACCCCCCAACACAGCTACTACTCCTCATCCTCCTACTTGTCATCCTCGCCCTCCTCCTCCTCTCTGTCCCCCACCTCCTCTTCCTCCTCCCCTCCTTCCCCGTCCTCCTCCCTCCTCCCCACCATGGTGAGTCATGGGGCGAGGAGCGTCCGAACGTCGGCGTCCAACCCCAGCTCTCCGGGCCGTGGCAAGAAACGCAGCGGAAGCCAGCTGGCCGAGTCCTGCGCATGACGACAGCCTCACGGGACGCAGCGTGACATTTTCCTCTACGATTCAGTATTCAACATGTGTGAGTGCAGAAGTAAATGGGCGGGGCATACCCAGCTGATGACAAAAGACAAACTGCACTGTGTTCCTACAGCAATATTGTGTGACGTTGACCGTACGATATCTTTGGACAAAGATGGCATGCAAAACCTTGGAAAGATAAAAGTCCGACCTGATATCTTTTTAGTCCAAACCAACCGAGTACATTCACCCCGAGAGCCCTACCAATACATGGCATGGTTGATATTATTGGCTGGTTTTAGCTTATCCCAGATAGTTCTCTATCGCTGAATAAACTGCAGCACAGGCACACCAAAGACACATCCAGGTCATTTTCGGGGTGAATTCCTGTTGCTGGTTCCCAACCTTTACATCTTCTATTCTGTAACTGGAGGATTACAGCCTTGCGTAACGTACAGCGTGCCAAAGTCTGACCAAACTACGCTGTAGCGTAGTTTATTGGCGCCAAACCACTTGATAGACCCTTTCTTGCATTTCTTTTTCTTTTTTGCAACATTTCAAAAAGTTTGCCGGACAATTGAATGGAAACATGGCTATAGATGGATGAAAGCATTTGTATTTGTATAAAAAAATGAGTATCAGCTGATATGTCTCATATCGACACCGTTCAGCACTAAACATCCAGTATTGGTCGGGCTCTAGTCACCCCTGTTATTAGTTATTGGTATTAGGACATTGGCTGGTGAGCTACAGCTGAGATGGTTCGTCCATCAGGAGAGAAATCTAGTCAAATAAAAAACAATATTTCAATATTATATCCCTGATTGGTTTGCTTCTACTTGAACATTTTGTCCACAAGCTCTCCAGCCTTCCCCCGACCCGTCCCCAATGCGGGTTTGAACCTTATAGTTGATCAGTTACTTCGCGGTGTCACCTGGTCGACCCAGCAGTGCAACAGAGAGCACCTTCAGCTGTGTTCATATTTGGAGTGGATGTTTTCAGAATGTCTGGACTTGGACTGCTTGCAGACAATCAGTGTGATTCAATTTCTTCACTGTAGCTCCTCTACAGTGTAATGTCACAGATCAGTGTAAAATAATACAAATCTGAATATAAGAAGTTGCAGACTCAGGCTGTCTGAGTCTATCTTTATCATGTTTTATGTACCAGTGATCTGAATATTGAATAAATAAATAAAAAATCTCCTTTAAAATGCAGTAGAACAACTGATGTTGGATTATTGGTGTGTGAGATAGAGTATGTGAGCTTTCATTCAACACTGTTGTATCGATTTTTATTGAGAAATCGAGGTTGTGAATATTAATATGCAGAATTTACCCAAAGACAGTCCTGTACATTCTGTAAAGGTCAAATATATCCGTGTAGAGTTTTTATGCAGATGAAGTACAATATAGAAGATAAATATGTATATATACAGGCATATTAGACATATGTATCGTCTTTGAACTGTTTATTGTGCTGATGCAGAACCTTTTACATTTGTAGTGAGTCCTCGGAGGTGATGTCAAACAGAAAGAACTTTGTGGTTTTTTTGTCAAGTTTATTTCCACTGCAGAGTTAGTTCATTATCAGAGACAGTCTGCGAGGCTAAAACCATCAAATGAGAAGATTATTACTCATAATAATCAGAGGTACGTTCAGAGCATCTTTAGCAAGGCTTACAATCTACTCCAATCACTTCTAGTTTAGGTCCATCCAAAGTGAAAGAATACCCGTTCCAACACCACCAAACTGTGAGGAGCCGTCAGTGAACTTCAATCAGTACCATGTGAACATGTCATCATTAATCATATACTCAGAGATGGGCAAAGATACATCAAAATGTATTTTGATACAAAATACAAAATACCCCTCAAATAAATGTATCAAAATAAAATACAAAATACTGGTGCCAGAAAATGTAACAAAATACAATACATGTATTTTGTATTTAAAATATAGGAAATACTTTTTTCTGGATTTTCCGTTTTCTCACAATTTGGTATAGCAGAGCATTCAGGTTTGGGCTATATAATATAATATAATTATATATAATGTACACAAAGCTCTGGTGAACCCCACAAAAAGGAAGAACAGTCACAGACATGTTGTCCACCTGGCCAACTGTAGAATGTATGAAATAATAAAACTAAGAATACTTTCATAATATGCCTTTTAAATAAAATAAATTGGATATTTAATGTTTTTTTAACAAATGGACATCTACTGTCATAGCCTGGCTAACTGTGAACTATATTATCTGCCAGTAATTGATATGGCATTATGACATTCACATTGAGAAGATACAGCATAACTTGTAATACAGTGAGATTAGATGGTCAGAAGTCTCTTGATAAGGTTATCATGAACATACAAGGTCCCAATCTCCCTCTTCCTATGGCTAGCTACTCGACTGATAACTTGCTAAACACTGGCTATGCACTAGCCTAGACAGCATGCTAGCGTCATTAGCATGTTGGCATCGATCGATAGCTTGATATTATAACCATCACCATGTATATAGACAGCATGCTAGCGTATATAGACAGCGTATATAGACAGCATGTTAGCATAAATTGCTAGCTTGATATTATACCCATCACCATGTATATAGACAGCATGCTAGCATCATTGACACTTGGACAAATCATTGGACAAAACTCGGTGTCCGGAATATAGTATTACAGAAGGTAAAAACAAATATATTTACTTAACCAGGCTGTTTATCTTCATATGAAATTATGTGTTCACATCAAGTGTGGTGTGACATGATATATGTCATTGAAGCTGGTGGCTAATAGCTAACTAGCTCATACAAATGTAGGTTAAGATGCAAGCTAGCAAGCAGTTAACTTCGTCAATTAAGGGGCATTTTCTCTGGTAGAACGTCAAATGTATTGCTTCGCTAAGTGTGTTTCAATGTTATTCAGATGGCCAAAGTTAAATGGTTTTGCTTTTCGGAAGTGAATTATTATCGGCAATATAGCTAATATAGCTAACGTTCAATGTTGGCTAACGTTAAAAATCAGTCAATATGCCTGGTGAACACTGGTGTCCAAACCGGCCGAACATATTTAATTACAGGCCAAAATTATAAATAGCCTTTTTGTATTTCAGTACATTTCTTTGAGAATATGTATGCCACATTATTTTGCAATCACAGATGTGACTATCCACCATGACAGGACAGAAAAGTGTTGCTGCATTACCAGATTTTTCATCTTCTTTTGCAGCACTGCTGTTTTATTTATTTTTATTTATTGAAACCTTCCTCTGATGCAGGGAATTCCTTTATTTCCCTAGTCTGAATAGACTAATTTGTGTTTATTGTTTAATTAAGACTGAATTGTACACTAAAAAAAATTCTCTTATGTGAGTAGATGGTAGAAAATGCCTTGCTCATGAAACCTGAAGGTGAGGATGTCCTCGAAGAGTACAAGTCCGAAAATTCACTGAAGCACCGCACCCGTAGACAGCTTGTCAACATATTGGCTAGCCATATGACGGAAATGCATGGGTAAGTGTTTCTTCAATAAATTGTAGAATTTTAAACCATTTCAGACTGAAAGGGTTTATATTAAGAAGGAATGTAATTCATTTTCAGAATGCATGGCAGGGAAGTAACAAAGGTGGTTCCCAATAGTTATTAGGGGGCATTTCAATTTCATGTTTTCTTTTATAGTCTTTGGTCGAAAGGAGGATTCCTTCCCGTAACCAGAAGGAGAAGTTTGCCCTGGGAATCATTACACTCTTTCCTTCGCTGAAGGATCCCTTTTCTCCAAAGGGCTATGTAAGTTTTTAAAAAGGATTACTTCCACAATACACACCGGTTTTACAGACTAGAGTTTTGCAGAAAAACTCTGTTTTCTTCAAAACATCAAAAGACATACAAACAGACAAAAGATTCAATATATTGATTTGATTGGCATTGTTATGAAGTCATACATTCACAATCCCATAATTGCCTTTTTATATAAGATCAATGAGTGACCTTTGTAATTTGATATTTTTTAAATAACTTAACAGGAGCACTTCTATGATGGGAAAAAGGAACAGGATATTTAGCATGGCGCCTCAAGACCATGTCCAGGAATAAATACCAACGGCCAGTCAAGGCAGCCACAGAGCCTCAAACACAGGGACCAAACCGCCGAACATCAGCAGCCACAGAGCCTCAAGCACAGGGACCAAACCGCCGAACATCAGCAGCCACAGAGCCTCAAACACAGGGACCAAACCGCCGAACATCAGCAGCCACAGAGCCTCAAACACAGGGACCAAACCGCCGAACATCAGCAGCCACAGAGCCTCAAGCACAGGGACCAAACCGCCGAACATCAGCAGCCACAGAGCCTCAAACACAGGGACCAAACCGCCGAACATCAGCAGCCACAGAGCCTCAAACACAGGGACCAAACCGCCGAACATCAGCAGCCACAGAGCCTCAAGCACAGGGACCAAACCGCCGAACATCAGCAGCCACAGAGCCTCAAGCACAGGGACCAAACCGCCGAACATCAGCAGCCACAGAGCCTCAAACACAGGGACCAAACCGCCGAACATCAGCAGCCACAGAGCCTCAAACACAGGGACCAAACCGCTGAACATCAGCAACCACAGAGCCTCAAACACAGGGACCAAACCGCTGAACATCAGCAGCCACAGAGCCTCAAGCACAGGGACCAAACCGCCGAACATCAGCAGCCACAGAGCCTCAAGCACAGGGACCAAACCGCTGAACATCAGCAGCCACAGAGCCTCAAACACAGGGACCAAACCGCTGAACATCAGCAGCCACAGAGCCTCAGCAGCTTGATGGCGATGCCTGTAGGGAGGCTATATAATTTCCTGTTCACTCTCCTGATGAAACGAATGTTTCAGAAGATGAAGATGACCTTGCAACATCACCAGGACTTAGTGCATGACCCGCAGAGAACCACAGATGTCTTAAAAACATTTCCATGATTTTTAAATGTCAAAGGACGAGTGAGTTGTGCTTATCTTTTATTTAAACTCCAGTCCTTCATTTGGTTGGATGTAAGTAGTTAACCGTGCACACACCATTTGCTTGATTTTCTTCTCTTTTTTTGCATCTATGTATGATCAACAGCTGAATCAAGACTTCCTGCGGCTGTTTGGTGCTGAAACAGCTTCCAAGATGCTTGAGAAGTGAGATACAGCATTCAAGCCCAAGGTTATCAAAGAGGCCAAACACCTGACTCAGTCAACTGAGCTGTGCCGACTTCTGACAGCTGCTGAAAACCTTTCAGAGAACGATCACACCAGTAAGCTCCATGATATCCTTGCTTTATTTAATAAATGGCTGATGCTATTCACTTTGTGTCTTCCAAGTACATACGAATGACTTGTTTTGTCTCATTTACTCCTGGTAGACTGGGACAGTGACATGGCTTCTCTCTGCTTCTCCATCTCTTGCCACCCACAGCTGGACGGAAGAGGATCAAAATAAGTCCCAGTGATGCAGTGTGCAAAATGTTACTCTTTCACAACGTATGTATCATCTGTTTAAATCCCACAAGCCAGTTTTTCAGTTATATTAACTCAATTAAAAAGAGATTTTAAGTTTGCAAAAAAGGACTCATCTGAATGTCTCAATATTGCAAACTTTACAACAATTCCTCAACAGCGAGGACTTTTTGGACACACACAAGAGCAACTCAACTCTTCTTTTGTCTAACAGACCCACGTATGCAGTGAGCAGTTGAAAACTTGCTAACTCATCCCCCTCCTACGCTACTTTAAAGTGATAATTCAGATTCTTACGCACACTTCACTGGGAGTGTGTTCCTTTTAAAAATGTACTGGGACTTCATTTGGGAGGAACACACTCCCAGTGAAGCTCACATTTTTGCAACACGTGGGCAGGTGACTGGTCAAACTGGAGGATCTCTGAAACTCTCATGGAACAAGTACCACTGCATGGCTCAGATCCTGAGCTTCCACTCTAAGGTGTTCATGTTATTCTGTTTTCAGTCATGCTGCAGCATCGTTGAACACCTGCAGGGAAGAGAGGCTGAACAACCATACATCCTTGCTGTTGGCCGAACCAAAAACAGAATTGATGCCTTCTACATCGTTGTGGACAAACAGCTCATCCCCTGCCAGCTCGTTGGGTGCTTTTGATGAACTGTTTAAATCCCACTACGTGTTCAACCTGTCTTATGATGAAACCCTGGTCCAGCTCTTCACTTTCGTGCCGACAACAGTCTACAACATCGATGTTACAACAACAGATGAGTCTCCAAGAGTCCGTGAGTTCCGGGCAAAAGTCTTACACGTGGTTTAAAAATGCTGAAGTGTTTCATTTGTCAAGCTGTACATGCGGCCTGCCAGGACTTGATAACCCATTTAAGAATGGATCACAGTTTCTATCCTAAAAATCAAAATCAGCTCCAGATTTTCATTGGTTCATTTTCAGTGAATTTGTATTTATTATTACTTTTGTCAGTTTCAAGTTATTTCAGTGACCATTGTGGGTTTTTCTTTCTTTAACGGAATGGTACCAACAATTTTGTGCACGTGTGTGTGTATGTAGTTAAGTTGTGCCCATGGTGCTTGGAAGAGATTTTCTGAATAAAAAGAAGTGTATCAATGATTTGTTGTGGTTCACTGTTGTCTTCAGGGTGAAAACATTTGACCTTATGTAAGTACAGATACACAATTTAGTGTTAAAAATACACTTTCACATGTCATTAAGCAACACTGCCAGTGTTAGAAATCAACACTCCTAGTGAAAGGAAACAACACAATTTAGTGTAAAAAATACACTGTCATGTGTCATAAAACAACACTGTGAGTGTTGAATATTTAACACCATTAAAGAGTTCAAATATCAACACTATCCAAAGTGTTAATTTAACTCGGAACCGGTGAGGATTATATAAACACCAGCAAAGTGTTAAAATTAACACTATGCGAGTTCAATTCACACTTCTGATTTTGTCCCTGCAGGGACAAAAACAAATTACAATAAAGACAATCAATATGAGAAAAACGGTACACAGAATGTGAAAAAGAATCTAAAAGATGGATCGAGGGTGTCAAGCAGCTTCCGCAAAACAGCGAGAGCCTGAGCCACACAACCTTCTCTTCACTAAGAACCGTGGAGAGACGGACCAGAGGACGCTGGATCTCCTGGAGGATGGAGAGACGGACCAGAGGACGCTGGATGTCCTGGAGGATGGAGAGACGGACCAGAGGGGGCTGGATGTCCTGGAGGATGGAGAGACGGACCAGAGGGGGCTGGATGTCCTGGAGGATGGAGAGACGGACCAGAGGGGGCTGGATGTCCTGGAGGATGGAGAGACGGACCAGAGGGGGCTGGATGTCCTGGAGGATGGAGAGACGGACCAGAGGACGCTGGATGTCCTGGAGGATGGAGAGATGGACCAGAGGACGCTGGATGTCCTGGAGGATGGAGAGACGGACCAGAGGGGGCTGGATGTCCTGGAGGATGGAGAGACGGACCAGAGGACGCTGGATGTCCTGGAGGATGGAGAGATGGACCAGAGGACGCTGGATGTCCTGGAGGATGGAGAGATGGACCAGAGGGGGCTGGATGTCCTGGAGGATGGAGAGACGGACCAGAGGGGGCTGGATCTCCTGGAGGATGGAGAGACGGACCAGAGGACGCTGGATGTCCTGGAGGATGGAGAGACGGACCAGAGGGGGCTGGATGTCCTGGAGGATGGAGAGACGGACCAGAGGGGGCTGGATGTCCTGGAGGATGGAGAGACGGACCAGAGGGGGCTGGATGTCCTGGAGGATGGAGAGACGGACCAGAGGGGGCTGGATGTCCTGGAGGATGGAGAGACGGACCAGAGGGGGCTGGATGTCCTGGAGGATGGAGAGACGGACCAGAGGGGGCTGGATGTCCTGGAGGATGGAGAGACGGACCAGAGGACGCTGGATGTCCTGGAGGATGGAGAGATGGACCAGAGGACGCTGGATGTCCTGGAGGATGGAGAGATGGACCAGAGGGGGCTGGATGTCCTGGAGGATGGAGAGATGGACCAGAGGACGCTGGATGTCCTGGAGGATGGAGAGACGGACCAGAGGGGGCTGGATCTCCTGGAGGATGGAGAGACGGGCCAGAGGGGGCTGGATGTCCTGGAGGATGGAGAGACGGACCAGAGGACGCTGGATGTCCTGGAGGATGGAGAGACGGACCAGAGGGGGCTGGATGTCCTGGAGGATGGAGAGACTGACCAGAGGGGGCTGGATGTCCTGGAGGATGGAGAGATGGACCAGAGGGGGCTGGATGTCCTGGAGGATGGAGAGACGGACCAGAGGGGGCTGGATGTCCTGGAGGATGGAGAGACGGACCAGAGGGGGCTGGATGTCCTGGAGGATGGAGAGACGGACCAGAGGGGGCTGGATGTCCTGGAGGATGGAGAGACGGACCAGAGGACGCTGGATGTCCTGGAGGATGTAGAGATGGACCAGAGGACGCTGGATGTCCTGGAGGATGGAGAGATGGACCAGAGGGGGCTGGATGTCCTGGAGGATGGAGAGATGGACCAGAGGACGCTGGATGTCCTGGAGGATGGAGAGACGGACCAGAGGGGGCTGGATCTCCTGGAGGATGGAGAGACGGGCCAGAGGGGGCTGGATGTCCTGGAGGATGGAGAGACGGACCAGAGGACGCTGGATGTCCTGGAGGATGGAGAGACGGACCAGAGGGGGCTGGATGTCCTGGAGGATGGAGATCCAAACATGTGGAATGACAGGAGAGCTAGGAGTGTGTACACACAACATCTGATGCCTGCACTCTCCGTCCTGACAGAGGGATCCCTCCCTCATCCTCCATTTGTTTTTCTTCTTCTGT
Source organism: Melanostigma gelatinosum (assembly GCF_949748355.1). Taxonomy (NCBI): domain Eukaryota; kingdom Metazoa; phylum Chordata; class Actinopteri; order Perciformes; family Zoarcidae; genus Melanostigma; species Melanostigma gelatinosum. Next base: position 20,331,357 of record NC_136648.1, on the reverse strand, counting down.
GGTGTTGACGTCCAAAATAAATTCTAACTCTAACCCCGGCCAATACAGAAACAGTGTCTCATGAGTCTTGTTCACATCATGACTGGACCATCTGTCCAGTCAGTGTTTTCTCTCTGAGTGTTATCTCAGACATCACCAGTTGTTTGCGTACTGCAAAATGCAACCAGACGCAGTACATCCTGGTATTTGTGGCAAACTGTATTTGATATACTATGTATTAGGACATACTAGATATTTTTCTGGTATCAATATTTTGGAGGCATGGTTATTGGAACACACATGCATAAACCTTCACGAAACCACTGAACTGGTCAGTGTTTAGGAAAAAAATGCAACACAAATGAGCTTTTATGTTGGTGGTTTGGGAGTTGACCAACAAATCCAGTAAAAGAGGAGATGATGGTTTCCACAACCAAGTATGTATTAGAATGAGCAGAGACGGGTTGTGGAATGTTTACAACTCATATCTGTACTGAATGGTAACAGAGCACTGAAAGATCAAATAAAAATACTTCTAGTATAAATCAAATAAAAAACATAGAACAGTGGCAGCTGGTGGAACATTTTCTTCGCATGTACTGCTTCCCTTTCCTGCTAGTCTGCTGTCTGATTGTGAGGTCAGGCTGATCTGGGATCAGCTCTTTGGCCTGAAGTGTCTCCGCCAAAGGTGTCCTCTCAAACGGGTCTTGGAGGAGTAGTGCCCGCGCGCTCGCCTGATTGACTAAATTGTACTTCACTCATTTATATTATTCAGCATTTATTCATTCATGGTGCCAAATTCGTCTGGCACCAAGCTGCGCGTTCTGAGACGTGCACACAGGCAGAGAGGACACGCAGACAGGCGGACGAGCAGGAAAAGCTTATCTTTTGCGCATATATCACATTTATTTATTTATTATTATTATTATTATTTCTGTGTGTGGCTCAAGGTGGGGCCAGGCCCCATGGTCCTCTATTGGCCAGCCGTCACTGTAAGATAAAATAATTAATATTTCTCTCTTTCTGTCTTGACCACGCACTCACGCACACGCGCACACGCGCGTCACTAAATGCCATGGCAACAGACGCGACCGAGGTTACATAAGGCCTCAGAACTTGTTGTCGTTCACTCTGCATTTGGACCTGAGTGGAACAACTCTTGAGCTGAACCTCTTGGACATCCATACCGTGGAGAGCTGACTCTTTGAGTTTTGAACTTCTTGAGAAAAGCTACTTGATACCAAACTTGTTGGAGAACTGAACTACTGGACAGAAGCGCCTGGAAAAGACCTCCAGCTGTCTGACGATGGGCCCACGGATGCCGGTGGACTGGTCGTGGTACATGAGCATCGCGGACCTTGCAGGTAAGATAACTGAGATTTATTTTAGCATTTTTCCGTTTGATACATCCCCTTAAATCTTTAAAAGTGTTCTCAATTCAGAAATCAGTGAAGCTTTTTGAGTTTAAAGGTGAACAGTTGCCACTATATTATCAGGCCTGTTGGAAACAGACACTTAGTCGATCGTCGTGTAAAATGATTATTTAAAAACACTGTTATTTTGGTTATTTTAACATTAAAATGTCTATTTCTGAAAATAGAACGTTTTCATACAATGCTAAATGAATGCTTAAGTTGGGCACCATGGTAACGTACGTCAAGCCGTAACTATGTAATCGTAATCAAACGCTCGTTGCTGTGGTATTTTATTTTGGAGGGACAAGAGAGCGATCTGTTAAGTAACTGTACGGGACTGCATCTGCGCGTGCTGCGTCCAGCACGACTGCATCTGCACTATGTTTGATATTATTGTTAACATATTAAAAGGCACAGCCTCTTGTGTGTTGGTGACACTTGCAGTGCAGTCATAGTTAGTTTATATATGTCGTTTTTTCTAATTTAATCTTTGATTATTGCTCAATGTAATCCAGAAGTATTTCATGTTATGAGAAATCCTTACAGTTTTAATTTTCCCCTCTCAGCGCATGTGAACCCCTTCGCCTTCATACCAGCACTTCCTCCACCAGACCCTCCTGCACCAGAACCGATCATCGGGATCTTCATGCTCTTCCCCATCGACGAGGGAGTGGAAGGTGAGTTCCAGGATGGTGATGATCAGCTCTTCCCTGCAGGTCAGTGGCCTTGGCACATTGCTGACGAGGAGGAGGGAGGCGTCAGGTATGTAGAAGAGGAAGAGGAAGAAGAAGACGAAGAAGAAGAGGAAGAGGATCGCACGGAGCAGGTAAGTCTGAAGAGGCAGAGGAACGGTGAAGACGACCAAGACGACGCAGCAGCCTCCACTTCAGGCATCGGTCCCTCCAGAAAGAAGAGCCGGATAGATGACGACACACAGTCCCCCTCACACAGAAGATACTGGCAGCCGGCTGAAGACAGCGACTCGGATTGAGACCGACAGCCTGTTTGCTGCAGGATTGTGAAACCTTTGTGTCTGGTCGGACTGATAAAGCACCAGACAGCCTTCCCTTGCGTCTGGCGGGGTTGGCGATAGGTAGCATCCTGCAGCAGGGCTTTTAAATATCTCTTTTATGGATTTTTCTTTTGACTAATTGTTGATGCTTGGAGAAGATGCGACGGCTGCTTCGTGGTCCCTCTCCCGCTGGCCATTGTCTCTCCCTCCCTTTTGGTGTGGAGCATCCTGAAGAGGCTCCGCCCCCGGTCTTCCAGGGGTCAGAAGAGTCCACCAAGAGGAGCAGGGAAGAGGACCGCACGGAGCAGGTAAGTGTGAAGAGGCAGAGGAACGGTGAGGACGACCAAGAGGACGCAGCACCCTCCACTTAAGGCCTCATCTTCCCCTCACACAGAAGATACTGGCAGTCGGCTGAAGACAGCGACTCGGGTTGAGACCGACAGCCTGTTTGCTGCAGGATTGTGAAACCTTTGTGTCTGGTAGGACTGATAAAGCACCAGACAGCCTTCCCTTGCGTCTGGCGGGGTTGGCGATAGGTAGCATCCTGCAGCAGGGCTTTTAAATATCTCTTTCATGGATTTTCCTTTTGAGTAACAGTCGATGCTAGATGCAGAAACTTGAGGTAAGTTAACAGTGAATGCCTGTTATTCTGTTGTGTATTTTTATTTCTAAAGTCTAGATGTCTTTACCAGACAAAGGTAAGTCAACACTTAATAACAACATTAACACAGTTAATTAACAGTTATTCAAAGATTGTTCATTTTACTCACGCTCTCTTTTTATAGTTGGGTGAAGGTGGCTGAACCAGACAGCGGTATGGTAAAAATTACTAACGTTGAGAATAAGTCTTTTACTCAGGTATCGATGGCTGTAACACAGGACACAACATCCAGGATCTCCTAGACAACACAGGACCAGATGAGAAGGATGGAGAACCAGATGAGAAGGATGGAGGACCACAAGACCACCACAGGACCAGATGAGAAGGATGGAGAACCAGATGAGAAGGATGGAGAACCAGATGAGAAGGATGGAGAACCAGATGAGAAGGATGGAGAACCAGATGAGAAGGATGGAGAACCAGATGAGAAGGATGGAGAACCAGATGAGAAGGATGGAGGACCAGATGAGAAGGATGGAGAACCAGATGAGAAGGATGGAGGACCAGATGGAGAGCGGCGGTCTCCTTTCGTTCAGTGGGCTGAGTAAGTATCCCTCACTAAGACTACAGACGTATTAGTAATAAGATTCCATCATTGGAGGCCAGATTCAACACAACAATGTTGAGGTCGTATAGTTGAGTTCAAAGTATTCATCTCTTGTGTTTGTGTCTCACAGGGCAGGACTCCTCCGTGCTTTTGTCCCACTCCTGGAGCAGCTGAGAGTGGACGTCTTCCAAACCATCATCCCAGGAAGACCCAGACCCACCACAGACCACTGAACCACTCTCAGCACTCCAGTGAGTCCGAGACCCAGCGAGTACGGTGACGTCCTCCCCGCCCCTCCCCCCTCGACACCACCCGCTCCACCCACCAGCCGAGAGGACGAGGGGCGTCCCGTCCCCACCGGCACAGAGGACGTAGTTTGTCTCCGTCTGCTTCTTCTGTGCTGGTGGGTTTGGGAAGCTCCTCACACACACACAGGAAGCCGTCAGCAGCTCTTTGCATCTGCTCACAAGTCAAGAAGGAGACAGATGCATTTGTCACATAGAACACAGCATGTTCATGTAAACTGTTTGTACTGTATGTATACTGTTTGTTTACAGAGTAGCACAATACAAATAAATGTGTGAAAAACGTTCTAAATATGTCTTTGTATTGGAAACAATATATTTTTAATGTGATTCAAAAATCTGCCAATGTATGACAATTAACATACAATACATATCGTGCAAGTGATAATTTAATATCTTTTTGATTTTCATTTGACTCAAAGGCATTACTGTTGGTACTGTTAAGTATTGATAATCATAATATTAGATGTTGATATAAATAAAATGGTGAAAGCTTTAGATTACGGCCGGCAACGTGCAGCATTATTCTTCCCAATTGAATTCAAACTAAACCATAAATACTTGAAATCTTTACTGATAACATGAAACGTAATGATACATACTTGTAGCTGCAAGGGAACAAGATGTGACGTTAATGAATAAGGGGGAAACAATGTGGGAACTTAATGAATTATTATCATTATTATCACTTTTTACAACACTGCTGTAGTTTATTTCAAAATGATCAAATAGAACTGACCAACACTGGAGAGCCACAGATGTTAACAAAATAAGGAACGACATAGAAAATAACTTCAAGGTACATTTGTGTTTTTGCAACAAACGGAGATAGAGCGACAAGAGTACTGTCAGGTACATACTGCTCGTTAGTAGGCAGTCAAAAGAACACATTCCCCATTACTCAAATTCTGAGAGAGTTCAGTGACAAAATTGATAACCTGCAAGTTCAACGTCAATCGTTGTGCTGTCCTCGATGCAGCAGTTCGGGGGTTCAGACGGCTCTCCTATCGCCCAAATAAAAAGATGAGTTTCTCCTCATACTATACCATAACTTTTCTTCAACACAATATACTGTGACTTTAATTACCTTTTTCGACATACATAAAATTCCTCTTTTATGCAATTACTTTTTTGTCACTCTTTTCTACACACTATACTATGTTTTTCGCCATACTATACTATTACCTTTTTAGGACTTTTCGACTTAATATACTATGACTTGTTCATGATGTTTTTGACGTAGTTAGAATTTATTTCTTGACTTTTTCAACATACTTTTCTGACTTTTCATGGCCTTTTTTCGACATAGTATACTCTGACTTTTTTGAAATACCATCTCTTGTTCTACATCTTTTTTATAGCACACTACATTATGACTTTTTGTGTAACCTACCATGCTATGTTGGACATAGAATAAAGAAAACTGAAGGACTCACCAAATAAAAAACCCACAAAATAAGACATTTATTCAGTACGCAGCAGTCAGTCAGTACAAACGTCTTCATTCCTCAGTAGCTCAAGTCCTGTTTGAACAGTAATCACAATCAGGAAAACTACTACTTCTTTGAAAATCAAAACATTTTCAAGACTGCTGGTTTCAGCATCTTTCCAGGCAGAACACTGGAGCTGCATCTCAATCAACGCTTGGTGAGTGTCATACAAAACCTACCTCTACAGTGTAAAAACAAAAACATTTCCACAATATCAACAAAAACAAACATATATATACATGTTCCAATTCCATCAACATTTTAAAGTGAGCCTGCTAGATTGTCACACTGTGCTACCGTATAAATGAATTAAAAATCTCATATTGATTTCAAATCTATTACTAACGCACGTATGTTAATGTTGACACTAATTGAATCATTTATTGCAAGCAGCAGGGCTAAAGTTCAGCAGAAAATCTGAAAAAAGTGTTCTGATATCATAAAGAATGTAAGACATTCGATCTTTCATGTTGGATTATGGGATGCCAATTAGTGATGACAATCTGCAGGGGGCACCATACTGCGTTTATGAATGAATCCTTCAATATGATCTGTGTCCTCTCTAAGCAAGCTAAGATTCTTGGTAAACATGACTTGGTTTTCATCTTGCGTTGCTAATGTCTTTAATATTCGTATCGTATCTGTAGCTTCGACAATTAAGAGAAGATCTTAGTGGTAAAATGTTTTTGGTAAAATCCAGCCAGTTCTTTTTTTGGCTTTTCAGTGGCCTGAAAAACAAATGGAGGAAACGTGATGCTGTGATTGGTTGACTTTGCTGGGAGCAAGTCATTTACATATAGTGAATTTACATCAAACATATTACAAGAAGACGGATACCAATATCTGACATCAAAAGGGTCACTCAAACAAAAAGAACCATCTCATGACACGTACAGCATCTTTTTCAAATGGTTCAAATTGTGCTCATACTTTAAATGTAAGTCTGGTGATAGTCAATACTTTTTTAACATTGTTAACAAATATTTAAAGTCCAAAACCAACAAATAACTGATCCAACGCAATAAGTATTTAGTGTGTATCCAACGCCTGATATTCCTCTCTACCATAGAGCTCCAATATTTCCACTAACATATCAATGAGCACACTGTTGCTCTGGGGCACATGTTTGTTCGTTACAATGAACATGCGCACTCCAGTTTATTTTGACACCGTCCTGCTGCCATTAGAGCACCAATTGTGTATTAATCCACCACTGGAAAAGTAGTGTGATTGAATTTCTTCACTGTAGCTCCTCTACAGTGTAATGTCACAGATCAGTGTAAAATAATACAAATCTGAATATAAGAATATATTCTCTACATATGCACAATCAAAGACCTTCAGCAGATAATGTCTCAATTCCCGAAAACCAAGACCAGGGTAAACCAGACTCGCTTAGACAGCCAGAGACCAAAAGGAAATTCAAATTCCCCAAAAACAAACTGGCTGCAATTAGCCAGGCCATTCGTACAGGGATGGCCAAAACAGGAAAGAAGACTCTCAAGGTGGTTGTCTATGAGGAAGAGGAGGAGAATGCATCGTACAGCAGGCCAGTGAAGGAGACCAAGAAGCCAACAAAAGAATCCAAGAGGTTTGGCACCAACAGCACCAAACAATTCAACTTGGCTGAAGGCAAAACCTGTGACAGAGACATCAAGGTCTCCCCTTCCATCGATACCAGACACTCAAAGTCACAGAGCCGGGTAGATGAGCTCTGCAGGGGTACGTTAGACTCTATTGACAGTCTAGAAGAGTCAATTAAACAGTTGGAGATCAGTGTGGACAGTATGTCTGGCCCTTCTTCTCCCTCCAGCATTGCGTCCTCACCTCCTCAGTCCCCCGACTCCTCCTTTGACTCCAGTGACAGAGCGCAGCTTCAAGGCAAAGTCAAACGAGAGAGAGTGAGAAGCCCGTCCAAGAGGCCAGCGTCTCAGATCCTAAAGGGCCCAAATCCACCTCAGAGTAAGAAGGTCAAGCCACAACCTCTTCACGACTCAGGGAAAACCTCCACCAAGAAACAGGTCTGATGTTCCTCTGGCTGCAGAGCTCGCTTGCTTCAGTGATGCTGGGCTGGTGATGGGCTCTGACTCTCTGACTCTACGCATTATGTGTTCTTTAACCGTTCTGTTATAGCCAGGGGTCATTTTGTTTCTTCAAGCAAAGTACGTGGTAATTGGTACCAGAACGGACAAACTGACGTGTACTAGTTTGTTGGTGTAGCCTGAAAGTTAATGTATTTCCGACAAAGAACGGTTTCCATTTTATTAGTTATCATCTACTCATTCAAAACAGACCAGTTACGGTTCAATAACAAAGGCAGGAAACCAGATTTCACTGTCTCAGCACCACTAAATAGGACAATGGCTGTGAATAACTACAGTAAATGTGTGCTCAGACACACATTTTTACAGATGGACTGTCTGTGTTTGCCACAATGGAACCACCTGTACTTACCAGGAGCTTCAGTTCTGTTTCTCATTATCGTGTACGTCCTTCACTTCCATGAATTGCTGCCTCGTGATAAAGCGGAATCTTTTGCTTTTCAGCTGATGCACATCATTTATTGCTCCGTTTGCCAAACACAAATTTCCCGTCTGCTTTGCATCCAATCACGTCTTTGACCGTGCTGCTTAATATCATCTAATATTGTCTATATCTCGAAGATGCCGTACTGTTTTCCCATTTCAACCAGCATTGATGCTTGATATACCCCTTTACGTACAGTAAAGACTACTCAAATGTACATTTGCCCTCCTGCTACTGTGGTTGAATAACTTGCAATACAATTATCCCCTAATTGACCTTAATTTGCTGCTTTAATCTGATGCTTTTGACAGTTTTTTTTAGTGTTGTAGCTGCTATCGTACAGATGCAGTGTCTCCTACATGCCAGTCTGGCCGAACTAACCTTTTCTCCATGTATCTTCTTGCTAGACCTCCAGCAGCAGCTCCAGCTCTTCTGCCCAGCGATCCCACACCAAACCCCGGCAATCTTCTTCCTCTAGCTCACCAGAGAAGATGCCCAAGGGCCAGCAGCAGCAGTCCCCCCAGAAGCAGCCCAGCCAGGTAAATGACCTCTGACAGACCTGAGCACAGCAGCTCTGAGTCAGCGCAGACTGAAGGGGAATTACCGTAATACTCCACCAAATGGCATCTTGATTTATGCTATTCATATAGCAGGTTAAACAACCTTTCACCTTTATGTTTCCACTTTAAAATAACTCTATCCTCTGAAACTCCAGCTGGATTCTGCTTACCATGAAGTTATACAGATATTGAAATCTGCGTTGACTCTTGCTGTACATTAAAAGGTAGTCATATTGACTTAACTTTATCCCTGAGACATGCAAGTAGCAAGCAGGAGCTTTAGTTGGGGTTAGGACATGTGGAGTGAATTTGCGTCTTATTTACCTAAACTAGAGAATCAGTTTTCTGAAATTACACCCAAACTAGACCTTTGAATTGAACAACCTATAAATACATTGCTTAGATGAGGGTGAGCTGGGTACCATCAGTTAGAGAGCAGTTAGTCAATAGCTTGGAAAAAGAGTGAATTGTATTTTAGTGATTGTGTTTGCAGTGAGTTTGACATGTGTTGGGCTTGTTTCTGTGGTGGTGCATATCTGACTTATTTCCTCAAGTTATATCTGTCTGTTTATGGCTGTGTTCACGTTCCTCTTCAACTCTTAACACGTCTTTCAACATACGCTCCCTGGTTTTGTTATAATACCCATTAATGTCCCCGTATCCCCAACTAGCTGTTAATGTTTTGAAACTCAACCCAGTTGAGTTTCTCAATCAGAGAGTGGATCTTGACCCGCATGTAAACCTGCTTGTTCACCTGCATGTTAACCGGCGACAGCCGTTCTTCATCTGGCAGTGAGTAGTGGAAATATTATTTGGGTGTCAAAAACTCTCAAAAAACCTCTTTTTCCTCAAACAAGGACGCACAGAAGCCATGATGTACAAATATTAGGGATCCGGTTGAAACATCCATCATTGATTAACCCTCACATGTATGTCATGGAAGAGTGCGTCTTCATGCATGTGTGTTGTGCTCGATGGCACCACTGTTTCGTGAAATTCTCTTGATCACAATGTCAAATCTTTTTAACGACATGTTTTGTGATTACAAAACAATTCAAACTTTTTCTGTATGGAGACAAAAGTATTGTATCCCTTTTAATATTCTCTGTCACTGACAGGTTATTCTTACATTAACTTGACTTTGTCTACACTGATCCTGATTCATGTGGGAGAAATAGAGCTGCACTTTGTCAGTCATGTGTGTTACTACGATGTCTTTGGCCAGTAGAGTAAGAGCATGAACTCAAAAAGTGAACATTTATTGAGAATGACGTTTAGTCAGACAAAGAGAGGCGTCCCGTGTGTTATATGTGACGGAACACTAAAGTGCAATAAAGCCAAAATCAGAAAATGTGTCCAAACACTGCCAATGACCATGAACAGAGACGCTGTCGGAGTTGAAAGACGGGGGCAGCCCATCAGGAAGCTCTATATGCAGATAAGTGAGAACGGGCTTCACCTGGGATCTAACAGCCTCAGGGGTTCTCGACAGGATAAAAGGAGGAAATGCTTTTACTTTTATACCTTGATCAATGAAGATTCAGGTGTTAAATGACCCGACTAACAAAATATGATGCCAATATCAGTCCATCACACTTCAACACTTCAAGCCCCTTTTAAATGAGCCACTCTAGGGCCCAAGGGGAGGGTCTTTATTCTTCTGGCCACTTCCATTGATCCACTTTATTCCAGTCCATGTGGAAAAGCCTTCAGTCAGTAGTTCCAAAATCTATTGATTTAATCAAAGGTCACCAGTGAATCCCTGCCTCTCTTGCATGACTACAGACAGAGCTGCCACACTGGCCATCAGTAGAGGGAGCAGCACCAGAGTCTGTGCTCTGGTTCAGGGGTGGATTAGGGCCACGAAACAAGGGTTTGACTTCACAGCGAGGAGGCAGACCTTTTAGCTGGCGACAAACGTTGACCCGTATTAAGAAGAACTCGTTGCAATCGTCATTTCCAGTGAGCACACAGCCATGTGTTGATGTGAGACTACACTACCTTTGCCACTGAGTACATAGTGTACGACATGGAAGTGTACTCACGGAAGTATCTGAATCGAGACACAGCGTGACTGTCAGGGCAGAGACTGAGAGCGCCAACGGTCAGCCATCTATTTTGTGAGGACGTTTTCACTAAAACACACTGTAGCAGTTCTAGCCTAGCGAGCTATTGGCTGGCCAAAGCCATAGCAGCAACCGGTATGAGTGTTCTTCTCCTCTCATGTGGGCTGTGTGTTGTTGGCTTTGACCTGCCGTGTTCCGTGGTGTCTGTTTACAGGCTGACAGCAGAAGCAGTCGAGCAGCCGGGGATAGTAGCCATTCTGTCGTTGCTTTGCGCGCCTCTAAGATCCCAGCCATGTGCCATAGCTCTGGGAAACACCCATCTGCCTCTTTGTCCACTCCTCACTGCTCAGACACCACCGATAGCTTCCAAAACCTCTCTACCTCCTCCACCTCCTCCTCCTCTGCTTCTTCGCCTTCAGCTTCTTCCAACTTCTCCTCGGGGAAGCACTCTCTTCTGTCTCCCCCTTCAAAGTGTTCTTCCAGCCCGCCTTCTCCTTCCTTGGCCCAGCGTTCCAGGCAACAGGCTCTATTGTGTCCTCTCTCCTCTTCCTCCTTGGTGAAGAACTCTTCCTCCGTTTCTCCGTCAGACTCCCCGCCTCGCTCCCCCTCTCCTTCCTTGCCTTCATTTTCTTTCTCCTCTCCTCCACACAAGTCTTTTATCCCGTCTCTGAATCTGAGCCGTCTCCTCCCCTCGTCTAGCCACGTCATGTCGTCATCCCACGCTAACGCCAGCCCGGCCCAACACGGGCCTCGCAGCAGCAGCAAACGCCAGCACCGCCTCGTCCTCACCTCCATCTCCACCCCCCAACACAGCTACTACTCCTCATCCTCCTACTTGTCATCCTCGCCCTCCTCCTCCTCTCTGTCCCCCACCTCCTCTTCCTCCTCCCCTCCTTCCCCGTCCTCCTCCCTCCTCCCCACCATGGTGAGTCATGGGGCGAGGAGCGTCCGAACGTCGGCGTCCAACCCCAGCTCTCCGGGCCGTGGCAAGAAACGCAGCGGAAGCCAGCTGGCCGAGTCCTGCGCATGACGACAGCCTCACGGGACGCAGCGTGACATTTTCCTCTACGATTCAGTATTCAACATGTGTGAGTGCAGAAGTAAATGGGCGGGGCATACCCAGCTGATGACAAAAGACAAACTGCACTGTGTTCCTACAGCAATATTGTGTGACGTTGACCGTACGATATCTTTGGACAAAGATGGCATGCAAAACCTTGGAAAGATAAAAGTCCGACCTGATATCTTTTTAGTCCAAACCAACCGAGTACATTCACCCCGAGAGCCCTACCAATACATGGCATGGTTGATATTATTGGCTGGTTTTAGCTTATCCCAGATAGTTCTGAGTATCAGCTGATATGTCTCATATCGACACCGTTCAGCACTAAACATCCAGTATTGGTCGGGCTCTAGTCACCCCTGTTATTAGTTATTGGTATTAGGACATTGGCTGGTGAGCTACAGCTGAGATGGTTCGTCCATCAGGAGAGAAATCTAGTCAAATAAAAAACAATATTTCAATATTATATCCCTGATTGGTTTGCTTCTACTTGAACATTTTGTCCACAAGCTCTCCAGCCTTCCCCCGACTCGTCCCCAAAGCGGGTTTGAACCTTATAGTTGATCAGTTACTTCGCGGTGTCACCTGGTCGACCCAGCAGTGCAACAGAGAGCACCTTCAGCTGTGTTCATATTTGGAGTGGATGTTTTCAGAATGTCTGGACTTGGACTGCTTGCAGACAATCAGTGTGATTCAATTTCTTCACTGTAGCTCCTCTACAGTGTAATGTCACAGATCAGTGTAAAATAATACAAATCTGAATATAAGAAGTTGCAGACTCAGGCTGTCTGAGTCTATCTTTATCATGTTTTATGTACCAGTGATCTGAATATTGAATAAATAAATAAAAAATCTCCTTTAAAATGCAGTAGAATAACTGATGTTGGATTATTGGTGTGTGAGATAGAGTATGTGAGCTTTCATTCAACACTGTTGTATCGATTTTTATTGAGAAATCGAGGTTGTGAATATCAATATGCAGAATTTACCCAAAGACAGTCCTGTACATTCTGTAAAGGTCAAATATATCCGTGTAGAGTTTTTATGCAGATGAAGTACAATATAGAAGATAAATATGTATATATACAGGCATATTAGACATATGTATCGTCTTTGAACTGTTTATTGTGCTGATGCAGAACCTTTTACATTTGTAGTGAGTCCTCGGAGGTGATGTCAAACAGAAAGAACTTTGTGGTTTTTTTGTCAAGTTTATTTCCACTGCAGAGTTAGTTCATTATCAGAGACAGTCTGCGAGGCTAAATCCATCAAATGAGAAGATTATTACTTATAATAATCAGAGGTACTTTCAGAGCATCTTTAGCAAGGCTTACAATCTACTCCAATCACTTCTAGTTTAGGTCCATCCAAAGTGAAAGAATACCCGTTCCAACACCACCAAACTGTGAGGAGCCGTCAGTGAACTTCAATCAGTACCATGTGAACATGTCATCATTAATCATATACTCAGAGATGGGCAAAGATACATCAAAATGTATTTTGATACAAAATACAAAATACCCCTCAAATAAATGTATCAAAATAAAATACAAAATACTGGTGCCAGAAAATGTAACAAAATACAATACATGTATTTTGTATTTAAAATATAGGAAATACTTTTTTCTGGATTTTCCGTTTTCTCACAATTTGGTATAGCAGAGCATTCAGGTTTGGGCTATATAATATAATATAATTATATATAATGTACACAAAGCTCTGGTGAACCCCACAAAAAGGAAGAACAGTCACAGACATGTTGTCCACCTGGCCAACTGTAGAATGTATGAAATAATAAAACTAAGAATACTTTCATAATATGCCTTTTAAATAAAATAAATTGGATATTTAATGTTTTTTTTAACAAATGGACATCTACTGTCATAGCCTGGCTAACTGTGAACTATATTATCTGCCAGTAATTGATATGGCATTATGACATTCACATTGAGAAGATACAGCATAACTTGTAATACAGTGAGATTAGATGGTCAGAAGTCTCTTGATAAGGTTATCATGAACATACAAGGTCCCAATCTCCCTCTTCCTATAGCTAGCTACTCGACTGATAACTTGCTAAACACTGGCTATGCACTAGCCTAGACAGCATGCTAGCGTCATTAGCATGTTGGCATCGATCGATAGCTTGATATTATAACCATCACCATGTATATCGACAGCATGCTAGCATCATTAGCATGTTAGCATAAATCGCTAGCTTGATATAATAACCATCACCATGTATATAGACAGCATGCTAGCGTATATAGACAGCGTATATAGACAGCATGTTAGCATAAATTGCTAGCTTGATATTATACCCATCACCATGTATATAGACAGCATGCTAGCATCATTGACACTTGGACAAATCATTGGACAAAACTCGGTGTCCGGAATATAGTATTACAGAAGGTAAAAACAAATATATTTACTTAACCAGGCTGTTTATCTTCATATGAAATTATGTGTTCACATCAAGTGTGGTGTGACATGATATATGTCATTGAAGCTGGTGGCTAATAGCTAACTAGCTCATACAAATGTAGGTTAAGATGCAAGCTAGCAAGCAGTTAACTTCGTCAATTAAGGGGCATTTTCTCTGGTAGAACGTCAAATGTATTGCTTCGCTAAGTGTGTTTCAATGTTATTCAGATGGCCAAAGTTAAATGGTTTTGCTTTTCGGAAGTGAATTATTGTCTGCAATATAGCTAATATAGCTAACGTTCAATGTTGGCTAACGTTAAAAATCAGTCAATATGCCTGGTGAACACTGGTGTCCAAACCGGCCGAACATATTTAATTACAGGCCAAAATTATAAATAGCCTTTTTGTATTTCAGTACATTTCTTTGAGAATATGTATGCCACATTATTTTGCAATCACAGATGTGACTATCCACCATGACAGGACAGAAAAGTGTTGCTGCATTACCAGATTTTTCATCTTCTTTTGCAGCACTGCTGTTTTATTTATTTTTATTTGTTGAAACCTTCCTCTGATGCAGGGAATTCCTTTATTTCCCTAGTCTGAATAGACTAATTTGTGTTTATTGTTTAATTAAGACTGAATTGTACACTAAAAAAAATTCTCTTATGTGAGTAGATGGTAGAAAATGCCTTGCTCATGAAACCTGAAGGTGAGGATGTCCTCGAAGAGTACAAGTCCGAAAATTCACTGAAGCACCGCACCCGTAGACAGCTTGTCAACATATTGGCTAGCCATATGACGGAAATGCATGGGTAAGTGTTTCTTCAATAAATTGTAGAATTTTAAACCATTTCAGACTGAAAGGGTTTATATTAAGAAGGAATGTAATTCATTTTCAGAATGCATGGCAGGGAAGTAACAAAGGTGGTTCCCAATAGTTATTAGGGGGCATTTCAATTTCATGTTTTCTTTTATATACTTTGGTCGAAAGGAGGATTCCTTCCCGTAACCAGAAGGAGAAGTTTGCCCTGGGAATCATTACACTCTTTCCTTCGCTGAAGGATCCCTTTTCTCCAAAGGGGTATGTAAGTTTTTAAAAAGGATTACTTCCACAATACACACCAGTTTTACAGACTAGAGTTTTGCACAAAAACTCTGTTTTCTTCAAAACATCAAAAGACATACAAACACACAAAAGATTCAATATATTGATTTGATTGGCATTGTTATGAAGTCATACATTCACAATCCCATAATTGCCTTTTTATATAAGATCAATGAGTGACCTTTGTAATTTGATATTTTTTAAATAACTTAACAGGAGCACTTCTATGATGGGGAAAAATGAACAGGATATTTAGCATGGCGCCTCAAGACCATGTCCAGGAATAAATACCAACGGCCAGTCAAGGCAGCCACAGAGCCTCAAACACAGGGACCAAACCGCCGAACATCAGCAGCCACAGAGCCTCAAACACAGGGACCAAACCGCCGAACATCAGCAGCCACAGAGCCTCAAGCACAGGGACCAAACCGCCGAACATCAGCAGCCACAGAGCCTCAAACACAGGGACCAAACCGCCGAACATCAGCAGCCACAGAGCCTCAAACACAGGGACCAAACCGCTGAACATCAGCAGCCACAGAGCCTCAAACACAGGGACCAAACCGCTGAACATCAGCAGCCACAGAGCCTCAAGCACAGGGACCAAACCGCCGAACATCAGCAGCCACAGAGCCTCAAACACAGGGACCAAACCGCCGAACATCAGCAGCCACAGAGCCTTAAGCACAGGGACCAAACCGCCGAACATCAGCAGCCACAGAGCCTTAAGCACAGGGACCAAACCGCCGAACATCAGCAGCCACAGAGCCTCAAACACAGGGACCAAACCGCCGAACATCAGCAGCCACAGAGCCTCAAACACAGGGACCAAACCGCTGAACATCAGCAGCCACAGAGCCTCAAACACAGGGACCAAACCGCCGAACATCAGCAGCCACAGAGCCTCAAGCACAGGGACCAAACCGCCGAACATCAGCAGCCACAGAGCCTTAAGCACAGGGACCAAACCGCCGAACATCAGCAGCCACAGAGCCTCAAACACAGGGACCAAACCGCCGAACATCAGCAGCCACAGAGCCTCAAACACAGGGACCAAACCGCTGAACATCAGCAGCCACAGAGCCTCAAACACAGGGACCAAACCGCCGAACATCAGCAGCCACAGAGCCTCAAGCACAGGGACCAAACCGCTGAACATCAGCAGCCACAGAGCCTCAAACACAGGGACCAAACCGCCGAACATGTGACATGGCTTCTCTGCTTCTCCATCTCTTGCCACCCACAGCTGGACGGAAGAGGATCAAAATAAGTCCCAGTGATGCAGTGTGCAAAATGTTACTCTTTCACAAGGTATGTATCATCTGTTTAAATCCCACAAGCCAGTTTTTCAGTTATATTAACTCAATTAAAAAGAGATTTTAAGTTTGCAAAAAAGGACTCATCTGAATGTCTCAATATTGCAAACTTTACAACAATTCCTCAACAGCGAGGACTTTTTGGACACACACAAGAGCAACTCAACTCTTCTTTTGTCTAACAGACCCATGCAGTGAGCAGTTGAAAACGTGCTAACTCATCCCTCTCCTACGCTACTTTAAAGTGATAATTCAGATTCTTACGCACACTTCACTGGGAGTGTGTTCCTTTTAAAAATGAACTGGGACTTCATTTGGGAGGAACACACTCCCAGTGAAGCTCACATTTTTGCAACACGTGGGCAGGTGACTGGTCAAACTGGAGGATCTCTTAAACTCTCATGGAACAAGTACCACTGCATGGCTCAGATCCTGAGCTTCCACTCTAAGGTGTTCATGTTGTTCTGTTTTCAGTCATGCTGCAGCATCGTTGAACACCTGCAGGGAAGAGAGGCTGAACAACCATACATCCTTGCTGTTGGCCGAACCAAAAACAGAATTGATGCCTTCTACATCGTTGTGGACAAACAGCTCATCCCCTGCCAGCTCGTTGGGTGCTTTTGATGAACTGTTTCAATCCCACTACGTGTTCAACCTGTCTTATGATGAAACCCTGGTCCAGCTCTTCACTTTCGTGCCGACAACAGTCTACAACATCGATGTTACAACAACAGATGAGTCTCCAAGAGTCCGTGAGTTCCGGGCAAAAGTCTTACACGTGGTTTAAAAATGCTGAAGTGTTTCATTTGTCAAGCTGTACATGCGGCCTGCCAGGACTTGATAACCCATTTAAGAATGGATCACAGTTTCTATCCTAAAAATCTAAATCAGCTCCAGATTTTCATTGGTTCATTTTCAGTGAATTTGTATTTATTATTACTTTTGTCAGTTTCAAGTTATTTCAGTGACCATTGTGGGTTTTTCTTTCTTTAATGGAATGGTACCAACAATTTTGTGCACGTGTGTGTGTATGTAGTTAAGTTGTGCCCATGGTGCTTGGAAGAGATTTTCTGAATAAAAAGAAGCGTCAGGATCCCTGTCTGACCCATTGTGTGTTTACCTCTGTTTCCCCCCCCAATCTCCTCTCCTCATGTGTCTGTCATTCCCCTGTTTGTTTTGTTATGCCATGTGCTTGGTGTTTTCTCGGACCTGCCTCCAGACTCCTCCCACTGCTACCGCCCTGATGGATGCACAGCTGCGGACAATCTGGCTCGTTACCCGGCAGCATATCAGCCCTGGTCTTGCAGGCCTGTGTTGTCAGTCTGTATTGTCTTCTGCCTCGGTAGCGGCCGCTGTTTCGTGAGTTGAACCCCATGGTATCTTCCTGTGCTAATCTCTCTCCTCTCTGCTACGGGTGTAGAGTACTGGGCGATCTACGAACTCTCCGGTGTCGAGCCACGGGACATCACACCGTCGATCTGTCAACTCTCCGGTGTCGAGCCACGGGACTCACACCAGCAACCCACCTGTCTAAAATAAACCTGTTTCATCGGAGTCTGTCTCCTGTGGTCTGCTTTTGGGTCCTACCCGTGAACTCCCGTGACAAGAAGTGTATCAATGATTTGTTGTGGTTCACTGTTGTCTTCAGGGTGAAAACATTTGACCTTATGTAAGTACAGATACACAATTTAGTGTTAAAAATACACTTTCACATGTCATTAAACAACACTGCCAGTGTTAGAAATCAACACTCCTAGTGAAAGGAAACAACACAATTTAGTGTAAAAAATACACTGTCATGTGTCATAAAACAACACTGTGAGTGTTGAATATTTAACACCATTAAAGAGTTCAAATATCAACACTATCCAAAGTGTTAATTTAACTCGGAACCAGTGAGGATTATATAAACACCAGCAAAGTGTTAAAATTAACACTATGCGAGTTCAATTCACACTTCTGATTTTGTCCCTGCAGGGACAAAAACTAATTACAATAAAGACAATCAATATGAGAAAAACGGTACACAGAATGTGAAAAAAAATCAAAAAGATGGATCGAGGGTGTCAAGCAGCTTCCGCAAAACAGCGAGAGCCTGAGCCACACAACCTTCTCTTCACTAAGAACCGTGGAGAGACGGACCAGAGGAGGCTGGATGTCCTGGAGGATGGAGAGACGGACCAGAGGAGGCTGGATGTCCTGGAGGATGGAGAGACGGACCAGAGGAGGCTGGATGTCCTGGAGGATGGAGAGACGGACCAGAGGACGCTGGATCTCCTGGAGGATGGAGAGACGGGCCAGAGGACGCTGGATCTCCTGGAGGATGGAGAGACGGACCAGAGGACGCTGGATCTCCTGGAGGATGGAGAGACGGACCAGAGGACGCTGGATCTCCTGGAGGATGGAGAGACGGACCAGAGGACGCTGGATCTCCTGGAGGATGGAGAGACGGACCAGAGGGGGCTGGATGTCCTGGAGGATGGAGAGACGGACCAGAGGGGGCTGGATGTCCTGGAGGATGGAGAGACGGACCAGAGGGGGCTGGATGTCCTGGAGGATGGAGAGACGGACCAGAGGGGGCTGGATGTCCTGGAGGATGGAGAGACGGACCAGAGGACGCTGGATGTCTTGGAGGATGGAGAGACGGACCAGAGGGGGCTGGATGTCCTGGAGGATGGAGATCCGAACATGTAGAATGACAGGAGAGCTAGGAGTGTGTACACACAACATCTGATGCCTGCACTCTCCGTCCTGACAGAGGGATCCCTCCCTCATCCTCCATTTGTTTTTCTTCTTCTGTGGTGTTAACGTCCAAAATAAATTCTAACTCTAACCCCGGCCAATACAGAAACAGTGTCTCATGAGTCTTGTTCACATCATGACTGGACCATCTGTCCAGTCAGTGTTTTCTCTCTGAGTGTTATCTCAGACATCACCAGTTGTTTGCGTACTGCAAAATGCAACCGGACGCAGTACATCCTGGTATTTGTGGCAAACTGTATTTGATATACTATGTATTAGGACATACTAGATATTTTTCTGGTATCAATATTTTGGAGGTATGGTTATTGGAACACACATGCATAAACCTTCACTAAACCACTGAACTGATCAGTGTTTAGGAAAAGAATGCAACACAAATGAGCTTTTATGTTGGTGGTTTGGGAGTTGACCAACAAATCCACTAAAAGAGGAGATGATGGTTTCCACAACCAAGTATGTATTAGAATGAGCAGAGACGGGTTGTGGAATGTTTACAACTCATATCTGTACTGAATGGTAACAGAGCACTGAAAGATCAAATAAAAATACTTCTAGTATAAATCAAATAAAAAACATAGAACAGTGGCAGCTGGTGGAACATTTTCTTCGCATGTACTGCTTCCCTTTCCTGCTAGTCTGCTGTCTGATTGTGAGGTCAGGCTGATCTGGGATCAGCTCTTTGGCCTGAAGTGTCTCCGCCAAAGGTGTCCTCTCAAACGGGTCTTGGAGGAGTAGTGCTCGCGCGCTCGCCTGATTGACTAAATTGTACTTCATTCATTTATATTATTCAGCATTTATTCATTCATGGTGCCAAATTCGTTTGGCACCAAGCTGCGCGTTCTGAGACGTGCACACAGGCAGAGACGACAAGCTGACAGGCGGACGAGCAGGAAAAGCTTATCTTTTGCGCATATATCACATTTATTTATTATTATTATTATTATTATTTCTGTGTGTGGCTCAAGGTGGGGCCAGGCCCCATGGCCCTCTATTGGCCAGCCGTCACTGTAAGATAAAATAATTAATATTTCTCTCTTTCTGTCTTGACCACGCACTCACGCACACGCGCACACGCGCGTCACTAAATGCCATGGCAACAGACGCGACCGAGGTTACATAAGGCCTCAGAACTTGTTGTCGTTCACTCTGCATTTGGACCTGAGTGGAACAACTCTTGAGCTGAACCTCTTGGACATCCATACCGTGGAGAGCTGACTCTTTGAGTTTTGAACTTCTTGAGAAAAGCTACTTGATACCAAACTTGTTGGAGAACTGAACTACTGGACAGAAGCGCCTGGAAAAGACCTCCAGCTGTCTGACGATGGGCCCACGGATGCCGGTGGACTGGTCGTGGTACATGAGCATCGCGGACCTTGCAGGTAAGATAACTGAGATTTATTTTAGCATTTTTACGTTTGATACATCCCCTTAAATCTTTAAAAGTGTTCTCAGTTCAGAAATCAGTGAAGCTTTTTGAGTTTAAAGGTGAACAGTTGACACTATATTATCAGGCCTGTTGGAAACAGACACTTAGTCGATCGTCGTGTAAAATGATTATTTAAAAACACTGTTATTTTGGTTATTTTAACATTAAAATGTCTATTTCTGAAAATAGAACGTTTTCATACAATGCTAAATTAATGCTTAAGTTGGGCACCATGGTAACGTACGTCAAGCCTTAACCATGTAATCGTAATCAAACGCTCGTTGCTGTGGTATTTTATTTTGGAGGGACAAGAGAGCGATCTGTTAAGTAGCTAACTGTACGGGACTGCATCTGCGCGTGCTGCGTCCAGCACGACACCATCTGCACTATGTTTGATATTATTGTTAACATATTAAAAGGCACAGCCTCTTGTGTGTTGGTGACACTTGTAGTGCAGTCATAGTTAGTTCATAGATGTCGTTTTTTCTAATTGAATCTTTGATTATTGCTCAATGTAATCCAGAAGTATTTCATGTTATGAGAAATCCTTACAGTTTTAATTTTCCCCTCAGCGCATGTGAACCCCTTCGCCTTCATACCAGCACTTCCTCCACCAGACCCTCCTGCACCAGAACCGATCATCGGGATCTTCATGCTCTTCCCCATCGACGAGGGAGTGGAAGGTGAGTTCCAGGATGGTGATGATCAGCTCTTCCCTGAAGGTCAGTGGCCTTGGCACATTGCTGACGAGGAGGAGGGAGGCGTCAGGTATGTAGAAGAGGAAGAGGAAGAGGAAGAGGAAGAAGAAGAGGAAGAAGAAGAGGAAGAGGATCGCACGGAGCAGGTAAGTCTGAAGAGGCAGAGGAACGGTGAAGACGACCAAGACGACGCAGCAGCCTCCACTTCAGGCATCGGTCCCTCCACAAAGAAGAGCCGGACAGATGACGACACACAGTCCCCCTCACACAGAAGATACTGGCAGCCGGCTGAAGACAGTGACTCGGATTGAGACCGGCAGCCTGTTTGTTGCTGGATTGTAAAACCTTTGTGTCTGGTAGGACTGATAAAGCACCAGACAGCCTTCCCTTGCGTCTGGCGGGGTTGGTGATAGGTAGCATCCTGCAGCAGGGCTTTTAAATATCTCTTTCATGGATTTTTCTTTTGACTAATTGTTGATGCTTGGAGAAGATGCGACGGCTGCTTCGTGGTCCCTCTCCCGCTGGCCATGGTCTCTCCCTCCCTTTTGGTGTGGAGCATCCTGAAGAGGCTCCGCCCCCGGTCTTCCAGGGGTCAGAAGAGTCCACCAAGAGGAGCAGGGAAGAGGACCGCACGGAGCAGGTAAGTGTGAAGAGGCAGAGGAACGGTGAGGACGACCAAGAGGACGCAGCAGCCTCCACTTAAGGCCTCATCTTCCCCTCACACAGAAGATACTGGCAGTCGGCTGAAGACAGCGACTCGGGTTGAGACCGACAGCCTGTTTGCTGCAGGATTGTGAAACCTTTGTGTCTGGTCGGACTGATAAAGCACCAGACAGCCTTCCCTTGCGTCTGGCGGGGTTGGCGATAGGTAGCATCCTGCAGCAGGGCTTTTAAATATCTCTTCCATGGATTTTCCTTTTGAGTAACAGTCGATGCTAGATGCAGAAACTTGAGGTAAGTTAACAGTGAATGCCTGTTATTCTGTTGTGTATTTTTATTTATAAAGTCTAGATGTCTTTACCAGACAAAGGTAAGTCAACATTTAATAACAACATTAACACAGTTAATTAACAGTTGTTCAAAGATTGTTCATTTTACTCACGCTCTCTTTTTATAGTTGGGTGAAGGTGGCTGAACCAGACAGCGGTATGGTAAAAATTACTAACGTTGAGAATAAGTCTTTTACTCAGGTATCGATGGCTGTAACACAGGACGCAACATCCAGGATCTCCTAGACAACACAGGACCAGATGAGAAGGATGGAGAACCACAGGACCACCACAGGACCAGATGAGAAGGATGGAGAACCAGATGAGAAGGATGGAGAACCAGATGAGAAGGATGGAGAACCAGATGGAGAGCGGCGGTCTCCTTTCGTTCAGTGGGCTGAGTAAGTATCCCTCACTAAGACTACAGAAGTATTAGTAATAAGATTCCATCATTGGAGGCCAGATTCAACACAACAATGTTGAGGTCGTATAGTTGAGTTCAAAGTATTCATCTCTTGTGTTTGTGTCTCACAGGGCAGGACTCCTCCGTGCTTTTGTCCCACTCCTGGAGCAGCTGAGAGTGGACGTCTTCCAAACCATCATCCCAGGAAGACCCAGACCCACCACAGACCACTGAACCACTCTCAGCACTCCAGTGAGTCCGAGACCCAGCGAGTACGGTGACGTCCTCCCCGCCCCTCCCCCCTCGGCACCACCCGCTCCACCCACCAGCCGAGAGGACGAGGGGCGTCCCGTCCCCACCGGCACAGAGGACGTAGTTTGTCTCCGTCTGCTTCTTCTGTGCTGGTGGGTTTGGGAAGCTCCTCACACACACACAGGAAGCCGTCAGCAGCTCTTTGCATCTGCTCACAAGTCAAGAAGGAGACAGATGCATTTGTCACATAGAACACAGCATGTTCATGTAAACTGTTTGTACTGTATGTATACTGTTTATTTACAGAGTAGCACAATACAAATAAATGTTTGATAAACTTTCTAAATATGTCTTTGTATTGGAAACAATATGATATTTTTAATGTGATTCAAAAATCTGCCAATGTATGACAATTAACATACAATACATATCGTGCAAGTGATAATTTAATATCTTTTTGATTTTCATTTGACTCAAAGGCATTACTGTTGGTACTGTTAAGTATTGATAATCATAATATTAGATGTTGATATAAATAAAATGGTGAAAGCTTTAGATTACGGCCGGCAACGTGCAGCATTATTCTTCCCAATTGAATTCAAACTAAACCATAAATACTTGAAATCTTTACTGATAACATGAAACGTAATGATACATACTTGTAGCTGCAAGGGAACAAGATGTGACGTTAATGAATAAGGGGGAAACAATGTGGGAACTTAATGAATTATTATCATTATTATCACTTTTTACAACACTGCTGTAGTTCATTTCAAAATGATCAAATAGAACTGACCAACACTGGAGAGCCACAGATGTTAACAAAATAAGGAACGACATAGAAAATAACTTCAAGGTACATTTGTGTTTTTGCAACAAACAGAGATAGAGGGACAAGAGTACTGTCAGGTACATACTGCTCGTTAGTAGGCAGTCAAAAGAACACATTCCCCATTACTCAAATTCTGAGAGAGTTCAGTGACAAAATTGATAACCTGTGTTAGATCCTGGGTGCTTCTGGCCCGATACGGGGCTACTTACTGACTCAGCTCTCTATTAAAAGATTGTCGAGCTGGTGTTCTTGCGAGGGAACTCGCCTGGCTCTTCTAACTGCCGTTACTCCCGACGTCTACCCTGCTTCCTCCGGTCTGAGTGCACTCGGTCGAGGGGCCACCCTGACCCCGGGCACTCCTACCAGTCGCGTCGGTTATGGCAGCTTCCCTCTTATGGATCCGTGCTCTTGGTAAATGCCAGGTTAGGTTTTAACGGCTAGGATTACTTCTTGCTAAAACCGTAAGGGATTGTTAAGTGGATTCAGTCTCTAGGATAACCTTTCAGAACTCAGTTGTTAGACATACAATGGCTTTAACTTTTTACTGCCACGAGGAACTTTTTACTACTTGAGCAAATGAATGCACTTGAGAAATTTACTTTAAATGCAGATTAGATATTTATTGCAGGTTATATTTGGTTAGTTTGCAAGGGTTAAAGCTACAGCTCACATAAAATGTCACTATACTTGATTCGTTACGTTAATTTTCTTCTCTGATTATACTCATTAGTTTTAGTTGCCGAGACGGCTCGGTTGGAGCTGGATGTTCAATGGTGCGATGAAAAGGTTCTTTTGGAGTTGTTAGGAGCGAAGGTCCGGCCGGACCCTCGGTCCTCCTGCTCTGCAACGGAGCCCGTTCAACAGTTCCTCAAAACTCAGTACAAAGTCTTTCTAGGCTGCCGCGGCTTCTCCGTCGTCCAGATGTTAAGAGTCGAGCAGTGGGGAGAGGAAAACCTCCGTCTTTAAATCTTATTGTCCACGAACAGCGGTCTTTCTTTCCGTGAACAGAGACGAAGTCCTCAATACATCAGTTGCGATCGTCCGTATCTCCTCCGCAGCGCACTTGGACGGCGCTCGTGTAGAAATCCCAGCTTGCAGCAAGCAAACCACTTCTTTTATTCATCATTTGGGCTGTTAGCCCCCCTCCTGCTCAATACATGCTCTCATCCCCCCCACCCTCTGGAAAGGATGTTGGGTTCGAACATGTCCATATAAGTCCAGGCTTCCTGCCTCTGACTCATCTCTTGCAACAGTCTTCTCCTAATTTCTGCAAGTCATCCTGACAAGCACTTTTCTTACATCGCAGCTCCGGTCACACAGAACATTTGTTAATCAGTTTTTACATTTGTTAAATCGGTTTGGTTAGTACACATTTGCTTATAAAATGATTATTGATCTCATCCTTCATCATTATTGTGCTTTGTGTCTCTTCTTCTCAACCATCATTATTTCCCCATCCCTTGAAGCCAACACCCTGCTTACTTCCTCTTTCTCCGTACTTTCTACACTCAGACTGCACTATACTCAGATACACATATTATTATTATCAGGTCTACATTTGTTAAATCACTCTATGTATTAAACATTTGTTATGTAACGATCATACACTTTATCTTTAGATTACACTTTAACTATTGATTTCTGATTATATGCTTTTTATATCCTGACCTTCCCCTGATCGTGTATGCATGTTTTCGAGGCAGCTCTGTGGGCTCAACTCTTCTTGACACCTGCAAGTTCAACGTCAATCGTTGTGCTGTCCTCGATGCAGCAGTTCGGGGGTTCAGACGGCTCTCCTATCGCCCAAATAAAAAGATGAGTTTCTCCTCATACTATACCATAACTTTTCTTCAACACAATATACTGTGACTTTAATTACCTTTTTCGACGTACATAAAATTCCTCTTTTATGCAATTACTTTTTTATCACTCTTTTCTACACACTATATTATGTTTTACGCCATACTATACTATTACCTTTTTAGGACTTTTCGACTTAATATACTATGACTTGTTCATGATGTTTTTGACGTAGTTAGAATTTATTTCTTGACTTTTTCAACATACTTTTCTGACTTTTCATGGCCTTTTTTCGACATAGTATACTGTGACTTTTTTGAAATACCATCTCTTGTTCTACATCTTTTTTATAGCACACTAAATTATGACTTTTTGTGTAACCTACCATGCTATGTTGGACATAGAATAAAGAAAACTGAAGGACTCACCAAATAAAAAACCCACAAAATAAGACATTTATTCAGTACGCAGCAGTCAGTCAGTACAAACGTCTTCATTCCTCAGTAGCTCAAGTCCTGTTTGAACAGTAATCACAATCAGGAAAACTACTACTTCTTTGAAAATCAAAACATTTTCAAGACTGCTGGTTTCAGCATCTTTCCAGGCAGAACACTGGAGCTGCATCTCAATCAACGCTTGGTGAGTGTCATACAAAACCTACCTCTACAGTGTAAAAACAAAAACATTTCCACAATATCAACAAAAACAAACATATATATACATGTTCCAATTCCATCAACATTTTAAAGTGAGCCTGCTAGATTGTCACACTGTGCTACCGTATAAATGAATTAAAAATCTCATATTGATTTCAAATCTATTACTAACGCACGTATGTTGATGTTGACACTAATTGAATCATTTATTGCAAGCAGCAGGGCTAAAGTTCAGCAGAAAATCTGAAAAAAGTGTTCTGATATAATAAAGAATGTAAGACATTCGATCTTTCATGTTGGATTATGGGATGCCAATTAGTGATGACAATCTGCAGGGGGCACCATACTGCGTTTATGAATGAATCCTTCAATATGATCTGTGTCCTCTCTAAGCAAGCTAAGATTCTTGGTAAACATGACTTGGTTTTCATCTTGCGTTGCTAATGTCTTTAATATTCGTATCGTATCTGTAGCTTCGACAATTAAGAGAAGATCTTAGTGGTAAAATGTTTTTGGTAAAATCCAGCCAGTTCTTTTTTTGGCTTTTCAGTGGCCTGAAAAACAAATGGAGGAAACGTGATGCTGTGATTGGTTGACTTTGCTGGGAGCAAGTCATTTACATATAGTGAATTTACATCAAACATATTACAAGAAGACGGATACCAATATCTGACATCAAAAGGGTCACTCAAACAAAAAGAACCATCTCATGACACGTACAGCATCTTTTTCAAATGGTTCAAATTGTGCTCATACTTTAAATGTAAGTCTGGTGATAGTCAATACTTTTTTAACGTTGTTAACAAATATTTAAAGTCCAAAACCAACAAATAACTGATCCAACGCAATAAGTATTTAGTGTGTATCCAACGCCTGATATTCCTCTCTACCATAGAGCTCCAATATTTCCACTAACATATCAATGAGCACACTGTTGCTCTGGGGCACATGTTTGTTCGTTACAATGAACATGCGCACTCCAGTTTATTTTGACACCGTCCTGCTGCCATTAGAGCACCAATTGTGTATTAATCCACCACTGGAAAAGTAGTGTGATTGAATTTCTTCACTGTAGCTCCTCTACAGTGTAATGTCACAGATCAGTGTAAAATAATACAAATCTGAATATAAGAAGTTGCAGACTCAGGCTGTCTGAGTCTATCTTTATCATGTTTTATGTACCAGTGATCTGAATATTGAATAAATAAATAAAAAATCTCCTTTACATTGCAGTAGAACAACTGATGTTGGATTATTGGTGTGTGAGATAGAGTATGTGAGCTTTCATTCAACACTGTTGTATCGATTTTTATTGAGAAATCGAGGTTGTGAATATCAATATGCAGAATTTACCCAAAGACAGTCCTGTACATTCTGTAAAGGTCAAATATATCCGTGTAGAGTTTTTATGCAGATGAAGTACAATATAGAAGATAAATATGTATATATACAGGCATATTAGACATATGTATCGTCTTTGAACTGTTTATTGTGCTGATGCAGAACCTTTTACATTTGTAGTGAGTCCTCGGAGGTGATGTCAAACAGAAAGAACTTTGTGGTTTTTTTGTCAAGTTTATTTCCACTGCAGAGTTAGTTCATTATCAGAGACAGTCTGCGAGGCTAAAACCATCAAATGAGAAGATTATTACTCATAATAATCAGAGGTACGTTCAGAGCATCTTTAGCAAGGCTTACAATCTACTCCAATCACTTCTAGTTTAGGTCCATCCAAAGTGAAAGAATACCCGTTCCAACACCACCAAACTGTGAGGAGCCGTCAGTGAACTTCAATCAGTACCATGTGAACATGTCATCATTAATCATATACTCAGAGATGGGCAAAGATACATCAAAATGTATTTTGATACAAAATACAAAATACCCCTCAAATAAATGTATCAAAATAAAATACAAAATACTGGTGCCAGAAAATGTAACAAAATACAATACATGTATTTTGTATTTAAAATATAGGAAATACTTTTTTCTGGATTTTCCGTTTTCTCACAATTTGGTAGCATTCAGGTTTGGGCTATATAATATAATATAATTATATATAATGTACACAAAGCTCTGGTGAACCCCACAAAAAGGAAGAACAGTCACAGACATGTTGTCCACCTGGCCAACTGTAGAATGTATGAAATAATAAAACTAAGAATACTTTCATAATATGCCTTTTAAATAAAATAAATTGGATATTTAATGTTTTTTTTAACAAATGGACATCTACTGTCATAGCCTGGCTAACTGTGAACTATATTATCTGCCAGTAATTGATATGGCATTATGACATTCACATTGAGAAGATACAGCATAACTTGTAATACAGTGAGATTAGATGGTCAGAAGTCTCTTGATAAGGTTATCATGAACATACAAGGTCCCAATCTCCCTCTTCCTATAGCTAGCTACTCGACTGATAACTTGCTAAACACTGGCTATGCACTAGCCTAGACAGCATGCTAGCGTCATTAGCATGTTGGCATCGATCGATAGCTTGATATTATAACCATCACCATGTATATCGACAGCATGCTAGCATCATTAGCATGTTAGCATAAATCGCTAGCTTGATATAATAACCATCACCATGTATATAGACAGCATGCTAGCGTATATAGACAGCGTATATAGACAGCATGTTAGCATAAATTGCTAGCTTGATATTATACCCATCACCATGTATATAGACAGCATGCTAGCATCATTGACACTTGGACAAATCATTGGACAAAACTCGGTGTCCGGAATATAGTATTACAGAAGGTAAAAACAAATATATTTACTTAACCAGGCTGTTTATCTTCATATGAAATTATGTGTTCACATCAAGTGTGGTGTGACATGATATATGTCATTGAAGCTGGTGGCTAATAGCTAACTAGCTCATACAAATGTAGGTTAAGATGCAAGCTAGCAAGCAGTTAACTTCGTCAATTAAGGGGCATTTTCTCTGGTAGAACGTCAAATGTATTGCTTCGCTAAGTGTGTTTCAATGTTATTCAGATGGCCAAAGTTAAATGGTTTTGCTTTTCGGAAGTGAATTATTGTCTGCAATATAGCTAATATAGCTAACGTTCAATGTTGGCTAACGTTAAAAATCAGTCAATATGCCTGGTGAACACTGGTGTCCAAACCGGCCGAACATATTTAATTACAGGCCAAAATTATAAATAGCCTTTTTGTATTTCAGTACATTTCTTTGAGAATATGTATGCCACATTATTTTGCAATCACAGATGTGACTATCCACCATGACAGGACAGAAAAGTGTTGCTGCATTACCAGATTTTTCATCTTCTTTTGCAGCACTGCTGTTTTATTTATTTTTATTTGTTGAAACCTTCCTCTGATGCAGGGAATTCCTTTATTTCCCTAGTCTGAATAGACTAATTTGTGTTTATTGTTTAATTAAGACTGAATTGTACACTAAAAAAAATTCTCTTATGTGAGTAGATGGTAGAAAATGCCTTGCTCATGAAACCTGAAGGTGAGGATGTCCTCGAAGAGTACAAGTCCGAAAATTCACTGAAGCACCGCACCCGTAGACAGCTTGTCAACATATTGGCTAGCCATATGACGGAAATGCATGGGTAAGTGTTTCTTCAATAAATTGTAGAATTTTAAACCATTTCAGACTGAAAGGGTTTATATTAAGAAGGAATGTAATTCATTTTCAGAATGCATGGCAGGGAAGTAACAAAGGTGGTTCCCAATAGTTATTAGGGGGCATTTCAATTTCATGTTTTCTTTTATATACTTTGGTCGAAAGGAGGATTCCTTCCCGTAACCAGAAGGAGAAGTTTGCCCTGGGAATCATTACACTCTTTCCTTCGCTGAAGGATCCCTTTTCTCCAAAGGGGTATGTAAGTTTTAAAAAAGGATTACTTCCACAATACACACCAGTTTTACAGACTAGAGTTTTGCACAAAAACTCTGTTTTCTTCAAAACATCAAAAGACATACAAACACACAAAAGATTCAATATATTGATTTGATTGGCATTGTTATGAAGTCATACATTCACAATCCCATAATTGCCTTTTTATATAAGATCAATGAGTGACCTTTGTAATTTGATATTTTTTAAATAACTTAACAGGAGCACTTCTATGATGGGGAAAAATGAACAGGATATTTAGCATGGCGCCTCAAGACCATGTCCAGGAATAAATACCAACGGCCAGTCAAGGCAGCCACAGAGCCTTAAGCACAGGGACCAAACCGCCGAACATCAGCAGCCACAGAGCCTCAAACACAGGGACCAAACCGCCGAACATCAGCAGCCACAGAGCCTCAAACACAGGGACCAAACCGCTGAACATCAGCAGCCACAGAGCCTCAAACACAGGGACCAAACCGCCGAACATCAGCAGCCACAGAGCCTCAAGCACAGGGACCAAACCGCTGAACATCAGCAGCCACAGAGCCTCAAGCACAGGGACCAAACCGCCGAACATCAGCAGCCACAGAGCCTCAAGCACAGGGACCAAACCGCTGAACATCAGCAGCCACAGAGCCTCAGGCACAGGGACCAAACCGCCGAACATCAGCAGCCACAGAGCCTCAAGCACAGGGACCAAACCGCCGAACATCAGCAGCCACAGAGCCTCAAACACAGGGACCAAACCGCTGAACATCAGCAGCCACAGAGCATCAAGCACAGGGACCAAACCGCTGAACATCAGCAGCCACAGAGCCTCAAGCACAGGGACCAAACCGCTGAACATCAGCAGCCACAGAGCCTCAAGCACAGGGACCAAACCGCCGAACATCAGCAGCCACAGAGCCTCAAACACAGGGACCAAACCGCTGAACATCAGCAGCCACAGAGCATCAAGCACAGGGACCAAACCGCTGAACATCAGCAGCCACAGAGCCTCAAGCACAGGGACCAAACCGCCGAACATCAGCAGCCACAGAGCCTCAGCAGCTTGATGGCGATGCCTGTAGGGAGGCTATATCATTTCCTGTTCACTCTCCTGATGAAACGAATGTTTCAGAAGATGAAGATGACCTTGCAACATCACCAGTACCTAGTGCATGACCTGCAGAGAACCACAGATGTCTTAAAAACATTTCCATGATTTTTAGATGTCAAAGGACGAGTGAGTTGTGCTTATCTTTTATTTAAACTCTCGTCCTTCATTTGGTTGGATGTAAGTAGTTAACCGTGCACACACCATTTGCTTGATTTTCTTCTCTTTTTTTGCATCTATGTATGATCAACAGCTGAATCAAGACTTCCTGCTGCTGTTTGGTGCTGAAACAGCTTCCAAGATGCTTGAGAAGTGAGATACAGCATTCAAGCCCAAGGTTATCAAAGAGGCCAAACACCTGACTCAGTCAACTGAGCTGTGCCGACTTCTGACAGCTGCTGAAAACCTTTCAGAGAACGATCACACCAGTAAGCTACATGATATCCTTGCTTTATTTAATAAATGGCTGATGCTATTAACTTTGTGTCTTCCAAGTACATACTAATGACTTGTTTTGTCTCATTTACTCCTGGTAGACTGGGACAGTGACATGGCTTCTCTGCTTCTCCATCTCTTGCCACCCACAGCTGGACGGAAGAGGATCAAAATAAGTCCCAGTGATGCAGTGTGCAAAATGTTACTCTTTCACAAGGTATGTATCATCTGTTTAAATCCCACAAGCCAGTTTTTCAGTTATATTAACTCAATTAAAAAGAGATTTTAAGTTTGCAAAAAAGGACTCATCTGAATGTCTCAATATTGCAAACTTTACAACAATTCCTCAACAGCGAGGACTTTTTGGACACACACAAGAGCAACTCAACTCTTCTTTTGTCTAACAGACCCACGTATGCAGTGAGCAGTTGAAAACTTGCTAACTCATCCCTCTCCTACGCT
Organism: Melanostigma gelatinosum; assembly: GCF_949748355.1. Taxonomy (NCBI): domain Eukaryota; kingdom Metazoa; phylum Chordata; class Actinopteri; order Perciformes; family Zoarcidae; genus Melanostigma; species Melanostigma gelatinosum. Next base: position 20,299,181 of record NC_136648.1, on the reverse strand, counting down.
ACTTTAAAGTGATAATTCAGATTCTTACGCACACTCCCAGTGAAGCTCACATTTTTGCAACACGTGGGCAGGTGACTGGTCAAACTGGAGGATCTCTTAAACTCTCATGGAACAAGTACCACTGCATGGCTCAGATCCTGAGCTTCCACTCTAAGGTGTTCATGTTATTCTGTTTTCAGTCATGCTGCAGCATTGTTGAACACCTGCAGGGAAGTGAGGCTGAACAACCATACATCCTTGCTGTTGGCCGAACCAAAAACAGAATTGATGCCTTCTACATCGTTGTGGACAAACAGCTCATCCCCTGCCAGCTCGTTGGGTGCTTTTGATGAACTGTTTCAATCCCACTACGTGTTCAACCTGTCTTATGATGAAACCCTGGTCCAGCTCTTCACTTTCGTGCCGACAACAGTCTACAACATCGATGTTACAACAACAGATGAGTCTCCAAGAGTCCGTGAGTTCCGGGCAAAAGTCTTACACGTGGTTTAAAAATGCTGAAGTGTTTCATTTGTCAAGCTGTACATGCGGCCTGCCAGGACTTGATAACCCATTTAAGAATGGATCACAGTTTCTATCCTAAAAATCTAAATCAGCTCCAGATTTTCATTGGTTCATTTTCAGTGAATTTGTATTTATTATTACTTTTGTCAGTTTCAAGTTATTTCAGTGACCATTGTGGGTTTTTCTTTCTTTAATGGAATGGTACCAACAATTTTGTGCACGTGTGTATGTAGTTAAGTTGTGCCCATGGTGCTTGGAAGAGATTTTCTGAATAAAAAGAAGCGTCAGGATCCCTGTCTGACCCATTGTGTGTTTACCTCTGTTTCCCCCCCCAATCTCCTCTCCTCATGTGTCTGTCATTCCCCTGTTTGTTTTGTTATGCCATGTGCTTGGTGTTTTCTCGGACCTGCCTCCAGACTCCTCCCACTGCTACCGCCCTGATGGATGCACAGCTGCGGACAATCTGGCTCGTTACCCGGCAGCATATCAGCCCTGGTCTTGCAGGCCTGTGTTGTCAGTCTGTATTGTCTTCTGCCTCGGTAGCGGCCGCTGTTTCGTGAGTTGAACCCCATGGTATCTTCCTGTGCTAATCTCTCTCCTCTCTGCTACGGGTGTAGAGTACTGGGCGATCTACGAACTCTCCGGTGTCGAGCCACGGGACATCACACCGTCGATCTGTCAACTCTCCGGTGTCGAGCCACGGGACTCACACCAGCAACCCACCTGTCTAAAATAAACCTGTTTCATCGGAGTCTGTCTCCTGTGGTCTGCTTTTGGGTCCTACCCGTGAACTCCCGTGACAAGAAGTGTATCAATGATTTGTTGTGGTTCACTGTTGTCTTCAGGGTGAAAACATTTGACCTTATGTAAGTACAGATACACAATTTAGTGTTAAAAATACACTTTCACATGTCATTAAACAACACTGCCAGTGTTAGAAATCAACACTCCTAGTGAAAGGAAACAACACAATTTAGTGTAAAAAATACACTGTCATGTGTCATAAAACAACACTGTGAGTGTTGAATATTTAACACCATTAAAGAGTTCAAATATCAACACTATCCAAAGTGTTAATTTAACTCGGAACCAGTGAGGATTATATAAACACCAGCAAAGTGTTAAAATTAACACTATGCGAGTTCAATTCACACTTCTGATTTTGTCCCTGCAGGGACAAAAACAAATTACAATAAAGACAATCAATATGAGAAAAACGGTACACAGAATGTGAAAAAAAATCAAAAAGATGGATCGAGGGTGTCAAGCAGCTTCCGCAAAACAGCGAGAGCCTGAGCCACACAACCTTCTCTTCACTAAGAACCGTGGAGAGACGGACCAGAGGAGGCTGGATGTCCTGGAGGATGGAGAGACGGACCAGAGGAGGCTGGATGTCCTGGAGGATGGAGAGACGGACCAGAGGAGGCTGGATGTCCTGGAGGATGGAGAGACGGGCCAGAGGAGGCTGGATGTCCTGGAGGATGGAGAGACGGACCAGAGGACGCTGGATGTCCTGGAGGATGGAGAGACGGACCAGAGGACGCTGGATCTCCTGGAGGATGGAGAGACGGGCCAGAGGACGCTGGATCTCCTGGAGGATGGAGAGACGGACCAGAGGACGCTGGATCTCCTGGAGGATGGAGAGACGGACCAGAGGACGCTGGATCTCCTGGAGGATGGAGAGACGGACCAGAGGGGGCTGGATGTCCTGGAGGATGGAGAGACGGACCAGAGGGGGCTGGATGTCCTGGAGGATGGAGAGACGGACCAGAGGGGGCTGGATGTCCTGGAGGATGGAGAGACGGACCAGAGGGGGCTGGATGTCCTGGAGGATGGAGATCCAAACATGTGGAATGACAGGAGAGCTAGGAGTGTGTACACACAACATCTGATGCCTGCACTCTCCGTCCTGACAGAGGGATCCCTCCCTCATCCTCCATTTGTTTTTCTTCTTCTGTGGTGTTAACGTCCAAAATAAATTCTAACTCTAACCCCGGCCAATACAGAAACAGTGTCTCATGAGTCTTGTTCACATCATGACTGGACCATCTGTCCAGTCAGTGTTTTCTCTCTGAGTGTTATCTCAGACATCACCAGTTGTTTGCGTACTGCAAAATGCAACCGGACGCAGTACATCCTGGTATTTGTGGCAAACTGTATTTGATATACTATGTATTAGGACATACTAGATATTTTTCTGGTATCAATATTTTGGAGGTATGGTTATTGGAACACACATGCATAAACCTTCACTAAACCACTGAACTGGTCAGTGTTTAGGAAAAAAATGCAACACAAATGAGCTTTTATGTTGGTGGTTTGGGAGTTGACCAACAAATCCACTAAAAGAGGAGATGATGGTTTCCACAACCAAGTATGTATTAGAATGAGCAGAGACGGGTTGTGGAATGTTTACAACTCATATCTGTACTGAATGGTAACAGAGCACTGAAAGATCAAATAAAAATACTTCTAGTATAAATCAAATAAAAAACATAGAACAGTGGCAGCTGGTGGAACATTTTCTTCGCATGTACTGCTTCCCTTTCCTGCTAGTCTGCTGTCTGATTGTGAGGTCAGGCTGATCTGGGATCAGCTCTTTGGCCTGAAGTGTCTCCGCCAAAGGTGTCCTCTCAAACGGGTCTTGTAGGAGTAGTGCTCGCGCGCTCGCCTGATTGACTAAATTGTACTTCATTCATTTATATTATTCAGCATTTATTCATTCATGGTGCCAAATTCGTTTGGCACCAAGCTGCGCGTTCTGAGACGTGCACACAGGCAGAGACGACAAGCTGACAGGCGGACGAGCAGGAAAAGCTTATCTTTTGCGCATATATCACATTTATTTATTATTATTATTATTATTATTTCTGTGTGTGGCTCAAGGTGGGGCCAGGCCCCATGGCCCTCTATTGGCCAGCCGTCACTGTAAGATAAAATAATTAATATTTCTCTCTTTCTGTCTTGACCACGCACTCACGCACACGCGCACACGCGCGTCACTAAATGCCATGGCAACAGACGCGACCGAGGTTACATAAGGCCTCAGAACTTGTTGTCGTTCACTCTGCATTTGGACCTGAGTGGAACAACTCTTGAGCTGAACCTCTTGGACATCCATACCGTGGAGAGCTGACTCTTTGAGTTTTGAACTTCTTGAGAAAAGCTACTTGATACCAAACTTGTTGGAGAACTGAACTACTGGACAGAAGCGCCTGGAAAAGACCTCCAGCTGTCTGACGATGGGCCCACGGATGCCGGTGGACTGGTCGTGGTACATGAGCATCGCGGACCTTGCAGGTAAGATAACTGAGATTTATTTTAGCATTTTTACGTTTGATACATCCCCTTAAATCTTTAAAAGTGTTCTCAGTTCAGAAATCAGTGAAGCTTTTTGAGTTTAAAGGTGAACAGTTGACACTATATTATCAGGCCTGTTGGAAACAGACACTTAGTCGATCGTCGTGTAAAATGATTATTTAAAAACACTGTTATTTTGGTTATTTTAACATTAAAATGTCTATTTCTGAAAATAGAACGTTTTCATACAATGCTAAATTAATGCTTAAGTTGGGCACCATGGTAACGTACGTCAAGCCTTAACCATGTAATCGTAATCAAACGCTCGTTGCTGTGGTATTTTATTTTGGAGGGACAAGAGAGCGATCTGTTAAGTAGCTAACTGTACGGGACTGCATCTGCGCGTGCTGCGTCCAGCACGACACCATCTGCACTATGTTTGATATTATTGTTAACATATTAAAAGGCACAGCCTCTTGTGTGTTGGTGACACTTGTAGTGCAGTCATAGTTAGTTCATAGATGTCGTTTTTTCTAATTGAATCTTTGATTATTGCTCAATGTAATCCAGAAGTATTTCATGTTATGAGAAATCCTTACAGTTTTAATTTTCCCCTCTCAGCGCATGTGAACCCCTTCGCCTTCATACCAGCACTTCCTCCACCAGACCCTCCTGCACCAGAACCGATCATCGGGATCTTCATGCTCTTCCCCATCGACGAGGGAGTGGAAGGTGAGTTCCAGGATGGTGATGATCAGCTCTTCCCTGAAGGTCAGTGGCCTTGGCACATTGCTGACGAGGAGGAGGGAGGCGTCAGGTATGTAGAAGAGGAAGAGGAAGAGGAAGAGGAAGAAGAAGACGAAGAAGAAGAGGAAGAGGAAGAGGATCGCACGGAGCAGGTAAGTCTGAAGAGGCAGAGGAACGGTGAAGACGACCAAGACGACGCAGCAGCCTCCACTTCAGGCATCGGTCCCTCCACAAAGAAGAGCCGGACAGATGACGACACACAGTCCCCCTCACACAGAAGATACTGGCAGCCGGCTGAAGACAGTGACTCGGATTGAGACCGGCAGCCTGTTTGTTGCTGGATTGTAAAACCTTTGTGTCTGGTAGGACTGATAAAGCACCAGACAGCCTTCCCTTGCGTCTGGCGGGGTTGGTGATAGGTAGCATCCTGCAGCAGGGCTTTTAAATATCTCTTTCATGGATTTTTCTTTTGACTCATTGTTGATGCTTGGAGAAGATGCGACGGCTGCTTCGTGGTCCCTCTCCCGCTGGCCATGGTCTCTCCCTCCCTTTTGGTGTGGAGCATCCTGAAGAGGCTCCGCCCCCGGTCTTCCAGGGGTCAGAAGAGTCCACCAAGAGGAGCAGGGAAGAGGACCGCACGGAGCAGGTAAGTGTGAAGAGGCAGAGGAACGGTGAGGACGACCAAGAGGACGCAGCAGCCTCCACTTAAGGCCTCATCTTCCCCTCACACAGAAGATACTGGCAGTCGGCTGAAGACAGCGACTCGGGTTGAGACCGACAGCCTGTTTGCTGCAGGATTGTGAAACCTTTGTGTCTGGTCGGACTGATAAAGCACCAGACAGCCTTCCCTTGCGTCTGGCGGGGTTGGCGATAGGTAGCATCCTGCAGCAGGGCTTTTAAATATCTCTTCCATGGATTTTCCTTTTGAGTAACAGTCGATGCTAGATGCAGAAACTTGAGGTAAGTTAACAGTGAATGCCTGTTATTCTGTTGTGTATTTTTATTTATAAAGTCTAGATGTCTTTACCAGACAAAGGTAAGTCAACATTTAATAACAACATTAACACAGTTAATTAACAGTTGTTCAAAGATTGTTCATTTTACTCACGCTCTCTTTTTATAGTTGGGTGAAGGTGGCTGAACCAGACAGCGGTATGGTAAAAATGACTAACGTTGAGAATAAGTCTTTTACTCAGGTATCGATGGCTGTAACACAGGACGCAACATCCAGGATCTCCTAGACAACACAGGACCAGATGAGAAGGATGGAGAACCACAGGACCACCACAGGACCAGATGAGAAGGATGGAGAACCAGATGAGAAGGATGGAGAACCAGATGAGAAGGATGGAGAACCAGATGGAGAGCGGCGGTCTCCTTTCGTTCAGTGGGCTGAGTAAGTATCCCTCACTAAGACTACAGAAGTATTAGTAATAAGATTCCATCATTGGAGGCCAGATTCAACACAACAATGTTGAGGTCGTATAGTTGAGTTCAAAGTATTCATCTCTTGTGTTTGTGTCTCACAGGGCAGGACTCCTCCGTGCTTTTGTCCCACTCCTGGAGCAGCTGAGAGTGGACGTCTTCCAAACCATCATCCCAGGAAGACCCAGACCCACCACAGACCACTGAACCACTCTCAGCACTCCAGTGAGTCCGAGACCCAGCGAGTACGGTGACGTCCTCCCCGCCCCTCCCCCCTCGGCACCACCCGCTCCACCCACCAGCCGAGAGGACGAGGGGCGTCCCGTCCCCACCGGCACAGAGGACGTAGTTTGTCTCCGTCTGCTTCTTCTGTGCTGGTGGGTTTGGGAAGCTCCTCACACACACACAGGAAGCCGTCAGCAGCTCTTTGCATCTGCTCACAAGTCAAGAAGGAGACAGATGCATTTGTCACATAGAACACAGCATGTTCATGTAAACTGTTTGTACTGTATGTATACTGTTTATTTACAGAGTAGCACAATACAAATAAATGTTTGATAAACTTTCTAAATATGTCTTTGTATTGGAAACAATATGATATTTTTAATGTGATTCAAAAATCTGCCAATGTATGACAATTAACATACAATACATATCGTGCAAGTGATAATTTAATATCTTTTTGATTTTCATTTGACTCAAAGGCATTACTGTTGGTACTGTTAAGTATTGATAATCATAATATTAGATGTTGATATAAATAAAATGGTGAAAGCTTTAGATTACGGCCGGCAACGTGCAGCATTATTCTTCCCAATTGAATTCAAACTAAACCATAAATACTTGAAATCTTTACTGATAACATGAAACGTAATGATACATACTTGTAGCTGCAAGGGAACAAGATGTGATGTTAATGAATAAGGGGGAAACAATGTGGGAACTTAATGAATTATTATCATTATTATCACTTTTTACAACACTGCTGTAGTTCATTTCAAAATGATCAAATAGAACTGACCAACACTGGAGAGCCACAGATGTTAACAAAATAAGGAACGACATAGAAAATAACTTCAAGGTACATTTGTGTTTTTGCAACAAACAGAGATAGAGGGACAAGAGTACTGTCAGGTACATACTGCTCGTTAGTAGGCAGTCAAAAGAACACATTCCCCATTACTCAAATTCTGAGAGAGTTCAGTGACAAAATTGATAACCTGCAAGTTCAACGTCAATCGTTGTGCTGTCCTCGATGCAGCAGTTCGGGGGTTCAGACGGCTCTCCTATCGCCCAAATAAAAAGATGAGTTTCTCCTCATACTATACCATAACTTTTCTTCAACACAATATACTGTGACTTTAATTACCTTTTTCGACGTACATAAAATTCCTCTTTTATGCAATTACTTTTTTATCACTCTTTTCTACACACTATACTATGTTTTACGCCATACTATACTATTACCTTTTTAGGACTTTTCGACTTAATATACTATGACTTGTTCATGATGTTTTTGACGTAGTTAGAATTTATTTCTTGACTTTTTCAACATACTTTTCTGACTTTTCATGGCCTTTTTTCGACATAGTATACTGTGACTTTTTTGAAATACCATCTCTTGTTCTACATCTTTTTTATAGCACACTACATTATGACTTTTTGTGTAACCTACCATGCTATGTTGGACATAGAATAAAGAAAACTGAAGGACTCACCAAATAAAAAACCCACAAAATAAGACATTTATTCAGTACGCAGCAGTCAGTCAGTACAAACGTCTTCATTCCTCAGTAGCTCAAGTCCTGTTTGAACAGTAATCACAATCAGGAAAACTACTACTTCTTTGAAAATCAAAACATTTTCAAGACTGCTGGTTTCAGCATCTTTCCAGGCAGAACACTGGAGCTGCATCTCAATCAACGCTTGGTGAGTGTCATACAAAACCTACCTCTACAGTGTAAAAACAAAAACATTTCCACAATATCAACAAAAACAAACATATATATACATGTTCCAATTCCATCAACATTTTAAAGTGAGCCTGCTAGATTGTCACACTGTGCTACCGTATAAATGAATTAAAAATCTCATATTGATTTCAAATCTATTACTAACGCACGTATGTTGATGTTGACACTAATTGAATCATTTATTGCAAGCAGCAGGGCTAAAGTTCAGCAGAAAATCTGAAAAAAGTGTTCTGATATAATAAAGAATGTAAGACATTCGATCTTTCATGTTGGATTATGGGATGCCAATTAGTGATGACAATCTGCAGGGGGCACCATACTGCGTTTATGAATGAATCCTTCAATATGATCTGTGTCCTCTCTAAGCAAGCTAAGATTCTTGGTAAACATGACTTGGTTTTCATCTTGCGTTGCTAATGTCTTTAATATTCGTATCGTATCTGTAGCTTCGACAATTAAGAGAAGATCTTAGTGGTAAAATGTTTTTGGTAAAATCCAGCCAGTTCTTTTTTTGGCTTTTCAGTGGCCTGAAAAACAAATGGAGGAAACGTGATGCTGTGATTGGTTGACTTTGCTGGGAGCAAGTCATTTACATATAGTGAATTTACATCAAACATATTACAAGAAGACGGATACCAATATCTGACATCAAAAGGGTCACTCAAACAAAAAGAACCATCTCATGACACGTACAGCATCTTTTTCAAATGGTTCAAATTGTGCTCATACTTTAAATGTAAGTCTGGTGATAGTCAATACTTTTTTAACGTTGTTAACAAATATTTAAAGTCCAAAACCAACAAATAACTGATCCAACGCAATAAGTATTTAGTGTGTATCCAACGCCTGATATTCCTCTCTACCATAGAGCTCCAATATTTCCACGAACATATCAATGAGCACACTGTTGCTCTAGGGCACATATTTGTTCGTTACAATGAACATGCGCACTCCAGTTTATTTTGACACCGTCCTGCTGCCATTAGAGCACTAATTGTGTATTAATCCACCACTGGAAAAGTAGTGTGATTGAATTTCTTCACTGTAGCTCCTCTACAGTGTAATGTCACAGATCAGTGTAAAATAATACAAATCTGAATATAAGAAGTTGCAGACTCAGGCTGTCTGAGTCTATCTTTATCATGTTTTATGTACCAGTGATCTGAATATTGAATAAATAAATAAAAAATCTCCTTTACATTGCAGTAGAACAACTGATGTTGGATTATTGGTGTGTGAGATAGAGTATGTGAGCTTTCATTCAACACTGTTGTATCGATTTTTATTGAGAAATCGAGGTTGTGAATATCAATATGCAGAATTTACCCAAAGACAGTCCTGTACATTCTGTAAAGGTCAAATATATCCGTGTAGAGTTTTTATGCAGATGAAGTACAATATAGAAGATAAATATGTATATATACAGGCATATTAGACATATGTATCGTCTTTGAACTGTTTATTGTGCTGATGCAGAACCTTTTACATTTGTAGTGAGTCCTCGGAGGTGATGTCAAACAGAAAGAACTTTGTGTTTTTTTTGTCAAGTTTATTTCCACTGCAGAGTTAGTTCATTATCAGAGACAGTCTGCGAGGCTAAAACCATCAAATGAGAAGATTATTACTCATAATAATCAGAGGTACGTTCAGAGCATCTTTAGCAAGGCTTACAATCTACTCCAATCACTTCTAGTTTAGGTCCATCCAAAGTGAAAGAATACCCGTTCCAACACCACCAAACTGTGAGGAGCCGTCAGTGAACTTCAATCAGTACCATGTGAACATGTCATCATTAATCATATACTCAGAGATGGGCAAAGATACATCAAAATGTATTTTGATACAAAATACAAAATACCCCTCAAATAAATGTATCAAAATAAAATACAAAATACTGGTGCCAGAAAATGTAACAAAATACAATACATGTATTTTGTATTTAAAATATAGGAAATACTTTTTTCTGGATTTTCCGTTTTCTCACAATTTGGTATAGCAGAGCATTCAGGTTTGGGCTATATACTATAATGTAATTATATATAATGTACACAAAGCTCTGGTGAACCCCACAAAAAGGAAGAACAGTCACAGACATGTTGTCCACCTGGCCAACTGTAGAATGTATGAAATAATACAACTAAGAATACTTTCATAATATGCCTTTTAAATAAAATAAATTGGATATTTAATGTTTTTTTTTAACAAATGGACATCTACTGTCATAGCCTGGCTAACTGTGAACTATATTATCTGCCAGTAATTGATATGGCATTATGACATTCACATTGAGAAGATACAGCATAACTTGTAATACAGTGAGATTAGATGGTCAGAAGTCTCTTGATAAGGTTATCATGAACATACAAGGTCCCAATCTCCCTCTTCCTATAGCTAGCTACTCGACTGATAACTTGCTAAACACTGGCTATGCACTAGCCTAGACAGCATGCTAGCGTCATTAGCATGTTGGCATCGATCGATAGCTTGATATTATAACCATCACCATGTATATCGACAGCATGCTAGCATCATTAGCATGTTAGCATAAATCGCTAGCTTGATATAATAACCATCACCATGTATATAGACAGCATGCTAGCGTATATAGACAGCGTATATAGACAGCATGTTAGCATAAATTGCTAGCTTGATATTATACCCATCACCATGTATATAGACAGCATGCTAGCATCATTGACACTTGGACAAATCATTGGACAAAACTCGGTGTCCGGAATATAGTATTACAGAAGGTAAAAACAAATATATTTACTTAACCAGGCTGTTTATCTTCATATGAAATTATGTGTTCACATCAAGTGTGGTGTGACATGATATATGTCATTGAAGCTGGTGGCTAATAGCTAACTAGCTCATACAAATGTAGGTTAAGATGCAAGCTAGCAAGCAGTTAACTTCGTCAATTAAGGGGCATTTTCTCTGGTAGAACGTCAAATGTATTGCTTCGCTAAGTGTGTTTCAATGTTATTCAGATGGCCAAAGTTAAATGGTTTTGCTTTTCGGAAGTGAATTATTGTCTGCAATATAGCTAATATAGCTAACGTTCAATGTTGGCTAACGTTAAAAATCAGTCAATATGCCTGGTGAACACTGGTGTCCAAACCGGCCGAACATATTTAATTACAGGCCAAAATTATAAATAGCCTTTTTGTATTTCAGTACATTTCTTTGAGAATATGTATGCCACATTATTTTGCAATCACAGATGTGACTATCCACCATGACAGGACAGAAAAGTGTTGCTGCATTACCAGATTTTTCATCTTCTTTTGCAGCACTGCTGTTTTATTTATTTTTATTTGTTGAAACCTTCCTCTGATGCAGGGAATTCCTTTATTTCCCTAGTCTGAATAGACTAATTTGTGTTTATTGTTTAATTAAGACTGAATTGTACACTAAAAAAAATTCTCTTATGTGAGTAGATGGTAGAAAATGCCTTGCTCATGAAACCTGAAGGTGAGGATGTCCTCGAAGAGTACAAGTCCGAAAATTCACTGAAGCACCGCACCCGTAGACAGCTTGTCAACATATTGGCTAGCCATATGACGGAAATGCATGGGTAAGTGTTTCTTCAATAAATTGTAGAATTTTAAACCATTTCAGACTGAAAGGGTTTATATTAAGAAGGAATGTAATTCATTTTCAGAATGCATGGCAGGGAAGTAACAAAGGTGGTTCCCAATAGTTATTAGGGGGCATTTCAATTTCATGTTTTCTTTTATATACTTTGGTCGAAAGGAGGATTCCTTCCCGTAACCAGAAGGAGAAGTTTGCCCTGGGAATCATTACACTCTTTCCTTCGCTGAAGGATCCCTTTTCTCCAAAGGGGTATGTAAGTTTTTAAAAAGGATTACTTCCACAATACACACCAGTTTTACAGACTAGAGTTTTGCACAAAAACTCTGTTTTCTTCAAAACATCAAAAGACATACAAACACACAAAAGATTCAATATATTGATTTGATTGGCATTGTTATGAAGTCATACATTCACAATCCCATAATTGCCTTTTTATATAAGATCAATGAGTGACCTTTGTAATTTGATATTTTTTAAATAACTTAACAGGAGCACTTCTATGATGGGGAAAAATGAACAGGATATTTAGCATGGCGCCTCAAGACCATGTCCAGGAATAAATACCAACGGCCAGTCAAGGCAGCCACAGAGCCTTAAGCACAGGGACCAAACCGCCGAACATCAGCAGCCACAGAGCCTCAAACACAGGGACCAAACCGCTGAACATCAGCAGCCACAGAGCCTCAAACACAGGGACCAAACCGCCGAACATCAGCAGCCACAGAGCCTCAAGCACAGGGACCAAACCGCTGAACATCAGCAGCCACAGAGCCTCAAGCACAGGGACCAAACCGCCGAACATCAGCAGCCACAGAGCCTCAAGCACAGGGACCAAACCGCTGAACATCAGCAGCCACAGAGCCTCAGGCACAGGGACCAAACCGCCGAACATCAGCAGCCACAGAGCCTCAAGCACAGGGACCAAACCGCTGAACATCAGCAGCCACAGAGCCTCAAGCACAGGGACCAAACCGCTGAACATCAGCAGCCACAGAGCCTCAAGCACAGGGACCAAACCGCTGAACATCAGCAGCCACAGAGCCTCAAGCACAGGGACCAAACCGCCGAACATCAGCAGCCACAGAGCCTCAAACACAGGGACCAAACCGCTGAACATCAGCAGCCACAGAGCATCAAGCACAGGGACCAAACCGCTGAACATCAGCAGCCACAGAGCATCAAGCACAGGGACCAAACCGCTGAACATCAGCAGCCACAGAGCCTCAGCAGCTTGATGGCGATGCCTGTAGGGAGGCTATATCATTTCCTGTTCACTCTCCTGATGAAACGAATGTTTCAGAAGATGAAGATGACCTTGCAACATCACCAGTACCTAGTGCATGACCTGCAGAGAACCACAGATGTCTTAAAAACATTTCCATGATTTTTAGATATCAAAGGACGAGTGAGTTGTGCTTATCTTTTATTTAAACTCCAGTCCTTCATTTGGTTGGATGTAAGTAGTTAACCGTGCACACACCATTTGCTTGATTTTCTTCTCTTTTTTTGCATCTATGTATGATCAACAGCTGAATCAAGACTTCCTGCTGCTGTTTGGTGCTGAAACAGCTTCCAAGATGCTTGAGAAGTGAGATACAGCATTCAAGCCCAAGGTTATCAAAGAGGCCAAACACCTGACTCAGTCAACTGAGCTGTGCCGACTTCTGACAGCTGCTGAAAACCTTTCAGAGAACGATCACACCAGTAAGCTACATGATATCCTTGCTTTATTTAATAAATGGCTGATGCTATTAACTTTGTGTCTTCCAAGTACATACTAATGACTTGTTTTGTCTCATTTACTCCTGGTAGACTGGGACAGTGACATGGCTTCTCTGCTTCTCCATCTCTTGCCACCCACAGCTGGACGGAAGAGGATCAAAATAAGTCCCAGTGATGCAGTGTGCAAAATGTTACTCTTTCACAAGGTATGTATCATCTGTTTAAATCCCACAAGCCAGTTTTTCAGTTATATTAACTCAATTAAAAAGAGATTTTAAGTTTGCAAAAAAGGACTCATCTGAATGTCTCAATATTGCAAACTTTACAACAATTCCTCAACAGCGAGGACTTTTTGGACACACACAAGAGCAACTCAACTCTTCTTTTGTCTAACAGACCCATGCAGTGAGCAGTTGAAAACTTGCTAACTCATCCCTCTCCTACGCTACTTTAAAGTGATAATTCAGATTCTTACGCACACTCCCAGTGAAGCTCACATTTTTGCAACACGTGGGCAGGTGACTGGTCAAACTGGAGGATCTCTTAAACTCTCATGGAACAAGTACCACTGCATGGCTCAGATCCTGAGCTTCCACTCTAAGGTGTTCATGTTATTCTGTTTTCAGTCATGCTGCAGCATCGTTGAACACCTGCAGGGAAGTGAGGCTGAACAACCATACATCCTTGCTGTTGGCCGAACCAAAAACAGAATTGATGCCTTCTACATCGTTGTGGACAAACAGCTCATCCCCTGCCAGCTCGTTGGGTGCTTTTGATGAACTGTTTCAATCCCACTACGTGTTCAACCTGTCTTATGATGAAACCCTGGTCCAGCTCTTCACTTTCGTGCCGACAACAGTCTACAACATCGATGTTACAACAACAGATGAGTCTCCAAGAGTCCGTGAGTTCCGGGCAAAAGTCTTACACGTGGTTTAAAAATGCTGAAGTGTTTCATTTGTCAAGCTGTACATGCGGCCTGCCAGGACTTGATAACCCATTTAAGAATGGATCACAGTTTCTATCCTAAAAATCTAAATCAGCTCCAGATTTTCATTGGTTCATTTTCAGTGAATTTGTATTTATTATTACTTTTGTCAGTTTCAAGTTATTTCAGTGACCATTGTGGGTTTTTCTTTCTTTAATGGAATGGTACCAACAATTTTGTGCACGTGTGTATGTAGTTAAGTTGTGCCCATGGTGCTTGGAAGAGATTTTCTGAATAAAAAGAAGCGTCAGGATCCCTGTCTGACCCATTGTGTGTTTACCTCTGTTTCCCCCCCCAATCTCCTCTCCTCATGTGTCTGTCATTCCCCTGTTTGTTTTGTTATGCCATGTGCTTGGTGTTTTCTCGGACCTGCCTCCAGACTCCTCCCACTGCTACCGCCCTGATGGATGCACAGCTGCGGACAATCTGGCTCGTTACCCGGCAGCATATCAGCCCTGGTCTTGCAGGCCTGTGTTGTCAGTCTGTATTGTCTTCTGCCTCGGTAGCGGCCGCTGTTTCGTGAGTTGAACCCCATGGTATCTTCCTGTGCTAATCTCTCTCCTCTCTGCTACGGGTGTAGAGTACTGGGCGATCTACGAACTCTCCGGTTTCGAGCCACGGGACATCACACCGTCGATCTGTCAACTCTCCGGTGTCGAGCCACGGGACTCACACCAGCAACCCACCTGTCTAAAATAAACCTGTTTCATCGGAGTCTGTCTCCTGTGGTCTGCTTTTGGGTCCTACCCGTGAACTCCCGTGACAAGAAGTGTATCAATGATTTGTTGTGGTTCACTGTTGTCTTCAGGGTGAAAACATTTGACCTTATGTAAGTACAGATACACAATTTAGTGTTAAAAATACACTTTCACATGTCATTAAACAACACTGCCAGTGTTAGAAATCAACACTCCTAGTGAAAGGAAACAACACAATTTAGTGTAAAAAATACACTGTCATGTGTCATAAAACAACACTGTGAGTGTTGAATATTTAACACCATTAAAGAGTTCAAATATCAACACTATCCAAAGTGTTAATTTAACTCGGAACCAGTGAGGATTATATAAACACCAGCAAAGTGTTAAAATTAACACTATGCGAGTTCAATTCACACTTCTGATTTTGTCCCTGCAGGGACAAAAACAAATTACAATAAAGACAATCAATATGAGAAAAACGGTACACAGAATGTGAAAAAAAATCAAAAAGATGGATCGAGGGTGTCAAGCAGCTTCCGCAAAACAGCGAGAGCCTGAGCCACACAACCTTCTCTTCACTAAGAACCGTGGAGAGACGGACCAGAGGAGGCTGGATGTCCTGGAGGATGGAGAGACGGACCAGAGGAGGCTGGATGTCCTGGAGGATGGAGAGACGGACCAGAGGAGGCTGGATGTCCTGGAGGATGGAGAGACGGACCAGAGGGGGCTGGATGTCCTGGAGGATGGAGAGACGGACCAGAGGACGCTGGATGTCTTGGAGGATGGAGAGACGGACCAGAGGGGGCTGGATGTCCTGGAGGATGGAGATCCAAACATATGGAATGACAGGAGAGCTAGGAGTGTGTACACACAACATCTGATGCCTGCACTCTCCGTCCTGACAGAGGGATCCCTCCCTCATCCTCCATTTGTTTTTCTTCTTCTGTGGTGTTAACGTCCAAAATAAATTCTAACTCTAACCCCGGCCAATACAGAAACAGTGTCTCATGAGTCTTGTTCACATCATGACTGGACCATCTGTCCAGTCAGTGTTTTCTCTCTGAGTGTTATCTCAGACATCACCAGTTGTTTGCGTACTGCAAAATGCAACCGGACGCAGTACATCCTGGTATTTGTGGCAAACTGTATTTGATATACTATGTATTAGGACATACTAGATATTTTTCTGGTATCAATATTTTGGAGGTATGGTTATTGGAACACACATGCATAAACCTTCACTAAACCACTGAACTGGTCAGTGTTTAGGAAAAAAATGCAACACAAATGAGCTTTTATGTTGGTGGTTTGGGAGTTGACCAACAAATCCACTAAAAGAGGAGATGATGGTTTCCACAACCAAGTATGTATTAGAATGAGCAGAGACGGGTTGTGGAATGTTTACAACTCATATCTGTACTGAATGGTAACAGAGCACTGAAAGATCAAATAAAAATACTTCTAGTATAAATCAAATAAAAAACATAGAACAGTGGCAGCTGGTGGAACATTTTCTTCGCATGTACTGCTTCCCTTTCCTGCTAGTCTGCTGTCTGATTGTGAGGTCAGGCTGATCTGGGATCAGCTCTTTGGCCTGAAGTGTCTCCGCCAAAGGTGTCCTCTCAAACGGGTCTTGTAGGAGTAGTGCTCGCGCGCTCGCCTGATTGACTAAATTGTACTTCATTCATTTATATTATTCAGCATTTATTCATTCATGGTGCCAAATTCGTTTGGCACCAAGCTGCGCGTTCTGAGACGTGCACACAGGCAGAGACGACAAGCTGACAGGCGGACGAGCAGGAAAAGCTTATCTTTTGCGCATATATCACATTTATTTATTATTATTATTATTATTATTTCTGTGTGTGGCTCAAGGTGGGGCCAGGCCCCATGGCCCTCTATTGGCCAGCCGTCACTGTAAGATAAAATAATTAATATTTCTCTCTTTCTGTCTTGACCACGCACTCACGCACACGCGCACACGCGCGTCACTAAATGCCATGGCAACAGACGCGACCGAGGTTACATAAGGCCTCAGAACTTGTTGTCGTTCACTCTGCATTTGGACCTGAGTGGAACAACTCTTGAGCTGAACCTCTTGGACATCCATACCGTGGAGAGCTGACTCTTTGAGTTTTGAACTTCTTGAGAAAAGCTACTTGATACCAAACTTGTTGGAGAACTGAACTACTGGACAGAAGCGCCTGGAAAAGACCTCCAGCTGTCTGACGATGGGCCCACGGATGCCGGTGGACTGGTCGTGGTACATGAGCATCGCGGACCTTGCAGGTAAGATAACTGAGATTTATTTTAGCATTTTTACGTTTGATACATCCCCTTAAATCTTTAAAAGTGTTCTCAGTTCAGAAATCAGTGAAGCTTTTTGAGTTTAAAGGTGAACAGTTGACACTATATTATCAGGCCTGTTGGAAACAGACACTTAGTCGATCGTCGTGTAAAATGATTATTTAAAAACACTGTTATTTTGGTTATTTTAACATTAAAATGTCTATTTCTGAAAATAGAACGTTTTCATACAATGCTAAATTAATGCTTAAGTTGGGCACCATGGTAACGTACGTCAAGCCTTAACCATGTAATCGTAATCAAACGCTCGTTGCTGTGGTATTTTATTTTGGAGGGACAAGAGAGCGATCTGTTAAGTAGCTAACTGTACGGGACTGCATCTGCGCGTGCTGCGTCCAGCACGACACCATCTGCACTATGTTTGATATTATTGTTAACATATTAAAAGGCACAGCCTCTTGTGTGTTGGTGACACTTGTAGTGCAGTCATAGTTAGTTCATAGATGTCGTTTTTTCTAATTGAATCTTTGATTATTGCTCAATGTAATCCAGAAGTATTTCATGTTATGAGAAATCCTTACAGTTTTAATTTTCCCCTCTCAGCGCATGTGAACCCCTTCGCCTTCATACCAGCACTTCCTCCACCAGACCCTCCTGCACCAGAACCGATCATCGGGATCTTCATGCTCTTCCCCATCGACGAGGGAGTGGAAGGTGAGTTCCAGGATGGTGATGATCAGCTCTTCCCTGAAGGTCAGTGGCCTTGGCACATTGCTGACGAGGAGGAGGGAGGCGTCAGGTATGTAGAAGAGGAAGAGGAAGAGGAAGAGGAAGAAGAAGAGGAAGAAGAAGAGGAAGAGGAAGAGGATCGCACGGAGCAGGTAAGTCTGAAGAGGCAGAGGAACGGTGAAGACGACCAAGACGACGCAGCAGCCTCCACTTCAGGCATCGGTCCCTCCACAAAGAAGAGCCGGACAGATGACGACACACAGTCCCCCTCACACAGAAGATACTGGCAGCCGGCTGAAGACAGTGACTCGGATTGAGACCGGCAGCCTGTTTGTTGCTGGATTGTAAAACCTTTGTGTCTGGCAGGACTGATAAAGCACCAGACAGCCTTCCCTTGCGTCTGGCGGGGTTGGTGATAGGTAGCATCCTGCAGCAGGGCTTTTAAATATCTCTTTCATGGATTTTTCTTTTGACTCATTGTTGATGCTTGGAGAAGATGCGACGGCTGCTTCGTGGTCCCTCTCCCGCTGGCCATGGTCTCTCCCTCCCTTTTGGTGTGGAGCATCCTGAAGAGGCTCCGCCCCCGGTCTTCCAGGGGTCAGAAGAGTCCACCAAGAGGAGCAGGGAAGAGGACCGCACGGAGCAGGTAAGTGTGAAGAGGCAGAGGAACGGTGAGGACGACCAAGAGGACGCAGCAGCCTCCACTTAAGGCCTCATCTTCCCCTCACACAGAAGATACTGGCAGTCGGCTGAAGACAGCGACTCGGGTTGAGACCGACAGCCTGTTTGCTGCAGGATTGTGAAACCTTTGTGTCTGGTCGGACTGATAAAGCACCAGACAGCCTTCCCTTGCGTCTGGCGGGGTTGGCGATAGGTAGCATCCTGCAGCAGGGCTTTTAAATATCTCTTCCATGGATTTTCCTTTTGAGTAACAGTCGATGCTAGATGCAGAAACTTGAGGTAAGTTAACAGTGAATGCCTGTTATTCTGTTGTGTATTTTTATTTATAAAGTCTAGATGTCTTTACCAGACAAAGGTAAGTCAACATTTAATAACAACATTAACACAGTTAATTAACAGTTGTTCAAAGATTGTTCATTTTACTCACGCTCTCTTTTTATAGTTGGGTGAAGGTGGCTGAACCAGACAGCGGTATGGTAAAAATGACTAACGTTGAGAATAAGTCTTTTACTCAGGTATCGATGGCTGTAACACAGGACGCAACATCCAGGATCTCCTAGACAACACAGGACCAGATGAGAAGGATGGAGAACCACAGGACCACCACAGGACCAGATGAGAAGGATGGAGAACCAGATGAGAAGGATGGAGAACCAGATGAGAAGGATGGAGAACCAGATGGAGAGCGGCGGTCTCCTTTCGTTCAGTGGGCTGAGTAAGTATCCCTCACTAAGACTACAGAAGTATTAGTAATAAGATTCCATCATTGGAGGCCAGATTCAACACAACAATGTTGAGGTCGTATAGTTGAGTTCAAAGTATTCATCTCTTGTGTTTGTGTCTCACAGGGCAGGACTCCTCCGTGCTTTTGTCCCACTCCTGGAGCAGCTGAGAGTGGACGTCTTCCAAACCATCATCCCAGGAAGACCCAGACCCACCACAGACCACTGAACCACTCTCAGCACTCCAGTGAGTCCGAGACCCAGCGAGTACGGTGACGTCCTCCCCGCCCCTCCCCCCTCGGCACCACCCGCTCCACCCACCAGCCGAGAGGACGAGGGGCGTCCCGTCCCCACCGGCACAGAGGACGTAGTTTGTCTCCGTCTGCTTCTTCTGTGCTGGTGGGTTTGGGAAGCTCCTCACACACACACAGGAAGCCGTCAGCAGCTCTTTGCATCTGCTCACAAGTCAAGAAGGAGACAGATGCATTTGTCACATAGAACACAGCATGTTCATGTAAACTGTTTGTACTGTATGTATACTGTTTATTTACAGAGTAGCACAATACAAATAAATGTTTGATAAACTTTCTAAATATGTCTTTGTATTGGAAACAATATGATATTTTTAATGTGATTCAAAAATCTGCCAATGTATGACAATTAACATACAATACATATCGTGCAAGTGATAATTTAATATCTTTTTGATTTTCATTTGACTCAAAGGCATTACTGTTGGTACTGTTAAGTGTTGATAATCATAATATTAGATGTTGATATAAATAAAATGGTGAAAGCTTTAGATTACGGCCGGCAACGTGCAGCATTATTCTTCCCAATTGAATTCAAACTAAACCATAAATACTTGAAATCTTTACTGATAACATGAAACGTAATGATACATACTTGTAGCTGCAAGGGAACAAGATGTGATGTTAATGAATAAGGGGGAAACAATGTGGGAACTTAATGAATTATTATCATTATTATCACTTTTTACAACACTGCTGTAGTTCATTTCAAAATGATCAAATAGAACTGACCAACACTGGAGAGCCACAGATGTTAACAAAATAAGGAACGACATAGAAAATAACTTCAAGGTACATTTGTGTTTTTGCAACAAACAGAGATAGAGGGACAAGAGTACTGTCAGGTACATACTGCTCGTTAGTAGGCAGTCAAAAGAACACATTCCCCATTACTCAAATTCTGAGAGAGTTCAGTGACAAAATTGATAACCTGCAAGTTCAACGTCAATCGTTGTGCTGTCCTCGATGCAGCAGTTCGGGGGTTCAGACGGCTCTCCTATCGCCCAAATAAAAAGATGAGTTTCTCCTCATACTATACCATAACTTTTCTTCAACACAATATACTGTGACTTTAATTACCTTTTTCGACGTACATAAAATTCCTCTTTTATGCAATTACTTTTTTATCACTCTTTTCTACACACTATACTATGTTTTACGCCATACTATACTATTACCTTTTTAGGACTTTTCGACTTAATATACTATGACTTGTTCATGATGTTTTTGACGTAGTTAGAATTTATTTCTTGACTTTTTCAACATACTTTTCTGACTTTTCATGGCCTTTTTTCGACATAGTATACTGTGACTTTTTTGAAATACCATCTCTTGTTCTACATCTTTTTTATAGCACACTACATTATGACTTTTTGTGTAACCTACCATGCTATGTTGGACATAGAATAAAGAAAACTGAAGGACTCACCAAATAAAAAACCCACAAAATAAGACATTTATTCAGTACGCAGCAGTCAGTCAGTACAAACGTCTTCATTCCTCAGTAGCTCAAGTCCTGTTTGAACAGTAATCACAATCAGGAAAACTACTACTTCTTTGAAAATCAAAACATTTTCAAGACTGCTGGTTTCAGCATCTTTCCAGGCAGAACACTGGAGCTGCATCTCAATCAACGCTTGGTGAGTGTCATACAAAACCTACCTCTACAGTGTAAAAACAAAAACATTTCCACAATATCAACAAAAACAAACATATATATACATGTTCCAATTCCATCAACATTTTAAAGTGAGCCTGCTAGATTGTCACACTGTGCTACCGTATAAATGAATTAAAAATCTCATATTGATTTCAAATCTATTACTAACGCACGTATGTTGATGTTGACACTAATTTAATCATTTATTGCAAGCAGCAGGGCTAAAGTTCAGCAGAAAATCTGAAAAAAGTGTTCTGATATAATAAAGAATGTAAGACATTCGATCTTTCATGTTGGATTATGGGATGCCAATTAGTGATGACAATCTGCAGGGGGCACCATACTGCGTTTATGAATGAATCCTTCAATATGATCTGTGTCCTCTCTAAGCAAGCTAAGATTCTTGGTAAACATGACTTGGTTTTCATCTTGCGTTGCTAATGTCTTTAATATTCGTATCGTATCTGTAGCTTCGACAATTAAGAGAAGATCTTAGTGGTAAAATGTTTTTGGTAAAATCCAGCCAGTTCTTTTTTTGGCTTTTCAGTGGCCTGAAAAACAAATGGAGGAAACGTGATGCTGTGATTGGTTGACTTTGCTGGGAGCAAGTCATTTACATATCGTGTATTTACATCTAACATATTACAAGAAGACGGATACCAATATCTGACATCAAAAGGGTCACTCAAACAAAAAGAACCATCTCATGACACGTACAGCATCTTTTTCAAATGGTTCAAATTGTGCTCATACTTTAAATGTAAGTCTGGTGATAGTCAATACTTTTTTAACGTTGTTAACAAATATTTAAAGTCCAAAACCAACAAATAACTGATCCAACGCAATAAGTATTTAGTGTGTATCCAACGCCTGATATTCCTCTCTACCATAGAGCTCCAATATTTCCACGAACATATCAATGAGCACACTGTTGCTCTAGGGCACATATTTGTTCGTTACAATGAACATGCGCACTCCAGTTTATTTTGACACCGTCCTGCTGCCATTAGAGCACTAATTGTGTATTAATCCACCACTGGAAAAGTAGTGTGATTGAATTTCTTCACTGTAGCTCCTCTACAGTGTAATGTCACAGATCAGTGTAAAATAATACAAATCTGAATATAAGAATATATTCTCTACATATGCACAATCAAAGACCTTCAGCAGATAATGTCTCAATTCCCGAAAACCAAGACCAGGGTAAACCAGACTCGCTTAGACAGCCAGAGACCAAAAGGAAATTCAAATTCCCCAAAAACAAACTGGCTGCAATTAGCCAGGCCATTCGTACAGGGATGGCCAAAACAGGAAAGAAGACTCTCAAGGTGGTTGTCTATGAGGAAGAGGAGGAGAATGCATCGTACAGCAGGCCAGTGAAGGAGACCAAGAAGCCAACAAAAGAATCCAAGAGGTTTGGCACCAACAGCACCAAACAATTCAACTTGGCTAAAGGCAAAACCTGTGACAGAGACATCAAGGTCTCCCCTTCCATCGATACCAGACACTCAAAGTCACAGAGCCGGGTAGATGAGCTCTGCAGGGGTACGTTAGACTCTATTGACAGTCTAGAAGAGTCAATTAAACAGTTGGAGATCAGTGTGGACAGTATGTCTGGCCCTTCTTCTCCCTCCAGCATTGCGTCCTCACCTCCTCAGTCCCCTGACTCCTCCTTTGACTCCAGTGACAGAGCTCAGCTTCAAGGCAAAGTCAAACGAGAGAGAGTGAGAAGCCCGTCCAAGAGGCCAGCGTCTCAGATCCTAAAGGGCCCAAATCCACCTCAGAGTAAGAAGGTCAAGCCACAACCTCTTCACGACTCAGGGAAAACCTCCACCAAGAAACAGGTCTGATGTTCCTCTGGCTGCAGAGCTCGCTTGCTTCAGTGATGCTGGGCTGGTGATGGGCTCTGACTCTCTGACTCTACGCATTATGTGTTCTTTAACCGTTCTGTTATAGCCAGGGGTCATTTTGTTTCTTCAAGCAAAGTACGTGGTAATTGGTACCAGAACGGACAAACTGACGTGTACTAGTTTGTTGGTGTAGCCTGAAAGTTAATGTATTTCCGACAAAGAACGGTTTCCATTTTATTAGTTATCATCTACTCATTCAAAACAGACCAGTTATGGTTCAATAACAAAGGCAGGAAACCAGATTTCACTGTCTCAGCACCACTAAATAGGACAATGGCTGTGAATAACTACAGTAAATGTGTGCTCAGACACACATTTTTACAGATGGACTGTCTGTGTTTGCCACAATGGAACCACCTGTACTTACCAGGAGCTTCAGTTCTATTTCTCATTATCGTGTACGTCCTTCACTTCCATGAATTGCTGCCTCGTGATAAAGCGGAATCTTTTGCTTTTCAGCTGATGCATATCTTTTTTTGCTCCGTTTGCCAAACACAAATTTCCCGTCTGCTTTGCATCCAATCACGTCTTTGACCGTGCTGCTTAATATCATCTAATATTGTCTATATCTCGAAGATGCCGTACTGTTTTCCCATTTCAACCAGCATTGATGCTTGATATACCCCTTTACATGCAGTAAAGACTACTCAAATGTACATTTGCCCTCCTGCTACTGTGGTTGAATAACTTGCAATACAATGATGCCCTAATTGACCTTAATTTGCTGCTTTAATCTGATGCTTTTGACAGTTTTTTTTAGTGTTGTAGCTGCTATCGTACAGATGCAGTGTCTCCTACATGCCAGTCTGGCCAAACTAACCTTTTCTCCATGTATCTTCTTGCTAGACCTCCAGCAGCAGCTCCAGCTCTTCTGCCCAGCGATCCCACACCAAACCCCGGCAATCTTCTTCCTCTAGCTCACCAGAGAAGATGCCCAAGGGCCAGCAGCAGCAGTCCCCCCAGAAGCAGCCCAGCCAGGTAAATGACCTCTGACAGACCTGAGCACAGCAGCTCTGAGTCAGCACAGACTGAAGGGGAATTACCGTAATACTCCACCAAATGGCATCTTGATTTATGCTATTCATATAGCAGGTTAAACAACCTTTCACCTTTATGTTTCCACTTTAAAATAACTCTATCCTCTGAAACTCCAGCTGGATTCTGCTTACCATGAAGTTATACAGATATTGAAATCTGCGTTGACTCTTGCTGTACATTAAAAGGTAGTCATATTGACTTAACTTTATCCCTGAGACATGCAAGTAGCAAGCAGGAGCTTTAGTTGGGGTTAGGACATGTGGAGTGAATTTGCGTCTTATTTACCTAAACTAGAGAATCAGTTTTCTGAAATTACACCCAAACTAGACCTTTGAATTGAACAACCTATAAATACATTGCTTAGATGAGGGTGAGCTGGGTACCATCAGTTAGAGAGCAGTTAGTCAATAGCTTGGAAAAAGAGTGAATTGTATTTTAGTGATTGTGTTTGCAGTGAGTTTGACATGTGTTGGGCTTGTTTCTGTGGTGGTGCATTTCTGCCTTATTTCCTCAAGTTATATCTGTCTGTTTATGGCTGTGTTCACGTTCCTCTTCAACTCTTAACACGTCTTTCAACATACGCTCCCTGGTTTTGTTATAGTACCCATTAATGTCCCCGTATCCCCAACTAGCTGTTAATGTTTTGAAACTCAACCCAGTTGAGTTTCTCAATCAGAGAGTGGATCTTGACCCGCATGTAAACCTGCTTGTTCACCTGCATGTTAACCGGCGACAGCCGTTCTTCATCTGGCAGTGAGTAGTGGAAATATTATTTGGGTGTCAAAAACTCTCAAAAAAACTCTTTTTCCTCAAACAAGGACGCACAGAAGCCATGATGTACAAATATTAGGGATCCGGTTGAAACATCCATCATTGATTAACCCTCACATGTATGTCATGGAAGAGTGCGTCTTCATGCATGTGTGTTGTGCTCGATGGCACCACTGTTTCGTGAAATTCTCTTGATCACAATGTCAAATCTTTTTAACGACATGTTTTGTGATTACAAAACAATTCAAACTTTTTCTGTATGGAGACAAAAGTATTGTAACCCTTTTAATATTCTCTGTCACTGACATGTTATTCTTACATTAACTTGACTTTGTCTACACTGATCCTGATTCATGTGGGAGAAATAGAGCTGCACTTTGTCAGTCATGTGTGTTACTACGATGTCTTTGGCCAGTAGAGTAAGAGCATGAACTCAAAAAGTGAACATTTATTGAGAATGACGTTTAGTCAGACAAAGAGAGGCGTCCCATGTGTTATATGTGACGGAACACTAAAGTGCAATAAAGCCAAAATCAGAAAATGTGTCCAAACACTGCCAATGACCATGAACAGAGACGCTGTCGGAGTTGAAAGACGGGGGCAGCCCATCAGGAAGCTCTATATGCAGATAAGTGAGAACGGGCTTCACCTGGGATCTAACAGCCTCAGGGGTTCTCGACAGGATAAAAGGAGGAAATGCTTTTACTTTTATACCTTGATCAATGAAGATTCAGGTGTTAAATGACCCGACTAACAAAATATGATGCCAATATCAGTCCATCACACTTCAACACTTCAAGCCCCTTTTAAATGAGCCACTCTAGGGCCCAAGGGGAGGGTCTTTATTCTTCTGGCCACTTCCATTGATCCACTTTATTCCAGTCCATGTGGAAAAGCCTTCAGTCAGCAGTTCCAAAATCTATTGATTTAATCAAAGGTCACCAGTGAATCCCTGCCTCTCTTGCATGACTACAGACAGAGCTGCCACACTGGCCATCAGTAGAGGGAGCAGCACCAGAGTCTGTGCTCTGGTTCAGGGGTGGATTAGGGCCACGAAACAAGGGTTTGACTTCACAGCGAGGAGGCAGACCTTTTAGCTGGCGACAAACGTTGACCCGTATTAAGAAGAACTCGTTGCAATCGTCATTTCCAGTGAGCACACAGCCATGTGTTGATGTGAGACTACACTACCTTTGCCACTGAGTACATAGTGTATGACATGGAAGTGTACTCACGGAGGTATCTGAATCGAGACACAGCGTGACTGTCAGGGCAGAGACTGAGAGCGCCAACGGTCAGCCATCTATTTTGTGAGGACGTTTTCACTAAAACACACTGTAGCAGTTCTAGCCTAGCGAGCTATTGGCTGGCCAAAGCCATAGCAGTAACCGGTATGAGTGTTCTTCTCCTCTCATGTGGGCTGTGTGTTGTTGGCTTTGACCTGCCGTGTTCCGTGGTGTCTGTTTACAGGCTGACAGCAGAAGCAGTCGAGCAGCCGGGGATAGTAGCCATTCTGTCGTTGCTTTGCGCGCCTCTAAGATCCCAGCCATGTGCCATAGCTCTGGGAAACACCCATCTGCCCCTTTGTCCACTCCTCACTGCTCAGACACCACCGATAGCTTCCAAAACCTCTCCTCCTCCTCCACCTCCTCCTCCTCTGCTTCTTCGCCTTCAGCTTCTTCCAACTTCTCCTCGGGGAAGCACTCTCTTCTGTCTCCCCCTTCAAAGTGTTCTTCCAGCCCGCCTTCTCCTTCCTTGGCCCAGCGTTCCAGGCAACAGGCTCTATTGTGTCCTCTCTCCTCTTCCTCCTTGGTGAAGAACTCTTCCTCCATTTCTCCGTCAGACTCCCCGCCTCGCTCCCCCTCTCCTTCCTTGCCTTCATTTTCTTTCTCCTCTCCTCCACACAAGTCTTTTATCCCGTCTCTGAATCTGAGCCGTCTCCTCCCCTCGTCTAGCCACGTCATGTCGTCATCCCACGCTAACGCCAGCCCGGCCCAACAAGGGCCTCGCAGCAGCAGCAAACGCCAGCACCGCCTCGTCCTCACCTCCACCTCCACCCCCCAACACAGCTACTACTCCTCATCCTCCTACTTGTCATCCTCGCCCTCCTCCTCCTCTCTGTCCCCCACCTCCTCTTCCTCCTCCCCTCCTTCCCCGTCCTCCTCCCTCCTCCCCACCATGGTGAGTCATGGGGCGAGGAGCGTCCGAACGTCGGCGTCCAACCCCAGCTCTCCGGGCCGTGGCAAGAAACGCAGCGGAAGCCAGCTGGCCGAGTCCTGCGCATGACGACAGCCTCACGGGACGCAGCGTGACATTTTCCTCTACGATTCAGTATTCAACATGTGTGAGTGCAGAAGTAAATGGGCGGGGCATACCCAGCTGATGACAAAAGACAAACTGCACTGTGTTCCTACAGCAATATTGTGTGACGTTGACCGTACGATATCTTTGGACAAAGATGGCATGCAAAACCTTGGAAAGACAAAAGTCCGACCTGATATCTTTTTAGTCCAAACCAACCGAGTACATTCACCCCGAGAGCCCTACCAATACATGGCATGGTTGATATTATTGGCTGGTTTTAGCTTATCCCAGATAGTTCTCTATCGCTGAATAAACTGCAGCACAGGCACACCAAAGACACATCCAGGTCATTTTCGGGGTGAATTCCTGTTGCTGGTTCCCAACCTTTACATCTTCTATTCTGTAACTGGAGGATTACAGCCTTGCGTAACGTACAGCGTGCCAAAGTCTGACCAAACTACGCTGTAGCGTAGTTTATTGGCGCCAAACCACTTGATAGACCCTTTCTTGCATTTCTTTTTCTTTTTTGCAACATTTCAAAAAGTTTGCCGGACAATTGAATGGAAACATGGCTATAGATGGATGAAAGCATTTGTATTTGTATAAAAAAATGAGTATCAGCTGATATGTCTCATATCGACACCGTTCAGCACTAAACATCCAGTATTGGTCGGGCTCTAGTCACCCCTGTTATTAGTTATTGGTATTAGGACATTGGCTGGTGAGCTACAGCTGAGATGGTTCGTCCATCAGGAGAGAAATCTAGTCAAATAAAAAACAATATTTCAATATTATATCCCTGATTGGTTTGCTTCTACTTGAACATTTTGTCCACAAGCTCTCCAGCCTTCCCCCGACCCGTCCCCAATGCGGGTTTGAACCTTATAGTTGATCAGTTACTTCGCGGTGTCACCTGGTCGACCCAGCAGTGCAACAGAGAGCACCTTCAGCTGTGTTCATATTTGGAGTGGATGTTTTCAGAATGTCTGGACTTGGACTGCTTGCAGACAATCAGTGTGATTCAATTTCTTCACTGTAGCTCCTCTACAGTGTAATGTCACAGATCAGTGTAAAATAATACAAATCTGAATATAAGAAGTTGCAGACTCAGGCTGTCTGAGTCTATCTTTATCATGTTTTATGTACCAGTGATCTGAATATTGAATAAATAAATAAAAAATCTCCTTTAAAATGCAGTAGAACAACTGATGTTGGATTATTGGTGTGTGAGATAGAGTATGTGAGCTTTCATTCAACACTGTTGTATCGATTTTTATTGAGAAATCGAGGTTGTGAATATTAATATGCAGAATTTACCCAAAGACAGTCCTGTACATTCTGTAAAGGTCAAATATATCCGTGTAGAGTTTTTATGCAGATGAAGTACAATATAGAAGATAAATATGTATATATACAGGCATATTAGACATATGTATCGTCTTTGAACTGTTTATTGTGCTGATGCAGAACCTTTTACATTTGTAGTGAGTCCTCGGAGGTGATGTCAAACAGAAAGAACTTTGTGGTTTTTTTGTCAAGTTTATTTCCACTGCAGAGTTAGTTCATTATCAGAGACAGTCTGCGAGGCTAAAACCATCAAATGAGAAGATTATTACTCATAATAATCAGAGGTACGTTCAGAGCATCTTTAGCAAGGCTTACAATCTACTCCAATCACTTCTAGTTTAGGTCCATCCAAAGTGAAAGAATACCCGTTCCAACACCACCAAACTGTGAGGAGCCGTCAGTGAACTTCAATCAGTACCATGTGAACATGTCATCATTAATCATATACTCAGAGATGGGCAAAGATACATCAAAATGTATTTTGATACAAAATACAAAATACCCCTCAAATAAATGTATCAAAATAAAATACAAAATACTGGTGCCAGAAAATGTAACAAAATACAATACATGTATTTTGTATTTAAAATATAGGAAATACTTTTTTCTGGATTTTCCGTTTTCTCACAATTTGGTATAGCAGAGCATTCAGGTTTGGGCTATATAATATAATATAATTATATATAATGTACACAAAGCTCTGGTGAACCCCACAAAAAGGAAGAACAGTCACAGACATGTTGTCCACCTGGCCAACTGTAGAATGTATGAAATAATAAAACTAAGAATACTTTCATAATATGCCTTTTAAATAAAATAAATTGGATATTTAATGTTTTTTTAACAAATGGACATCTACTGTCATAGCCTGGCTAACTGTGAACTATATTATCTGCCAGTAATTGATATGGCATTATGACATTCACATTGAGAAGATACAGCATAACTTGTAATACAGTGAGATTAGATGGTCAGAAGTGTCTTGATAAGGTTATCATGAACATACAAGGTCCCAATCTCCCTCTTCCTATGGCTAGCTACTCGACTGATAACTTGCTAAACACTGGCTATGCACTAGCCTAGACAGCATGCTAGCGTCATTAGCATGTTGGCATCGATCGATAGCTTGATATTATAACCATCACCATGTATATAGACAGCATGCTAGCGTATATAGACAGTGTATATAGACAGCATGTTAGCATAAATTGCTAGCTTGATATTATACCCATCACCATGTATATAGACAGCATGCTAGCATCATTGACACTTGGACAAATCATTGGACAAAACTCGGTGTCCGGAATATAGTATTACAGAAGGTAAAAACAAATATATTTACTTAACCAGGCTGTTTATCTTCATATGAAATTATGTGTTCACATCAAGTGTGGTGTGACATGATATATGTCATTGAAGCTGGTGGCTAATAGCTAACTAGCTCATACAAATGTAGGTTAAGATGCAAGCTAGCAAGCAGTTAACTTCGTCAATTAAGGGGCATTTTCTCTGGTAGAACGTCAAATGTATTGCTTCGCTAAGTGTGTTTCAATGTTATTCAGATGGCCAAAGTTAAATGGTTTTGCTTTTCGGAAGTGAATTATTGTCTGCAATATAGCTAATATAGCTAACGTTCAATGTTGGCTAACGTTAAAAATCAGTCAATATGCCTGGTGAACACTGGTGTCCAAACCGGCCGAACATATTTAATTACAGGCCAAAATTATAAATAGCCTTTTTGTATTTCAGTACATTTCTTTGAGAATATGTATGCCACATTATTTTGCAATCACAGATGTGACTATCCACCATGACAGGACAGAAAAGTGTTGCTGCATTACCAGATTTTTCATCTTCTTTTGCAGCACTGCTGTTTTATTTATTTTTATTTATTGAAACCTTCCTCTGATGCAGGGAATTCCTTTATTTCCCTAGTCTGAATAGACTAATTTGTGTTTATTGTTTAATTAAGACTGAATTGTACACTAAAAAAAATTCTCTTATGTGAGTAGATGGTAGAAAATGCCTTGCTCATGAAACCTGAAGGTGAGGATGTCCTCGAAGAGTACAAGTCCGAAAATTCACTGAAGCACCGCACCCGTAGACAGCTTGTCAACATATTGGCTAGCCATATGACGGAAATGCATGGGTAAGTGTTTCTTCAATAAATTGTAGAATTTTAAACCATTTCAGACTGAAAGGGTTTATATTAAGATGGAATGTAATTCATTTTCAGAATGCATGGCAGGGAAGTAACAAAGGTGGTTCCCAATAGTTATTAGGGGGCATTTCAATTTCATGTTTTCTTTTATAGTCTTTGGTCGAAAGGAGGATTCCTTCCCGTAACCAGAAGGAGAAGTTTGCCCTGGGAATCATTACACTCTTTCCTTCGCTGAAGGATCCCTTTTCTCCAAAGGGCTATGTATGTTTTTAAAAAGGATTACTTCCACAATACACACCGGTTTTACAGACTAGAGTTTTGCAGAAAAACTCTGTTTTCTTCAAAACATCAAAAGACATACAAACAGACAAAAGATTCAATATATTGATTTGATTGGCATTGTTATGAAGTCATACATTCACAATCCCATAATTGCCTTTTTATATAAGATCAATGAGTGACCTTTGTAATTTGATATTTTTTAAATAACTTAACAGGAGCACTTCTATGATGGGAAAAAGGAACAGGATATTTAGCATGGCGCCTCAAGACCATGTCCAGGAATAAATACCAACGGCCAGTCAAGGCAGCCACAGAGCCTCAAACACAGGGACCAAACCGCCGAACATCAGCAGCCACAGAGCCTCAAACACAGGGACCAAACCGCCGAACATCAGCAGCCACAGAGCCTCAAGCACAGGGACCAAACCGCCGAACATCAGCAGCCACAGAGCCTCAAACACAGGGACCAAACCGCCGAACATCAGCAGCCACAGAGCCTCAAACACAGGGACCAAACCGCCGAACATCAGCAGCCACAGAGCCTCAAACACAGGGACCAAACCGCCGAACATCAGCAGCCACAGAGCCTCAAACACAGGGACCAAACCGCTGAACATCAGCAGCCACAGAGCCTCAAACACAGAGACCAAACCGCTGAACATCAGCAGCCACAGAGCCTCAAGCACAGGGACCAAACCGCTGAACATCAGTAGCCACAGAGCCTCAGCAGCTTGATGGAGATGCCTGTAGGGAGGCTATATCATTTCCTGTTCACTCTCCTGATGAAACGAATGTTTCAGAAGATGAAGATGACCTTGCAACATCACCAGGACTTAGTGCATGACCCGCAGAGAACCACAGATGTCTTAAAAACATTTCCATGATTTTTAAATGTCAAAGGACGAGTGAGTTGTGCTTATCTTTTATTTAAACTCCAGTCCTTCATTTGGTTGGATGTAAGTAGTTAACCGTGCACACACCATTTGCTTGATTTTCTTCTCTTTTTTTGCATCTATGTATGATCAACAGCTGAATCAAGACTTCCTGCGGCTGTTTGGTGCTGAAACAGCTTCCAAGATGCTTGAGAAGTGAGATACAGCATTCAAGCCCAAGGTTATCAAAGAGGCCAAATACCTGACTCAGTCAACTGAGCTGTGCCGACTTCTGACAGCTGCTGAAAACCTTTCAGAGAACGATCACACCAGTAAGCTCCATGATATCCTTGCTTTATTTAATAAATGGCTGATGCTATTCACTTTGTGTCTTCCAAGTACATACGAATGACTTGTTTTGTCTCATTTACTCCTGGTAGACTGGGACAGTGACATGGCTTCTCTGCTTCTCCATCTCTTGCCACCCACAGCTGGACGGAAGAGGATCAAAATAAGTCCCAGTGATGCAGTGTGCAAAATGTTACACTTTCACAAGGTATGTATCATCTGTTTAAATCCCACAAGCCAGTTTTTCAGTTATATTAACTCAATTAAAAAGAGATTTTAAGTTTGCAAAAAAGGACTCATCTGAATGTCTCAATATTGCAAACTTTACAACAATTCCTCAACAGCGAGGACTTTTTGGACACACACAAGAGCAACTCAACTCTTCTTTTGTCTAACAGACCCACGTATGCAGTGAGCAGTTGAAAACTTGCTAACTCATCCCCCTCCTACGCTACTTTAAAGTGATAATTCAGATTCTTACGCACACTTCACTGGGAGTGTGTTCCTTTTAAAAATGTACTGGGAATTCATTTGGGAGGAACACACTCCCAGTGAAGCTCACATTTTTGCAACACGTGGGCAGGTGACTGGTCAAACTGGAGGATCTCTGAAACTCTCATGGAACAAGTACCACTGCATGGCTCAGATCCTGAGCTTCCACTCTAAGGTGTTCATGTTATTCTGTTTTCAGTCATGCTGCAGCATCGTTGAACACCTGCAGGGAAGTGAGGCTGAACAACCATACATCCTTGCTGTTGGCCGAACCAAAAACAGAATTGATGCCTTCTACATCGTTGTGGACAAACAGCTCATCCCCTGCCAGCTCGTTGGGTGCTTTTGATGAACTGTTTAAATCCCACTACGTGTTCAACCTGTCTTATGATGAAACCCTGGTCCAGCTCTTCACTTTCGTGCCGACAACAGTCTACAACATCGATGTTACAACAACAGATGAGTCTCCAAGAGTCCGTGAGTTCCGGGCAAAAGTCTTACACGTGGTTTAAAAATGCTGAAGTGTTTCATTTGTCAAGCTGTACATGCGGCCTGCCAGGACTTGATAACCCATTTAAGAATGGATCACAGTTTCTATCCTAAAAATCAAAATCAGCTCCAGATTTTCATTGGTTCATTTTCAGTGAATTTGTATTTATTATTACTTTTGTCAGTTTCAAGTTATTTCAGTGACCATTGTGGGTTTTTCTTTCTTTAACGGAATGGTACCAACAATTTTGTGCACGTGTGTGTGTATGTAGTTAAGTTGTGCCCATGGTGCTTGGAAGAGATTTTCTGAATAAAAAGAAGTGTATCAATGATTTGTTGTGGTTCACTGTTGTCTTCAGGGTGAAAACATTTGACCTTATGTAAGTACAGATACACAATTTAGTGTTAAAAATACACTTTCACATGTCATTAAGCAACACTGCCAGTGTTAGAAATCAACACTCCTAGTGAAAGGAAACAACACAATTTAGTGTAAAAAATACACTGTCATGTGTCATAAAACAACACTGTGAGTGTTGAATATTTAACACCATTAAAGAGTTCAAATATCAACACTATCCAAAGTGTTAATTTAACTCGGAACCGGTGAGGATTATATAAACACCAGCAAAGTGTTAAAATTAACACTATGCGAGTTCAATTCACACTTCTGATTTTGTCCCTGCAGGGACAAAAACAAATTACAATAAAGACAATCAATATGAGAAAAACGGTACACAGAATGTGAAAAAAAATCTAAAAGATGGATCGAGGGTGTCAAGCAGCTTCCGCAAAACAGCGAGAGCCTGAGCCACACAACCTTCTCTTCACTAAGAACCGTGGAGAGACGGACCAGAGGACGCTGGATCTCCTGGAGGATGGAGAGACGGACCAGAGGACGCTGGATGTCCTGGAGGATGGAGAGACGGACCAGAGGGGGCTGGATGTCCTGGAGGATGGAGAGACGGACCAGAGGAGGCTGGATGTCCTGGAGGATGGAGAGACGGACCAGAGGGGGCTGGATGTCCTGGAGGATGGAGAGACGGACCAGAGGGGGCTGGATGTCCTGGAGGATGGAGATCCAAACATGTGGAATGACAGGAGAGCTAGGAGTGTGTACACACAACATCTGATGCCTGCACTCTCCGTCCTGACAGAGGGATCCCTCCCTCATCCTCCATTTGTTTTTCTTCTTCTGTGGTGTTAACGTCCAAAATAAATTCTAACTCTAACCCCGGCCAATACAGAAACAGTGTCTCATGAGTCTTGTTCACATCATGACTGGACCATCTGTCCAGTCAGTGTTTTCTCTCTGAGTGTTATCTCAGACATCACCAGTTGTTTGCGTACTGCAAAATGCAACCAGACGCAGTACATCCTGGTATTTGTGGCAAACTGTATTTGATATACTATGTATTAGGACATACTAGATATTTTTCTGGTATCAATATTTTGGAGGTATGGTTATTGGAACACACATGCATAAACCTTCACGAAACCACTGAACTGGTCAGTGTTTAGGAAAAAAATGCAACACAAATGAGCTTTTATGTTGGTGGTTTGGGAGTTGACCAACAAATCCAGTAAAAGAGGAGATGATGGTTTCCACAACCAAGTATGTATTAGAATGAGCAGAGACGGGTTGTGGAATGTTTACAACTCATATCTGTACTGAATGGTAACAGAGCACTGAAAGATCAAATAAAAATACTTCTAGTATAAATCAAATAAAAAACACAGAACAGTGGCAGCTGGTGGAACATTTTCTTCGCATGTACTGCTTCCCTTTCCTGCTAGTCTGCTGTCTGATTGTGAGGTCAGGCTGATCTGGGATCAGCTCTTTGGCCTGAAGTGTCTCCGCCAAAGGTGTCCTCTCAAACGGGTCTTGGAGGAGTAGTGCTCGCGCGCTCGCCTGATTGACTAAATTGTACTTCACTCATTTATATTATTCAGCATTTATTCATTCATGGTGCCAAATTCGTCTGGCACCAAGCTGCGCGTTCTGAGACGTGCACACAGGCAAGAGAGGACACGCAGACAGGCGGACGAGCAGGAAAAGCTTATCTTTTGCGCATATATCACATTTATTTATTTATTATTATTATTATTTCTGTGTGTGGCTCAAGGTGGGGCCAGGCCCCATGGCCCTCTATTGGCCAGCCGTCACTGTAAGATAAAATAATTAATATTTCTCTCTTTCTGTCTTGACCACGCACTCACGCACACGCGCACACGCGCGTCACTAAATGCCATGGCAACAGACGCGACCGAGGTTACATAAGGCCTCAGAACTTGTTGTCGTTCACTCTGCATTTGGACCTGAGTGGAACAACTCTTGAGCTGAACCTCTTGGACATCCATACCGTGGAGAGCTGACTCTTTGAGTTTTGAACTTCTTGAGAAAAGCTACTTGATACCAAACTTGTTGGAGAACTGAACTACTGGACAGAAGCGCCTGGAAAAGACCTCCAGCTGTCTGACGATGGGCCCACGGATGCCGGTGGACTGGTCGTGGTACATGAGCATCGCGGACCTTGCAGGTAAGATAACTGAGATTTATTTTAGCATTTTTCCGTTTGATACAGCCCCTTAAATCTTTAAAAGTGTTCTCAATTCAGAAATCAGTGAAGCTTTTTGAGTTTAAAGGTGAACAGTTGCCACTATATTATCAGGCCTGTTGGAAACAGACACTTAGTCGATCGTCGTGTAAAATGATTATTTAAAAACACTGTTATTTTGGTTATTTTAACATTAAAATGTCTATTTCTGAAAATAGAACGTTTTCATACAATGCTAAATTAATGCTTAAGTTGGGCACCATGGTAACGTACGTCAAGCCGTAACTATGTAATCGTAATCAAACGCTCGTTGCTGTGGTATTTTATTTTGGAGGGACAAGAGAGCGATCTGTTAAGTAACTGTACGGGACTGCATCTGCGCGTGCTGCGTCCAGCACGACACCATCTGCACTATGTTTGATATTATTGTTAACATATTAAAAGGCACAGCCTCTTGTGTGTTGGTGACACTTGCAGTGCAGTCATAGTTAGTTTATAGATTTCGTTTTTTCTAATTGAATCTTTGATTATTGCTCAATGTAATCCAGAAGTATTTCATGTTATGAGAAATCCTTACAGTTTTAATTTTCCCCTCTCAGCGCATGTGAACCCCTTCGCCTTCATACCAGCACTTCCTCCACCAGACCCTCCTGCACCAGAACCGATCATCGGGATCTTCATGCTCTTCCCCATCGACGAGGGAGTGGAAGGTGAGTTCCAGGATGGTGATGATCAGCTCTTCCCTGAAGGTCAGTGGCCTTGGCACATTGCTGACGAGGAGGAGGGAGGCGTCAGGTATGTAGAAGAGGAAGAGGAAGAGGAAGAGGAAGAAGAAGACGAAGAAGAAGAGGAAGAGGATCGCACGGAGCAGGTAAGTCTGAAGAGGCAGAGGAACGGTGAAGACGACCAAGACGACGCAGCAGCCTCCACTTCAGGCATCGGTCCCTCCAGAAAGAAGAGCCGGACAGATGACGACACACAGTCCCCCTCACACAGAAGATACTGGCAGCCGGCTGAAGACAGTGACTCGGATTGAGACCGGCAGCCTGTTTGCTGCAGGATTGTAAAACCTTTGTGTCTGGTAGGACTGATAAAGCACCAGACAGCCTTCCCTTGCGTCTGGCGGGGTTGGTGATAGGTAGCATCCTGCAGCAGGGCTTTTAAATATCTCTTTTATGGATTTTTCTTTTGACTAATTGTTGATGCTTGGAGAAGATGCGACGGCTGCTTCGTGGTCCCTCTCCCGCTGGCCATCGTCTCTCCCTCCCTTTTGGTGTGGAGCATCCTGAAGAGGCTCCGGCCCCGGTCTTCCAGGGGTCAGAAGAGTCCACCAAGAGGAGCAGGGAAGAGGACCGCACGGAGCAGGTAAGTGTGAAGAGGCAGAGGAACGGTGAGGACGACCAAGAGGACGCAGCACCCTCCACTTAAGGCCTCATCTTCCCCTCACACAGAAGATACTGGCAGTCGGCTGAAGACAGCGACTCGGGTTGAGACCGACAGCCTGTTTGCTGCAGGATTGTGAAACCTTTGTGTCTGGTCGGACTGATAAAGCACCAGACAGCCTTCCCTTGTGTCTGGCGGGGTTGGTGATAGGTAGCATCCTGCAGCAGGGCTTTTAAATATCTCTTCCATGGATTTTCCTTTTGAGTAACAGTCGATGCTAGATGCAGAAACTTGAGGTAAGTTAACAGTGAATGCCTGTTATTCTGTTGTGTATTTTTATTTCTAAAGTCTAGATGTCTTTACCAGACAAAGGTAAGTCAACACTTAATAACAACATTAACACAGTTAATTAACAGTTATTCAAAGATTGTTCATTTTACTCACGCTCTCTTTTTATAGTTGGGTGAAGGTGGCTGAACCAGACAGCGGTATGGTAAAAATTACTAACGTTGAGAATAAGTCTTTTACTCAGGTATCGATGGCTGTAACACAGGACGCAACATCCAGGATCTCCTAGACAACACAGGACCAGATGAGAAGGATGGAGGACCAGATGAGAAGGATGGAGAACCAGATGAGAAGGATGGAGAACCAGATGAGAAGGATGGAGAACCAGATGAGAAGGATGGAGGACCAGATGAGAAGGATGGAGGACCAGATGAGAAGGATGGAGGACCAGATGAGAAGGATGGAGAACCAGATGAGAAGGATGGAGGACCAGATGAGAAGGATGGAGGACCAGATGAGAAGGATGGAGGACCAGATGAGAAGGATGGAGGACCAGATGAGAAGGATGGAGAACCAGATGAGAAGGATGGAGGACCAGATGAGAAGGATGGAGGACCAGATGAGAAGGATGGAGGACCAGATGAAGAGCGGCGGTCTCCTTTCGTTCAGTGGGCTGAGTAAGTATCCCTCACTAAGACTACAGACGTATTAGTAATAAGATTCCGTCATTGGAGGCCAGATTCAACACAACAATGTTGAGGTCGTATAGTTGAGTTCAAAGTATTCATCTCTTGTGTTTGTGTCTCACAGGGCAGGACTCCTCCGTGCTTTTGTCCCACTCCTGGAGCAGCTGAGAGTGGACGTCTTCCAAACCATCATCCCAGGAAGACCCAGACCCACCACAGACCACTGAACCACTCTCAGCACTCCAGTGAGTCCGAGACCCAGCGAGTACGGTGACGTCCTCCCCGCCCCTCCCCCCTCGACACCACCCGCTCCACCCACCAGCCGAGAGGACGAGGGGCGTCCCGTCCCCACCGGCACAGAGGACGTAGTTTGTCTCCGTCTGCTTCTTCTGTGCTGGTGGGTTTGGGAAGCTCCTCACACACACACAGGAAGCCGTCAGCAGCTCTTTGCATCTGCTCACAAGTCAAGAAGGAGACAGATGCATTTGTCACATAGAACACAGCATGTTCATGTAAACTGTTTGTACTGTATGTATACTGTTTGTTTACAGAGTAGCACAATACAAATAAATGTGTGAAAAACGTTCTAAATATGTCTTTGTATTGGAAACAATATATTTTTAATGTGATTCAAAAATCTGCCAATGTATGACAATTAACATACAATACATATCGTGCAAGTGATAATTTAATATCTTTTTGATTTTCATTTGACTCAAAGGCATTACTGTTGGTACTGTTAAGTGTTGATAATCATAATATTAGATGTTGATATAAATAAAATGGTGAAAGCTTTAGATTACGGCCGGCAACGTGCAGCATTATTCTTCCCAATTGAATTCAAACTAAACCATAAATACTTGAAATCTTTACTGATAACATGAAACGTAATGATACATACTTGTAGCTGCAAGGGAACAAGATGTGACGTTAATGAATAAGGGGGAAACAATGTGGGAACGTAATGAATTATTATCATTATTATCACTTTTTACAACACTGCTGTAGTTTATTTCAAAATGATCAAATAGAACTGACCAACACTGGAGAGCCACAGATGTTAACAAAATAAGGAACGACATAGAAAATAACTTCAAGGTACATTTGTGGTTTTGCAACAAACGGAGATAGAGCGAC
The DNA here is from genome assembly GCF_949748355.1 of Melanostigma gelatinosum. NCBI lineage: Eukaryota > Metazoa > Chordata > Actinopteri > Perciformes > Zoarcidae > Melanostigma > Melanostigma gelatinosum. Next base: position 20,259,745 of record NC_136648.1, on the reverse strand, counting down.
AAGAGTACTGTCAGGTACATACTGCTCGTTAGTAGGCAGTCAAAAGAACACATTCCCCATTACTCAAATTCTGAGAGAGTTCAGTGACAAAATTGATAACCTGCAAGTTCAACGTCAATCGTTGTGCTGTCCTCGATGCAGCAGTTCGGGGGTTCAGACGGCTCTCCTATCACCCAAATAAAAAGATGAGTTTCTCCTCATACTATACCATAACTTTTCTTCAACACAATATACTGTGACTTTAATTACCTTTTTCGACATACCATAAAATTCCTCTTTTATGCAATTACTTTTTTGTCACTCTTTTCTACACACTATACTATGTTTTTCGCCATACTATACTATTACCTTTTTAGGACTTTTCGACTTAATATACTATGACTTGTTCATGATGTTTTTGACGTAGTTAGAATTTATTTCTTGACTTTTTCAACATACTTTTCTGACTTTTCATGGCCTTTTTTCGACATAGTATACTGTGACTTTTTTGAAATACCATCTCTTGTTCTACATCTTTTTTATAGCACACTAAATTATGACTTTTTGTGTAACCTACCATGCTATGTTGGACATAGAATAAAGAAAACTGAAGGACTCACCAAATAAAAAACCCACAAAATAAGACATTTATTCAGTACGCAGCAGTCAGTCAGTACAAACGTCTTCATTCCTCAGTAGCTCAAGTCCTGTTTGAACAGTAATCACAATCAGGAAAACTACTACTTCTTTGAAAATCAAAACATTTTCAAGACTGCTGGTTTCAGCATCTTTCCAGGCAGAACACTGGAGCTGCATCTCAATCAACGCTTGGTGAGTGTCATACAAAACCTACCTCTACAGTGTAAAAACAAAAACATTTCCACAATATCAACAAAAACAAACATATATATACATGTTCCAATTCCATCAACATTTTAAAGTGAGCCTGCTAGATTGTCACACTGTGCTACCGTATAAATGAATTAAAAATCTCATATTGATTTCAAATCTATTACTAACGCACGTATGTTGATGTTGACACTAATTGAATCATTTATTGCAAGCAGCAGGGCTAAAGTTCAGCAGAAAATCTGAAAAAAGTGTTCTGATATCATAAAGAATGTAAGACATTCGATCTTTCATGTTGGATTATGGGATGCCAATTAGTGATGACAATCTGCAGGGCGCACCATACTGCGTTTATGAATGAATCCTTCAATATGATCTGTGTCCTCTCTAAGCAAGCTAAGATTCTTGGTAAACATGACTTGGTTTTCATCTTGCGTTGCTAATGTCTTTAATATTCGTATCGTATCTGTAGCTTCGACAATTAAGAGAAGATCTTCGTGGTAAAATGTTTTTGGTAAAATCCAGCCAGTTCTTTTTTTGGCTTTTCAGTGGCCTGAAAAACAAATGGAGGAAACGTGATGCTGTGATTGGTTGACTTTGCTGGGAGCAAGTCATTTACATATAGTGAATTTACATCAAACATATTACAAGAAGACGGATACCAATATCTGACATCAAAAGGGTCACTCAAATAAAAAGAACCATCTCATGACACGTACAGCATCTTTTTCAAATGGTTCAAATTGTGCTCATACTTTAAATGTAAGTCTGGTGATCGTCAATACTTTTTTAACGTTGTTAACAAATATTTAAAGTCCAAAACCAACAAATAACTGATCCAACGCAATAAGTATTTAGTGTGTATCCAACGCCTGATATTCCTCTCTACCATAGAGCTCCAATATTTCCACTAACATATCAATGAGCACACTGTTGCTCTGGGGCACATGTTTGTTCGTTACAATGAACATGCGCACTCCAGTTTATTTTGACACCGTCCTGCTGCCATTAGAGCACCAATTGTGTATTAATCCACCACTGGAAAAGTAGTGTGATTGAATTTCTTCACTGTAGCTCCTCTACAGTGTAATGTCACAGATCAGTGTAAAATAATACAAATCTGAATATAAGAAGTTGCAGACTCAGGCTGTCTGAGTCTATCTTTATCATGTTTTATGTACCAGTGATCTGAATATTGAATAAATAAATAAAAAATCTCCTTTACATTGCAGTAGAACAACTGATGTTGGATTATTGGTGTGTGAGATAGAGTATGTGAGCTTTCATTCAACACTGTTGTATAGATTTTTATTGAGAAATCGAGGTTGTGAATATCAATATGCAGAATTTACCCAAAGACAGTCCTGTACATTCTGTAAAAGTCAAATCTATCCGTGTAGAGTTTTTATGTAGATGAAGTACAATATAGAAGATAAATATGTATATATACAGGCATATTAGACATATGTATCGTCTTTGAACTGTTTATTGTGCTGATGCAGAACCTTTTACATTTGTAGTGAGTCCTCGGAGGTGATGTCAAACAGAAAGAACTTTGTGTTTTTTTTGTCAAGTTTATTTCCACTGCAGAGTTAGTTCATTATCAGAGACAGTCTGCGAGGCTAAATCCATCAAATGAGAAGATTATTACTCATAATAATCAGAGGTACGTTCAGAGCATCTTTAGCAAGGCTTACAATCTACTCCAATCACTTCTAGTTTAGGTCCATCCAAAGTGAAAGAATACCCGTTCCAACACCACCAAACTGTGAGGAGCCGTCAGTGAACTTCAATCAGTACCATGTGAACATGTCATCATTAATCATATACTCAGAGATGGGCAAAGATACATCAAAATGTATTTTGATACAAAATACAAAATACCCCTCAAATAAATGTATCAAAATAAAATACAAAATACTGGTGCCAGAAAATGTAACAAAATACAATACATGTATTTTGTATTTAAAATATAGGAAATACTTTTTTCTGGATTTTCCGTTTTCTCACAATTTGGTATAGCAGAGCATTCAGGTTTGGGCTATATAATATAATATAATTATATATAATGTACACAAAGCTCTGGTGAACCCCACAAAAAGGAAGAACAGTCACAGACATGTTGTCCACCTGGCCAACTGTAGAATGTATGAAATAATAAAACTAAGAATACTTTCATAATATGCCTTTTAAATAATATAAATTGGATATTTAATGTTTTTTTTAACAAATGGACATCTACTGTCATAGCCTGGCTAACTGTGAACTATATTATCTGCCAGTAATTGATATGGCATTATGACATTCACATTGAGAAGATACAGCATAACTTGTAATACAGTGAGATTAGATGGTCAGAAGTCTCTTGATAAGGTTATCATGAACATACAAGGTCCCAATCTCACTCTTCCTATAGCTAGCTACTCGACTGATAACTTGCTAAACACTGGCTATGCACTAGCCTAGACAGCAGGCTAGCGTCATTAGCATGTTGGCATCGATCGATAGCTTGATATTATAACCATCACCATGTATATAGAGAGCATGCTAGCGTCATTAGCATGTTAGCATAAATCGCTAGCTTGATATTATAACCATCACCATGTATATAGACAGCATGCTAGCGTCATTAGCATGTTAGCATCGATCGCTAGCTTGATATTATAACCATCACCATGTATATAGACAGCATGCTAGCGTCATTAGCATGTTAGCATCGATCGCTAGCTTGATATTATAACCATCACCATGTATATAGACAGCATGCTAGCGTCATTAGCATGTTAGCATAAATCGCTAGCTTGATATTATAACCATCACCATGTATATAGACAGCATGCTAGCGTCATTAGCATGTTAGCATAAATTGCTAGCTTGATATTATACCCATCACCATGTATATCAGGGGTCACCAACCTTTTTGAACCCGAGAGCTAACGTTACTTCAAGGGTACTGAGCAGTACGAAGGGCTACTTGTTTGATACAAACTTCCAGAATCACAAAGTTACACAGATCACCTTTTAATAATCATAATATATGTGAAGAGACTGATCACATGTCAATGTTAATTATTCCTCACAATAATTTTTAACAATGATTGTGTATATTGTTCAAAATCGCACTTGTTATATTTTTGTACAAATTATCACTTCTAAATTTTTTTAGGTAATCATGAATCATTAACTGTCATATATTCACATCATGTCTCGTTTGTACTAACCACTTCCGTAACATGTTTGAACAAATCATGAACTCTGTGCCATGTTTATACAAATTATCAGTTATGTAAAAAATCAACTCTTTCACATTTTTAAATGAATCCTATTACATTAGTGCTAATCACCACATTTTGGGAAATGTGGGTCAACTTTGCATTGCGCAATGAAGCCTGCATGTCGGCCTGTAGTCTGTAGTCACCAGCTTTTTTTTGGGTACCTTTTTCTCCACGAAGAAACGAGTACAAAGTCTTGTCTGTAGCCGAGGGGGGGATCCAGCCCTCCGAGGCACGCGAGTGTCTTTGGGCGCCTGCGTTCAAACCTCTAGTCTGGGTGTTTTCGATCGTACTGCGTTGCCTCGCCTCTACCCCTGCCACCCACGAGTTGTTTCCCCGCGGCCTGTTCCGAGGACTGACGGACCTGACGACGGTGTGCGCACGTAGCGGGGGCAGCGTGTCCGGTGCCAAAGGGAAGCGCCCGCCATTCGGAACCTGAAAATCTAGTGCAGTGCGGCGGCCTCTTCCTTTTAAAATCGACATGAATGCAAGCGTTTTTGATGAAAAAAGAACAGAAACTACATTTTTTAGACGGAGATCCATGGGGACCTCGTGCTATTAGAACATGCCTTGTGGGCGACTCGCATGGTCCCCGTGGGTGACCAGGTGCCCGCGGGCACCGTGTTGGCTACCTCTGGTCTAAATGATGCAAGAAGAAAAGGCAGCCAGTGTTTGACTATATTGTAGATATATTACAAGGTTACTGTATTATATACCTATTCGCTCAAGGTCAGGTTTTAATATTGTGAAGCATTTAGTAATGTAAATGTTTCACGATTAGTACATGAAGAGATTCTTTTCTGTCTGTGGCTTAGTGCTAGTTTAGACATAAAGTTCAAAGGTTGGACATGATCACCTGTTTGATTCAAACAGGATTCGTAATACTTTTTGTTGATGTCACCAGACAAATATTTTCGAAATAACGACGGATCATTGGTCGTGGTAATGCTGTCGAAATCCTAAATTAATGCTCCAACAAGCCTCATTGTAATGTTTCAACAGACACCCTAACCTCAAATCGACTCCACATCAGATTAATAACGATATCTGATACAAATATAAGACGGACAACAGAGCGTTTCTTAAAGGATTTGTTGACGTAAGTGTTTTGAACAGGCATCGACACAGACCACCAACTTTGTCATTCACTGTGGTCTTCGTTATGTGTCCTCTGAATCTCAAACAGAGCCTCACTAACGAGTCGTAGATTTTCCAGCAAAGTGTTCTGTTTATATTCTTTCAAAAGAAACCATAGAAACTACGTGAAAAAGAGAGGAGAGGTGATCGACATGTTTATTTCCTGTTTATTCTACGTGGGTCCTGAAAGGCCACTCCTATCACACATCTGCTTTATGCACTCGAACATAAACCAGTTAATTCAAAACCAGTTAATCTTGCACACCGGCAGTGAACCAGCACCGGGGGCTCAGCGCTCATGTTACCTGCCTAGAACAGCAGTAACGGTACGCGTATTCGTATTGAACCGTTCGGTACGAGGCTCACGGTTCGGTACAGTATAGTTCCATCATTGTTCAAAGTCAAAGAATAACTTCATGATGTTAGTTGGAATGAATAAATATATTTTAAAATCAAGTACATTTCTCTGGCATTTATAGTTTTCTACTGTACCGAAACGTACCGAACCGTGGCTCCACTGTATCGTACCCAACCGAACCGTGAATTTTGTGAACCGTTACACCCCTAATATAGATATATATGTGTGTCCGTGGTGGGCCATCAGGGCCTGCAAAGCCTTCTCTGCTGGCCTAAACAGAATCACAAAGTAATAATTAATAATTTTTCTTAAATACACTCAATGTATTGTAATTTATAAAAATATTTTCCCATTATCTTATGTTCTCATTGCACAGCTACTGTCTTCCTCAGTTGCTCTGCTTCCAGTGCAGCTTGTTTTAAGTAGAGCTTTTATCCAATCAGATCTCACCTCTGTGTCTCTAGGTAAGAAGAGAGGCCCCAGGCCTACAGACTCACAAGTGAATCCCTGTGCAGTTTAAGTGAATGGGGACGATATTGTTGATTGTCAGAGTGTTCAACCAATCAGATCTTTAGTTTGACATGTTGGGCGTATTCTTTGACGTGCTAGAGCCTGCTAGCTGGCCTAGCCATACGTGATTGGTCAGTGGACTAGCGTGACATGTTGGGTGGTGACAATCCCAATATCTGCTGCCTCTGTGGAGCGGACATTTTCAGCCCTCAAACCAAATAAAACGTATTCGAGAAATACAACTGGGGAGGCTCGACTGTCTTCACTAGCGTCCATGAATCGAGAAGGACTTCTTACTGGAACTAAAATGTATGGATGTACTGAACTCTTTGTTGAGGATGGACTTTGACTTTAAATAGTGAACAGCAGCATTGGTTTTATAAATATGGATTTTCGTTTGGTTTTATATGTGATAGGAACTATTGTTACGTCCTATGTTGCGCTGGGGACACATTTAGCCGGTGCACAGCACCAAGAATACATGCGAAGCGGCAGCGGTCTATATACTCCGCACAAAGTGTCAAAGTGTTAAAGTTAAGTTAAAGTTTTTAAGTGATCTACTTTGAAGATTCATGTGTTTTCAAGTGGACTCATTTTCCCTCTCGGTGTTGACAGACGAATAAATCCGTCAGTAACAAGAACTATTGAGTCGTGTATTTCCTGGAGGGAGTGACAGGAGAGTTACTACTCTGTTAGTTTGTCTATCATGTCGTTTTCATGATATGGGTAATGTAAGAAATTTGAGCGTAGAACTGTGTGTTTAGTAGTTATCATAAAAGTGTTTAATGATTCATATTTAAGAATTCATAATTAGTCATAATCATAAGTGTTTTGGAAATGCATAATTAAGATAAGCATAAAGTGTTTTAGGATTCGTAGCTAGAAGTAGAATTTGAGACATGAAGCTTTTGCCAGAGTTGCAGAAGTTTAACTTTTATACTGAAGGATTATCATAGAAGGGATTAAACCATAACTGACAGTCATTGAATGTGTTAGAGAATCCAGGGACAGACAGACAGGCGAATACGCTCCTGGAAGTTAGCCAATAGAAATTGGGATATATTGTGGAGCAGACGCAAGCTTCCACAGTAATATTGTTCCCTCTGATATGAATAATATTTGAATGGCCCGTGCTCTTGAGTGTGTGGCGGAATGCATGTTTTAGCTGAATTGATTTTGACTCATTGTTCGTTAATGCCGCCGCATCCCGTCATGCAGGTATTCATGTCTCTGCACTCATAGTGTGTTTGTAGGTGTTGAGCTTCATTTTTACAAGTGCAGGCCCAGGTATGAAATGCATGTCCCGCCACTGGTATATATATATATATATATATATATATATATATATATATATATATATATATATATATATATATATATATATATATATATATATATATATATATATATATATGTATATATATATTAGTGCTGGGCAAGTTAACGCGTTAATTTAGCATTCATTAATTAACATAAAAAGAAATTTAAAAAATGCTTTAACGCCGATAAAATAATTATCGGCGTTAAAGCATTTTTTCTATTTCTTTTTATGTTGATAGTCTGTTGCTCACTGGCAGCAGTGGAGGAAGTCTTCAGCAGACTACGTTGATGCAGCGTGTGGGAGAAGTATATTTAGATTAACAAAAGCCACAGAGAAGTGGAGACAAACTGCAGCTGATTAGTATTGATTTGTGTTCGCATAATTAAGTAATATATAAAAACTATAGAATGAATAGTTTAAAAATAAATATGTAAATCAAAAATAAATGAATTAATCTAAATTAGAAATAAATGAATGATAATTAATAAATGAAAAATTCATATATCAAATATCTATCTAAAAAATTAAACAAAAAATTCTTGCAAATGTATGATTTAATAATCTCAGAAAATGTTCAAGTTTTTTTTGTAAATGTCCGAATTTAATCTCAGAGAATGTGTACTTTTTTTCTATAAATGTACATCTTTTATTTTAAGGTTTTTCACAGAATATTTCCCAGTCTCCGTAACTTTTATTATTTTTTACCTAAAATGTCCTGAACATGCCGTCGTCATCCCACAGAAATAAAACCCCTTGAATAAAAATAAATAACCTCGATCAGTAAAATCTGAATAACATATTTACTGGATAATTTATACAAAAGTATTATACAAAAGTAAAAAAAACTATTTAAAAGATATATTTAATGTGTGCTCAGTCAGAAATAGTATTCTACATTCAGTTTAAAGTCGTTGTTTGTGTTTGAGTGCCGGATACATTTAGATTTAATGAACAAATTATTTTTGATACAATAATATTATCGGTATTATCACTTTTACTACGTGTAGAATTAGATTGTTTCTGGCCAGAAGTAAAATACATCGAGATGCCGTCACTGTATTTATGTTGAACAAACTGACGAGTGTTGTGGAATATTTCTATGAATGGTCGGGAGAAGAGTGTTACAGTGTTAACAAATCAATGTCAAATGAAACAGAGTCTGGATGAATGATCAAGGTTGTAATAGTCAATTTATTTGCTTGCAAGCAAAGAGAACACTGTCCCACAGACACATCACGTCATCTGCAGGAGGTGCTCTGAATAACACAGTCAGATGCATGTCTTGCAAGCAAAGAGAACACAGTCTCACAGATACATCGCCGTCATCTGTAAGAGGTGCTCTGACAACATAGTCAGATACATGGACCTTTATACTGCTTCCTTTGATTGGGTCACTGTGACCCAATCAAAGAGTTCAGTCACAAGAAATACAGAGTCTGAATAAGCCTGTTTTACCATCACACATCACATATACATACAGAGGGTCATGCTCTTCAGCTGATGCTGATCAGGAAGTACCGTAATCTAAACCTCTGTGTGTCGCTGTCTTTGAAGACAGAAACAATGCACAGGAGAACAGATAACAAGATAACAGATAACAAAACACCTGGATGCAAAACTGATAGAATCATCTACTCAAATAGGTTTTGTGCCTGCACTTTTAAAGACTTACATTCTTCAATCCTAAAGCATAAGACCATGACATATTTTCCCATAACATTCCACTCTTTGATTACATAGTAATCACACAATATAGTAAAAATATGTTATAAGGACATTTCAATAACAACAGTAGTATTACCCAAAAGTATGATTTGAAAATACATCACTTGAAATATCTGAAGAAAAACAGTTCTTGTGAGATAAAAGATCCCAGAAATGTAGCAGGCAATATAATTCAATTAACACAAAAGAATAAAAAGACAGAAATCAAAAACTGTTTTTTAGACCTGCGCATCAAAATCATCAAAGGAATCAGTGTCGCTGTCAAAGTCGTCCGCATAGTCAGTAATAGGAAACAGGTCAAGTTGTTGGTCGTTAGTTGCCACATGACAATACATAGTCAGCTGTTTGGTGAATAGCTGAGAGATCATGTTTCAAGTTTTTTTTTTTTTTTTTTTTTGCGGTGCGTCTGGTACAGTTATGCGTCGTTGAGTTGTCATTGTCTGAGTCAAAAGTCGTGTTGTTGCGCTGGTCGTGGTTGCTCTTCATCTTTGTTGTGCGTTCTCCTCTTCTTGTGTTTGTTGGCATAAACACGTGTCGAGAGGGGCTCTTCATCTTTGTTACTGTACATTACCAGGATCCTCTATATTGCTGAAGTCAGTGAATTGAGTCTGACTTGCTGCCAGTCAGACATGTCCTTCACACCAGTCCTGGGCTTGTACCATGTGGAAACATGTGGAAACATGTGGAATCCTCCCCCTTTACAAACCTCTGTGTTGTATTTGTGTGCGGGTCGTTGGTCCAGCTCTGGTCTCACTCCGGTCCCTGCTGCACCCCCCCTGATGGCTGATTGTCGAGCCCTCCCACCACTCCTTGTTCATGGAGCGTGAGCATCTGTTCCTCAATGTTCAAGCTGCCACATTTATGGCACACAAAGTCTTCAGTTGGTGTGTGTCAAAGTCTCAAAGTCTCTTTCAGCTTCCTCTCATGCCCTGATACATTATCAGCTGGGCATGCTTGCATCTGTGCTGACGAAACTTCTCTGTTGTCCGTTGTTGAACTGATCCTCATGTTCAGCATGCTGCATGTCACACAACTCTCTTGTGTGATGTTCTCCAGGCCTATGGATGGCGGAAAGCCTTCTGTAGATTTTGACGAGTCTCGTTCGTCTTCTTCATCCTCGACGTGTTGAGTGGTGGGTGTCGTTCAAGTTGTTTGTGGCTGGGGAGCATACAGCAGGAAGCGGAATCCCCAGACCAGGACCAAGGACTAAAAATGAACAAAACAAACAAAACAAAACAGCTGCCGAAAGTTCAGCAGTAAATGTTAGACATTGTCTCATGTAGAGATACAATTCTTAGATCTCTGTGTTTCTGTGTGTGCGTGCCTCTGTGGGTGTGCGTGTGTGTGTGTGTGTGTGTGTGTGTGTCCCCCTGCATTCCTCTTGGACATCAACTTATTTGTATCTGCTTCACCTTTTTATTTCTAAGTCTTTGACTCGGTCTTTCTTCGTACATTTAATCTGTTTCAATTTACCTTCTAAATCCCCTCTTAACATTTTGAGCTTCGCGGCGCTCAATCAGCCGTTTTCAGGAAAACCAAACTCCTTTAACCAGCACGTGAGGCATTCTAAACACCAGTTTCCATATTTCTGTCGCATCATATCAATTATTGGGCCCGAGGGCGCTGCGCTTTTACTATCTTTACCACCCATCTTTCAGGCGTGGATACGTTAACGTTACCTTTACAGTACAGTCGTCACCATACAGCGTATGTTTATTCTCTCGAAGGAAAACTTTTTGCAAAAAACCTCGTTTGAAACTCACGTTATGTTGTGGAAAATCACGATTCTTATGTCAAACTTGTTTGAAACTCACGTTATGTTGTGGAAAACCACGATTCTTATTTCAAATGTTATTTGAAGTTCACGTTAGTTATTTATCACGATCTTATTCTATCAGTATAGAATTCACGTATTGGCGCACGAATCTTATTCTATCAATTGCTTTAGTAGAATTCACGTATTTAGCGCATAACAACGGTCTTACAACAAACCTATATCTGTAGTCAAGCGATCTGTGCCTACGATCACCGTATAACACAATCCTGTCTTCTACGTAAAAGCGTGCAAATAGTGATATGCCAGAAAATGAAAAAGGGAGTTTACATGAACCACATTCGTAAAACGAAACCACGAACGTCAAAAACAATTGTTACCCAAATAATAAAAAATAGAAAAATGACTACTTGACCATTCATCTGTGTCTGTTAAATCATATGACCTTAGTATAATTTTACCATTACTTTTACAATTGGAATTTTAACTTTCTTACCCGTTTGTAGAAATTAATTCTTTTTCGTTGGATTCGCGTGCCGTCAATCAGAAACTCCCTCAGGTCTGCCGGTTCTCTCTCTCTCGGCCAATGAGGTATAAGACAGGAACTTCAGTTTGTGGATTCCTGGGAGAGGCCTCTCCTCCGGTCAGTCCCTCTGGAGCTCTGACAGACAGACAGCGAATCCTGCCGACAACGCCAAATTGTTGTGGAATATTTCTATGAATGGTCGGGAGAAGAGTGTTACAGTGTTAACAAATCAATGTCAAATGAAACAGAGTCTGGATGAATGATCAAGGTTGTAATAGTCAATTTATTTGCTTGCAAGCAAAGAGAACACTGTCCCACAGACACATCACGTCATCTGCAGGAGGTGCTCTGAATAACACAGTCAGATGCATGTCTTGCAAGCAAAGAGAACACAGTCTCACAGATACATCGCCGTCATCTGTAAGAGGTGCTCTGACAACATAGTCAGATACATGGACCTTTATACTGCTTCCTTTGATTGGGTCACTGTGACCCAATCAAAGAGTTCAGTCACAAGAAATACAGAGTCTGAATAAGCCTGTTTTACCATCACACATCACATATACATACAGAGGGTCATGCTCTTCAGCTGATGCTGATCAGGAAGTACCGTAATCTAAACCTCTGTGTGTCGCTGTCTTTGAAGACAGAAACAATGCACAGGAGAACAGATAACAAGATAACAGATAACAAAACACCTGGATGCAAAACTGATAGAATCATCTACTCAAATAGGTTTTGTGCCTGCACTTTTAAAGACTTACATTCTTCAATCCTAAAGCATAAGACCATGACATATTTTCCCATAACACGAGTTGTATTTTATAATATAAAAGTCCTGCTCCTCTATGGAAACAGAACCATCATGACTAGAAGTAGAGAGAACTAGAACATGTATTTAGTGCAGAATAACAGTTATTGTGGAAATAAATGGAGTCTCTATGGCTATAAATATTATTTACATTTTAACATCCTCTCCTCTCTGCTCTGTGTTCAGCAGCCTGAAGTTCACTCAAAGTTTTACTGATTTGTTGTCACATGACTGTTGGTCTCAGATGGATCAATCATGACTTCATAGTTTCACTGAGGAGCTCACAATTTAATGTTTTTTTACACAATCTGATTGATGAATTGAGATTTTAAATGAGAACATGTAGAATAAAATGTTTTTGATGAAATATCACAGATGAATCGTCTCCCTCGGTTCAGTCTGACAGGAGGAGACGTGGCAGACCCCGCCCCGTCGAGGAGCCGACCCACCACATCCTCAGAGTCTGCATGCTGGAGGATTCCCAGTCAGACGGTTGCCCAATTTTCTCATTTCCCAGTCTGACTTGACCCGTCAAGTCGTGCTGAGGCATTGTGACCCCCAACTATTCTGTTTTGCAGTCTAACATGACTTCAACCTATCCTTGTCTGCAGTCTAACTTAACTCCAACCTATCCTTTCCTGCGGTCTATCGAGATCCCCTCTATCATTTCTGGGATCGGTTGAAATCCCACGATTCTTTACTGTGATCTATCTAGACCCGCACTATCCTGTTCTGTGGTCCATCAAGACCCTACTCTATCCTTTGCTTTGGTTAAATTGACCTCTCTTAAATGTGGTTTAATGTCAACTCATGAAATATCACGCTAACAAGTTCTACCCTTCAACTTTCTCTCATGACTAATTTTCTATTTTTCTTTGGAATTCTCTGCAGCAGATTGTAAGGTATTTATTTTATTTATTCATATAAAATAAATACCTTTTGTGGGATTAGGCTTTATCTGACTTCAGCATCATTACCCCTCAGTTATCCTACTTGAGGATCGAGTCCAATCGCCAAAGACTTTGCACTATTCATATTTTATGCATCTGTAGTAAATTATTGTTAAATTCTAATAAACTCTCTCCTGATTGAAATAACCATAATTTGTCCGAAATTTGTTTTATGATTGATTTCATTCGATCATAAAAAAGCTATCATCACGTTTGATCTTTCTCTTTATTTATTTCAGAAAAGAAATGTTGAACTGTTCGCTGACCTGTAGACAAAAGTAAAAAAGACACTTTCCCAATGCTAACTATCATTTAGGAAGTTATTATTCGTAACATTTCATCAGATTTCTTGGAAATACAAAAAGCTATGGATCTGTAAAAAAAATGTTACAACAGTTTCAGTAACACACCAATAAAGAAAAAACAAACACATCGATCATACAGGTCTCATACAGGTCTCCCATTCCCCCTATTACACTTTTAAAATACAATCAGTTTGAATATGTATTGATTCGACATTAAACTAAATGTTGCTTTTTAAATACACATATTTCCCCTGATGAACAGTCTTTGGTTCCTTTTTTTGTTTTCACCATCACAGACCTACTGTTTGTTGTCATTGCTATGAATGTCAATTAACTAATTTCATAATGTTTGGAAAAAAACTTCCCCTTTCTCTTCATTTAAAAACAAAGAAGAAAATATCAGACAATGAAAACTGGAGTGGTTTCTACCAACATATTTAGGGAATTCATCTTTCACAAAAAAGTGAAAAGATGCATTTTTATCCTGTGTGAACTCTCATGTGTGCCTTCAGACTTCCCTGCTGTGTAAATCTTTTCCCACAAACATCACATCCAAATGGTTTCTCTCCTGTGTGAACTCTCATGTGTTTCTTCAGATTTCCCTGCTTTGCAAATCTGTTCCCACAAACGTCACATCCAAATGGTTTCTCTCCTGTGTGAACTCTGTTGTTGTGTTCCTTCAGATGTCCCTGCTGTCTAAATCTTTTCCCACAAACATCACATCCAAATGGTTTCTCTCCTGTGTGAACTCTCATGTGTTTCTTCAGATTTCCCTGCTTTGCAAATCTGTTCCCACAAACGTCACATCCAAATGGTTTCTCTCCTGTGTGAACTCTCTTGTGTTCCTTCAGATTTCCCTGCGTTGCAAATCTGTTCCCACAAACATCACATCCAAATGGTTTCTCACCTGTGTGAACTCTCATGTGTTTCTTCAGATTTCCCTGCTGTGTAAATCTGTTCCCACAAACATCACATCCAAATGGTTTCTCTCCTGTGTGAACTCTGTTGTTGTGTTCCTTCAGATGTCCCTGCTGTCTAAATCTTTTCCCACAAACATCACATCCAAATGGTTTCTCTCCAGTGTGAACTCTGTTGTGTTTCTTCAGATGTCCCTGCTCAGTAAATCTTTTCGCACAAACATCACATCCAAATGGTTTCTCTCCTGTGTGAATTCTCATGTGTTTCTTCAGATTTCCCTGCTTTGCAAATCTGTTCCCACAAACATCACATCCAAATCGTTTCCCTCCCGTTTGGATTATTTTCTGTGAATGAAAACCCTTGTAGAAAAATCTATTATTACACTTGAAGAAGCTGAAGGATTTCTTGCCAGTGTTACAGACTACATCCCTTTCAATGGTTTCCTTAACTTTCAGAGCATGTGTAGCAGAATCTGGTGCCCTGGTCTCCTTCCAATCACCGTCACTGTTCTCGGTTTCAGATCCAGAATCTAACAAAGGCTTTTGCCAATCATCATAACTGACTTCCGTCTCAGGGGAGTCAGAAACCATTTCATCATCAGCATTCGGTTGTGCATGATGATCTTGGTCCTCCGGCTCCTCTTTTATGCGGAGGGGCTCTTGGTCCTTCTGCGCCTCTTTTATGCGGAGGGGCTCTTGGTCCTTCTGCGCCTCTTTTATGCGGAGGGGCTCTTGGTCCTCCGGCTCCTCTTTTATGCGGAGGGGCTCTTGGTCCTCCTGCGCCTCTTTTATGCGGAGGGGCTCTTGGTCCTCCGGCTCCTCTTTTATGCGGAGGGGCTCTTGGTCCTCCTGCGCCTCTTTTATGCGGAGGGGCTCTTGGTCCTCCTGCTCCTCTTTTATGCGGAGGGGCTCTTGGTCCTCCTGGTCCAGGCTGGGGCTCCACTCAGGGGGGATAACTTCTTTCATCACCAACAGCGGCTGAACATCTGCAGGGAGAACATTATGGACAACTGTGAGGTCACACTGATGTCTCTGGTATCATTATATTATGTTACTGAGATCTAGTGTCACACAACATACCGATACTAAAGAAGTGTCGCAATACCCTGCCGTTAAAAAACCTTTAACGCTAAAAACCTGGGGTATTGAAAATGTTCAATACCCCATTTCATTAGTACGGTTACTTTAAGAATAGCAGTACTTTATTAAGAGCCGTATTTTGGAGTTGAGACGATGTGCAACGGCAGACATCTGCTTCCACTCGCTACAGACGTAGTGAGGGTGTTTTTTTCCTCATATGTAAATACAAGTGTCCTTATCTACTGTCCACGGCTCGTCTACAAATACGACAAACAGTGAAATATGGCTCTAAAGTGCTGCAGGGTTTTAATTTGTCCATGCTAATTTGTTTACATGCCTTTTTAAATTACTAAGACAGTACTTTTGCATTTGTGTTCATAGTTTGGAAAAGTACTTATGTGTCCAACAGTTCGAGTTGCCCTTGAACCTCTCCTGTCCTTATCGTATTGGTTGGTCAGGTGTCAAATGTTTTGCCAGCCAATGAGAAGAATCTGATGAGACTCTCTGGTAACCTACCGGGTTCTCAAGGGGGCGGGACTAATGACCGGGAAGCGCGAAGTAAACAAAGAAAGAGCTGAGAGGAATGACAGAGTGCACTGTTGTTTTTAACTTCAGAAACACAGACACTGGACAATGTTAATACATAGAAGAGAACTGAAAGGATAGTATAAAGTGTTTAACAGGAAGCTCTAACTTCAGGAGGTGAGGTTTCCTTTTCGGGGAGACGGAAAGGCTGACAAGATAGTCCGTCGAGGATCAACACGGAGGTTCGTGGAGTAACGGTGCGGCTCTGAAGAGAAATAAAGTGGGCTGTTCTCAGGGTACTTTCTGCCCGTGATTTCAACTGACGGATTTGTTGAGGCTACTAGCAAAGGTGTTGGATCTGTGGAGACAAGACCTGTTGCTCTCTGAGTGACTGAGGAGCAGTGAGTACACCACAGATGCTCCCCAAGGTTTTCAAATGAGCTCCAACAAGCGCGCCAACGTCCTGGTACTGTCACACTGACTATCACCTCTTTGGGTATTATTATTGTGTGTTATGTTTATGTGGGTCACAATGTTGAAGAGAAATAAATGTTGACTTAGGGCTGGGCGGTATACCGGTTCCACCAGTATACCGGTTTCAATTTCCCGTATGATATGAATTTCTCATATACCGTCATACCGGTGCACAGCCGAAACAACTTCTGTTGCTCTTCAACAGGCAGCAAAATATATTGTTTGTCGCTAGGAGTGCTGCGGACGGAGCTAGTTGTCTTATCAGTATTGAGTGGGACCCCTACTCATGGTTTAGTTTATAACTTTATAACAACAATTATTATAACAACAATTAACAACCCACAACACGAACGCTCTTTAACAGGGCAAAACACCACGGCACAACAGTTTGTGACAGATAAACAATTTGCAGCACTAATAATTGTACATTTATAAAATTTCTCCGCCGAACTGCATGCTGGGTAAAGCTCGCTGACAGTCTGCTCACAGCTGTGAGAGGCTCTGTCGCGGCAGTACTTTACATTAAAGAACAGAAAAGAGCGATGCAGGATGAACAAAAACTGAACAATAAAAGGTATTTCGGTCAGACACATATGCAACGCTGATTACCATAATATGTGTGGTATTTGTTATAACTGTACATAGACGGTGACAAGAAGCTATAGGCTACATGTAGCGGCTTCTTCTTTAAATCCCATTGGCGGATGGCAACCAACTTGCATAGTGCATACTGCCACCTACTGTACTGGAGTGTGCATTTTCAGGGTAACGTTTCTTCACTGTTCTGATAATAAAATAATAAATATACATACAAATAACTAAAGAAATAAACCCAAACACCTACGAACAACTAAATCCTACGGTCTAATCCCGTTTCTTTCCATGGAGGGGTTTAGGACCCAGGGGAATGTAGATGAAGGAAACAGGAAGTGACGGAACGGAAGACACGCCACACAAACAGCTGTTCACCGCTCGCTGCCCTTTCTTTTCGGCGTTAATTAATTAATGCTTTAACGCGGGAAAAAATACCGTGATATACCGTGAAACCGCCAGAATCTTACAAAATACCGTGATATGCATTTTTGGTCATACCGCCGAGCCCTATGTTGACTGTTAAATATTCATGTGTTAAAGTGATGTATGTCAACGTAGCAAGTAAGGGTTAAACAGGGATACATAGGAATGCATGGGAGTTTGAACTCATAGAACAGTATAGCTGTATCATAAGCTAACCAGGCCTCTCTGCACCTTAGTCAGTGTATATTCATTTAAATTGAGCTATTGTAGGCACATTCCTAAATTCTATATTTTCGTAGACCCTCTCCAATTCACCTCCCATGCAACAGGAGTATAATCTGAAGATCCTGAACTAAAACGGGAATTGAGAAGGTGGGCTACATGAATGTAATACAGTAATATCAGCGAGGCTTCGTCGGCTGAATGAAGATGTAAATTAAAGGGTAATATAGTTTTACTGAATATTCTGCTGCCAAGATGGGTTGGGTTTTGCACATTGGTTCTGATGAGGTTACCGGTAGTGGTGCTATATGAGGGGGTGGGTGATGGGGGAAACGTCCGATGGGAGGGGTAGGTAAAGAAGACAATACACGGCGGACCAACATCTCCAGTTAGACGCTATAATCAATACAAGTGTTCAATACTGGGGCCTCTTCTGTTCAACATCTACCTCCTACCTCACCGACCTGCTTCACCACCACACTCCATCCCCGGCTCCGCTCCTCTGATGCAAACCTCCTGTCCCTTCCGCTCAGGACCAAGCACCGGACATGGGGCGACAGAGCCTTCTCCATATCTGCCCCCTCCCTCTCCAAAAACATCCGAGATTGCACTGACCTTTCCACATTCAAATCACAAATCAAAACTCACCTGTTCAAACCTGCTTTTAATGTGTGACTATTATTGTGTACTTTGTTTTTATATATGATTTTAATGTAAAGTGTCTTTGAGTGTCATGAAAAGCGCTACATAAATAAAATGTATTATTATTATTTATTATTACATGCTTCCACTAGCTCAGATTATGGAAAACAACAAAGTGTGTTATCATAATTATACAGACGACACACAAATCTACATAACTATGTCACCAGGGGACTATAATCCCATACAAGGGCTGGGTAACTGCATTGAACAAATCAACAACTGGATGTGCCAGAATTTTCTTCAATAAAGATAAAAATAAAAACAAAGATAAATAAAAACAAAGATAAAACAGAAGTAATTGTTTTTGGTACCAAGGACGAACAATTGAAAATCACCGCTCAGCTTCAGTCACTGATGTTAAAACCCACAAACCAAGCCAGAAATCTAGGTGTAGTTATGGATTCAGATCTCAACCTGAACAGCCATATCAAGACAATTACAAAATCAGCCTACTATCACCTGAAGAATATATCAAGGATTAGAGGACTTATGTCTCAACAGGATTTGGAAAAACTTGTCCACGCATTTATCTTCAGCAGACTGGACTACTGTAACGGTGTGTTTACAGGTCTCTGTAAAAAGTCCGTCAGAAAGCTGCAGCTGATTCAGAACGCTGCAGCTCGAGTCCTCACTAAGACCAGGAGGGTGGATCACATCACTCCAGTTCTGAGGTCTTTGCACTGGCTTCCTGTCCAACAAAGAATTGACTTTAAAAGCCTGATGTTGGTTTACAAAGCACTGAACGGTTTAGGGCCAAAATACATCTCTGATCTGCTGATACCTTATGAACCATCCCGACCCCTCAGGTCGTCTGGGACCGGTCTACTTTCTGTTCCCAGAGTCAGAACTAAACATGGAGAAGCAGCGTTCAGTTTTTCTGCTCCACATATCTGGAACAAAGTCCCAGAAAGCTGCAGGTCTGCTGAGACCCTCAGCTCCTTTAAATCAAGATTGAAGACTTTCTGTTTGCTGCTGCCTTTCATTGAACCACATTCAATTAATATATTAATCAATTTCCTGCATTTCTGCATTTTACTACTGTACTTTATTTCTTACACTGTTTTTTAATGTTTTAATGCAATGAATGTTCTTAATTGTTTTTAAATCTCCTTTTATTTTGCCTTATGTTTTGATGCTTTTAATGGTTTTATGTGAAGCACTTTGAATTACCTTGTTGTTGAAATGTGCTATACAAATAAACTTGCCTTGCTATAGGGCAGCCTAGAGGGATTCCAGAGGAGTTCCAAGCACGAACTGAGATTAAGGCTGGATTTTAATCTATACTGCCCTGAACTACTATTAATTATGAGTTAGTTAATTTAAACGGTGCACTACTGTTTAGTTAGTTCATTATTCAATTTTATTGTATATATTGTGCATTTTTTATACTTCATAAATATTATACATATAACGAAAAAATTTAATAAAGTATCTGTCTATCTGTCTTAATTCACTTTTCAGATGATATGTTCCCCTTTGGTTTTGTTTCTTGTCGGACATAATTTATAGCCGCAGCGCGTCACAACCCGGAACTACATCTTCCGTTGTTGCTGTGCATGAAATCACACCAGTGTGTGTTGGACATATTTAAAATATGTTTTACTGGATGAAGAGGAGCAGCGACTCCGAGACGCTCGACATGTCTAAAGCCGGGATTCTGAGAGGAATCGTTACCGAGAAACTCACCACGGCCGCGCAGGAGATCTTGGCGGTGGTGGAGAGGACCGTGGCCGGCTACGAGGAGGAGGCATCGGGCTTCAGGCGGGAGATCGACCGGAGGAAGAAGCAGCTGGAGGTCCTCCTGCAGCCTCGTGTCTCTGGAGAGGAGAGGTCTGTTGCGGAACTCCGTTCATCATTTCACTTTGTTTGCTTCCTGACGAAGCTGCAGACTTCAGAGGACATCAAATAAAACGCGTACACACTTTGTGATGACGTGGTTCACAACTCGGAACACCTCAAGTTTAACAAATTGAGCCCGTTTTCCACAAATTATTGATGTTACGAGATGTGCCGACGCTTCGAAGCGTGTGTCGAGTAATGGAGGGGGCGTTTCCTCGAAGCGCGTATCGAGGCTTGCTTCATTTAGGGGAGGAGCCAGAAATGATGACGTCCGAAGCCTCGCTGCTCGGCTGTACCACGTGACTGCTTCGGGAAGTGGTACAGATTTTGCCGGGAGGTTTGACAGCAATATAAACCCCTCAGGATCCATTCAAAATGTGGGTTGTTGGTGGAGAGTTGCGGTCTGTTGAGAGTTTGGATAGTTTGGAGAGTTTAGAGAGTGAGAGATAGTTTGGAGAGTTAGGAGAGTGAGGAGAGAAGGATAGGTGATAAGATGGAGCCAGCTAGGAAGAGGAGGATTTCCCCTGTGTGGGAACACTTTGATTTGATAACTCCTAATAAGGTAAGCTAAATCTAACTCTATTTCAGACACATTAGGTTTGCTTGTCAATAACTGTATTTTTCACAGTTTCTTATTTTATTCAAAGGTGAGGTGTGTTGTGAAAATAAAGCTATCTTTCACACTTAGAGCAGGTTTAAGAATGAAACAGAAGCTCTCAGAGGCGTATAGTAATATCAAAGCAATAGATTTATTTATCAACAGAGTTATTCAGCCAACACAATTAAACATGCATGGGCTCTAATGATTTCCCTCTCAGAGGTCCACCATAAGACACGCTTAAACACATCAGCGTGAAACTTAATATAGGGGTTCCGCCCCTTGATACACATTGGCCAAAGTCAAAGATGCAGGCGTGGCACGTTTATACGTTATGGCGCCTGGATGGAGGCCGTGGATGTCCATCCACCTTGGCCCCTCCCAGTAGGCGTTGGTTTCCATCAGTGTGAGTGAGGTGTTGGATACAAGAGGTCCTGAGAAAGAGTGTGTATGAAGAGCCGGGCTCAGCTGGTGGCGTTGTCTCACTGTCTCATTGTCTCTTTCTTATCTTCTCTAAGGATGGCGTCCTGTTCCTTGTGTCGCAGTTAAATCAGTGACCTTTCTCCTGCTTCTCTCTGGCCTTGCTGTGTTGTGAGCACTGTATAAGTGGTTAATAGAGCTGCATAAGCTAATGGTTATTAAAACTACAAATGTAAGCTAGTGTTTAATTAAAACTACATATAAGCTAGTTGCTAATTAAAGCTGCATATAAGCTAAATGCTACTTAAAGCTGTATATAAGCTAATTTTCTCAACAAATCCCTCTCTTGACGTCTGAAGGACGTCACTTTCTTTACTTTCCTGCCCTGTTCTCACGCTGGTGTCTGCCTCTGCCTCTCCTGACCCTACCAGGCTGTTCTGCTCTTCCCATACTGGGTAAGCTCCATAAGGAGGGGGTGGTAATGGTTCCTTGGAGAGGGCAGTGGTGATAGGACGGCCAACCAAAGAACGAATACAGGGTATTATACAACATCCACATGAGACCAATATTGCAATGAACACACCCACTGACACTGCTATTGACAAGATCAGGTGCTTCCATTTTCCAAACATGTTTTCCATCCAATTTCCAAATGGATTGTTTACACCTGATGCTTCCTGCATTTCTTTTGACAGTGCCTTCAGACTATTCAGTGCTTTTGTGACTGAACCGTCCGGCGCAGTGTTGTTGGGGATGTGCAACACAGGTCTCCAAACATTGAGCAAAAGCTCCAAAGCCATTTTGTTTTGCATAGAAATCAAAGAAGTTAGGGCCAGCTGCTCAGCCAGACCCTCTATTGCATCCCTAGTATGATTAGCCAAACGAAGAACATTGTAATGCACATAATTGATACGATCAACATTTTTATTCACAGTTATCCATGGAATAATACTTGCGATACTCTCAAAACCTACTGCAATTTGATATACCAATTTGTATTCATTAGGCACTCCTCTGGGCACTCCGATTGCATCTATGTATGTTGGACCTTTGTCCAGACTGAACTCAGCTGCTCTTTTTTTTAGCTAAGATATGTCTGCGTCTGCGTTGGGTCAGGTTTTGTACTTTAAATATGGATGCCAGAGTTGTGCAATTTGGTGGAGTAGCTATTTTAGTCATATTTGTCATGCACGCGTATCCTGTTGG
Source organism: Melanostigma gelatinosum (assembly GCF_949748355.1). NCBI lineage: Eukaryota > Metazoa > Chordata > Actinopteri > Perciformes > Zoarcidae > Melanostigma > Melanostigma gelatinosum. The sequence goes on along the minus strand of NC_136648.1, from coordinate 20,237,225 downwards.
GTCAGATTCAGGATATAGTGGTGCTGGTTCGGTGAACCTAGCTGGTCTAGCTGCAGCACAAGCTACACAGCCACTCATTTTGTTTTTATAGCATTATCAACAATTCAATTTAACCAAACATTGTCGTTTCCATGTCCTGTAGCTAATTGGATCACCTGTTGGTGGTTGCTGAAAAGTCAAATTACAAATTACAAAACAAATTATGCATTTTGCGTCAGATTACCTCGGACCTCTGCTAGAGGTCTGGACGGCTCAGATGCTGGGGCACAGTGTGACAGGTGGTGCCAAGGTGCTCCTGCTTTACCTATGACTTGGACCGAGTGTGAAGTAACCTCCTTCACTTCGTACGGCCCTGTCCACCTGGGGTCAGTCCACTTTTCTTATGAACTTTGACCCTGACCCAGTCACCCTCTCTGATGAGATTTTTTTTTTTTTTTTTTTTTTTTACCTTTTCCTGGTCAGTTGCACTGGTTCGCTGGACCTGTTTGGAGAGAGCCTCCGTGAGAATGATTAATGCAGTCATACACCTTCATTTCTACCTGCGGCACCTCTAGGGCAGGAATATGACTATTAACTCATGTGGTGAAAGACGCGTCTCATTTCCTTGTGCCACTGAAAATTGCCATTAGAGCTAGTGGTAAAGCTTCAACCCCTGTCAGCTTTGATGCTGCACATGTTTTTGCTATTTTTCGATTTTAGCGTCTGATTTGCCCTCTCTACCAGTCCTTGTGACTGTGGATGATACACTGATCCATACCTATGTCTGATTCCTAGTCCGGCTTCCACTTCCTGCAAATCATGATATCATTCAACATATTGTAAAGAAGGCTGAACCACTTGGTAAGTGTAAATCAACCAGATTGTTTCACAAGGCTTTGTGAAATACACCAGGGCTTTTGGGTGGCAAAAGTCTGTCCTCTCTGGGGATTAATAAAGTTGTCCTAATCTAATCTAATCTAAATAACCCTAAGGACACCTGGGTCCATTATTATATAGCCTTCAATAAAAACTCAAAAACAGGTGTAATACTTTCAATAGCCTCTCATTTGAGACAGCTCAGCCATGTTGACGGATGTGTGTGTGTGTTTTATCAAACATAAGTTGAATGACTCTTTTTACTGATACAATTGATTTGTGTAAGTCACCTTTGTTTCTGTACATTACCAGGATCCTCTATATTGCTGAAGTCAGTGAATTGAGTCTGACTTGCTGCCAGTCAGACATGTCCTTCACACCAGTCCTGGGCTTGTACCATGTGGAAACATGTGGAAACATGTGGAATCCTCCCCCTTTACAAACTCAGATTGTGTGGGACACAGAGAAACAGACAGCAGCAGTACTTTTTTGTCCAACAAACTGTTATTATACCATTATATAATTTCCACCTCTCTAAATCATACTTCCTCTAACCTTGCATCTCGTTCACGTAACCCATGTGCTGTGCAGTGAAGTGAATCAGCCTGCATGTGACAGTCTAAACATTTTCTCTTTTTAGTTAACGTGACTTGCTGTGACTTTCTAAATCCTTCAATCTCATTCGAATACATATGTGGGTGTGAGTGGTGTTTGTCTAGTTCCTAATGTGTGTATTAAATATACAAGTTTGTCATCTAAAGAATCTGAAGTTAACTCACCCTCGGTGTTGTATTTGTGTGCGCGTCGTTGGTCCAGCTCTGGTCTCACTCCGGTCCCTGCTGCACCCCCCTTTGATGGCTGATTGTCGAGCCCTCCCACCACTCCTTGTTCATGGAGCGTGAGCATCTGTTCCTCAATGTTCAAGCTGCCACATTTATGGCACACAAAGTCTTCAGTTGGTGTGTGTCAAAGTCTCAAAGTGTCTTTCAGCTTCCTCTCATGCCCTGATACATTATCAGCTGGGCATGCTTTACTGTGATCTATCTAGACCCGCACTATCCTGTTCTGTGGTCCATCAAGACCCTACTCTATCCTTTGCTTTGGTTAAATTGACCTCTCTTAAATGTGGTTTAATGTCAACTCATGAAATATCACGCTAACAAGTTCTACCCTTCAACTTTCTCTCATGACTAATTTTCTATTTTTCTTTGGAATTCTCTGCAGCAGATTGTAAGGTATTTATTTTATTTATTCATATAAAATAAATACCTTTTGTGGGATTAGGCTTTATCTGACTTCAGCATCATTACCCCTCAGTTATCCTACTTGAGGATCGAGTCCAATCGCCAAAGACTTTGCACTATTCATATTTTATGCATCTGTAGTAAATTATTGTTAAATTCTAATAAACTCTCTCCTGATTGAAATAACCATAATTTGTCCGAAATTTGTTTTATGATTGATTTCATTCGATCATAAAAAAGCTATCATCACGTTTGATCTTTCTCTTTATTTATTTCAGAAAAGAAATGTTGAACTGTTCGCTGACCTGTAGACAAAAGTAAAAAAGACACTTTCCCAATGCTAACTATCATTTAGGAAGTTATTATTCGTAACATTTCATCAGATTTCTTGGAAATACAAAAAGCTATGGATCTGTAAAAAAAATGTTACAACAGTTTCAGTAACACACCAATAAAGAAAAAACAAACACATCGATCATACAGGTCTCATACAGGTCTCCCATTCCCCCTATTACACTTTTAAAATACAATCAGTTTGAATATGTATTGATTCGACATTAAACTAAATGTTGCTTTTTAAATACACATATTTCCCCTGATGAACAGTCTTTGGTTCCTTTTTTTGTTTTCACCATCACAGACCTACTGTTTGTTGTCATTGCTATGAATGTCAATTAACTAATTTCATAATGTTTGGAAAAAAACTTCCCCTTTCTCTTCATTTAAAAACAAAGAAGAAAATATCAGACAATGAAAACTGGAGTGGTTTCTACCAACATATTTAGGGAATTCATCTTTCACAAAAAAGTGAAAAGATGCATTTTTATCCTGTGTGAACTCTCATGTGTGCCTTCAGACTTCCCTGCTGTGTAAATCTTTTCCCACAAACATCACATCCAAATGGTTTCTCTCCTGTGTGAACTCTCATGTGTTTCTTCAGATTTCCCTGCTTTGCAAATCTGTTCCCACAAACGTCACATCCAAATGGTTTCTCTCCTGTGTGAACTCTGTTGTTGTGTTCCTTCAGATGTCCCTGCTGTCTAAATCTTTTCCCACAAACATCACATCCAAATGGTTTCTCTCCTGTGTGAACTCTCATGTGTTTCTTCAGATTTCCCTGCTTTGCAAATCTGTTCCCACAAACGTCACATCCAAATGGTTTCTCTCCTGTGTGAACTCTCTTGTGTTCCTTCAGATTTCCCTGCGTTGCAAATCTGTTCCCACAAACATCACATCCAAATGGTTTCTCACCTGTGTGAACTCTCATGTGTTTCTTCAGATTTCCCTGCTGTGTAAATCTGTTCCCACAAACATCACATCCAAATGGTTTCTCTCCTGTGTGAACTCTGTTGTTGTGTTCCTTCAGATGTCCCTGCTGTCTAAATCTTTTCCCACAAACATCACATCCAAATGGTTTCTCTCCAGTGTGAACTCTGTTGTGTTTCTTCAGATGTCCCTGCTCAGTAAATCTTTTCGCACAAACATCACATCCAAATGGTTTCTCTCCTGTGTGAATTCTCATGTGTTTCTTCAGATTTCCCTGCTTTGCAAATCTGTTCCCACAAACATCACATCCAAATCGTTTCCCTCCCGTTTGGATTATTTTCTGTGAATGAAAACCCTTGTAGAAAAATCTATTATTACACTTGAAGAAGCTGAAGGATTTCTTGCCAGTGTTACAGACTACATCCCTTTCAATGGTTTCCTTAACTTTCAGAGCATGTGTAGCAGAATCTGGTGCCCTGGTCTCCTTCCAATCACCGTCACTGTTCTCGGTTTCAGATCCAGAATCTAACAAAGGCTTTTGCCAATCATCATAACTGACTTCCGTCTCAGGGGAGTCAGAAACCATTTCATCATCAGCATTCGGTTGTGCATGATGATCTTGGTCCTCCGGCTCCTCTTTTATGCGGAGGGGCTCTTGGTCCTTCTGCGCCTCTTTTATGCGGAGGGGCTCTTGGTCCTTCTGCGCCTCTTTTATGCGGAGGGGCTCTTGGTCCTCCGGCTCCTCTTTTATGCGGAGGGGCTCTTGGTCCTCCTGCGCCTCTTTTATGCGGAGGGGCTCTTGGTCCTCCGGCTCCTCTTTTATGCGGAGGGGCTCTTGGTCCTCCTGCGCCTCTTTTATGCGGAGGGGCTCTTGGTCCTCCTGCTCCTCTTTTATGCGGAGGGGCTCTTGGTCCTCCTGGTCCAGGCTGGGGCTCCACTCAGGGGGGATAACTTCTTTCATCACCAACAGCGGCTGAACATCTGCAGGGAGAACATTATGGACAACTGTGAGGTCACACTGATGTCTCTGGTATCATTATATTATGTTACTGAGATCTAGTGTCACACAACATACCGATACTAAAGAAGTGTCGCAATACCCTGCCGTTAAAAAACCTTTAACGCTAAAAACCTGGGGTATTGAAAATGTTCAATACCCCATTTCATTAGTACGGTTACTTTAAGAATAGCAGTACTTTATTAAGAGCCGTATTTTGGAGTTGAGACGATGTGCAACGGCAGACATCTGCTTCCACTCGCTACAGACGTAGTGAGGGTGTTTTTTTCCTCATATGTAAATACAAGTGTCCTTATCTACTGTCCACGGCTCGTCTACAAATACGACAAACAGTGAAATATGGCTCTAAAGTGCTGCAGGGTTTTAATTTGTCCATGCTAATTTGTTTACATGCCTTTTTAAATTACTAAGACAGTACTTTTGCATTTGTGTTCATAGTTTGGAAAAGTACTTATGTGTCCAACAGTTCGAGTTGCCCTTGAACCTCTCCTGTCCTTATCGTATTGGTTGGTCAGGTGTCAAATGTTTTGCCAGCCAATGAGAAGAATCTGATGAGACTCTCTGGTAACCTACCGGGTTCTCAAGGGGGCGGGACTAATGACCGGGAAGCGCGAAGTAAACAAAGAAAGAGCTGAGAGGAATGACAGAGTGCACTGTTGTTTTTAACTTCAGAAACACAGACACTGGACAATGTTAATACATAGAAGAGAACTGAAAGGATAGTATAAAGTGTTTAACAGGAAGCTCTAACTTCAGGAGGTGAGGTTTCCTTTTCGGGGAGACGGAAAGGCTGACAAGATAGTCCGTCGAGGATCAACACGGAGGTTCGTGGAGTAACGGTGCGGCTCTGAAGAGAAATAAAGTGGGCTGTTCTCAGGGTACTTTCTGCCCGTGATTTCAACTGACGGATTTGTTGAGGCTACTAGCAAAGGTGTTGGATCTGTGGAGACAAGACCTGTTGCTCTCTGAGTGACTGAGGAGCAGTGAGTACACCACAGATGCTCCCCAAGGTTTTCAAATGAGCTCCAACAAGCGCGCCAACGTCCTGGTACTGTCACACTGACTATCACCTCTTTGGGTATTATTATTGTGTGTTATGTTTATGTGGGTCACAATGTTGAAGAGAAATAAATGTTGACTTAGGGCTGGGCGGTATACCGGTTCCACCAGTATACCGGTTTCAATTTCCCGTATGATATGAATTTCTCATATACCGTCATACCGGTGCACAGCCGAAACAACTTCTGTTGCTCTTCAACAGGCAGCAAAATATATTGTTTGTCGCTAGGAGTGCTGCGGACGGAGCTAGTTGTCTTATCAGTATTGAGTGGGACCCCTACTCATGGTTTAGTTTATAACTTTATAACAACAATTATTATAACAACAATTAACAACCCACAACACGAACGCTCTTTAACAGGGCAAAACACCACGGCACAACAGTTTGTGACAGATAAACAATTTGCAGCACTAATAATTGTACATTTATAAAATTTCTCCGCCGAACTGCATGCTGGGTAAAGCTCGCTGACAGTCTGCTCACAGCTGTGAGAGGCTCTGTCGCGGCAGTACTTTACATTAAAGAACAGAAAAGAGCGATGCAGGATGAACAAAAACTGAACAATAAAAGGTATTTCGGTCAGACACATATGCAACGCTGATTACCATAATATGTGTGGTATTTGTTATAACTGTACATAGACGGTGACAAGAAGCTATAGGCTACATGTAGCGGCTTCTTCTTTAAATCCCATTGGCGGATGGCAACCAACTTGCATAGTGCATACTGCCACCTACTGTACTGGAGTGTGCATTTTCAGGGTAACGTTTCTTCACTGTTCTGATAATAAAATAATAAATATACATACAAATAACTAAAGAAATAAACCCAAACACCTACGAACAACTAAATCCTACGGTCTAATCCCGTTTCTTTCCATGGAGGGGTTTAGGACCCAGGGGAATGTAGATGAAGGAAACAGGAAGTGACGGAACGGAAGACACGCCACACAAACAGCTGTTCACCGCTCGCTGCCCTTTCTTTTCGGCGTTAATTAATTAATGCTTTAACGCGGGAAAAAATACCGTGATATACCGTGAAACCGCCAGAATCTTACAAAATACCGTGATATGCATTTTTGGTCATACCGCCGAGCCCTATGTTGACTGTTAAATATTCATGTGTTAAAGTGATGTATGTCAACGTAGCAAGTAAGGGTTAAACAGGGATACATAGGAATGCATGGGAGTTTGAACTCATAGAACAGTATAGCTGTATCATAAGCTAACCAGGCCTCTCTGCACCTTAGTCAGTGTATATTCATTTAAATTGAGCTATTGTAGGCACATTCCTAAATTCTATATTTTCGTAGACCCTCTCCAATTCACCTCCCATGCAACAGGAGTATAATCTGAAGATCCTGAACTAAAACGGGAATTGAGAAGGTGGGCTACATGAATGTAATACAGTAATATCAGCGAGGCTTCGTCGGCTGAATGAAGATGTAAATTAAAGGGTAATATAGTTTTACTGAATATTCTGCTGCCAAGATGGGTTGGGTTTTGCACATTGGTTCTGATGAGGTTACCGGTAGTGGTGCTATATGAGGGGGTGGGTGATGGGGGAAACGTCCGATGGGAGGGGTAGGTAAAGAAGACAATACACGGCGGACCAACATCTCCAGTTAGACGCTATAATCAATACAAGTGTTCAATACTGGGGCCTCTTCTGTTCAACATCTACCTCCTACCTCACCGACCTGCTTCACCACCACACTCCATCCCCGGCTCCGCTCCTCTGATGCAAACCTCCTGTCCCTTCCGCTCAGGACCAAGCACCGGACATGGGGCGACAGAGCCTTCTCCATATCTGCCCCCTCCCTCTCCAAAAACATCCGAGATTGCACTGACCTTTCCACATTCAAATCACAAATCAAAACTCACCTGTTCAAACCTGCTTTTAATGTGTGACTATTATTGTGTACTTTGTTTTTATATATGATTTTAATGTAAAGTGTCTTTGAGTGTCATGAAAAGCGCTACATAAATAAAATGTATTATTATTATTTATTATTACATGCTTCCACTAGCTCAGATTATGGAAAACAACAAAGTGTGTTATCATAATTATACAGACGACACACAAATCTACATAACTATGTCACCAGGGGACTATAATCCCATACAAGGGCTGGGTAACTGCATTGAACAAATCAACAACTGGATGTGCCAGAATTTTCTTCAATAAAGATAAAAATAAAAACAAAGATAAATAAAAACAAAGATAAAACAGAAGTAATTGTTTTTGGTACCAAGGACGAACAATTGAAAATCACCGCTCAGCTTCAGTCACTGATGTTAAAACCCACAAACCAAGCCAGAAATCTAGGTGTAGTTATGGATTCAGATCTCAACCTGAACAGCCATATCAAGACAATTACAAAATCAGCCTACTATCACCTGAAGAATATATCAAGGATTAGAGGACTTATGTCTCAACAGGATTTGGAAAAACTTGTCCACGCATTTATCTTCAGCAGACTGGACTACTGTAACGGTGTGTTTACAGGTCTCTGTAAAAAGTCCGTCAGAAAGCTGCAGCTGATTCAGAACGCTGCAGCTCGAGTCCTCACTAAGACCAGGAGGGTGGATCACATCACTCCAGTTCTGAGGTCTTTGCACTGGCTTCCTGTCCAACAAAGAATTGACTTTAAAAGCCTGATGTTGGTTTACAAAGCACTGAACGGTTTAGGGCCAAAATACATCTCTGATCTGCTGATACCTTATGAACCATCCCGACCCCTCAGGTCGTCTGGGACCGGTCTACTTTCTGTTCCCAGAGTCAGAACTAAACATGGAGAAGCAGCGTTCAGTTTTTCTGCTCCACATATCTGGAACAAAGTCCCAGAAAGCTGCAGGTCTGCTGAGACCCTCAGCTCCTTTAAATCAAGATTGAAGACTTTCTGTTTGCTGCTGCCTTTCATTGAACCACATTCAATTAATATATTAATCAATTTCCTGCATTTCTGCATTTTACTACTGTACTTTATTTCTTACACTGTTTTTTAATGTTTTAATGCAATGAATGTTCTTAATTGTTTTTAAATCTCCTTTTATTTTGCCTTATGTTTTGATGCTTTTAATGGTTTTATGTGAAGCACTTTGAATTACCTTGTTGTTGAAATGTGCTATACAAATAAACTTGCCTTGCTATAGGGCAGCCTAGAGGGATTCCAGAGGAGTTCCAAGCACGAACTGAGATTAAGGCTGGATTTTAATCTATACTGCCCTGAACTACTATTAATTATGAGTTAGTTAATTTAAACGGTGCACTACTGTTTAGTTAGTTCATTATTCAATTTTATTGTATATATTGTGCATTTTTTATACTTCATAAATATTATACATATAACGAAAAAATTTAATAAAGTATCTGTCTATCTGTCTTAATTCACTTTTCAGATGATATGTTCCCCTTTGGTTTTGTTTCTTGTCGGACATAATTTATAGCCGCAGCGCGTCACAACCCGGAACTACATCTTCCGTTGTTGCTGTGCATGAAATCACACCAGTGTGTGTTGGACATATTTAAAATATGTTTTACTGGATGAAGAGGAGCAGCGACTCCGAGACGCTCGACATGTCTAAAGCCGGGATTCTGAGAGGAATCGTTACCGAGAAACTCACCACGGCCGCGCAGGAGATCTTGGCGGTGGTGGAGAGGACCGTGGCCGGCTACGAGGAGGAGGCATCGGGCTTCAGGCGGGAGATCGACCGGAGGAAGAAGCAGCTGGAGGTCCTCCTGCAGCCTCGTGTCTCTGGAGAGGAGAGGTCTGTTGCGGAACTCCGTTCATCATTTCACTTTGTTTGCTTCCTGACGAAGCTGCAGACTTCAGAGGACATCAAATAAAACGCGTACACACTTTGTGATGACGTGGTTCACAACTCGGAACACCTCAAGTTTAACAAATTGAGCCCGTTTTCCACAAATTATTGATGTTACGAGATGTGCCGACGCTTCGAAGCGTGTGTCGAGTAATGGAGGGGGCGTTTCCTCGAAGCGCGTATCGAGGCTTGCTTCATTTAGGGGAGGAGCCAGAAATGATGACGTCCGAAGCCTCGCTGCTCGGCTGTACCACGTGACTGCTTCGGGAAGTGGTACAGATTTTGCTGGGAGGTTTGACAGCAATATAAACCCCTCAGGATCCATTCAAAATGTGGGTTGTTGGTGGAGAGTTGCGGTCTGTTGAGAGTTTGGATAGTTTGGAGAGTTTAGAGAGTGAGAGATAGTTTGGAGAGTTAGGAGAGTGAGGAGAGAAGGATAGGTGATAAGATGGAGCCAGCTAGGAAGAGGAGGATTTCCCCTGTGTGGGAACACTTTGATTTGATAACTCCTAATAAGGTAAGCTAAATCTAACTCTATTTCAGACACATTAGGTTTGCTTGTCAATAACTGTATTTTTCACAGTTTCTTATTTTATTCAAAGGTGAGGTGTGTTGTGAAAATAAAGCTATCTTTCACACTTAGAGCAGGTTTAAGAATGAAACAGAAGCTCTCAGAGGCGTATAGTAATATCAAAGCAATAGATTTATTTATCAACAGAGTTATTCAGCCAACACAATTAAACATGCATGGGCTCTAATGATTTCCCTCTCAGAGGTCCACCATAAGACACGCTTAAACACATCAGCGTGAAACTTAATATAGGGGTTCCGCCCCTTGATACACATTGGCCAAAGTCAAAGATGCAGGCGTGGCACGTTTATACGTTATGGCGCCTGGATGGAGGCCGTGGATGTCCATCCACCTTGGCCCCTCCCAGTAGGCGTTGGTTTCCATCAGTGTGAGTGAGGTGTTGGATACAAGAGGTCCTGAGAAAGAGTGTGTATGAAGAGCCGGGCTCAGCTGGTGGCGTTGTCTCACTGTCTCATTGTCTCTTTCTTATCTTCTCTAAGGATGGCGTCCTGTTCCTTGTGTCGCAGTTAAATCAGTGACCTTTCTCCTGCTTCTCTCTGGCCTTGCTGTGTTGTGAGCACTGTATAAGTGGTTAATAGAGCTGCATAAGCTAATGGTTATTAAAACTACAAATGTAAGCTAGTGTTTAATTAAAACTACATATAAGCTAGTTGCTAATTAAAGCTGCATATAAGCTAAATGCTACTTAAAGCTGTATATAAGCTAATTTTCTCAACAAATCCCTCTCTTGACGTCTGAAGGACGTCACTTTCTTTACTTTCCTGCCCTGTTCTCACGCTGGTGTCTGCCTCTGCCTCTCCTGACCCTACCAGGCTGTTCTGCTCTTCCCATACTGGGTAAGCTCCATAAGGAGGGGGTGGTAATGGTTCCTTGGAGAGGGCAGTGGTGATAGGACGGCCAACCAAAGAACGAATACAGGGTATTATACAACATCCACATGAGACCAATATTGCAATGAACACACCCACTGACACTGCTATTGACAAGATCAGGTGCTTCCATTTTCCAAACATGTTTTCCATCCAATTTCCAAATGGATTGTTTACACCTGATGCTTCCTGCATTTCTTTTGACAGTGCCTTCAGACTATTCAGTGCTTTTGTGACTGAACCGTCCGGCGCAGTGTTGTTGGGGATGTGCAACACAGGTCTCCAAACATTGAGCAAAAGCTCCAAAGCCATTTTGTTTTGCATAGAAATCAAAGAAGTTAGGGCCAGCTGCTCAGCCAGACCCTCTATTGCATCCCTAGTATGATTAGCCAAACGAAGAACATTGTAATGCACATAATTGATACGATCAACATTTTTATTCACAGTTATCCATGGAATAATACTTGCGATACTCTCAAAACCTACTGCAATTTGATATACCAATTTGTATTCATTAGGCACTCCTCTGGGCACTCCGATTGCATCTATGTATGTTGGACCTTTGTCCAGACTGAACTCAGCTGCTCTTTTTTTTAGCTAAGATATGTCTGCGTCTGCGTTGGGTCAGGTTTTGTACTTTAAATATGGATGCCAGAGTTGTGCAATTTGGTGGAGTAGCTATTTTAGTCATATTTGTCATGCACGCGTATCCTGTTGGGTCAGATTCAGGATATAGTGGTGCTGGTTCGGTGAACCTAGCTGGTCTAGCTGCAGCACAAGCTACACAGCCACTCATTTTGTTTTTATAGCATTATCAACAATTCAATTTAACCAAACATTGTCGTTTCCATGTCCTGTAGCTAATTGGATCACCTGTTGGTGGTTGCTGAAAAGTCAAATTACAAATTACAAAACAAATTATGCATTTTGCGTCAGATTACCTCGGACCTCTGCTAGAGGTCTGGACGGCTCAGATGCTGGGGCACAGTGTGACAGGTGGTGCCAAGGTGCTCCTGCTTTACCTATGACTTGGACCGAGTGTGAAGTAACCTCCTTCACTTCGTACGGCCCTGTCCACCTGGGGTCAGTCCACTTTTCTTATGAACTTTGACCCTGACCCAGTCACCCTCTCTGATGAGATTTTTTTTTTTTTTTTTTTTTTTTACCTTTTCCTGGTCAGTTGCACTGGTTCGCTGGACCTGTTTGGAGAGAGCCTCCGTGAGAATGATTAATGCAGTCATACACCTTCATTTCTACCTGCGGCACCTCTAGGGCAGGAATATGACTATTAACTCATGTGGTGAAAGACGCGTCTCATTTCCTTGTGCCACTGAAAATTGCCATTAGAGCTAGTGGTAAAGCTTCAACCCCTGTCAGCTTTGATGCTGCACATGTTTTTGCTATTTTTCGATTTTAGCGTCTGATTTGCCCTCTCTACCAGTCCTTGTGACTGTGGATGATACACTGATCCATACCTATGTCTGATTCCTAGTCCGGCTTCCACTTCCTGCAAATCATGATATCATTCAACATATTGTAAAGAAGGCTGAACCACTTGGTAAGTGTAAATCAACCAGATTGTTTCACAAGGCTTTGTGAAATACACCAGGGCTTTTGGGTGGCAAAAGTCTGTCCTCTCTGGGGATTAATAAAGTTGTCCTAATCTAATCTAATCTAAATAACCCTAAGGACACCTGGGTCCATTATTATATAGCCTTCAATAAAAACTCAAAAACAGGTGTAATACTTTCAATAGCCTCTCATTTGAGACAGCTCAGCCATGTTGACGGATGTGTGTGTGTGTTTTATCAAACATAAGTTGAATGACTCTTTTTACTGATACAATTGATTTGTGTAAGTCACCTTTGTTTCTGTACATTACCAGGATCCTCTATATTGCTGAAGTCAGTGAATTGAGTCTGACTTGCTGCCAGTCAGACATGTCCTTCACACCAGTCCTGGGCTTGTACCATGTGGAAACATGTGGAAACATGTGGAATCCTCCCCCTTTACAAACTCAGATTGTGTGGGACACAGAGAAACAGACAGCAGCAGTACTTTTTTGTCCAACAAACTGTTATTATACCATTATATAATTTCCACCTCTCTAAATCATACTTCCTCTAACCTTGCATCTCGTTCACGTAACCCATGTGCTGTGCAGTGAAGTGAATCAGCCTGCATGTGACAGTCTAAACATTTTCTCTTTTTAGTTAACGTGACTTGCTGTGACTTTCTAAATCCTTCAATCTCATTCGAATACATATGTGGGTGTGAGTGGTGTTTGTCTAGTTCCTAATGTGTGTATTAAATATACAAGTTTGTCATCTAAAGAATCTGAAGTTAACTCACCCTCGGTGTTGTATTTGTGTGCGCGTCGTTGGTCCAGCTCTGGTCTCACTCCGGTCCCTGCTGCACCCCCCTTTGATGGCTGATTGTCGAGCCCTCCCACCACTCCTTGTTCATGGAGCGTGAGCATCTGTTCCTCAATGTTCAAGCTGCCACATTTATGGCACACAAAGTCTTCAGTTGGTGTGTGTCAAAGTCTCAAAGTGTCTTTCAGCTTCCTCTCATGCCCTGATACATTATCAGCTGGGCATGCTTGGATCTGTGCTGACGAAACTTCTCTGTTGTCCGTTGTTGAACTGATCCTCATGTTCAGCATGCTGCATGTCACACAACTCTCTTGTGTGATGTTCTCCAGGCTTATGGATGGCAGAAAGCCTTCTTACAAAGTTCAGTCAGGGCTGTCACCGCATGTTTATACGGCCAGTTTTCACCATTGTCGTATGCAACTCACTGCAGGTTTGAATGCCGCAGATATTTTCTGTAGCATTGACATGGTACCTGTAGATTTTGACGAGTCTCATTCGTCTTCTTCATCCTCAACGTGTTGAGTGGTGGGTGTCGTTCAAGTTGTTTGTGGCTGGGGAGCATACAGCAGGAAGCGGAATCCCCAGATCAGGACCAAGGACTAAAAATGAACAAAACAAACAAAACAAAACAGCTGCCAAAAGTTCAGCAGCAAATGTTAGACATGTAGAGATACAATTCTTAGATCCCTGTGTTTCTGTGTGTGCGTGCCTCTGTGTGTGTGTGTGTGTGTGTGTGTCTCACCCCTGCATTCCTCTCTCTCTCTCTGCTCACATGCCTCTCTGTCTATTTTAAACAGTTACACCTATTTTCGTTTCCTCTTGGACATCAACTTATTTGTATCTGCTTCACCCTTTTCTCTGCTCCCAGCACGTTCTGAGTTAATCAAATTTTAATCATAGGCTAAAACTGCCTCTTTCAGGGAATCCCAATTTTGTTTACTTTTTACTTTTACTTCACTACATTTTGCAAAGAAAACTGATACTTTTACTCCGATACATTTCCCCTGAAACCTTCGTTACTCGCTACAAAATCAAATCTATCTTTAGAAACAAAATGAATCATGAGACCAGCGTCGGGGACTGTGGTGGAACACAGACTGCCAGCTTATCTCCAACCTTGGCCTTGCTATGTTTTCGCTCCTAACTTTGTTTAGTCTCCCAGTAAACTGAAGTATTAACCCTTAGCACACATACCAAATTAAAACCATTAAAACCATTAAAACCAACCCCTCTGAAATATGCACAAATCACGTATCGATCTATTCTAATGTTTTATGTTTGTGTTTGATAGCAACGGGTGTGTCTCATATGCGTTTCCACTGTCCCTCAAACTTTGAAAGTCACACACACACATTTGCAGCAGCCGCAGCCCTCAGCTTTTTCTCTCATATGCACGCTCCAAACACTCCTTTAAACAAAATTGAAACCAAGCACACTGCCGTCTTTGGAATGCGCACAAATCACAAATACGGTAAAGGAATATCTTTACAAATACAGTCAAACAAATAAACAAAAGTTAAAACGCAAATAGTCACACGCATTCATACCAAATACTCAAAATCACACACTCCCGTCTCTAAACACTCGACAGTTAATCCACTTCCTCACCCTCAGCAAACCGACTGTGTATCGATGACCTCTTGATCACGATACAAATGACAAACTGCTTTTTCAGCAAACAAATACAGTCAAATCATAAAAATTCTTTCCCTAACCAACACACAAAACAAACAACGTTACTTTAATGCATCACAGCGGCCGCTGCGTATCATAAACACAAGTATAATATCTGCTTTGGCTGGGGTTCGAACACGGCCCTACCGCGTGGAAGGCCGCAATGCTAACCCCTATGCTACTGGCCCTGTATATCCACAACACAATTTAGCACACTTAAATAGCGACAGCCTCTGCTCCGGCCTGTCTCCTGTCGACTTTTCTTTTAAACTCCGACCGTTATCAACGATTCACCGGTTAACTCAAGATTTGCGCTCTCGCCCAGAAACTCCGTCGAGGATACTCTAAGCAGAGATATCATGTTTTTCCACTAAACGCTACGCACAATCCTGGTGTCCTGAGACTCGATGTCTTGATAAGGTAATTTTCCCTCTTCGTCCGCTATCAATGATTCATCAGTTAATTCAGAACCTGTGCTCCCGTGCAGAAACTATCTGAAGGTTACTCTACGCAGAGTTAACTTGGTTTTACACCACACGTAACACACTTGATACGGTAATATTTCATGGTCCATTCACTGTCAGTTTACAGTTTATCAATGACCTTTAACACACATATATCCCCGTCATGTTATACAGTTTCTTCGTAGTCCAAAACGTCTTATAATTACGTTAAAGATTACGCTTTATTTGTGGCAGGAATTTGAGTGCGAGGCGCGAGGCGCGTGACAGCGACAGAGAAGGCGCGTGGCACGGCTCACATTCCTTCACTCTACGCTGCCACAAAAAACATCATTTTTCGCCTTTTATCTAACGTCTTCTGCTGGACTCATTCATTCCTGTGCACAGACCCCCCAAATGGCTGTATAACAACTCTGTTGCTGTGTGTTTATTCTTTACAATACTTTATAACTATTCCTTACCCACAGTTCGGTCAGTCTGATATCAAATTTAGAATTCAAGCTATGAATACAATACGCAGGATTCAGTTAAATAGGGACCTGCTCACCTGTTTGTTATGCCGGCAATATCAGACCTCCCGAAACTGCTGGCACGGACCCAGTGGCAGATACTGGGGCTCCCAGCCTCGGGGAGGATTCGCCAATTATTTCTGAAATCACAGATAGAGAGGTCTGTTAACATTCCAACCCGATATGCTCTGTATCAAGTCTTGCCCGCATCCTCCACCAATTTGTTGTGAAAATAAAGCTATCTTTCACACTTAGAGCAGGTTTAAGAATGAAACAGAAGCTCTCAGAGGCGTATAGTAATATCAAAGCAATAGATTTATTTATCAACAGAGTTATTCAGCCAACACAATTAAACATGCATGGGCTCTAATGATTTCCCTCTCAGAGGTCCACCATAAGACACGCTTAAACACATCAGCGTGAAACTTAATATAGGGGTTCCGCCCCTTGATACACATTGGCCAAAGTCAAAGATGCAGGCGTGGCACGTTTATACGTTATGGCGCCTGGATGGAGGCCGTGGATGTCCATCCACCTTGGCCCCTCCCAGTAGGCGTTGGTTTCCATCAGTGTGAGTGAGGTGTTGGATACAAGAGGTCCTGAGAAAGAGTGTGTATGAAGAGCCGGGCTCAGCTGGGGGCGTTGTCTCACTGTCTCATTGTCTCTTTCTTATCTTCTCTAAGGATGGCGTCCTGTTCCTTGTGTCGCAGTTAAATCAGTGACCTTTCTCCTGCTTCTCTCTGGCCTTGCTGTGTTGTGAGCACTGTATAAGTGGTTAATAGAGCTGCATAAGCTAATGGTTATTAAAACTACAAATGTAAGCTAGTGTTTAATTAAAACTACATATAAGCTAGTTGCTAATTAAAGCTGCATATAAGCTAAATGCTACTTAAAGCTGTATATAAGCTAATTTTCTCAACAGGTGTTTATTGTGCTCCAAGGAGTTGGGGTACAATAACAACACCTCATCCATGCTAAGGCATCACTGTGCCTTGCATGAGAATAAGGAGGAAACTGGAGCTTCACCCAGCCATTGTAAGTCATTACAATATTACAAATGCACCATCACAATGTTTCCCTGTTCACTTTTGTTTATTGTGCAAATAAAGACAGGTAACAGACACTGTATTTATTCTCTGTTAACCAGCCACCAGAAAACAAGAGCTGGATGAAGCCCTCGTCTCCATGATAGTGAAGGACACACTGTACATCACTGTCCAAGTTACACAAGCATATTCAGTCCCCTCTTCCTAGTTCCACAAGCACTTTCACTGTCCTCTGCCTGCTTAAGCCCATGCCATTTTCCTAAAGTGACATAATAACATTATTACACAACCTGCCATATCATATGATACTACCATTTTGGGAAAATTTACACACACAGAATACATTCAAAAAATATTTTATTATGCACATGTCATAATTTATGTACAGAAATGATTTGGTCATACATTTTTGTAATTCATAGTCATTCCCAACAGCCATAACAGACACAAAAATGCAATGCATCACATTATGTGGTTCAGATACAGCTGCCTGTGATTATACACTTGGCCAGTAGGTGGTATCGTGTGCACATGAAGCTTCGAGAAATGAACCCTTTCTCGAACCAATTGGCTGAAGTGGTTCGATGCCTCATGAGGCTTCATCTCACCATCACTACCACCAATCAATGTGCTAATACGGGGAAATACCTTCGCAGGACCTTCGTGTGTTTCTGTTCGTGTTCGGCTACGTTCGTTTTTAAATGTGTGTCTCACTCTCTTTTACTTTCGGTGGAAAACACGAAGCCCTGGTTCCAGATGAGGAAGGTCACAAGGTGGTTGTTCTTCTTCTTTGAGGTTTATTGGCGGTTGGCAAACAATGAATTGGTGCATTACCGCCACCAACTGGTATGGAGTGTGGATCAGGATGTCTAATGGTTTACTTCTATAAAAATTCAAAAGAAAAGAAACAAAACAACGGGCTCATATTTTCTTAATAATATTAATTAATCTAAGATATTGAAATAATACTTGATAACATTCACTTTTTGAGTTATTTTGCAGAATATCGACTATATCCAACCGTACCTTCATCTTGCTGAGGTCTCCAATCAGCTGCCCTCTTCCCTGCTCATATTTCTGACATTGCACAATAAAACGTGTTCTATTGTTTCCTCTTGCTCACAATGGTCTAATTTTCCTGTTTACCTATTTTTTTAAGCATACTGTTTAGGCCAGTGTCTAAATCTAAGTCTTGATATCACATTTCATCTCTCCTGGTCCTTCCTGCACATCTCATGTCTCCCACTTTCCTCTAAAACCATCGTCCTTTCCTGTCTTCTTCCCATTGCTTCTGCCACCTTTCCTTCAACCTGTTTGATGATACTTTTAGTTTCTGATTTACTGAAGCTGTCTGCAACATTCGTCCAGCTATTTTTTTTCTGCAACATTCGTTCACAGTTCACTTTAACGTACTTCTTCAGAGAAAAACAAATACAATGTTTTATTTGAGCCACAAGTGGTCAGTGCTGCCCAATTTCATGCTTCTGATGAAAGGTGCTGTAAATGGACATGGGTTGTTTTTGGTTTTTCAGGGTATTTAGGGACCGTAATTAAATATTACACAACTAAGCACAATAGGTTTGTAAAATAAGGATTTTAATTCTTATTTAACTATTCAGAGATACGCACACGCATACAGCTGTGATTAATAGTTCTTATAATAAAAAACTATATGGGACAGAGTGATGCTGAAAAATGAATACATGCACAAAAACAATGACAAGAAAAAAAGGAATACAAATAAAACTGATAAGCAAAGATTTGGTTGCCCCATAAGTCCTTTGTTATAGTTTAACACACAAAGCAAATTGTTTCTTGTGCTCTGTTCAAGTATGCTGTCAGTTTACACAATGTGGCTGTTCAACATGTAGCCTACTGCACCCTCAGAAAACAGAGGACCAGCTTGATAGCACCATTATGAAAGGCACAATAAAATAGGATTCACACACACACATTATTGTACGCAATGTTATTCTTTAAAACAAGGAATAAAACAAACAAAAAAAATCAAAAAACAACAGTAAGTAACTAATATCTGCAACTCTGTCTGAACGGGGAGAAATGCTCTTCCATGAGCTTCCTCTGAAAAGATATCTGAGCTCTTCTCTTCTTGCCACTGGGTGTGGAAGACTTGAAACATACTTTAGTTACATATAAGCTGAGATATCTTAAAGAACCATTCACTTTTTCAATGTATCGATAATGATTTTATGATTCAAAAAAGAGGAAGAAAAAAAGCTCTTTGGAGTAAGATCAGAAATGCCTGTGAGCGGGTGTTTGATTGACAGCTGAGCTGACAGGAGTACGGACAAGATCGTCAGACAGCAGTTTGTTAGCAGTGGTACAATGTGCGACAGCTGACCAGCTATTAGCTATCTATCCTGCAAACTGCCCATGGATGTTTACAGAGAAGTGGTACAGCAGCGGAGGCGGGGATGGTTGCTCAGTGGGGCATCAAGCAAAAAAAAAAGTGTGACCTCCGAGTACAAAATTCAGATAAATTGCATCCCGGATCTTGGAGCAATCTTCTACATCAATAGGCCCAAAGAGCAAGCGCACTGGCGTTTCCTTTAACCCCGCCTCCCAGCCATCAGTCCAGCCTCGCTCTCGGGCTCGTTCACATGAACTGAGGAAGGAGAATAATTCTGGATTTGGCTGTTAGTACATTTTACACCTTTTAGGACCTACTGTTTGAAATAAGGGCTATTCAAGTGTTCATACTGGGAAGTGGATTTACCTCCACTGATTTACAGGCGTCTCTTTTTAAATGTAAGTCTATGGGAAAATGTCTTTTTGGGCCCAATGGCGTCACATGACGGCCCCTGAGGTTGTAATTGCAACGGTTGGCCAATAGGTAAAGTTGCTTCAAAGCCCGCCACTTTTCCTGGGGGCATGAAACTGCTCTCTAGTACCGGTGTGTATATATATATACAGTGTATATATATATATATATACACTGTATATATATATATATATATATATATAGTGTATATATAGGTTACATGTGTCACACATCAGTCATGTGAATTAGCAGAGAGTGGGAACCTCCACACCACTGGTGGTACCGCTCCATAGAGGGATGTGCAGACTACTAGCAGTGTTTTAAATAATGAAGCACATTGCATTCACATGTGAATAAGGTCTATTCATTCCTAATAGGTAGGGAGAGATCTTCCAACTGTATATTAATGTGTTCCACTGATTCTCTCATATACGTCTTGGCTGGCAGCACAGTGACGATTTCAAAGAGGGCCTTCCTGCGGCTTCATCGATCACACATGACCCTTTTGACAGGAGCTGGCTGCCCTGGTGTTCACAGAGGACGTCCTTGCACTGTCCACCCTGACTGGGAAGTCTGGGAAAGTGGGACTTCCTAAAAGACAACTGGACATTGCCAAAGTGCAGGCCACAACAGGTAGGTCATCGTCTTGAGTCGTATGTAGACAATTTAAAGCTTCTGTGATTTGTAAAGCAGCAGGATCACATGTTCGTGGGAAACACACCACCCGTGATGAAATATATGTTCGACCTGCACTGGTAGGAATATTGGCATATCATATTGATATCGTTCCTCAATGTTAATCCTGATTTACTGTTCAAAACATAATATTGGATCAACAGGATTTCCTGGTCAAAATAGAAGAACATGTTGTATGAATATGCTGTGTGACATCCTCTCTCGTCTCTTCTCTTAACAGATGCTGTTATTCAAGAGTTTCCGCAGTCTTATATTTCTCGAAAATGCACTCTATTACAATTATTTGAAACTGTGTTTAAAGTTTTAATTTGCAAATTGTTAGACGTACGACGTTAGTACATTTTATATATTTGCAAATAATACAATTCTTGGCAGTGTATTGCAATGTACTATTATAAATATATTATAATACATTAAGAATATATCTGCAATTCAATAAAGTGTTTTTGATTACTATCTGGGAAGTTCATTCAGCATTTAGGATACTGGTAATGCATTTATAATATTGTAATGTATAATAGGATGTAGTGTACAAAGTAATACAGCATAGTAATAAGAAAGTGTGCTTTCTTAGTAATTGGAATAAGCCAAAAGTATAACTTTTGGTATACTATTACAACAATATCAATATATTAATATTGTAATGTTTACATATTTGTAAAACTCTCATAATATATTTCAAATATTCTTAAAACACAAAAAAGGTATAATTTAAGTTAGCTATCGGCATGTATATTAGTACATACACAGTCATACACTTAAATTGTACTAAGTATACAATTGTGCTTAACTACTATCTAATCACAACTAAAATATATTAAGTACAAAATAAGTTGTTCCAAAACAGCACTCTTGAAGTATACTGATGATTAGGGCTTCAAGTACACTTAAGTATGCTCAAATTAAATATACGTAGCATATTTATATCATGGATGTTGAGGGCTGAAGGTTTTTTTTCTTCTTTTTTACAGAAAGTCTTTTCTTCATCCAAGAGGGGGCAGCAGATGCTTGTAGAAGAGATCAGACGTTATCAGACATGTTGAAAACATGCTTGCATTAATCACCAAAGCTAATCAATGTCGTCTGGCATCTAAGTGCACGCAGTAGTATTCATTTACAACTGTGGACGTTACCTGGTTTTTAACGAAGTGGAATAAGGAGGTTATTTTGTGTCAAATTGACACAAGAAGCCACATTTGTAGCATTATGTTTCAGTCATCAGTCATTTTGTAGAAAGTAGACACGGCTTCATTGCTGAAACGACTGGTTGATTCATCGATTAGCGTCTTCACGACCGATTAATCTATTCGTTACATGTTGTTTTTAAGGCAAACATGCAAAACATTTCCGTGTCCCGTGTTCTCACTTGTGAGGATTTAGTCTTTTTGTCTCTGGGACGCTTTGATGGACATTTACTTTGGCATGGTAAGGTGCTGATAGATGTGTTGATGTGAGAGTAGTTTGAATACTGTAGATTTACCAGAACCTATAAAAGCAAATACTACAGATCATTTTGGTAAATTGGTTGACTCTTTGTTTTCTAGTTGAAATGCGGCGTCTATAACACATATGCCATCATGTGATCTCACCTTTACGCAAACTACCTTATTTATTGTCGTTTTACTATCATGTTGTATCTGTTTACTGTAATGCGCTTTGTTTGATATGTTTCTCCACACTCCTCCGCCTTAACTTTGGACCTCAATGCAAATTCAAAAGTCTTCTTTGTGCTGACGGACAGTCGGAACAGAGCATGTTGGAGCAGAGGAAGCAGTGACAGAGAGAGAGAGAGAGGGCACTCACACACACACACGGCCCACACACTTTCACAAGTGTTCTAGTGTTTGTAAAAGGCAGATGAATCAGTGCTTTGTGGTGGCGTCACAGGGGGAATATTGGCCACCCTGCTGGATGCCGCTACACACACACACACACACACACACACACACACATGCAGTACAGGACCCTAACGTGATCTCAGAAATGTTCACCTGCAGATGTTCATGAATGGGATGTTTGATGCATTTGTGCAAATTATTGTTACTGTATAATAGTTTCCCACTATTGTTTTGCAAGGACACCATACAGATATGATTGCAAACTGTGTTCATGTAGAATATGCGGCGTGACACCAGAAGAAAAGGCGCTCTACTTGTGATACAATATGAGAGTAAATGTCAGCAGTGCATGGTTGGCTTCTTAATCCTTGGGAATCTTTATTATCTATAATATTATTGTCTATTTTCTGCTGCCAACAGCTAATTCTGATCGTGTGTTCCTGTCAAACAAAAAATTTAAAACTGTGCAAAAATGTGCATTTTTTTGCAACACGAGTGGGCTGCTCTCATAACATCACTTCTAGTGCGATCAAGTGCCTCCTCATATTTATCAACTTTGGAGATCCAACGTGTGTGTGTGTGTGTGTGCGTGCGTGTGTTAGATGGGGGGTGCAGTAAGGGGGAGCAGGCTAGAGGGCTTGCGGAGGCGTGGTCCCCTGCTTGCATGTTGCTAAGCAAAGCGCCAATTTGGCATATACACGCAACATGAGCAGCAGCCCCAGGCAGCCAGTAGCGAGCTGAGCCAGCTAAGGAATTCAACAGGTACCTATAGACGTTCCCCACTTTCTCTGTCACTCTTCCAGCGCGGACCGACTGAATTGCACTCATCCTGTGTGATGGATGGATTTAAAGACTCCACACATTGGGAAACGGTCACTCTGCAGTAATCTCTGGCATCTGGAATATTGCACCTGCAGATCTATTTCCATCGGTTTGGCACAATTTAAAGGTAAACTTTCACTAGTTTATGCACTATGACATGACTAAGCTAATATTATTTAGGACCTGTGAGTGTAAATTTGTCACCCACAAGGGGGTTTACAGCTTAATTATGTTTTGCATTTTAAAAGTAGGCTTTATTATTACTGGAATCATTTTTACAATATCCTCGATCGTTTCGTTCTCAAAGTGATCATTAAAAGAAAAGATAATAATAATTATGATTGCATCTGTTTGTCAAAACTCTGCCTCCCTTTCAGTGCATGTTGACAAGTAAAGTACAGTAACGCATGCGCACTAAATCTCATTCGTGTGAAAATTGGGTTCACACTGGTCCTACTGTGCGTAGTGAGGCAGTGACCTGCATATGCACCCGGGCTGCTGGAAGCTGCATTACACTTACTGTTTGAAGTGGAGTCCCCCTATGATTATAGCATTATTTAAACGGAGACAGAGGACAGATTCAAGGTGCTCTGGGCTCTTTTATGAAGATGCTGTAGTGTAGGTAAGCTTACTAAGAAGGGGAGAAATGAATGTGTGCAGCTAGAGTCCATGATAAGGCGCCAATAAATGAGCTACTGTAATAATGAGCTGTGCTGCAAGAACAGCTTCGCGGAAACTTTGTTCTCATGTGCATCACTGTAATGAAGCTGAAATCAAAACTCATGCTATTCTACTTCAACATTCCTTCTCTGTTTTGCAGACATCAAAACGTGTTCTTCATTAAGCAGCAGCATTCTGCCCGTCATGAAGAGGTCCCTTCCTGTCCCGGGCTGGGTCGGAGCGGCAAGCTTGTTCCTGTGTTTGACCCAGACCATCCTGGCTATGGTCCTCAACAACTCCACGCAGCTGGAATCCATGCTGGACAAGTACAGGGACAGGGACGAGGAGTGGTGGAGGGCCAGGTCGAGGGGGAGGAGGGCCATCAGCGGGGGGGACATGCACCTCATCCTGGACTTGCACAACAAGCTGCGGGGTCAGGTCCACCCTCCTGCCTCCAACATGGAGTACATGGTAGGTACTGAGGACACAGCTGTCGGTCATATGCTGTAGGTAAATCTCATCACACTGGAATACCTATTATCATTTGAAAGAATACAACCCTGCATACATTTCTGTTTTTGATTTAACGCCACCAGTGTTAGTTAAAGAACCAGAATTAAATTCCATTTAAACTGATGCAAAATTAATTAATTTGGATCGACTATTCACTATGGGCTGTCCAATCATACTTAAGCACCCATAAAGGGGCGTCAAATTATTTTTCTTGAGGCTGCGAAGTCATGACCCACCTGAGAAGTGCGATTGGTTAGTGTTAGGGTAAAAATATCAGCGTAAGCCAATCAGAGGAAGAGTAGGGCGGGTCATGCCCTCGCCATCGAAAGCTTAGGCCAGGGGTGTCCAAACTACGGCCCGCGGGCCAAGTACGGCCCGCGGCCCATTTTTAATTGGCCCGCAGCAACTTCTAAAAATATAATGTAATATGGCCCACACTTGAAACTTGCGCTTGACTGTATTGTACTTCTTAGTTTCACCACTAGGTGGAGATACTGTGTTGAACAAGGCAGCTTCTCCACAAAATAAGAGCAATCAAAGAAACGTTTAGCCCCGGATGATGACACGTGCTACACTGGTGCCGAGCGAGAACAGAAAGTTAAATGGCAGTTAGCTCAATAAGAGTGTTTTTTTCCGTGCAAACAAAACACAAGAAAAAGTCACAATAGCAGCCACGAGGTAGCTCAACTCATTGCCCGCCACGGGAAACCTTTCTCAGATGGTGACTTCATAAAAAGTCGCAAGTGCCCGGAATAAATGCAGGAATTCAACAACGTCAGCGTGTCCAGAAACACAGTTGTGCGGCGAATCGAAGACTTGTCAGCTAACCTAAACCATCAAGTGTCAGATAAAGCAAGTGCTTTTGCTTTTTACTCCATTGCATATGATGAGAGCACAGATGCCACAGACACCGCACAGCTGTTCATTTGTTTGCGGGGAGTTGACGATCATTTCTGCATTAGGAGCTGCTTGATTTTAGGAGTCTAAAGAGCACAACAACAGGTAAGGACATGTTTGAAGCTGTGTCAGATGCAATTGACAAGATGGGACAAGCTGTGTGGAGTTATAACAGATAGGGCTCCAGCTATGAAAGGCGAGCGCAAGAGAGCGGAGGTGAGGCTATTAAAATGCAGCGTATCACCCACCAAGAAGCCCTCTGTGCTCAGACAGTCCAGCTGGCGATGTGATGAACACGGTTGTGAAAACTGTCAACATAATTCGAGCACGAGGGCACTCGACGCAACTTCAATGTTGCGCACTTCCCCACGCAGTCCGAAGTCAAATGTGCTCAAATGTGGCGGCTGGTCAATAGAGGGCGATAGGGCGCCGCCCCACCTTGAGCCACAACAAATAAAATAAAATGAATAATAATAATAATAATAATAATAAACTATACAAATTGTCAATATTTGTGTTTTTGAAATATGGAATCACCCAGTAATATGTGTAAAATATGATATCTGCGGTAAATATATGCTTTTCCTGCATGTCCTCTCTGCGTGTGCACGTCTCAGCAGCGCTGGAGAAACTGTCCAAAAGAGCAGTGAAGCAGTTTAGCCAATTGCTGATTGAAGATATAAATGTGTGACATACAATTTAGCCAATCAGCGCCCTCAAATAGATTCAGCTTGGGGCAGAATCGATTCTGCCCCAAGCTGCGCGTTCCCGTCCGGACGAGTCTCTACAGGCGGGCGCGAGCTCCAGCGCGAGCACTACTCCTCCAAGACCCGTTTGAGAGGAGAACTTTGAGGAGAAACTGCAGAGCTGATATCAGATCAGCCTGACCTCACAATCAGACAGCAGACTGGCAGGAAAGGGAAGCAGCACATGAAGCTACCAGCTGTAAATAAGATGTCCTGACGTGTTTGTCAAAGTGTTATTTTCTGCTTTTTTCATGTTGGAATAAATGTTAAATATTTAACTGCAAAGTAGCAATACGTGTTTGATACCTTCATTTATTTAGCATTAAATCATACTGGGATGTTTGCTGAAATTGATTGGATGTGGCACAGCCCTACCTAGAACATGTTCCACCAGCTGCCATGGCTTTCAATATGTTTCTCTCATTGAGAGAGACATCGAGCTGTTCTCAACTCCCTTCTATTTGAATAATGAGTCTGTTCGGCTCAACATACGTGAGCAAACATCTCTGTTAAATCTGAACAAAAGCACATTGAGAACCAAATTTGATTGATTTTGCTCACTTTAACACACTAGGGGTGAGGCGATCGGACCTGAGTGGCCCATCCCTTGGTATATTTTTCTGTATGTGGCCCTCAGTGAAAAAAGTTTGGACACCCCTGGCTTAGGCGGTTATTCTCCGCATCTAAAAATACTTTTGAGCGCTTTCATGGAAACCCAAAACGCACAAGTAAAAATGTAAGGTGTGGGTTGCACAATGTGTTTTCTGCCCTAACGTAAGATGCAATCGTCAGCATGTTCAGCTAACTAGCTTACCCACAGTCATAGCCCAGCGCTACTTCCAGGGCCAAAGAGCACATCCTTCACGAACTTGGTTGTATTTGTTTGTTGGGATGCTGGTAAGACGCGTTCACCATGGTGTGCAAGCCGGTTCTGGATGCAAAGTTTAGGCGGAGGAGCTCTGTCCTGCTCCTATTGGATTTGGCGAAGTTTACACTCCAACGTCAGATGATGGGGCGCTACATTTGCCAAACACATCGGCTAGTTCACATCCTATGTAAGCTGAGCAATCACACAGGTTAATACTGGAACTTAGCTCTACAATGCAATGCAACAAAACAATTCTGTTTCATTTATGTCCATGTTTTCTACACATCATCATGGTAAGGATGCTGATTTATGTCTTTTGCCTGTTAGCCCCGATCTTTAACAACTTTCCTGACTCAGACTGCCGGTGTAGCTCTGTCAGTTAAAGCGGAGTAGGGGAGGAAAGACGGAGAAAACAAGCTGGAATCCGAAGCCACCATCTGGCTAGCTGCAATATCTGCCTCCTGCTTGCCCGGCCTCGCTGACCCTGGCCCATTTCCAGCTTTCACCCCCGCAGTGTTGTCCTGCCCTCTACCTCAACCAACCTTCCCTCCCTCCCTTTCTTCCTGCCCTGCGTCTCCTTACTCTATCGCTCCATTCTTCCTCCCGCTGACTCTCTTTCTCCCTGCCTCGCTGTTTTGCCGTCCTGATCTTCGACCTCACAAGCGTTCCCCTCCGGCTTTTTTTTCTTCGCCCGGCTCACTCAAACTCTGGCCGAGGCAGATGTTATCTTTTGTTTGATCCTCCGCACATCTCATTTTGGGTGCCACAGCGGTAAATCTATTTCAAACACTTCGAGCCTCGCCGATTGAAGTGCGGGGCACGGGAGTGTAAATGTATGTTATGTATACTAATCCAGTGTTCCTTCAGCAAGGGATACTATTACTGATGATCATGATGTGGTATGGCCGGGGGCTGGTATTTGGTTTTCAGATTGCAGGATTTTGGAGGCCAAAGGGGCTGCACTTTCATCGCAGCTCTGACTTCTTGATTTCATACAAAAGCCATTCAGCAAATGCCTTTAAAACACGAGTACCTCATCTCTTGCCCAGCAGATTTTCCTGAGACCTCTTTTAAAAGTCCCCATAATCACAACCACTTGTAGGTTGAATTACAAGCATTCTGCACACATTGAATTCCCAAAGCATTCATCCTAAATCTGCTGATGTAAGACTGCACATCTTGCACTTAGTTCTGCAGTAGAGGTGGTCCTGGCATGTGGTTGGAAACAGCTCTGTATTTTTGGAACTTAATGCTGTTTGGAATGCAAAACGAGATTGTTACCTTGACCTTTCTCTAAAAGGCTGCTGGACAGCCCATCTTCTTTTCTGCTGGATAATTGAGGGTGATGAATTACAAGAACGCAGAGAGAATAATGAGCTGGCAGAGATCATTAGTATCCGCTGTAGATTGTTCACAGTGAAAGCCTCCAAGAGTTGTGAAACGTGGCCTGTGCAGGTGGGCAGTCTTGCTTTATGAGTGGGCTGAAGGGTTCCGTCAGTGAAGTGCTTGTCGATCTGTTGATTCCAGAACTTCAGTGTCCAAGTCACAGTCGCAGTGATCACTTCACCACGATAATCCCATACTGTATGTAAGAAGTGGACGTTTTCACTGTGACATCACACATAGGTTTGTTGACTGTTGTTCTGAAGTTCGGCATTTTGGCCGTTGCCATCTTTGATTTTGCAACCAGAAGTGACACAAGAGGGTACAACCGAACGCTGAATAAGACAGTTTTAGGTGACCAAAAAGGTTACAATTAACTTTCAAAACTGAAAACACACTGTGGGGTTAGAATTCTGAGACAAAAACATGGACGACTCTTAGAACGGACAACTGCGTGGTAACGACCTGTCAATCAAGGTCTAAATGAACATCATGCTGTATTGAAGAAGACTTGAAACTAACGGCGAGACCAAACTCATGTTTACAATGTTTACTGAGGGAATAAATCAAGTGAGAAGTAGAGTCATTTTCTCATAGACTTCTATACAATCAGACTTCTTTTTGCAAGCGGAGGAGTCGCCCCCTGCTGGCTGATGGCTGGCAGAATGCAGGTTTGAGGCACTTCTGCATTGGCTTCACTTGGCATCTGTAGCAACAGGCTTCCACCAATGCAGTCCCATACAATATGTCAACACAGTGCTGCTTTCAGTTAGACTGCCCAGTAAAGGCAACATCTCACTTGTGCCCTGCAAATGTTTGTTCTGTCTGCCATTGACTTAAACTAGAACTCACAAAGCAGGCGAATTCAATGTTTCCTGTTTTTAATTTTTGAACGAACAACCTTCTCTGTCATTCTCTTTCTGGTGATTACATTCATTACATTTACCAAAGACGAATGTAACTGAGTTTTGCTGATAATATGTTCACAAAAAAATTGGAATGATAAATATATAAACAATAATCTTGGAAAAATATAGCATCACATGGCAACCTTGCAGGAGGTTAGAGCATAAAACCACCCCTGTGCTGGTATCTCAGCCACAGCTGATGAAGGGTCATGATATCCCTTCTCCAATCAGGCCTGAACACTAAGCAGCGCCACAGTGAATGGGCAACAGTGTGCACAGTTAGTTAGCCCGACCAAACATATGGAACACATTATGGTGGTCAATCAGAGCAGTTACAACTCCACACTCAAGCATTATTCCAATGGTTTTTGACGCGTGATAACCGTAATGCAACCAAACAGCATGCCAGCGCCGGAGCACACTGCACCTATTCTTCTCCAACAGTAAATGTAACCTTGCCGCAACATTTGAATTGCTCAGTCCTATACCCAAGTCTGCTTTGTTGAAAATAGGTTTCAGGTATTTTGACTTCAATTGAGTTAAAAAAAAAAGTTAGGGTAAAAACACTTTTAGCTTTTTACGAGACCGAAACTTACTGGAAACAAGCTATGAAACAACCATTGAATAGTAACACAAGGTTGCAAGTTGATGTGGTGGTGGTGATACCGCTCTGTTTCCCTTCTCTCTCATGTATGTGTCTGTGTGTGTGTGTGTGTGTGTGTGTGTGTGTTTGTGAGTGAATGTGTGAGGCCTAGTTTTCACTATACTGTGTTAGATTTGCGAGGGGCATGCGTACGGCCACTGTACCCTAAAGGAAAGTTTATTTTACCTTGAATATGTAAGGTTACTTTCAGATTGCTTGCAGTGGAATTCATGTTGGTTACGTTTACTCAAAGAAGGTGATGACATATCTGAAAAGATGCAATGAGTAGCAATTAAGGCCACAACTACGGTAAATGGCCACTTAGCCCACTTAAATCATGAGGGTAATCCAGAGTGGGGTTTCAGGTCTGCAAACATCTTTTGGAGGCAAAGCTGTTCTGGACTCATTGAGTTTAACCTAGAGCCCAAGAGAAAACTAGTATTACCAAACCCAATGCTTTGGGTACCAGCTGAAAAAAAACCATGAGCTACTAACCCGAGCAAAGTTCATCTCTTCAGAGGCAAATAACTCCAAGGACCCAAATGATGTTCTGTGTATGCTCCCCAGGTATGGGATTACGAGCTAGAGAGGAGCGCGGAGCACTGGGCACATACCTGCCGATGGGAACATGGACCGAGCCACATGTTGACACAAATAGGCCAAAACCTTG
This sequence comes from Melanostigma gelatinosum, assembly GCF_949748355.1. Lineage (NCBI taxonomy): Eukaryota > Metazoa > Chordata > Actinopteri > Perciformes > Zoarcidae > Melanostigma > Melanostigma gelatinosum. Next base: position 20,207,006 of record NC_136648.1, on the reverse strand, counting down.
GAGCGCACTGGGGCAGGTGTGTATGTACAAAGTGGTGGAGGGAACTGTCTCAGTTAAACTGTGTTTTATACGCCATGTGTTATCATAAGAATAGGTTCAATATGCATTCGTAGCTATACCTTTTTTTTCCGTATGTTATCCACGTAACAATGAACGAGGAAGTACAAAGACCACAAAGGGCGGGGAGGTGGATGGGTCCAACAAACAGCAATCTTTTAGCCAGGAGACTGCTGTTTGTTCCCCACGTGAAGCGAGAAGTTAATGTTGAGTTAAACTTGCGTCATGTGGTTATGGCACTTCTGTGGTTATTTTAACCCAAACAATCTTTTCCTAAACTTAACTAAGTAAACTGTAAAAAGGTCTAATTCAAATTGTGGGTGTGTTCTGCTTATTCGTGTTCTTGCACTAAAAGCCCAGTAACTAATGACAATACTGATGACTGAAATGATCCTGGAAATGGCTCAACTTAACTGACACCTGTGCTTTTCCTGCTATGACGCGTTCAAATGTCTGCTGTGAAAACAGTCTTTTAAAAAGACAAAACTTTTTGCCTTTGTAGGTCCATGGGGAGATTTTAGACTTTAGCTCCTTATGACATGACTAAACAAACGAGATTGCATTCATAGAAATGTTTTGGTGTTATAATACAAATGATACAGCATAACACTTTCTGTGTGACTTTAGGGATCGACCCCCTACCTTCCATGTCCAGGCCTGGTATGATGAGGTGAGGGACTACAGCTATCCCTACTCCCAGGAATGCAACCCACACTGCCCATTCAGATGTTCAGGACCTGTTTGTACTCACTACACTCAGGTAAGAGCTGATTTTATTTCCATGTCTTAAAGGGCTAACAATTACTTCGGATAATTTTTGGCTTTTACTTCAAACATGTATATCAATTTGGGATATTTGAAAAAACTCCTGCAGGACCATCATGGTGCAACTGCCAATGTCTGTGAAAGAGGTAATTATGCATTCACATGAGAGGGTACTTCAACATTTCCAAAAAACTCTCTTGCACATCAAATGCCAATGTGCTATTAGTTAAGCTACGTGACAATGGTGGTACGCGTGCTTACGTTTGCCTACCCCTCAGCTGCAAGCCCCATCAAATGTGAGAGGACCACGAAACACGTCACTTTGTTTGTGTGTGTTTCAATTTTCAGTTGGTGTGGGCGACTAGCAATCGTATTGGCTGTGCCATCAACGTGTGTTACAACATGAACGTGTGGGGGATGATCTGGACTAAAGCCGTCTACCTGGTCTGCAACTACTCTCCACCGTACGTTGTTGCTTGTTTCAATACCATGATGTGCAACTTCCTCGAAATATCAGAGATTGAAACTGAAATAATAAATGGAGTTATCTCAGATTGAGTCTTTTTTTTAATTGGTAATAACTACAAACAAGAGATACAAACAAGATATGAACTGTGCCAAAGTCGGTTTACGTGTGTTGGGAAGTACCACTGTACATGTGGGGAAAGTTGTTCATCGGCTTTCGTGGCTAAATCTGATTATATCAAGTGATGTATATCAAGCATTCACGTTGCATTGTGGGTAATGTAGACAAGGAAGAGGAATGGATGGGATCTTTTTAACTGTCCATCTTGAGTCCATCAATGTTATGTAGGAGTCAAATGCTAAATTCCGTGCATGAATGCAGTTTCACAAACATAATTAAATATTTCAGAATCCTTGAACATTGTTAATTTGAAAACACAACTTTTTGTCAGTGTTTTTCACAATTGATTGGATTTTTGTCCAGGGGCAACTGGTGGGGTCATGCTCCATACAAATATGGAACTCCCTGTTCTGCCTGTCCAGCTAGCTATGCTGGAGGCTGCAGGGACAATCTCTGCTACAAAGGTGAGTCTTGGTCTCGAGTTGTGGTTTTCTGCCATGTTTTATCTCCTTGTATACCTTTGTACCTACCCAAAATTGTTCGCGATAGTTTCACTGAAAGAGCATTGGTTTTTAGTCGTTCACAACATTTGGCAACCCCATGGATAGCCCCCCTCCTAATATTGTTTGTGTAACATAAATACAACTTGTATAGAAAATGATTAAATCTAGTGTATGTTTTCAGATGGCGGCATTGACAGGCGTCCAGCTCCTGAGATTGAGGAGACCAACTACATTGAACCGGAACCGGAACCAGTGAGGGACAGGGAGCCCCAACCCAGGGCCCAGACACCAAACCCCTCGCCCAATGACAACCTGGAGAGAAACCAGGTTGTCAGCACAGAGCAGATGTGTAAGGACTCTCACCATATCACACCTGTCTGAATGGTGTGGCTTTGAGAGTACACATTATTACTGGTAGTAAAATGAGATTGTGAAAAGCCCTCCTTTGTTTGTTACTGTAGGTCAACAGGTCGACTGTGAGACCAAGCTGAGAGATCGGTGCAAGGGGACCACCTGTAACAGGTAAATGCTCGGGAAAGTGGTGACACTGCAACGGACGGTGAAAAAATGATATGCATGCTAATTCGGGAAAACATCTGATGTACCAAGATAGCTGTGAATTATCAGGACAGTTCAGATAGAATTAGAGTTTTAGGTAAAAAAAAACGTTGAATTATACTAATATTCGTACAATAGTATGTGCTTATATTAACAACAAAGCACCAGATGTGTTGACTGTACTGTTTCCTGTCCATAGATATGAGTGTCCGCCAGGCTGCATCGACAGCCCTGGAAAAGTGGTTGGGACTGGATATTATGACATGGTAAGGGATCCCCAGAGACCCATTTTTTAAACAGGCATTTAACTATGTATCCACAAAAAAAATGTCATGTTTCTTTTAAAGTTGCCATGAAATCAAAATAGTTGTTTTACGTTGTTTTATCACGTATGTATTACGCTGGTCGTCACTTTATAATTTTTGTGGTCATACTTATTCTATAAGCATTTTCAAATCTATTTTATTCTTCTCATTTCCCTGTTGATCCAAACATTAGAAATAATTTCATTCTATTTGATATAACATTGTACTACTTTTCACATCCCAAGTTTTGTCAATCGCTTGTAAAGCACTTTGAAAGACATTTGTTTTGTTTGAAAGGTGCTGTATAAATAAAGTTTGATTGACTGAGTCATTGACCTGTGTGCCAGTATCTGGCACACCACTGAAAACAAAGTTGTTTTGTAGGTATTCTTATTGATATTTCAGAGGTAATTTCCAGGAAAAACAATAAAATGTTGATGATTCATCCTGCAATCGAGGGAGTACAGTACATCTGATAATAATATAGATGTGACACAAGATTACCATTAGGGTACATTTGCACCACAGCTTCGGATATCGGCTTGTACATGCATGGCCTCACTCCAAAAAACGACGTAGTCATGGTTGTCTTATTTTGACATTTCATCCCTGTCGGATTGGTTGATGAAATCAGCTGGCGTAGGCCATGGTGGTGGCGAGAAGTCTCCATGTTGAGATAGTAGCTACTATCATTTGGGGGGGGAACGCACATTCGGCGCCATTGGCTACTGTAAACACCAATCAAAATCCGCAACAAGCTCTTCCGTAGCTTTCTGTTTTTACAGGAAACACAACATTATTGGGAATCAAATATTTCATGGGAATTTTCAGATATACCTTGCCGCCCATGATTATTCACATCTTTGTCTTTCGCTGCAGCAATCCAGCGTGTGTGGAGCCGGTTTACACTCTGGTGTCATTGACAATGATGGAGGATGGCTGGATGTGACCAGACTGGGCAGAAAGCAACAATTCACTAAGTCATACAAGAATGGTATTCAATCAATTGGGTATGATTAGTCTCTGTATTCAGTCTTTATCTATTATAGTATTAAAGCGAGTTTAATACAGTCCGGATATAAATGTACTCCCTTTGTGGGCACTAATGATCCGTGGCTATGCAAAACAGACCATAACTAATGCAGCTTTCTTTAAATTCACAGGAAAAACAGAAGCGCAAATTCCTTCAAAGTAGAATCGGTGCCTGGTAAGGAGCATACAATATATTCTTCACTTTGAGGACACAGATACAGTCACATGTCTGTATACAGAAACACTGTCATCTTGCTGTGTTTCTCTTTTTCTTTTCTCCCAGTCAAGGCTCTATCATGCGACACCACCGTTGCACTTTTCTGCCCTTTCAAGAAACCTGTAAGACACTGTCCCAGGTAACAGTCTGCTTTTGTGTCACAGTCATTGTAAGTAATAGGGGTTAGCAGTTTGGCCCATGTGCCTTTACACATCAAAGAAAAGTAGCAAAACTAGCCTGTAGCATCAATGAAGGAAAGTTAGCATTTGCAGAATTTTATATTAGATCTTGACAAAGGTTTCCTGGTTTGCCATTTAGAATCTTTTATTTACAATCCAACAACCTATAGGTCTTTAACTCTGCCGTAGTGTTAACTCAACAAATGAGATTTGTTTGGGCCTTCAGAAAGGAAGAACATATACAGTACATGTGCTGAAAATACCCAAAGTGAGCTCTGACTTTTCCTTCAGGTCGTATTGTCCCAGGAACTGTCTGCGTGACAGTCGGGCCCGAGTCGTTGGGACAAAATACTACTCAGATGTAAGTTCTTGTCACTCAATTTCCACAAGTGGACTTCCACAGTTTGAAAAAATAGACCCTGTTCACAGCAGACATCTGAACTTATCACAACACGGTGTAATAACAACGTAAATTATGGCTGTTTTCAAGTGCAAATGCTTAGTTCAAACCACATGACTTTTATCCTGATTTTCCACTCACTGAGATCCCCGACGAAAGCCCCAGATCAGAGGCAACCGGACTTGTGTAACTAACGGTGTTTTGGGATTCAACCAGTGCTTTCACCCTGATTCATAACACACATATAACAACCCATTCTGAAAGAGGCCTCATCTTCTCCACACATAGAGGGACCATTTGAATTTAGATGATTTAATGAGAACAGTGGGACTTCTTCTTAGGATTTCTTTCTGATAGGTATGATTTGTTTTCCAGAAATCCAGTATCTGCCGAGCAGCTGTTCATGCTGGAGTGATCCAGAATGAGTCAGGAGGGTACCTCGATGTGATGCCTGTGGATAAAAGGCAGCAGTACAGTGGCAGCTACCAGAATGGCATCACTTCAGAGAGGTAAGATTAAAAAAGTATATGAAGTACATTATGTACAGTGTATACATAGAAGAACTAATATGAATGTGTACATATTTTCAATGTATGTGTATTTTATTTGATGTGGAGTTGGGCCTTGTTCTGAGTTCCGATTTTTATTTGCAACTACCTCTGTCAGTGTGATGATCAAATTGAATACATATTAGAATACATGTTTACGTGAGAACCTTTTATTGTTGTGGAAAACAACACGTCATTCCTACCACCACTCTCTTCTCTGCCGGCCCTACTTCTTCCAGCCTACTGAACCCAACAGGTGGAAAAGCCTTCAGAGTGTTCGCAGTCATCTGAAAACCACGTTGGAGTACCATCCAACATTGCCACTTCACATCCAGCAAACCCACTCATTATCATCTTGCAACCTGTCATTACATTGATTGCTACGATAAATAATTTGGCTTCTGATACTTAAAAGTGTAACATGACTTTGCCCAATGTTGCCCCTCTATGTTTGGTCATGAGCGAACCTGTATCAAATTATATTTCAGCAAAGGCCGTTTGGTGGATGATGGTGCGGGATGTCTTTTGCATTACGTCTCTCCTGCATTTCTAGTGCTGACCGCAATAACCACGTTGGGCTGCCATGCACCTTTCTGACATGATATCATGACTTTTCATCACTTAAAGTACAATATACACACCACCAGATTTAGCACCGCTCCAAATGCTCACCGCCATTTTACAACGTGAAGGTCAAAATATAACCTCAGAGATTTTACCAAAGTAATTTTAGACGTAGTATGCCTCAAGCTCTATGTAGACACACACCATCTAAATAACGGGACAGTCAGATACAGAGGCATAAAATCTGTGCTGGCGTCTTGTGGGAACAAGATTAGACAACTATTTGGTCAAACCATCTGCTGAAATGAACTCCCAGGCTGCATTTGATGCCCATCACACTCGCCCAAAACACCGTCTTGTATATATTCTATGGTTGACCAAACCAGAGATTATTAAATACAATTACAAATGTTTTTTTTCTTTTCTTTGTATGAGCAGGATTTCTCTGTCCTTCAGCAGAATGTGTTGCTTTCCTTAAACAGAACTGCTTTAATGTGTGTGATCTGATTTATTCGGTCTTCAGTTTGTAAAACAAGTTGTTTTCTTTGAGTACAGAAGCTAAGGAGACCATATTCCTGCTTGACATCTGTTTATACATCTAATCACGATATGTATGTTACATTTGGCAGTTTTATCTTAATTGGTTTAAAACAATAACCACGACTGCAATTAACATTTACTGGCATGAATTGTATTCTACTTCTAGAAAAGATCTTTCTGTCAAATCTCATTGCAGAAGTTGCAATTGGATGATTCTTTTTATGTTCAATGTTTTAAAGTTCAACCTGTTTTAGATTATCCATGCATAGCAACTACAGTAAATGGTTATGTTAAAGATATTGTAAATAAACTCTGACTACGGTGAGGTTAAGGTTAGGCAACTCAAATCCTTGGTCAAGGCTGGAGAACGTTTACGGTTTCAAAAGCTAACATTTGTTGTTGGTCTGAAAGAGGGGCATCTCTTGAAGACATCACGTCAGCAAACTTTGCTGGTATGCACGCTTACCTGAGCTGCCTAGCAGCATCATGTGTGTTGGGAATGATCCATGTGGCTATATTTCAAATGTTGAAGATATAATTACCATAAATCAGGCCATACACACAAGGAGAGTGATGTTTTCCAAGTCTTGACCTCCATATATCACTTTTCATCACAGCGGTTTTATAATACATCAACAATGCAGGCAGTTAAATACAGATTGTATATTTCTGTACATAATAATGTTGTAAATAATATTGAACACTATGTAATGCTTGCTACTGTTGCCTTTTTCATGAACATTTCTAACACATTGCCAGCCGTACAAAGAGCAACACAAGCTACCAGCAGTAGATGCTGAAACAGATTCTGCATGCAAATCATATATTTGTCACTCAAGCTTTTATTTTTTATAAAGGACAATCATTATATTCATATGTCTGTAAATATTGTTTTTGTAACATATTGTTTTATTTTATACTGCATTTCCCAGCTTTTGTTTAATAGATTTATATAAATGGACCCTGGCTGGCCAGGAATGTGCATGGCAAAATCACAATTAAAACACTTTGAGATTGAATTCAGATGTGTTTTTGTGTCATTTCCTATCGTTTTAAAGAGCCAATATCAATAAACTATATTCTCACTGCTCGGGATGTGTCAGAATAAACCTAAATTCTACTAACCCCAAGTTACAGGCTTGACTCGGCTCCTCAGTTTACATTGTATTATATTACACTTGTTTTCATTTTTTGCGGACATATGGTTACAGACATATGGTTGAGTGGCCACATTATTTTAATATCAGTCCCCACTGCGTCCAGATAGCCTGAGGAATCTGGGCATCGACATTTCAACAACGTCTCAAATTTAGCTGCGGATCAAATTTTTCAAGTGAAATTTCTTTTTAGAACACTGCGGGCGTTTCCAGGAACTGTGGGGAACACAGAGGAAGAGAACGCTGCTTGTTTCAGGTCCAGGGAGATCTTATCGACCAGTTGGCTTTGCATGCTTCAAGTAAAGGGAAACAAAGTTGTCAGTTCAGTCAAAACAGTAAGTATGTCATAACAGTTTATGTCCTACCAATCCAACTTAAAGAAACAGTTCACCCTAAAATTAAAAATGACCATATAGTACTATTTATCCATCTTCTTCGGGAGACACAATCGGAAGGATTTTGGAGGGAGTGCAGAGCGGATTGTTTTTTAAATAACCTTTTGTCCGCACCCGACCCAGACACTGTCCGTATATTGCGCACGGCAGTTGCATAGGATTGTTTCCGTCTTGTCTACAAATATTTCCAATATCTCCAGTGCGTTGTCCAAAAGTCCAAAAGCCAACATCTATTGAAAGAAGATACATGTATTAATTATTCCACAAACAATATTTAATCTCCCAAAATATTCAATTTCATTCCATATTTCTTGATGTTTAGCCTTTTAAAAACAATCAAATATAATGGAACTATATGGCACTTTTTTGTAAAACTCAACAGCAAAGTCTCTTTCTAATAAATCATGACTCAAGATAATCCACAGATCTTTTTGTGAGCAGTTTCAAGTAGAACATTTTTTCCTTCTACTGTACCAACCAAATCATTGTGCACAAGGAAGCATGCATCTACTCGTGGATGAGAGGTTTGTGTTTATAGTTCATAGCTAACCAGTACTGCAAGCTCACGAGCACCGCTGAGATAGATACGTTTCAGCTCAGCCGAGGATGAAGCCGTTAATGTTTACATCTCGCAAACAAACAAATGTTTGGATCACACAAGTCTGAAACAATCCAACGCTACCACCATGCGCAATACACAGATACAGAGAGATACAGGTACAAAAAAATCTATTTCTGACTTTGGGGTGAACTGTCTCTTTAAAATACATTTGTTTTGTTATTGCTGCACCCAAATGCCAGAAATAATACAACTTAGTTTAATTCAAGATTCACAACATTCTGGGAATAAAAGTATCTCATGTTACAAAGTCCAATGAGGAAAATAAGCAATTTGAATACCACCAGCCTGACCAGGACATAAAGGTTTCATCTGTCATTCTTCACCTCCTACCCTTGTATTAATCAACGAGACATTTCAAGGCATTACCACATGTGTGTATTTTGTATCACTTCTCATTTTTCAGTTGAACCCCGGTGAAGTGAGTTCACTAATGTGAAAGTGCTCAGGACCACCGACCGTGCCAGTGGCTGTACACACACACAGACTAGCTCTGTGTTTTGATAATCTCAACATCTCAAGGTGCGTTTCCGTTCCCTTATCTGGACGAGCACATATGCGGTCTGGCTCCAGCTAAAAAGTCCCTGTCAGTCCCCCCGTAAAGCTTTAGCATTTTGTCACATCTGCTCAAAATGTCTTGAGAGTAGTACATGAGACAGATATGCTGGTTCCTCTTCCTCATCTTAGTTTCTTAAAATCATTAGTAAAATTCCATCGTGCACGAAAGAAAACAACCAATCAGAGGCGAGGAGTCTGTCAATCACCTTTAGCGAAGCACAACAACTCCAATCACACTGTCAAGCAGCGCTGAGCAAATATGAATCACGGTTTTGTTACTGTATAGCCTATTTCTCTCCTCAAATGTTTTCAGAATCCCCTTTTAGTGTGCTGTTAAGCTGTAAAATGAGAAGGTTTGCTCCAGAGGTGTTTTGTCTGTGCTCGACTGCTCAACATGGCGGGCTGGTCACAAACTTACCAAAATAAACAATTTCCTTTTGTAGCTATTGATATTTATTTGTGCTAATATTCAAAAGTATGACAATTTTAATATCTGTAAGATACACAAACATTTACCAGGAATTGGATTTAAACATGGTGGAGTATCTTCTGAAACAGTATTTAATAATGGCTCTGAAATGGACATGACCATGTCCCTGAATTCATATCATCATGAGCCAAGATGAAATAAGCTGGGTTCGGGCCAGGTCTCCTGGAGAAAATGGGCAAACATCGCAGTGCTGTCAAAGTTCACACCACCCTGTTACAGAGCCGACCATTGGCGCAGGACTTCTGTGATCTGCTGCAGTCAGTTAGCCAGCCTGACAGTCTGCCATCATGCTAGTCAATTTGAGTTTCTTTTAAAGCATTTAGAGTAGGCAGGCAGCACTTCATCATTGTGAAAGTTAGTTTGAACGTCATAACTCTCAGTCAGACAGGCAGCTAGTTTTGTCAGACAAATATCTACCCACTTAGCCTGGTTGACTGTCATGGACTTTTTTGGCTCTGAAGTATATTTCACAGGGACCACATATAATAAACTCATATACTTGAAATGTTATGCATAATATGGAGATACAGCTATGCATAACTAAGATGTTTCTGCGTTCTGTGAAACATGGCAGAGTGTGCAGGATTCGAAAGGGCCCAGGTGCACTGCTAGGAATTCCGAGCCGCCTGAGAAGAAAGGAAACATGGCCCCTTGACCATGATGTGTTGAACTCAGCAGAGTATAACCTGGCATCTTTGAGAGGGCCCCTACCGAGTTCGAGGATGTACACTCCCCTCCGTTAGCCACACTGCTCAGCAGCATACGTTGAATGCTTCAGTAAATCTGCGTCAGGGCCAAAGCCTTCACTTACAAACTAAACTAAACTAAACTGAGTCACCCTACATTGGCTCTATATTTTGCACCTATACGCAGAAGTGTCATCTGATGACTCTTTAAATAATGCTAGTTACAGGTCTTGAACACTGGTATTTGTGTAAGTCTACAGCACATTAGCATTAAAACCTTTTTGATTGTGTGTGTTGGTCAGTGAAATACAGAAACGTCAAATGGACGTAGCAATTATGGGGGTTTTTGAGATGTGTTTAAAATTTGGACACAGCTGCCCGGGCCTGAAACACACCGGTGTGTGCGTGCGTTTAAGTGTGTGTGTGTGTGTGTGTGTGTGTGTGTGTGTTTATGTATGAATACACCTCTGTGGTTGAGTGTGTAGTTCTGCAATTGTCCGGCATGTGTTGAAGTGAGGCACTTTCTAAATATGCAATCAATCTCGTGCTATATAACTGGCTCCTCAGGCGGTTAACTCCTGGGCGGACACACACCGTTTATGTGGGCGAACAATCACTGTGGACAGGATGAGAAGCAATGTGTGCGTGTGTGTTTGTGTGTGTGTGTGTGTGTGTGTGTGTGTGTGTGCTGGTGTTTGAATGTGTGGTTGTACTTCCTCCTCTCAGCCCTCCACCACTTAGATTTAGATGTTATTATCTCAACATAGTTAGCAGCTGTGTTTTGGTGGCGAAACATTGTACGGTAATCATCTCCCTACTGCTGGCTATTCTATCAGGTTGAGATGTATTTATAACTGTTGACTGTTTCACTCCACTTTCTCATCACAGACGGAGAAGCTTTTCAAAGTCACAAAATCCTACTCGGTGGGCCTTTGTGTCAGTTCATTTGCCCATGCAGAATCATTTGGCATAACCCATTCTGTTTAAGTGACGACATCTATCGAGGGATTTTATGAATTTACTCTCTGATAGAAAGACAAAATGGAAAGTCAAAGAAACACTGTTCAAACCTGCAATTCACAAACCAGATTAAAACTCTGCAGCTGTGTGTTTCGAGAAAGTAAATAAAAATATAGGTAATTTTCTGTGAGGCTGTATTTTGGCACAAAGGTGCTTTTAGCTACATGCTAACTGCAGCATGCTAACATGTTCACCGGTAACGTTTACCATCCCCATCATCTTAGTTTAACGTGTGAGCATTGCTAATTAGCACTAAACACAAAGTTACGATAGTATTGGACAAATTGAAATTTGACGGTAGATGCAGAGTCCAAACAAAATATCATCGCAATCCACCCGGTAGTTGCAATACAATAAATAAAGCAACAAACCTATACACACCCTACATACAGATTGTCAATTAATTTAGCTAAACCTGATATTATACTGGACTAATGGTGCTAAAGTTTAAATTCAGAACACATATATTGTATCCACACAGCTCTCAACATGGCTACAGCTACGCCCGCGGATCACAGCTTACGGGGCCAATGGCGCTAACGGTGCAAACATCGGTAACAGTGCTGAAAGAGCTAACAGTGTTAAACCTGAGGGGGAACCGTATTGAGACACCTCCTTTTTAGTTAAATCAGTTTGCAAAACACCATGAGTGTTTTTTCGTCTCCGCGCCTACACGTCGTCCCGGTGCTCTGCGAGTGAGTGGATGATGACAGGTAACAGAAATATATGCGAGACAGATATCTCACTCAGTCGTACGGTTTCTAAACTCCCTCGACAAACATTTCTGTTGGACTGCATACAGTAACCGGTCACAGTTCAATGCTGCTCAGTACATCTTATACCTTGTCTATCGCTGCACAAACGGACTTCCCTTTACCTTTAGTGATTCCACTATCCTTGCCACTTATTTTGTACTCCTTTCCTATCCACTTAATAGTGCCAATAAGTCTGAGCTGGCTAACTACAGATGGAAGGTCGATGTGTAAGAAGTTTAATTCCCGAAGCGTACTCCTGCTCTCCCATTTGTCATTTGTAGTCATAGTGCTTGTTTGTCTTCGGCTATAGGAAGAACTGGAGGAGTGGTTTTATTTCAAGACGCTGACATGAAGACGATCATTGACACAATCTCACCCTTTGCAGATTGTACTACTCAATTCATAACAATAAAAAGCATTGACGGTGAATTTTGGCTTCCCCAGAGTTCCAAACCTACTACCCACCAAACACACACACACTAACACACAAACTGATCCCAAACTCAAATTATGGGCTTTGGCAGCTCTCCCTCTCCTCCCTTTTTGTTGGTAACCCACATGCAGACCTTCATTGCCAGCAGAGTGTGGCAGAGGGTCACTGTTTTACCACAGTCCCACAGGTTTCACAGACTTTCTTCTTAGCCCCTGATCCTCTGCTGTTGGTCCCCACCACCATAGAATCCCCGTAGAAATTTTCCACTCGGACCAAAAATAGTTGTCTGACTGCAGGCCACGCTCATCTGGTCGCTTACGGCAGCACACAGGCGACACGACGACCAGACTATTTTCATCTTCATAGTTATGAAATTCATGAATTTATTGTGTTTTTTTGTTACTATCACGAATGAACATCCAGTTTTTGTAAGAAGTTGTGTGTGAAAAGCATTGAGAGTTTGAGAAAGAGGGAGATGAAATGAATGAAAATACCACTGGGTGTTCTGGGCATTGCTGTATGAGTGGGCATGTCCCTAAAAAAAGATGAAGGGCGAGGACAAGGTAGGCACTGTATCTGATCTTCAATGCTACTATACAGTATGCTACTTTGGCCCAAATACCCAATTTATTATTAAATGAAAAGCTACAATTCTAGAATAATATGGTTGAAGGATGCCCACAGTGGTGTCTTTACAGCACTCTTCACATATACTACACTCTTAAAAATGCTCTCATGAAATCGTCAACCCATGGGTTCTGGTCCCCAAATCAAATAATCTTTTGCCACAAAAACCTTGCCTTTTATGTTTAACTGTTGGGTAGCCAACTAGCTAGCTAACCAACAATTACCAATACATACAAATTAAAGCTACCTGTCACATACTTAACTTAACAACATATTTTAGGTGGATCACCAAGAAGCATGTGGTAAGCAGTGTAGAATTGGCAACAAGGGTCCCTCAGCGGAGTGCAATAGCTTGTCAAGCTACATGCGAGGGCATTAACCACCAAACATCACGAATGCAACTTAAACAAATAGACTTTGACGAATGGTGACCGACTGCTAGATCCATTCGCTGTTATCGAGTTGTTAGAACCCATTAGCAAGTGGCCTTATATTTAGTGGCCAGATATATACAGGTATTTGAAGGTGACACCAGCAGGAAAATACAACCACAGATGCTTACATTATGTGTAGTCATGTGCAGAACGTCAATTGCCATGACATACAGACTCCGAATTTAGATTTTGTTTGTCAGTCCAGTGGCAGTTAAGGCATTTATTAACTTGCAGTCAGAGAGGTGTTTCAGTTCAAGTGACCGTGTTAATTGGTGACTCAGTGTGTCACTACTTTTTAAATACTCATTGTTGGAATGCTGTTAAGCATTCCAACTGTTGTTATCCTGTTTCTTTATTCAACTTCTATTTCTTCCGTCGCACCTCTTCTTCTCCTTCATTTTTTAAGCTACAGAAACCGTTCAACTATTAAAATGGTCAGCTCTTTCACCAGAGGGGTGCTATGACTTTTCATATTTCTAACCTTTAAACTTTTTGAATTATTAAGCTTTTTATTTTCAATTGGATCTCTATGGAGAATATTTTCAAATGGCTTCAGGCACACAGGTGTTCGCGATTGAGCCAATTAGTGATGTTGATAAACACACAGACTCACAGACACACGCGCACATACACTCCTCTCCCTCTCTCTCTGTGTGTCTCTCTATCTCATACAGTCATTCAGGTCTTAGGGATCTTCAGAGGTCTTTCCCCCCCTCCTCCACCCCCCCCCCCACACACACACACACACACCCACCCCATTTTAAAATAAAAGCCGCACACACATGATTTATTGCAGCTGTTACGTGTTGCAAATCGGCCAATCAGATATGAGGATTCTGATAAGTTTCCTGATTCGAGTGACATTTACACACACCGCGACACAAGAGGGAGAGACAAGGAAAGACATGGCAGAGCAGGACAATAGTCATGTAAGCTGTAAAAGATAAAACATAGTACAATCTCCAAATGAGAAAGTTTGCCAGAGATATCAGAGCCTCTCTCTCTCGCTCTCTCTCTCTCTCTCTCTCTCTCTCTCTCTCTCTCTCTCTCTCTCTCTCTCACTAATGCTGCGTTCACACTGGTCACGTTGATTTTTTGACGCGTGTCGAGATTACATACAAAGTCTATGCACAGACGCGATGAGACTGGCTCGCCGCGATTTTGCGGCGCGTTGGACGCGCTATTGCAGTGCGGTGGACGCGTTGGACGCCGCAAAATCGCCAACGCGCGAGTTGAAATTTTTCAACTTCAGCGACATAATCGCGTGACGCTGTGGCGCGATAGCCTATCAGCGTTGAGTTGCTCCCCCTGTCATCACTGACTTCCTGCCGTTGTTGAATCAGGAAATAAATCCTGTAGCCGTCTGTGTTCACCCAGAGCTCTACGATACCTCATATCAACAGAGACCGGACTAAACTATGTGTATGCATGTGTGTGTGTAAACCATACGGTACAAACAATGAATAGACGCTGCCGTATTTACGTCTACGTGACGTTATTGAGTACTGGTGGAACTGCTACGATGTGAGCATAGCCTAGCACCGATCCATCAGAGCTCCATTGAGAAGACCAGTAACCTACAAATCGGCATCATTACGTAGTTATTTCGGAGTCCCTTTTTGTCGGAGAAGACAAGTACAAATCGGCAAATCTTCCCCTCAATTATTAATATCGGAGCAATAGGAGCTACGGTTATGGGAGTTTTGATGATTTGTTTGAGAGGTGTTTCCCTGTTTTATCTCCATGAAATGGCTTCAGGCACACAGGTGTTCGCGATTGAGCCAATTAGTGATGTTGATAAACACACAGACTCACAGACACACGCGCACATACACTCCTCTCCCTCTCTCTCTCTGTGTCTCTCATACAGTCTTTCAGGTCTTAGGGATCTTTAGAGGTCTTTCCACCCTCCTCCACCCCCACCCCCCCCCCCCCACACACACACATGCTATTTTAAAATAAAAGCCCCACAGAATGAATCCTAACTGAAATGCTTGTGATGAGCCTGTCATTTAATAACTGGTTTGTGTTTATATAACATTATGATTCTGTCTCCTCTCCCCTTCTCCCCCACACCCCACACCCCATTTCAAAATAAAAGCCCCAGAGAGTGAATTCTAACTGAACTGCTTGTGATTAAGCCTGCCATTTAATAACCTCTGTTTATGTGTCAAACATGATGCTTATGTCTCCTCTCCCCTCCCTCCCCCACCCAGTCCCACCCTTTCAAAATAAAAGCCTCATGGATTAACTGTATTTAAACGTTTAGCTCAAAATGAGGCTTTTTTGTTGAAATAATGAATGCTCTTACTAATACTGCGACAACTACTACTATTGCTAATATTTCTAGTATTACTACTACTACTACTAATTCAACTTTTGCTGTTGCTACTATTCCTGCTACTGCTATTACTGCTACCATAAATAGTATTACTACCACTACTGCTATTACTACCACTACTAATATTACTTATACCACAACTGCTAATACTGCTATTCCTGCTACTACCAGTACTAATACTACTACAGCTATTAGTACGACTGCTACTAGTACTACTACTACTGCTACTTCAAAAACTGACTTTACTATTACTACTCCTACTTATTATAATACTACTGCTGTTCTATAAAATACTACGACCACTACTACAGCTATTACTACGACTACTGATTCTACTACTTCTTCTAATTACTAATACTTCGACTACAACTTCTACTACTACTGCTACTACAAATATCACTCCTGCTACAACTAGTACTTATTCAAATGCTACTGATACTGATACTGCTAATAATACTTCTCCTACAACTACAACTTCTACTACTACAACAAATATCACTACCGCTGGAATTCTTTTAAGCTACAGAAACCGTTCGAAGATCAAAATGTTCAGCTCTTTCAGGAGAAGGGTGATATAACTTCATATTTGTAATCTTTCAACTTTTTGAATTACTAAGCTTTTTGCAATTTTTAAAAAATTGGATATCTATTTTCAGCAATGTTTTTGAGATTCATTTCAGCTTTCAGCATTCCAACGCATTTTCAGCAGGAAATGCATTTTATAGTTTGTGTTTATTATCTAGGTAAGTTATTAGGAACAATCACGGACACATTTGGCTGATAGTCACAAGTTCACACGGTGACTAGTTAAACTGCAACACCTGTTGCTCACGTCGCGATCCTGTCGCCATTCAGTAGACGATGGGTCCAATCGAACATGCAACAACAAGACCTTTTCATGCTGCTGACTCATCTGAATGGCCGGGGCTCAAACACCACCTCCGTTGCCAACACGTGCACGCATGATTTTGATGATGTCGGCTGTAAAAGGGTCGATAGACGATTTTTTTCCCCTTTAACTTATCATTATGAATTAAATGTTGGTTGCACAATGGAATGGATATGGAAAAATGACATCATCGATGTTGAGATTGGTTCCCTGTAATACTCCTTTCCACCCAAATTAAAAATGCAGGTTTTTTACATCAAAATAAATATGGTATGGACTCCTCGTCCATTGGCAACAGACTGCAAGTATGCCTTTCTGTTTTCTGTTTTTTTGGTGTGTCATGTTCGACATCACGAACGCAACGGAAAACAGGGTTGGTAAACAGTGAAATTGTTACGTTGGATACTACTTACTACCTATATATACTGTATACGTTCTTTTTCAATCTCTTTTAAACTCAGATTTGTGGCTGAGATGACAAAAAGTAGCAGAACTGAAGTTGCCGAAAAAGGCAACCCGGGTGTCATGTTCCCATCCCTGCCTGTTGGAGTCATTCGTCCCGGGAATGAATGGCAGTTGAAAAGTTGTCTGTCTCCACTTTAAATTAAGTGTATTTGACTAATATTACTACTACTTAAAACGCTTAAAACAAAGAAGTGGCTAAAGTTGTTAGTCAGACGGCAACAAAACAACCTTACGTTAATGAATGTACCTTTTCTTTATGTTTGTGTATTTTTGTTCCTGTTGCTTATGTCATCATGTTGTTGAGAGAGAGAACAAGGCCCTGTAATGTCTGTACTTCCTGCCTATTTAATCACTTCATCACAAACACCATTTCTAAATAATTGTTTTATCAAATGGAGGATAAAACAAAACTCTATGATCAAGTAGAATAGAAGTAGATTCTATCGAGAAGGAAACTGCAATTAATTTGCTATCAGTATTAATAATTCAAAGCTGGATTCTCATATTAGATAATCAGGAGAAATGAGGATCCTGGAGCCAATCCACAGAGGGCCACCTTGGCCCTGATAAACATGCGTCCGTTTGCCCTGATGATGCGTTTTGCGGTCTGACAGCACAGTGCAGGCAGTTGAAATGTATTCCCTGTGTGATGACACGATATCGTCCAAACCCTCCAGTATGTTTGCTCAGCTACCTGGTTTTGGACTGGGGGAGTCAGTAAACAGGTAGAAAATGCCACAAATAGAACCTAGCCACTTAAGAACATAGTCTTGAGGGTGTTCTGTCTGCGTCAGCACTGACCTTTTTGCTGTTTGCGAAAGGGATTTTATTTCAACTCGAACTCTCTCGCTCTCCCCTATTTTTTTTCTCCAACATTCACACTTAAGCCATCTGAGAGGTATGAAATGGCAGTTTTGTCCACGGCGGAGAAGCCGGGGTAGTTCAGTTGTGGGCCAAGCGATATCCCGACAATGATAAGCCGATTCCAGCAAATTAATGTTTGGCATTTTCAAGGTAGTTGAATCTTTTGAATCTTGCCGAAAACCTCTACAAGCAAGCATGCATGCATGTAAACAACGCATGCATTTCAGCAGGAGCTCAGAGTCAGCACAAAATGATTGAGTGTCTTCAACAGCACTGATACTGATACTTGTTGTCACAAGTCCTCAAGCCACTGAAGTATGTATTTCTGCTTATTACTACCTCCTGCTGTAAACCATTGCTAAAACCTGTTTGCACTCATTCACCCGCTGGTTGCTCACGAAGCTATAAATGTCCTTCCTTCTGAGTTGGACATTGACCGAACGTCTCTCAGTCTCTACTATTCACTGTCAACTCAAATGTTTAGTCCTCCGTGAACCTACAGCACCCTCTGCTGGCATTACACGGGCAGACCTTGTCACTATCACTTGATGCTGTATGTGATAAAAGGAAATGTAGAACTTCTTGAAAGAACTAAAGAGCTGGTTTAGAATAAGAGTTATAACAACATTAGTCACTTCCACAAAAACAAGAACGGTTAAAGTGAAGGTCAACTCGAACGAAAAGCGAATGCTGACTTTAAATATTCCAAAACTCAGCTCTTTGTCACTTAGCTTAAGAAAAACAATATGCACATCTCCATCGTACTCTACTTTTCTAAACAAAGCTGAACAAATAGCAGTTTTCTGTTGTGGTATCCAGTGTGGCTCTCGTGTCTGGGAGATCATCTGGTATCAGGCCAGCAGTAGAAAGGGTGTTGGCAGGTTAAACATGAGCCGTGTTTGCTTTCACTGCTGTTCCAATCCACTTCTGTCCATTACGGTCTACATTTCACGGCACACTGTATTTTACGTTGACTATCACAATTCTCAGCGGTTTTGAAATAGACCTGCCGACGAATACTCAAAGGCAAACAGCTGGTCAAACATCTGGGCGGCCGACATTTTTTAAATTCAATATCACTACAATGTTGTGTTTACTTAAGTTTAGTCAGAGAATCATGGGGAATTGATCAACATGTGATACAGCTTTGAGTCTTAACTGAGTCTTGAGTCCTCCGTCAAACAAACACACTGAAGAAAGTCAACAGTGTTGTGTAAAGTGGGAGAGTTTTCAGATCCAGAGACCAAAGTAAATTTAATACTGAAGAGAGCTAACACTGTATCCGGAGCCAAACACACACACACACACACACACACACATACACACACACACACACACACACACACACACACACACACACACACACACACACACACACACACACACACACACACACACACACACACACACACTGTCATTCCTCGATGTGTCTTTGGAGAGAAAGAGAATGACAACAACATTAGCACAGTGAATATTCAAGACACTTGTGTAGAAATACATGGCTTAGAGTCCACACAGACAAACTGCATGATGACAAAAGAATGAAGAATAAGCTAAAATGTCCCTTTAAGTCCCTTTGCCCCTCCAAGGACAATTCATGACTTTGATGTATTTCATTTTTTAAATGGAAATTTCATGGTAGTGCCCCCCAAAAAAGTGCCATCTTTGCTTGCTTTCACAGATGTCATAGATGACAATGCTACAGAAGAAAATCAAGACTGATGAAGACATGAGACATGCAAAAATACACATTCCCACTGTATACAGGACTCATTTTCCAGTACTTGCATTGCTGCATATCCTTTGAAAGGAGGTTTTCTATAAAAGCCTACAGCGTGTCAAGATAAATGTCCAAAATTCTTGGGAAAACCTTGCGTGAGAGTGCCAATGACATCATTCCCACAAACTGAAAACACTTCATGTTTATTTCTGTACATTGTTAATCACAAACTCAGTCTTGTTCCCCTGAGACTGTCCATTGTCATCTATGCTGGAGCATAGTTCGTGCCCAAGGCTCTCAAGGTGTTTCCTTTGCCGGCACAATGCGAGTGCGCATGTGAGCGTGTGTCAGCACCGCTACCCATAATGCACTGTGGGGGGAAAAAAAGTAACACCCATTTTGTTTACCTGGAGGAAGTCAGAGACAGAAACTACCAGCCTGAAGAGAAGAAAGAAAAGGAAAACCAGTGGAACGGAGAAAGAACAGGAGCTTGTGCTTGGATTGCCCCTCCTTCAACACGAGCCAGCTGTTTTCAGTCAAAGTGGATTTGATAGGTACTCTGGAAACGTTTACAGATACTTAAGAGTTTGTTTCCCTGCCTTTTGGCATGACAAAGGTGTGAGTCAGAGAAGTGGGACGGTCAGAGCACTGGGAGGAGCTGCAGTGGTTATGGACTCCAACTCTGTTCATATGGTAAACAGAGGGTCACATGGGGCAGTAGTCTTGGAGCAGTAGGAGGGGGGGGAGAGAAGGGAGCGAAAGGAACAAGGAGAGAGTGAAGAGATACACATGCTGCAGGACTTTGGCCTGCCTCATGCACAGGAGGCAGTGGCACTTTCACACTGAGTTTAGAGGACACACCATTACAAAGAGGAATGGAACCAAAGCTTTGGAGCGAGTGCCATGTTGAGGTCAAACTGAACTGCCTCACCGGGGCTTTGTTTTGACTTACTTTGGATGTTGTTTTTTTTGTCTCTTCCCTGTGGGGGTGAAAATTGGAAAACACTCAAGTGCCATCCCCGGACACCCACTTTAAAACTTTCTTCCAGGCATCTGAGGAGCCAACATGCCCACCAACTTCACCGTTGTGCCGGTGGAGGATGCAGAGGGCAGCGGCAGCAGCGCGGCCGCTGCTGGGGGCAGAAAGCCTGTCAGTTTGGGCAAAATCTTTGGGGAGGAAGACGATGAGGACAACTCACAAGGACCTCACCCCGGTAAGGACACGGTGTAAGACAAAACCTCTACTTTGGCCTGAAGACATGCTCATACAGCTGGGGAGGCCCGCTTTTAAGACCCTCTTATTCCTGGAACCTTATCCCAGCATGCACTGGCTGTTGAAATGTGCATGCTTGATGAACTGTATGCGCCAGTGTCTAATTGAACTCGTACAAACGGAAGCACACTGACACAAACAAACGCACACACAGCTGTTAAGTGTGGCGTCGTTCAACTAGCTAGAACTTGCAGGGCAGAGTTGATTAGTGTCGTGGCAGGGGGTGGGGTATGTTGTCGCTATTAAGTCTGTGGAAAGCTGTTGGAGCTGTAACTACAACAGTTTTTAGGTTGAAAAAATCTTCTTCATCCCTGTTAAGGCTGATTATTTCACCTCCAAAAATGACTTGACATAGAACCTACGCAAAAATAAAGATACTCCTCACTTGGAGGAAATGTAGCAAAATTTCAGCTCTCTTGTTCATTATTAACTTCTTTACCAAAGAAAATAAACTTCCAATATACGGGATTCAGATCATTAACATTGCAGCCACTAACTATTTGCTATGTAAAGATAGAGTGGATTTATGCCCCCCCCAAGCAGAGAATAAAGTCGCTCTCCGATAAGCACTTTTAGCGCCGCTAGCAGCGTTAGCCACCCGCTCAGCCGTCTCCATGTTAAAGAGCCGCTGAGAGACAATAGAAATACTTCCAATCTCCAGTATAGCACCTTTAACGTTTATTATTTACAGACCGTGTATTTCTGTTTTGTTAGCTGTCTGACTATTTGCCTACAATTGCTGTTTATATTTAGACCAAGATAATGGATTCAGTCACGATTCATACATTTAAATGTGTGATTTAGTTTAACTTCACCAAATCGTATAAACTATTATTATTATTATTATTATTATATTGCAAGTCAAAAGCTGAGATGGCAGCTACAGAAATCTGCTAAGGTAGTTTAGGATCGCTGCTGAGCATTTGCTAAGTAGTAGTAGCTAACCTTTTTTCACATTTGGATAAAGACACTGCCTCGTTGAACAATGATTAAAAAGTAAATTTAGCTTCAGCTAAGGCCAAAGTTGGGTTTACAAACTTTTGAATGACGGGCCAGAGTGAAAGAACAATATATTATGACAGAAGTATATGAAATATTAATGATTTGCTGCTTATTTGTTACACCAGACAGTCTCAGGACAGATTAAGAGACAAGATGGAAACAGACACGTAAAAGGCCAAAAAAGCAAGAGACGGACAGAAAGAGATGCAAAAAAAGACCAAAAGAAGGGCATTGCACCATCTTCTTGCGTCTCTTTGTGGCCGTATTGTGTCTCTGTAGTTGTTTATGTTTCACTCTGTAGTTTTTTTGTGCATCTTTGTGATTGTTTTGCATCTTTGTGGTTGTTTGGCATCTCTTTGTGGTCGTTCTGCATGACTCTTTAGTCGTTTTATGCCACGTCTCTTTGTGGTCATTTTGTGTCTCTTTGTTTAAACCTGGCAAGATATTTATTGGACAGTCTCTTCATTTGTTCACTCATTAACTTCTTATATACTCGCTGTGATTTTGGACACAGGGAAGGCACGCTAACTTGATTGCCCTTAAACCAAGTTTCGACCAACACCTTCTTTACAGTCTTGTCTCCAAACATCCTGCTTTGCTTTAACATCGATCATGTGTCGTGTGTAATGCCACTTATCATTTCAACTTTACATTCCACCAACAAAGCTGTAGCTTGTTATTAGCTCTCTTTCTTTATCTGTCTAGGTGGCTATGGCAACTTAACGTTTATGACAAGGATGAAGAAATCTGAAAACGAGTCAGCAAGTTTTCTTCAGTTTCTTGGCGGCAATAAGCAACGAGATGAAACTATGAATGCAGATTTTGGTGCTGTGGTGTCTTGTCTTCTTGCCTTTAACTAATGTTTCTGTCTGTGCGTGTTGGGGGGTTCAGTCACCATCAGAGATCAGTTCAGATTTCCTTGTGGCTGCTGTTCATTTTAGCAAGGCTGATCCACTTTCGGAGTGATCTACTTTGGTAACTACTCTGATGCAACGTGACAGAATGCAGCGTGTTCAATTGCCAAGCGTGCCAAACAGGTGGTGAATTCCACACTACGATGATAACATGCCTTTGTTTGAAGACGTAGCATTTTTTACAGCAGCATTCACGTGCAAGGCAATTCCTGTTTAGCAGGCAGCTATGGCCTACCCTGCCCGAGGTTATAGGAATCATTGGTGGTTCACTGAGTTGTTGGGTAATTCAAACATGCAAATTGTTTCACTGAGCGTACCAACACCTGGAAATGAAAGTACAAATCAGTCATTTCCAGGAGGTTATGAAAATAAAATGTTAAAAAAATGACAAAAGATCTTATTTTTTAGTGTGAAATGAAAGTCTTTGTCCACATTGTCATACAACAAGCTCAGTTGCAGGTATTGTACAACCTGTCCCTTTAAAGTATTGCTCAATTTGTAGGAAAATGTACAACAGCTTTAATGTATCGTAGCTTTAATGTATGTCACACAGAAACAAATCGATCATGGATGCATTTGTTTTTCTCTCGACATTCAGTCAGAAGCGGTGAGATTTTCAGAATCTCTCTTAATCACAAACACACACACACACACAGGCACACAAACTGACACCATCGGCATGTAGTCACTATGCTAAACTAGGCTAATTTTGGCTGAGATATCCTGGCTTTTAATCCCTTTGGGTTTAGTCCCAGCAGCACTGGATCCTACATTTCCCAGAATGCAACTCAGTAGCGCGCTATCGTTAGGCCGAGCCTCAAGCAGAGCTGAGACGTGGGCTACAGAGGCCTCACTCCACAATCCCAGAGCCACAGACCAATCGTGCAACTGTAGATGATGATGAGTAACCTGAACTTGATGTGACAAATATGTGGAGTGCCCCTTTACAATATTTATACATGTTTTTTCCCCCCACTGTGAGCAAATTCCTAAAAACCAAACTGTCCCTTTAATGGGAGCCCTGCACTACAGCAGTACAGTGGGTACTTGTACTCTTCAGGTGTTTCATCGTAGAGGCAGAAGTCATGGAACGTTAAGCACTCAGTGCTGATGACACAAGAAGTTATCTGTCGAAACAATAACATCTCCGTACAATCATTTTCCAAAGCACTATATCCTATGACTGGTGTCGTGTTTGGTGTTGTTCCACTTCCAGCTTGAAATATTGTTCCTTAGGCTGCACACAACACACGTTTTTTTGCATTTTGCAGGTCTAGCAGAAACCTTAATTTATGTATTTCAAATAAAGTTTGAAGTTAATCTAAAACATGCACAATCCAAAGTTTCCCACTTAAAGATTACTGTATTGGACAGTGATAGCTCGTTTCTAAATGTATGGTTGAACTTCATCCCCTGAGATCAAATATTCAGTTATTCAGTTGTATATGAATTTATATTCATTTCCAACTTCTCTTTGACGAATTGCCAAAAAACGTTTTGACACCCCACTCCTAAAAATTGCATTAAATTCACATTTCGACGTAAAAACCTGTGGTGCTAACATTATCAGAGTGTTAGCATGTCATTAACTAGCGTTAGCACTTCTATGCTACGCCAGCTACACTGAATGTTTAAACATGCTGCTTTTGCTTTGTAATGATTGTACCAGTAAATAAAGACCTACCCGGCTTGACAGGAACACTGTTGTTCCTTAATTTCATTGTCGTCTGTCTCGATCACCAGGTGATGTGATGGTTCACTTTCACACTGTGATCTGTAGGCTTTAGCTTCTACCTTTATCTTTTTAACCTGTTTTTTGCTGCTGATCAGTTTTGCATCCTGGATATATCCTTCAAACACATATTGTAGACCCTTCTGTCTGCTTCTCTATAAAATAGCTTTTTTACTCTCCAAAAATTAGATCATATCTTTGAAGGAACTGCAGTTTGTGACAGTGTGGGCTCCATGGTAGCTCTGTTAGATTGCGAATAGCGAAGGGTCAATTTGTTTTCCGTGCTTCATACCAGAGGAAACTGTATTTTGATTTGTACATATTGTGATGTACTTGATGAACTAAACCTCTAACTTGCTGTTGAATATAATAAATAAATAATAAGAGATACTTACACCTTTACAATCTATCGTGCATTCATTTAACTTCTGCATTCATTGATAAAAGGAAGACATCTGTCTTTTTGTAAAACATTTCATGTAGGTTTAGGATGAGACTGAAATTATATATGTGTGTTGATCTGATTCCAGAGTCCAACAGACAGCTCAGCAATACTGTGACATTGTTTCAAAGGAACATGCTAGAATAGCTGCATGTGCACTTTACTGTTCTTGTGCATATTGCTAAATATTCCATGAAAGAAACATTATGCTGGTGAACTAGACTATTTGTGTGTGTATGCAAAGTATAGTATGTTTTGCTGACAGAAGTACAGTGGCAAATAAGTATGTTAGAGGCAAATCTTCACATTCCTACAGCATATATACTGTATGTACTGTGTGTTTGTGTGTGTGTCAGTATGCACAAAACATGTCCATTTGTATGTGATAGACCTTTAGTGCTTAAAGCTACTACATGGTACTTTCAGTTTGTCTTGATTTTGAAACTTTTGTCAACGACTATTTGAAGACGTTGATTTAAACGTTCACGTTTAGACCAGATTTCACCGGAATTTGCAATATTGGGTTTCAACTTAGAAATATGGATGTGGTTTCCTAGTAAGCCTCTAGTCGAAAATGTTTTTCGTCTCAGTCAAGAATAACATGCTTGGTATGTTCGAAACTAGAAATTGCGTCAAAACTAAAAAACTATGTTCCTGTCAAAGTATTTAACCAAGGACTATGTTATCTTCGCCAAAAACATCACATCTTGTTACTTACATATCGACAGCAATGGTTCACAACGATCGGCTGTGAGAAAAGACAGACCGCCACATCGCCTGAGACTGCAATTCTGCATGAAGCGAACCTTGCTCTCGGTACTTACAGAATCGGCCACCAGATGGCGACAGACAGCAACAAGTATCACTGTAATCCCCGAGCCAGAGGTTTCTAATTACATCTGTTTCATGTATTCGTCTTAAATCATGGAAGTCTTCAGTAATATACGAATATTGAGCAATATTCATTGTGTATATTACTATTTCATTGTTTTGGGGAATTTGTGTTATTTGTAACATGGCTTTATATAAATAAATAGTGTTTTGAAGTAAAACTCCCACTAAATAGTCAAGATGTAAGCAGTAAACATAGAACCTGCCTGAGTAAATCTTTATCAAGTGTATCATACATGTTGTATTTGAGTGTGTTTTTATCTTGTCCCTGTTGTAGTAAAGAGGTTATAGTAAAAAGACTGTACTTGCCTAGCATTTGCCACTTCACTGCTACTACAGTATACAGACACCACACATACACAGATACTACACATATACAGATACTACACATATACAGATACTACACAAGAACCGTACCTGGTAATCCAGCTGCCCTGTCCCTTGCTGCTCTCTCAGTGGTGTGTATCTTACAGTGTGAGTATTTGTTCTGTGTATCCACCAGGAGATGACCTTCGGAGAGAGTCCACTCCGTTCATCAACACAGACGATGACAGAGAACGTTATTATGAAGGCAAGAACATGGCCTTGTTTGAGGTAAGACAAAAATGATTTTTCTCAGAATGTCTGCTGTTTATGAATGTTAAACAGTTTGATGCACCAAAAAAATATAAGGTTACGTTTTAAAAGCAAATTGGTGCTGAAGATTTATGGATAACTAATTACAGGTACGTTATTGAAAGTTTCTGACACAAAAGTTCCAAACCTTCAAATGTGGGTAATAATAGTAATGTTAATTGATAAAAAAAATATTAATTTAATAGAGTGCAAGATGCAAAGTGCTTCATGGCAGCAGATTTAATTCAACCATTTTTAAACCGATATAACCACTTCCGGTAATGTGAGATTGAAATGTAAGATAGAAGCAAATATAAACTAAATTAAGAAAATAAAAGACAATTCAAATCCAATAAAAGACACAAATAGAATCAGAATTTGCATTCTGATAGAAGTCTGTAAAATAAGGTCAGGGCCCTGACTGCAAACGCTCTGTCCCCTACTTTTAAGCTGGGAGACTGTGGAACAAATATCAGACCTCTGAATGAGTATCGTAAACTATGTTTACAGGCTGCTATGTTACAAAGAGGTGAGAAATATAACAAGCAGCGAAGCCACAAAGGATCTTTAAAGTAATCAATAAGATCTTAAATTCAATTCTAAACAAACCGAGAGACAAACAGGAGCGACGTGGTGGCGCGTCTCAGTTCTTGTTCAAGCCGAAATACTCATGCTTTGCTTCATTCGTGCTTTTTCTTTCTCTGTCTCCCTGCAGGAGGAAATGGACAGTACCCCTATGGTGTCATCTCTTCTCAACAAGCTGGCCAACTACACCAACCTGACCCAGGGTGTTCGAGAGCACGAGGAGGCCGAGGATGGGGTCAGGAGGGTCACTGTCATGGTGCGGACCAACGTGTTTTTTTAAGCCCACGTGATGTTTAGTCGGGATCGTCAGTTTGGATTTTTTTTTAAAGCGGTCAACATGTAGCAAACTAATTCTGGCAGCTTTTAAGGATGCTGGCGGCTCAGCAAGGGTGCCAATGCAGGGCAGTCTGTTTTGGGGCCTTTAAATGCAGTCTGTTACTTCCACCAGCCCACTGCGTTGTTATGATGCATGACCCCCCCCCCCCCCCCCCCCCCCAAAGAAACTAAAGTTTCCACGTGTGTCCTTGTTCTGAAGTGTTTCATCTTCATTGTCTTTGTTGACATCAACATACTGTCTTTGAGGGCACAATTACCACCTGTCTTTCTGAAATCCATTCAATGTGTCCGCAGAAATGAATGAGTGAAACCACATTTCAAAAGAGATAACAATTAGCTGTTGGTTATCTAATTCATCTGTCAGGAATTGTTAAGAAAGAAAAAGGCAGGACGTTGAACTTCAGTGTACAAGCTTCTGATTTTAGATATATGCAGTAAGGCAAGGCAAGGCAAGTTTATTTGTATAGCACATTTCAACAACAAGGTAATTCAAAGTGCTTCACATAAAACCATTAAAAGCATCAAAACATAAGGCAAAATAAAAGGAGATTTAAAAACAATTAAGAACATTCATTGCATGAAAACATTAAAAAAACAGTATAAGAAATAAAATACAGTAGTAAAATGCAGAAATGCAGGAAATTGATTAATATATTAATTTAATCGGGTTCAATTAAAGGCAGCAGCAAACAAAAGTCTTCAATCTTGATTTAAATGAGCTGAGGGTCTCAGCAGACCTGCAGCTTTCTGGGACTTTGTTCCAGATATGTGGAGCAGAAAAACTGAACGCTGCTTCTCCATGTTTATTTCTGACTCTGGGAACAGAAAGTAGACCGGTCCCAGACGACCTGAGGGGTCGGGATGGTTCATAAGGTAGCAGCAGATCAGAGATGTATTTTGGCCCTAAACCATTCAGTGCTTTGTAAACCAACAGCAGGATTTTAAAGTCAATTCTTTGTTGGACAGGAAGCCAGTGCAAAGACCTCAGAACTGGGGTGATGTGGTCCACCCTCCTGGTCTTAGTGAGGACTCGAGCTGCAGCGTTCTGAATCAGCTGCAGCTTTCTGACGGACTTTTTACAGAGACCTGTAAACACACCATTACAGTAGTCCAGTCTGCTGAAGATAAATGCGTGGACAAGTTTTTCCAAATCCTGTTGAGACATAAATCCTCTAATCCTTGATATATTCTTCAGGTGATAGTAGGCTGATTTTGTAATTGTCTTGATATGGCTGTTCAGGTTGAGATCTGAATCCATAACTACACCTAGATTTCTGGCTTGGTTTGTGGGTTTTAACATCAGTGACTGAAGCTGAGCGGTGATTTTCAATTGTTCGTCCTTGGTACCAAAAACAATTACTTCTGTTTTATCTTTGTTTAATTGAAGAAAATTCTGGCACATCCAGTTGTTGATTTGTTCAATGCAGTTACCCATCCCTTGTATGGGATTATAGTCCCCTGGTGACATAGTTATGTAGATTTGTGTGTCGTCTGCATAATTATGATAACACACTTTGTTGTTTTCCATAATCTGAGCTTGTGGAAACATGTAGATGTTGAACAGAAGAGGCCCCAGTATTGAACCTTGGGGAACACCACATGTCATTTTAGTCAGCTCTGATGTGTAATCAGCTACAGACACAAAGTATTCTCGGCCCTTCAAGTAGGATTCAAACCAGTTAAGTGCTGTGCCAGAGAGTCCCACCCAGATTTTTAGTCTTTCTAGGAGTATGGCATGGTTGACCGTGTCGAATGCAGCACTGAGATCTAGTAACACTAAGACTGAACTTCTGCCATTGTCTATGTTTAAGTGGATGTCGTTGAAAACCTTAACAAGAGCAGTTTCAGTGCTGTGGTTCTGTCAAAAGCCTGACTGGAAAACATCAAAGCAGTTATTTACGGCCAAGAAGTTGGTCAGCTGTTGGAAAACCGCTTTTTCAATTATTTTACTTCAAAATGGGAGGTTTGATATTGGCCTATAATTTTTCATTGTTGCGGAGTCTAAACTAGCCTTCTTTAGGAGTGGTTTAATAACTGCAGTTTGTAGGGCTTGTGGGAAGACACCTGAGAGAAGGGATGTGTTTGCAATTTGTAAAAGATCAGTGGTCATGCAGTTTGAAATATTTTTGAAAAAGTGTGTTGGTAGAATATCCAAGCAGCAGGAGGATGACTTCAGATGTTGTATAATGAAATTGAATTGAATGAAATTGTGTCATGATATTTGAATGGATGTTATTCAGAGATCGGGACAACACATATCCTGTGGTTGGTGTGGAGGCACTGACTGCTTGTCTAATTTTCTGAATTTTGTCAGTAAAAAAGGAGGCAAATTGATTGCATGCCCAGGTGGATTGGAGTTCAGCAGCTACCGACACTGGAGGGTTTGTTAGCCTGTCGACAGTAGCAAATAAGGCGCGTGTATTGTTCTTGTTTTTGGTTATGATGTCAGAGAAGAATGACTGCCTTGCATTTCTAAGTTCCAAATTATAATTGCGAAGTCTCTCTTTATAGATGTCACAGTGAACCTGGAGATTAGTTTTTCGCCACCTGCGCTCAGCTTTCCGACACTCTCGTTTCTCCATTTTGACCAACGTAGCATTTCTCCAAGGAGATCTTTGCTTACCCGAGACAACCTTCACTTTAGTGGGTGCAATGGCATCAATAATATTTTTAACTTTAAAATTGAAGCCATCTACAAGCTCATTGACTGAGAGGCAAGAGAGGGCTGGTGTGGAGGAGAACTTCTGAATAAATAGTTCACTGGTGTTTTCAGAGATGTAACGCTTTGTCACAACCTTGGTTTGGACATTTGTGTGCAAGGAGATTGCACTCTCAAAGAAAACACAGAAATGATCAGAGAGTGCAACATCAGTCACAGCGACCTTGGAAATGTTTACACCTTTGCTGATGATTAGGTCCAGAGTGTACCCCCTGTTGTGGGTGGGTCCTGTCACATGCTGAGTCAGATCATAGTTATCAAGGACACCACATAGTTCTATCGACTCTCTGTCCTGGGGATTATCAACATGGATATTAAAATCACCAACAATAACAACACAGTCAAAATCAATACAGATTACAGACAGAAGTTCAGTAAACTCATCAAAGAAGGTTGCACAGTATTTAGGCGGTCTGTAAATGTTTAGGAATAAAGCTTGAGTTGAATTCAGAGCCACATATTCAAAAGAACTAAAATGACCAAAGGACATCTGCTTGCATTGAAGAGAATCATTAAATAAAATAGCAACTCCACCTCCTTTCTTATGTGCTCTTGTTTCAATCATGAAACTGAAGTTGTGAGTACTGTGAAACAGTAGAATGAGTTTCTGCCAAAAGACAAATACATAAACCCATCTTTTGAGTTTTGCAGTCCAACAAGCTTTAAATACAGCTTGGAGTTTGGAGTACAGTAGAGTTTACTGTAGGCATTGGTCTTTGGGAGGATATCACGAGGAGAGAAAGCAGCTTGTAGACATCTCCAAAGAATGGGCTGCATTGTTAATTCAATCAGGAGAGACTTGTTTCATAAGTTTAACAATGATTTATTATACAAGCGTCAAATATGAAAAAGTGCAAAGTCTTTGGCTATTGGACTCCATCCTGAAGTACTATCACCGAGGGTAGGGATACTGAGGTCCAACAGGCCTAATCCCCCCTTGGAGTCCAGACACTGGTGGTGGTGATGACAGGAGTCGCTGCTATCTGATGATGAATCAGGAGCACGACTGTGATGCTGACTGGAGGCGACTGGGGTGGAGGAGGGTTGCATCTGCTTAGCTGAAATGACACCTGACAGCAGCAGAGAGGAGAACACTATTTAAAGATTGACAGCAACGATATGATTGGCTTGAGGACCCGGTGTGCCGAATCTGGTTGGTTACTTAAAAGTGCACGCCCCCAATCAGCTGATAGAGTAATTACAAGGAGAGGAAAGACAGAGATTACTAGTGAGTGTCTTCCTGATTGAACTTGCGCTTGAGCTACATAAAGACGTGCCGTGAGCTTTAAGTCTTTCTTCTTGTGGAAATCCATTTCCATGTCAAATGTAGGGTAACCAGCCAAAGAGCTGCTTCTATGACTGTTGTGTTTTTAAGTATCTCATAATTATGACTTTCTATCTCATCATTTTTATTTTTTTGCTGGCGGATTCGGCCTGCGGGCCTTGAGTTTGACAGCCCTGCTCTACTTAAAACAAGCTGCGCTGGAAGCAGAGCAACTGAGGAAGACAGTAGCTGTGCAATGAGAAAATAAGCAAATGGGTTTAGAATACATGTAGTGTATTTATGAAAAATAATGAAATGATAAAATAGCTATAACTTTGTGATTCTGTCAGGGCCAGCAGAGAAGGCTTAGCTGGCCCTGACGGCCCACCACTGGCAGACAGCGAGAGACAAACATTCTGACCTTTTCAAAATCTATATTCAATCACTTTTGCCAGACGCTGAAAAAAGAGAATCTGTAGAATTTTCTAATTCTGTTTATAATCATATTTCCTCACATGAAAGCCTAAATGCTTTTTCAAACTTTCTTCCACACTGCTAGGAATACAAAAAATACTGGACCCAGTATTTTTTACCTTAAAGATAGCTAGAGGTAGTTACATTTAAATATATTGAGTCTAGAATCAGCCTGAAAAAAAAGATAAAACCTAATTGCTCTCATTACTGACGGCTGCACATGAAAGTTGTTGAAAATATTCTCCTATCACAACAATACTGGCGTCCCTGATTGCCCTCCTGTCTTCGGGTGACACCCAGTGGGACCTTGAACTGTAGCTTTGTGTTAGACACTGATGATGTTACAGTGAAATCCGCCCCCCCGAATCAGCTGAAGAGCTGCGCTTTTCCTTTAAAAGCGGAGGTCTGAGACGTGCAGAGGGAGAGTGAGGGGGGAGAAAAAAGCAGTAAGGAAGAGAAAGACGACCTGACACGAGAGACAAGATGTGGGATATCTGGAGATCAACGTCAGGCACGTCACAGTATTTAGGCAGACAACTGATCGCAGTGGAGAAAGCGCAGGACAAAGTGTTTGTAACTGGGAAGATGGTACGTACGCTTGGTTGTTGGGGAGAGAAGAAGGTATGATAGTAAGTGTTTGTGCAGCGTGATGCATACTGTAAATATCATGGAGCATATGGGAAATGATAGTGAGGCTGTAAGCACAACAATGTTAGTTTGTAACTGAAGCTGTTGTATGGATCCTCGACGATACTTTATTTGTAATATTTTTTATATATTTTGCTTTTTAGATGTAAAATAAAAAAATGTGCATATGTATATTTTTCCCCACACTGTCAAAGAATAGAGTTTAAAGATACTCAGTGTGGATGTTTGAGATTTTGCATGTTCTAATAATAGCATATTATTCTATATTCTATATATTATTATTATTATTATAAATGCTGACAGTCAAATCATGTCTTCATGCTCTTATTGCACCGGGGGTAGAATTTGCAGAGTCAGGACAGCAACTGGAATGTCTGGTCCATGTTTGTAAAGAACAGTTTCAGTGTCATTTGAACCCTTTTCTCTGTTTTCTTTAATCATATTTGATGCCTTTCTATTGGAACCGCAATCAGGCACAAGATGCAAAGTTTGTGGGAATTTGAAACCCCCGCCAAGAAATGTCTTTGCAGTGAAGTAGGAGACAGCTTATGTCCGGCAGTTACACTTTTTAAATGTGCAGTATATTTTCATATTCGTATAATAGATGCAAGGTTACCAGGTTGTTTAGCATTAAAGCGCTAACTTTTTTATGAATCTTAAAACATGTTCTGTCCCGGAGTCTTAACATTTTGAAAATAATTTCTGACAGTTGTTAGGGTTAGGAAAAGATTGAACAGTTAATAAAAATGAAATGCATCAACTCTTCGTGCACAACTTGACTCTTCCGTTACATATAGACCGTAAAAGGAAATTCTAAATCACATGAAGTCCGCCTGTAAAACAAGGCACGTGCAGATAAAAATGGCTTAAGTTCCAATATTAAGTGTTATTAACCAGTTTTAAAACGGTAAAGAAAGGAAAAAACTATTTTCTTTCAAAGCTTATTTTCTTTAATACCTCATAACATGTCAGAAGCACATCTTTAGTAATGTAACATGAATGTAATGTACATAACTCTGTGCATAAAGGAATCCAAAGGTCACATGTATCATAGGAGTCTCCCTCTCATGTTCACCCTGTTGATCCTCACCTCTGTGCACGTGTGCGCTTTGTTTATCTGTCCCCAGGTGCCCCAAATGGGAACCTTCATCGGAGTTTACCTGCCCTGCATGCAGAACATCCTGGGCGTGATCCTCTTCCTGCGTCTCACCTGGATCGTCGGCACAGCAGGAATCCTGGGAACCTTCGCCATCGTCTCCATGTGCTGCATCTGCGTGAGTGATTCACAAAAGCAACCGCGGAACGTATTGACTTTCTCCTGAATACAGACATGATCAGCAGAAAGAAACGGGCTGTCAAACTGAGTGAAGGGCTCACACTCTTTGAAATGAGATGCGTTTTTTTGGGGGGGGATCAAAATGGGAGTGGTGGCACCAACGACACTGTGAATGAAGGAAAGACAAACAAGCGAGGCCTCCTCTCGGCCGTAATTCTATGTCTGAGGTTCAGTCTGAGATTTAGAGCATGGCAGACAAAACTGCAGGCCAATCAGCACACCCTCCTCCGGGTCTTTGATGTCGATTCATGCCCGAGCATTCTGTCAGAATAAAGAGGGGCCTTTCGCAAAACGAGCAGAACATTTGTGTGTCATTTACAACATCAGCGGCTCTGCGGCTAAACAGAGAGCTGACTGTTTGACAAGTTTGAACTTAAAATGCTCAGCGCTCATGTGATGTGAATAGCCGGCACTCAACGCAAAGAAGATACATTTCAGAGATTGTTTTCTATGACACCCAATAATGTTAGCCATATATTCTAACATCAATTGTTACAAGTTTAACTGTATGATAGTATGTATTATTTAATCAAATACAGGCAAATGTACTTTACGTTGCCCTTTAGTTGATGGTTAACATTTAACCGTTTCCTTAGTTGTGGGATGTCAGACAACTGTTAATTGAAGTCGATGGATTTGGCTCAAGTTTACAGGAACACTGACTTTAAGTCTTTGTTCTTTTTCGAGGAGGAGGTCAGACATGTTTCAAGTTGTCTGGAACGCAGCATTAAACCACAACACCTGTACATGTAATGACTGAAATGTGTTCATCGTGTTGGGTATCAATAACTGTCAGATACCTGCCAGACCTTCGTCCCATCTATCCTCAGTGCTACGCCCCCTGAAAAAGGGGGATAAATAATTACCAGAGTGATGTGATGGTTTTTCCTCAGCAAGAACTTTACTGCAATGAGCAAAAGGCCGCGGTTTCCCCCGAGGTATGTCTGTGGAGACCAAAGCAATCGATCTCAGACTCAAGATCAAGACCACTGTGTAGATCACAGTTTAACACTAATGTTAAATTACACCATAAAGAACAATGTAAACAATGTAAGAAACACACATTCTTAGTATTTCAACCTCACATGTGATGAATTTGAACTCTTGTGGATTTTGTAAAAGGTCATGTTATTCATGAATGCTCTTCTGAATCACATCACAGATTTCAACATAACAGACCATGAAATTAACATTTTCTGTAAAACTTGTCACACCAGCGTGATCCCACACATTCAATTTAGAGAGAAAGAAATTCAAACAGCACACAAAATACCTCCAAACTAAAAACCAAATTCGACCGTAGAAGTGACTGTGACTGGAACATGATGTGGTCAGAGTTGGCTCGGTAAACAATCACTTATAAAGCCACCGTAAAAACACGCATTGATTTTGGGGCATTTCCCTTTAAACGACACGCTGTTGCAGTTCAACAGTTCTCCTCGTTTCTTTCCTGTTTGGGATCTGGACTATAAAAAGCAGGACTATGTGGACCTGCATGGGATTGACTGATGGGATTGACTGGTTGTAGCATTGTTGCTGTGGACGTTTGATGTGTAACTGTATCTACGTATGTGTTACTCTGTATTACATGAACGTATTGTCATGCCTGAATGACCAGCAGTGGTCCTGGCAGTATTTAATAACAGTTTATCCTGTGAAACCGTTTGACACTAATACATGAAATGCAGCTGGCGAACATCTTTCTTTTCTTCCATCCAAAACCTAACATGTGTCCTTTTTGTTTCAACACAGACCTTGCTCACGGCCATATCAATGAGCGCCATAGCAACCAACGGAGTTGTCCCAGGTACATTATGAAACGTTGCGTTCATTAGTATTATTGACTTTTTTATTTTTCACGTGATTCATTTACCACTGGCAAAAACCGTATGTAACATTCTGTGGCTATGTTACGGTGATTGGGCCTGACACAACAAAGAGTCACAGTAAACACATGTCACCCTTTGTTCAACAGCATATCTGTGGTGAGAACACTGTCATTTCCTAAAAACTTCACAGGAAAGATTCATAGAGGCAATCATAAAAACAATATATCCCCCCCCCCTCTAGAATCTGCTTGACACATTATGATAAATAAGTGTTTGACTGAAAATCCAACTGTCAACGGAAAACCTTTAAACTCAATAAATAATTAAATGTTTTTTACTGCATTATCTTTTGATTGATGATCAATGCTCGTGCTTTTTTAAAACTTTGTTCAGCACTCTTCCTCATAGGCCCATACAGCCCCAAAACACTCACTCACTTCTCTCCACTCTGACACTTAATTGCTAAATAATTAGATAAACATATTAACATTTTGATCAAATCAGAGCTTCTCCCATCATCCCCAGTGAAAAATGGAAAACACCAATTTTTTTTTCTCAAAATAAAGTTTCAAATACCAAGGAATACCTGTACCGGCAATCGAACTAACTGGGATTTCATTTCTCCAAAGCCGGCGGCTCGTACTACATGATCTCCAGATCTCTGGGGCCTGAGTTTGGAGGAGCGGTGGGTCTCTGTTTCTACCTGGGAACCACCTTCGCTGGATCCATGTACATACTGGGCACCATAGAGATTCTGCTGGTAGGTTACCACTCTGGCGGATAAGAGATCGGCCACGTCGGCAGTCACTTCTGCTGCATGTTAATGACACACTCACTCTCTTTCTGGTGTCTCCTCCCCACTGCCAGACCTACGTCGTTCCAACAGCACCGATGTTTAAAGAAACGTCAAACAATATGCGAGTCTATGGCACTTGCTGCCTGCTCCTGATGGCTCTGGTGGTGTTTGTGGGGGTGAAGTAAGTATCCACACACACACACACACACACACACACACACACACACACACACACACACACACACACACACACACACACACACACACACACACACACACACACACACACACACACACACACACACACACACACACACCAGCAAGCAGACTCACATGTATTCCCGTTCTTTCTGCAGGTATGTGAACAAACTGTCTCTGGTGTTTCTGGCCTGTGTGGCTCTCTCGATCATGGCCACTTACGCGGGAGTCATCAAGACGCTCATCGAACTACCAGAAATGAAGTGAGTTCCTAAGAGCTGAAAAATAATTTCTCATTTAACGCTGCCATGTTTTTCAGGACAGAAATGTTCTTATCGGCGATATGCTAAATTTAACTCCCTTAAATATTGGATATTTATGCAAAAGTACAAATGGGATGCACTTCATTGCATTCATTGATTGTGACTGTTATGGTCACGGCTGTGACACATTGGTTTATAATATGTGTAACACTAACAACATGCAGGTGTTGTGTGTGTGCAGTGAATTGGGCTGGTTGTATTGAAGCCACGGTATTCCTTGACTCCTGTTGTGTAACACATCTGTTACATCTGATACAAACATTGTGGCCCCTGCTCCCGAGTTGCCAAATACGGCAGCTTGATCAGAACTCTACGTGGCCCCAGTTGTGCTCGGTGTAAAGGAGGCAGTCGGGTGACGGAGTGTAAAGAGCGGCAAAGTCCGCATTTGGCAGGATGTCGCGTTGGATGGATGGGTCCCATGTGAAACCAAAAGCCTTATTTTAAGATACGTAAGCAAGTTTAGTTACATAATGCCACGTAACATACTTAACTTGCGTTGCATAATTAACTATGCAACAAATGTTAGTGTACGTGAGCATGCCCCAATTTTCTAGCTCAACGACGCTGCTCTGCACTGCTTTCATGTGAAGGTTCCAGCTGATAACAAAGTCCCGAACCCTCGCCGTCGTTGCGGTAGCGTAGCACACGCTCTGGTTCACCCTCAGGTAAACACTGTTAGCTTTGTCAGCGCTGTTACCGCTGTTTGCACTGTTCGCTGCAAGCCGTCTGCTCAGCTGTCGCCGCTGTGTTGGGAGCCACAGGGAGGCGATCCCTCTGCTTCCACTGGATATCAAATTCAGCGCAATTAACTTGAACCACAATCTTTTCCTAAACCTAACAAAGGTGTTTCTTGTAGGCAACAAAGTCTATTCTCAAAAGCGGAAACAAAACTGACGCTAGAGGGCTACGTTTAAGTGTATGACCTCTCACCAAGCGGCTGATTTGACAAGTTGGGAGTGAGAACATGTGCAAAACACAGCGTTTAACAACCACTGTAAAAAAAAAGAAGAAATTGCAAATCCCTCTTTCATT
This sequence comes from Melanostigma gelatinosum, assembly GCF_949748355.1. Taxonomy (NCBI): domain Eukaryota; kingdom Metazoa; phylum Chordata; class Actinopteri; order Perciformes; family Zoarcidae; genus Melanostigma; species Melanostigma gelatinosum. Next base: position 20,168,890 of record NC_136648.1, on the reverse strand, counting down.
CATTGTACACATTTTTTTTCTTCCATCCTTCACAGTGTCTGTCTGTTGGGGAACCGATCTCTGAAGAACGATAAGTTTGACACGTGCGCCAAGACGGAGCTTGTGAAGAACGTCAGCGTGACCACGGATCTATCGCACCTCTTCTGTGACAACGCAACTTGTGACGATTACTTCGACCTCAACAACTTGACAGAGTTACAGGCCATACCTGGGCTCCTGAGCGGAGTTATCAAAGGTGAGAAGAAGGAGGGGATGGATCCTGAATGTTTCCTGTTCATGAAGCTAAAATCCAGTATTGCTTCTCTCACGTGCCACCAGGCTAAATGGTCAGCTTTGTCCACAAGACATTCACTGTCCAACGAGAATGAATCCTCATGTTCGTCCGGCTGTTTCTCCTCCGTGTCTTTCTGCTAGACAACCTGTGGGGCGACTATGGTCCAGCTGGTACGCACATAGAGAAGAAAAGCCAGCTTTCAGTACAAGCCAAGGACTCGGGCAGAAAATTGCCCTACGTCTTCAATGACATCGCAACCTACTTCACTCTGCTGGTGGGAATATACTTCCCCTCCGTCACAGGTAGATCAAATATCAAACACAAATGAATAGGTTAGGACTCTAACATATTGAGGAGAAATTAGGATGATTATGATGTTATATTGAAACACTTTGAAAAGAGACGGAAGTAGACATAAGTAAAGGATCACAATACTTCCTCCAAAACTGAGTCTAACTCACGTTGTGTGTGTGTTTGATTTCAGGTATAATGGCTGGTTCCAATAGGTCTGGTGATCTCAGAGATGCCCAGAGGTCCATCCCAGTAGGAACCATAATGGCAATTCTCACCACCTCTTTCATCTGTATCCTCAATACATATATACACACTACAGTGCAAACCATCATATGTGTAGGAGGTGTGTCAGGTGATGTCAGAGAGCAGCAACTCTGATTTTGCCGATTTTATTAGATTAAGCTTGTTTACCGCAAAGTAAGTACGTATTTCTGTCTTAACTTCTCGCTCAGACATCTCCTGCGTGGTCTTGTTCGGAGCCTGTATTGAAGGAGTGGTGCTGAGAGACAAGTAAGGGTATTTTTTTTTTAACTCTGTAGAGAAACAAATGGCAGCAACATTGGTATTTTAGAGGTAATAGGTGATGGAAAGCTTTTGTTCTTTTAAATAGTTAATTTGCGTGAAATAAAAATGTGTCTTTGACGTAGCTCACACAGCAACAGTGCACTTTGTGTTGTATCAAAGATGCTCTATATAATAAAGATGATGCACACGTCCTGTTTCCTAAGTGGGCGTGGTCATGGCCATGACTCTCAGTGGGCCGTCTCCTTTCTGAACTGCCTCTCATGGTGTGCGTGCTTATGGTGGTTGCAGGTTTGGTTTCTCAGTCAAAACGAACCCGGTGATTGGCATTCTGGCCTGGCCATCGCCTTGGGTGATTGTGATTGGCTCGTTTTTCTCCTGCTGCGGGGCGGGGCTTCAGAGCCTCACCGGCGCCCCCCGGCTGTTGCAGGCCATCGCTCGGGATGGCATCATCCCGTTCTTGCAGGTCAGTGTGAGAAAGACCTGTATTTAAAAAAAAAGTTGTATATGTTACAGTCCTGTGTGCGTCACCCAAACACAAAATGACTGTTGGTGTGTGTTAATTTTTGATCTGGTATTGAATGGGTTTTTTCAGCTTCCTCTCATGCCCCATGACACTGCCGTGTGCTGGCGTACTAAGACAGTCACGGCATTGCTTTGCTCACCTTTATTTTGTGCACTAGAGGGCTAATCCTCCTAATCCTCCTAAATTTAGAGCAGCTTCCAACTAAGCCGATGATTGATGATAACTCAAGACAATGTGCCTCATTCACCAATGTCTTCCAGAATTTTTTCTGTAATTTTCTCTTGAGAAAGTTCTTTAGGAAAGTCCCCAAAAAGGGCAATAGACTGCAGGGCCCCATGCAGCATGCCGCATATAAATAACATATTAGTATTTATTTTAAAAGACCATAATGCTTTTACAAAATAATGAAATTAATTATTGATCATATTATAAATAGTTAAAAAATATTATATATCAATTTAAATCCTATGTTACACAACTGTAGAATTGAAGAGAAACACAACAACCAATTATTTTTGGACAAACACACTCATCACGTGAAAGAGAAATTGTGGCGTTCACCAATTTTTACATTCGTGGAATTTCCGCTTTGGTCCAGATCTGTCGTACCAGTCGTGTCGGCTACAGATTCTGCACAAGGAAAAAAAACACTGAAATCACTAGACAATAATCTGAAGGAATTTGGAGTTATAGTATGATACCAAAATATTATATATTATTTTTAATCAATGATTAAAAAATAATATATAACTATTATATATATATTAGCATATCATTCACCAGATTGCCATGTTGTTTTTCATGTTTTTATTTAGTTAGGAAACCTAACCCCAACAGCTGCCTGTGTATCTTTATGCAGGTCTGAACACTTTCACCATCTCTTGTACTGTAGGCCATAATCCTCTCTGGTCCAACCTGTCTGTGACTCACATGACCACCTTACATATCATAACGTTGTCTCACGCCTGCTCGCCATGCTTTATACCATTAATTCATTCAAATTGTTTCAGAAAATTCCTTTTTTTTTACTCTTTGGTCACATTTTTGGGATTGAAATGTACCCACAAAGGGGCGATCAGAAAGTCTGACACGTCCATTTTTAAAAGTGCACCTCTTCGTGACAAGGTGACATTCATCTGGATTGGTGGATCTGAATTGGAACACTCCTATGAATAAACCTCACCGACATTTAAGATAAGCAAGAGGTCCTTTGTGGGATAATGTGGGATAACCCATCACAATTCCCTCAAGGTGATGCCGTTCATTTTTCTCTGACGTTTTTCCTTGATAAGTGACTGAAATAATGAATCATTTGTCACATATACAATATTCTAAATATGCTACATTGTACGATTCAAACCAAAGAAAGCAACCAAACATGTAATGCTTCCTATAATATATTAAATTCAAAAGTTTTTGACCATGATGATGAGATGTGTTTGCCTCTCTCTCTGTTCGTGTCTCTCTCTCTCAGGTGTTCGGTCATGGGAAGGCTAACGGCGAGCCCACCTGGGCTCTGTTGCTGACAGTGGGGATCTGTGAGATAGGGATCCTCATTGGCTCTCTGGATGCCGTGGCCCCCATCCTCTCCATGTAGGTGGCTTAACCCTATAGAAAACAATAAACAGTCGGTCCGCTCTTGATCCAACCTGCTGTCAGTCCGTGTTACTTTTTCTTGCCGATTTTATAACAGTCCTTTCTCTCTTTAAAAATCTTCCTTTTCTGTTTTTGCTACCCGCTCAGGTTTTTCCTCATGTGCTATCTGTTTGTTAACTTGGCCTGTGCTGTTCAGACTTTACTCCACGCCCCTAACTGGAGACCTCGCTTCACGTTCTATCACTGGTAAGAACACTTTCCTACTAAAGGCAAGAACATGTAAGATGTAAGCTTCCCAAAGCTTTGATTAAAACCACAAATTTAGATTTTTACACTTGTGTGTGTGTGTGTGTGTGTGTGTGTGTGTCCGGTAGGACCCTGTCCTTCTTAGGGATGAGCCTGTGTCTCTCTCTCATGTTCATCTCCTCCTGGTACTACGCCCTGGTCGCCATGGTGATAGCCGGTTGTCTCTACAAGTACATTGAGTACAGAGGGTGAGTCTGTCGATTTCAGGTCAGGAGATCTATCAAGCTTTACATCTTTCACGCCACTGAGACCCATGAAACATATGAACGTCTCATTTTATTTTTGAAGCATTTGGGGACGAGGTGAAACACTCACTTCCCATTTGGAATTTTGTGGTTGTAGGGCAGTGAAGGAATGGGGAGATGGGATCAGAGGTCTGTCCTTAAATGCAGCACGCTACGCTCTCATCCGGCTGGAGGAAGTGCCGCTACACACCAAAAACTGGAGGTGAGCGTGTGTGTGTGCGTTGTGAATTGCTTTAATCCGAATGAAGCCAGGGGAAGGGACGCACACAACCTGGTGTGCTATTTGCAGGATCTGTATTTCTTGTCATGCCTGGATTGCTTCTGAAGTAAGTCTAAAATGAAAATCTGTGCAAAATATAATCTAAACAAACATGTATTTAGGGGCAATACAGTAAATAAACAGAAAAGAAATACTAAATTGTGGTACCAATTTAGTATCGCTCCGCAACTTTGTCTGACTCATGATGGAGAGTTAAAAAGAAAAGGATGAGAAATGTATTCCGCGTATTCTCCTCCCCTGTCAAAACCATGCACCTACATTACCCACAATGCAGCTCACCCGCTCTCAGTTCAGTCTAGGATTCAGGTGGGTTACGCTAGTAGTGGCTCATCTAGCCTCGAGCCAAAATTCACACTCCCCAAGACATGTAAACACCCCGTGATGAGTAAAACTGGCACAATTTCTCTTTAGTATAACAATAGATTTGTAATATTTTATCCTTAATGCTTATTTTTTCCCGCCCCCTGTATTCTACTACTGACATTTATTTCTCTTTCTTCAGGCCTCAGGTGTTGGTGTTGTGTAAGTTAGACTCTGACCTGGTGGTGAAACACCCTCGCCTCCTGTCCTTCACGACGCAGCTCAAAGCGGGAAAGGGACTGACCATCGTCAGCTCGGTCCTGGAGGGAACCTTCATGGCCCGAGGGAACGATGCCAAGACGGGAGACAAGGTTTGTCAGTCTGCTCTGTTCAGTCCTCTGCGTGGTGGTCAGGTGGTCTCGGGCCTCCTGTGTATTTTCACAGCATACTGTAGAAGCCACGGGCACAGCACCCATTTAAAGCTAACGTAAAAACCGTGTGCTCATTCACATGTTAAACCTAGACACTCACTGGCCACTTTATTTGGCAATATTTCCCCACATGTACATGTGGGGAAATATTGGAAAAAGTTGTATTGAACAGTTCATATCATATGGTGACAGTTGGACCTTTACAACGTTGCCACTGAGTGTGTGTTCTATCATTTTGCATGCAGCTACAATCATTTAAAAGTGATATTATCTGCAAAACAAGCGCACATAGAAAACTATAAACATGTTCAAATAAAGAGATGCTTTTTTTCTTTGAAATTATATATATTTTGTAAATCCAGCGAGCTATTGTGTTGGTGTGTCATTTGTTTTCTTTTCTTTCACATACACTAAATAATGTCAAAATACTTTTTGAAGCTGCATTAAGAGATTCTCTTGGCCACATGGGGGCAGCAGAACAAGCTGAAAACAGGTTTATGAACATATTATCAAGTTGTAAAGATTCCAGCCAGTAAAATTCAGCCCTGAGTGAGGACTGATGGATGCTTTTTTTGTTTTTTTTGGAAGCTACCACACCACAATTACAATCCAGTCATTGTTGGTCCTGCTTGAGTGTGTTTATGTGTCTCTCTAAGTAAAAGCTTCAGATAAAGTTGAATGCAAACTCAAGTTAGTCATCCTTCATAGAGTCAGTCATGTCAATAGTATCAGTCTGAAGCCTGATAATTCTGCTTACTGTCAACTTACATCTAAATCCCCAAATTTTGGGCCCAATTCCTCTCCTGAAACCGTTTTACCGTCCTTTCCCTTCTACTTTCCTTCCCTCCTCTTGGTCCCCTTCAGAACTTGAAAACAGCCATGGCTGCAGAGAAGATGAAGGGTTTCTCCCACGTGGTGGTGTCTTCCAACCTGCGAGACGGCTTTTCCCTGCTAATCCAGTCAGCAGGGCTGGGAGGAATGAAACACAACGCCGTCCTGATGGCCTGGCCGACAGGCTGGACAGAGGCCCGCGACTCCTCCGCGAGGAGGAACTTCATCGGTAAAAGACACGGGAACGCCTTGACTTAGAAGTGTGCAACAAAATAAAATCAAGCATGGAAGGACTCAAGGGGAAAACACAGGAGGGAGACACAGAACCCTGACATGAGAAACATTTGAAATTCTCTCTCTCTCTCTCTCTCTCTCTCTCTCGCTCTCTCTCTCGCTCTCTCTCTCGCTCTCTCGCTCTCTCTCTCGCTCTCTCTCTCGCTCTCTCTCTCGCTCTCTCGCTCTCTCTCTCGCTCTCCCTCTCTCTCTCTCTCTCTCCCGCTCTCGCTCTCGCTCTCTCTCTCTCTGCAGAAACAGTGAGAGAGACGACGGCGGCACAACAGGCTCTGCTGGTTGCCAAGAACATCGACCATTTCCCTGGCCACCATGACCGTCTGAAGGAGGGAACCATCGATGTCTGGTGGATCGTACATGATGGTGGACTGCTCATGCTGCTGCCATTTTTACTTAGTCAACACAAGGTGTGTGTGTGTGTGTTGTCTTTTCCTTTTAGATTATTTACTTTAAAAAGTAAAGTAATCATGTAAAAGCTACACCCTACATTAAAGCTATTTAAACATATTTTGCTGTGCATAATAAAAATGATAATTAATTATTCTTTCATGAAACAATACAGACTCAATTGTTTTCTTTAGGCCAAGCCTCCTTTTCAAGTCAATCGAAATTAAGATTCCTGTCACGGGAGTTCACAGATTATTATTAGTATTAGGCTGGTCGCTGCTCACTGTGTACATGGCCCAGTCCAAAGCCCTTCCCCGCAGTAAGCAGACCACGTAAGACACCTTGGACCTGTCTGAGGCGAAAGTCAGGGGCTGTCGGTCAAACACCCGTTGGCATAGCAACAGGAAGCCCTGACACTTCCCCAGTGTTCCATCATAGGGACCTGGAGCCGGTACGGGGGATTCCCAGACCGGCGGAGCGAGGACAGGCGGGAATAGTGCGGGTGCTGGAACTGGTGGAGACTTGACTGTCCGGGCTAGTTCCTGCCCGCACCAGCCAACCCGAGAAACCTCAGCAGCGAAACGTCTCATCTCCTCCAGGGAACGTCTCGTCTCCTCCAGCAGCCTGGTAGTGCTGTACAGCGTAGCTGCTCCTGTGGTTGCTGGGTCCCCCTCAGAGACCTCAGCTTCCATGGATTGCAGGGCTTGACGCATCTTCATGAGCCTCTGCTGGTGTGCCTCCAGCTGCGTGCTATATCCGGCCAGCGTAGCTGCTCCTGTGGTTGCTGGGTCCATTATGGTCAGGTCGTTCTGTCACGGGAGTTCACAGATAGGACCCAAAAGCAAGACCACAGGAGACAGAAGTGAATGTTCAACAGGTTTTATTTATAGACAGGTGGGTGCAGGTGTGGAGCCCGTGGTCCGACACCCGAGTGGCAGATCGACGGTGTGAGTCCCGTGGCTCGACACCGGAGGCCTGGCAGCTTGACGGCGATTGTAGTCCGTTTAACCCCAGGCGGGTAGAGCGACAGATCGACGGTGTGAGTCCCGTGGCTCGACACTGGAGGGCTGGTGAGTTGACGGCGTGAAGTCCCGTGGCTCGATACTGGAGTCGACAGAGTGTAATCCGTAGACCACAACGAGAGCAGAGCGGCGGAGCGCATCCACAAACACAAGGAGGGCAGAGCGGCGGAGTGTAATCCACAGACACAAGGAGGGCAGAGCGGCGGAGTGTAATCCACAGACACAAGGAGGGCAGAGGATGCCACGGGGTTTCAGCCGGTTAAAGACGGTACGACCTGACACTCCCAGACTGCAGGGCCAGAGCTTATATAGTGGCAGGATACTCATTAAGGGGCCCTGAGTCTGGTGTGTCAGGCTGCAGGAGGTGATCAGCTTGAGTGTCCTCAGCCGTGCACGATTAAGGGTGCGGCCCTGGGAGGTGTCGGGTCAGACAGGGATCCTGGATCCTGACAATTCCTCTATAACCTTCTTCATCTTTGACCGAACCTTTCCTCTACAGTACAGAGGGTTCAACATGTTAGTGATTTATTTCACCAACTTTTCACTGTCATACAGTTAATTTGTGTGTAAAGGCTGCCCTGTCTTCCCTCATAATAATACAAAGAATTGATGTTGTATTGCTTCGCGTAACTGCTTTGAGATGACGTAATCGCTGAGAGTTGTCTGCTCACATGTCCCTCCTAAAGTAAGGTCACGGTTATGATGAGTGCTCTTGGATTGTGTAACCAGCAGCTGATTCATCTCTTACCTCTGCAGGTGTGGAGGAAGTGTAAAATGCGAATATTCACGGTGGCCCATATGGACGACAACTCCATCCAGATGAAGAAAGACCTCCAGATGTTTCTCTACCATCTACGTCTGGATGCTGTGGTGGAGGTGGTGGAAATGGTGGGACAATTTGATATTCAGTCAATTTATTTTGGTGTCCAATGATGGTTGAGCCAGGCAGTGGTAGTTGTACCTGCCCTAGGGCGAGATACAGAAAGGCTACCCGTTTCTCTAAAGTGCCCTTAATTAGAACATTAGCCACACCAGAGTAACGACACATCTGTTCTATGTGTCCCTCCAGCATGAAAGCGACATCTCAGCCTTCACCTATGAGAAGACGCTGGTGATGGAGCAGAGGTCTCAAATGCTGAAACAGATGCAGCTGTCCCGCACTGAGAGGGAGAGAGAGGTACGTGACACTCTCGTTTGACACTGTAAGACGTCTGGTGACGACGTCAGGTTTAACGTTGATGTCTGTGTCATTACACAAACATTATAAGGACGTGTCCCAACCAACAACCATCAAGATGTAGGAGTGACACATTTGCATTGTAATTCAACTGAGACTTTGCTAAGCCCCGCCCCCTGCTGCTACTCGTCAGGGCTACCATGGAGCCCACACTGTCACTAACTCTCTGCATTCCCTGAATAAATAGAATCACAATTTTTGAAAAACAAAAAAGTGATTTCAGAGAGAAGCAATACCAAACTGTTGTCCTCAACCCAAAGACAAAAGCGTAGCATAACTTAAATATTCTGTAGATGCTGAGTGGAAAGGGACCAGATGCTGCCACTAAAGAGAGACAAATTGCTCACTGAGTTCCTTTAAATGTGTACCTGACTCACAGTCAATCCAGTTACTACGAACCATTACATCCCTCAGTTTCTAACACACGAAAATGGGTCAAAATGTTATGGATCATGTTTATAGTGAATAGGAAAAGAGTTGTGGGTCCTTCAGCATCCCCCTCCTAACAACATAATACTCATTTGGTTGACTTGTCTTTCTTGGCTAAGGTGAGGAGTAATGCGATACAGAAAATACAGGATGCTACTGAACGGAGAAGCAGTTGGATCTTTTTGAGTTAAGCCTTTACTAAAAAGGGTTTAAATCGAGATTCAACTTTTCTTCCTAGAAGTTAGAGAAGAACGAGAAGATAACATGGCTAAAAAAACCTCCAAACTGACTTTTTAATCATCGGACTCATCCTTGGTTCAGGCACAGTTGATCCACGACCGGAACACGGCGTCTCATTCCGCAACAAGCGACAGCGATGCAGGGGCCACGCCGGATCACGTCCATATGACCTGGACCAAAGACAAACTGGTGAATGAGAGGAACAGACAAAGAGAAGGCACGGCAGTTAAAGACATCTTCAACATGAGACCGTAAGTAGATCTAGCAGCGCTGCAAAGCATCTTAAAAGCACACTGCCTGAGCAAAATGGACATATCCCATTGTATTACTCAAGGGTTGTCCTCTTAAGTGCATTCAATAACTTTGCTCTTGGCTTGTAGTTTATAATGTAATTTGCAAATACTGTTTGATGCAGAGGAGCGCGAGTTATTCAAGATCTACCTGCATCTAGATAATCTAAAAATTAACTCAGGAGCACCCCTTGGTATTGTGTTAATATTGAATATGTCTTTTTGTCTCCATTCCTCCAGTGAGTGGGAGAATCTGTAAGTCACTTCATCTTTTGCTTTTTGTTTGCATGTGCATTTGCTCTCTGTGCATGCGTATTGTGTGAAAATAATGTCTGTGCTGGCATGCTTGTGTGACAGCAGATCACCAGTTCTGTTTGCATGTTGCTACATGATGACAAATATGAAAGCTGCATGTGCATTTGCATGCAAGATCAGCCCTCTGAACTTGCGACGAATGGCAGGATAACCGATGCTCTGATTAATGTCTGTGGTCCAACGTAGCAACCAGTCCAACGTGCGGAGGATGCATACAGCTGTGAAGCTGAACGAGGTGGTGCTCAAGAAGTCCCGCGACTCGCAGCTGGTCTTGCTCAACATGCCGGGCCCGCCGAAGAACATGAAAGGGGACGAAAACTGTATCCTTTTTCAGCCAATCAGCCACAAGTCATTCAGTCATTTAGGCAGAGAAAGTTTGACTTATTAGTCGTAGTTAAAATAGTTAAAAGATTGTAAGAAATACTATGAATTGCTTTCCTCCCAACAGTACACAAAATATCAAGCTAGAGCCAGCAGGCGGTTAGCTTAGCTTAACACAACGACTAGAAATAGGGAGAAGCAGCTATCCTGGCTGTGTGACCATGAGAGGTCACTAACGATATTTATTCATTGATTAAAAAGGATCCCCATAAACGGATGCTAATTGCACCAGCTATTCTTCCTGTGTCCTGAAATCCAGTACAAATTATTCATCATATACATACACAATACATGACAAATCTTTTTTGTTTAATCCGTATTAAACAAAAACGTGTTACCTTCAAACAAAGCCAGGCTAGCTTTTTCCCATTGTTTCCAGTCTTTGTTGCTCATTGAAGCTAACGGAGTAACAAGAGGTCATGAGCAAGACCTCTCTTGTGTCCTTTTCCAATATCAGTCATCTTTTCCATTCAAATTTAGCCATTAGGCATATCTTTCTCACTTTGGACACAGCCATGCTTAATGCGAAGCTAAGCTAAATAAACACTGGCTGTAGCTTCACACTTACCATACATTAGAGTGCCATCGACCTTCTCATTTAACGCTCTCCATACTCTTAAGTGTATTTCCCCAAAAAGGTCAATAGTAGAACAAAAATGAGTTATGTTTCAGGTGTTGCAGCAATTTAGACAACTATGCAAATCAAATGGAAATACTTAAGTAGAGTACAAGCACATCAAATGTGTGCCTGAGTACAGTTCTTAAGTGAATTCCATCACTGACAGGAGCACTGTAATAAGTGAATAAATCAGAAAATAGCAGCATGTGTTGTTTTATGTCCTGAACCAGAATGTGCCTCACAGATATGGAGTTCCTGGAGGTCCTGATGGACGGTCTGGACCGTGTCCTGTTGATTCGTGGAGGTGGTCGGGAGGTCATCACGATCTACTCGTAGCACCAAGAGGTTCCTCATCGTGTTGGATGGAAACACTGTTGGGCAGGGAAACCCAGAGGGCAGCGTGTTGCCAGGACTTTAAGATGGATCATGGGCAGAGCTGTCGGACAGAGGAAGTCAGCACAGCCTGAGCTCAGTGCATCGTCTGGGGCCACAGAGCGCTCTCTGCACCCCCTCCTCCTGGGGCTCCTTAACTCTGACACATCTGTACACTGTAAAATGACGACTGTGTGGTTGCACTGTGGAGATTTGCTTTCCTCAGTTAAACTATGAAGCTTGATGTCATTTTTAGCATTCCACTGATTGTTGTAGCCGGCTACAGGCGACATAGTGCCTTTATTTATCTCAGTACCGTTAATCTAACTTCTCAACGATGTATGACAAGAGCCGACTTTAGAGTTGAACATGTTTTTAAGCCATTATATTTGACCGGTTTGCCTCATGTCACTGCATCAGAAGCCAAAGGGCCATTGTTCACTATGAGGACAGTTTAAGGGCAAACGTGGCAGAATGGATTGTAATTTATAGATTGTCTTGGACATCGGCTGGATATCGGCTGTGTTGTCCCAGATAACATCTGTGTGCCAAGTGTGATTGGAAGCAGGGGGTGAAAATGCAAGAGGAAATGCAACTTTTGTGATTTTAGCATTTTAGTTGAGTTGACGATGTATTTCACTGGCATGTTTATTTTGGCGCAAAATGCTACGGCGTGAGCCAGCGTGCGCTGAGCAACATGGAGTCTATATGGTGGTATTTCATTCAATATTACTGTTTTTAAGTACAATATGTAATGTGTTGGTTCAACAAAAGAAGAGACAAACAAACCAAGAAAGTCTGGAACTCTGACGAGCGAAATCCACAAAGAAAGGATTGCTGCCGCTGATCAATCAATTCAATCACCTGCTACCGCTATCTTAGGTTTGATTCACAAAAGATTTAAGACAATGATATTACAGCTCAGTCACACCCATAAACAATAGCAGAGAAACAATTGAAATGTTTCGACCGCGAGCTACAGGACTAGACCGAGGAGGTTCAGAGGAATTGCTCTAAACTTCAGGCAGAGAGTTTCAACGTGACAGAGAGAAAACCCTATTTGGGATGTGGTATCGCAGCCTGTTAGTGCTGATGGTGTTTTCAAAATGCACAACTTTAGACTTTAAAAGAAAGTTACATGATGTGAAGCGGAGGACTAAAAAAACAAAAAAACTTCATTCAATGCTGCCACGATCAGTGAAACGTCTGGGCGTGACACCTCTTATAAATGTGCTTCATTTACCGCCAACTCTGAGGTTGCTAATAATTTCACTGTAAGTGTGTTGTGGCAATTGAGGTCTGCAGGAATGACTTATTTTTGTAAGCCAACCCCCGGAAGTTAGCTCAGCACCGATTCCCTGAATGGGATTTTTTCATTGGAAATTTAGATTTTTGCAGAAAAGGTTTATGATACTCACACGTGTTTTTTCGGCAAGTTAATCTTACCAAATGTCCCCCATTTTTATGATTTTTGCGCCAAATCTAGGCATATTACCTAATTTAAATACGTGAACCTAGCCCTAAGACGCTAGAGAGTAATGTGCATTTGAGAATTTGGCGTTAATTTTTCCTTATTTGTGCAGGCTACTGAATCATTTTTGTGAATTCACCCTTGAGTCTTAAGTCTGCAAAATACAGAAACGTTTGTGTGTCAAGTTGTTTTGTACGTTTCCTGTCCTCGTCGTCATCATAACGTACAACGCAAAATAATGTCCAGAAAAGTAGTTGATGCTTTGGATTTAACACGAGAAGTCTGCTGTTTTTAATTCCATCTTCTGGGCGATATGTTGATGCGATGTCTCCAGACACCCAAGACGTCTCCAGACATGAAGAGGGTTGCTGCTGATCTGTTGCACCCTTGAAAGTAAAGACAAACGCACAAGCCCAACAGTACTTTAGGCAAGTAAAACTACTTGGTTTAGGGTTGGAGATATTCTAGTTTTGTTTGTTTCTGTGTTTGTAGAAATGACTGTTTCTTAACTCTTTTAATGTGCTGGAATATAAACTGTACACAAGCTGAATGCAAAGTGAGCTTCCTCGAACCAGGAAGCTGGTATTTAACCGTAATCAATCATCCACCTGGTGTTCTCACCAGATAATATGAGATTCTGTATTCTGCTGTCAGTTATTTGGCAAAATAACGGCATCAACAATCAATGGTGACAACAGATTACATACAGATAGAGATATCTGTGCTCTCGGGACCATTTGTGCCTATAAATAATAAAAAACAAGTCTGTTTATTCAGACAAACTCCCATAACATTACATGAAACATGCAGACAAGCAGAAAAGAAGTGGGAAAATGTCAAAGCAGGAAGTTAAGAGACAAAGGAAAGTGTTTGGTCAGATTTAGATCACTGTGATTTCTCTGATCGCCATCTTATGATTTAAACATTCATTCTTTTGCAGGTTTAGTACCTGGGACGTAAAATCTGAATACATTTTTTATGTTGCCACACTTTTTTTTTTTTCCCTGTGTTTGCCGTCTGTCATTAAAAATTGTAACATATACAAGAAAGAAAGTGATTTGGTTTTTTTTGTCCGATGGAATACGTTTCCGTCTGACCCGGATGGGGGCCGAGCTGGATCGTTACGTAACTGGATTCAGTCTCCAAATATCAATCTCATCCCAAAATCATCATTGTCTGTCAGCACACAAAAGAACAAAGGAAATCTTGGAGCTGCAGTAAGAAGCTTGGCCGTGGATAAATGGCATCCTGTTTGAGCAGTTAGCCGGGTCAGCAGGCATAGAACAACAACAACAAGAAGACTGGGCTGCTACCTGCTACATTCTGTGCTGCCTGTACTCCTCACTCTGCGCTCACTTTAAAGCACACGCTGTCTTTTGCTAAGATTCAGGACAGTTAACCGAAGTTTGCGCTTTATTGTTTCCCCGATGGGAATCTTGTTTAGAGGCCAGAATGCACATTAAAAAAAGTGTCAACTTATAAAACAATTCATAGAGCTTGTAAAAAACTAAACAGAGAAAATTATGGGTTTCTATCTTACATCGTGCACATTTGGTTTTAACATCCAAAGGTTTGCACGATCTTGCTTCTGTCGTGTGAGTTCAGCTGAACAGAAGTGCAGCATGCAGTCATGATCCTGCATGAGAGATGTCCTCTACTGGCCCTGGCTCAGATGTGCATGGTATGAGATTATGAATGGCACAAGCATGCATATATATGTATTATTTATGTGCTACTGTATGTGTGTAGTATGGCAGGTTGTGGGTGTGTTTTCTCAACAATACAGGCCTCTAAATTTAAAAACACGAATTGTTTTATTTCGATCAGATCTGCCTCAATCTGTCTGAACATGCAAGGTGATTTTATACTGACCGAGAGTTTCATTACCACTTTATATTTATTTGAATAGAACTGAATGGACAAAAATGACCCGACAAACACAAAATCTGACACAAAACACAAAAAAAAGTAAAATGGCTGTTCAGACCATTTTTAGAAACAAAGGGGTATATAGAAGTTTGATCAGAACAGATACAAGCTAAATGCAACATTTAATAAACAATGTACTGCCAATACTATTAAATATATGATGAGTAAGGTGTATGTAACACAAACAATGTCATCATGTTATCGGTTTGCTGATGTGTCCTCAATGTGCATGAGGTCAAAAGGTCTACTGTAGCCTGGAAGGGTTACCGACATTCAAATAAACAATGCGGCATCAGGTGTGGCCCTCACAAACAAGGCAATCCGGAGTCTCTACCAACAGGATTGATTTGTACATGAAAACTAATGTTTAGTTGTCTAGTTACCTTGTATTTACCATGCTATAGTTGGTCGCAGTGGTGGGCCGTCAGGGCCAGCTAAGCCTTCTCTGCTGGCCGAAACAGAATCACAAAATTATAGCTATTTTATAATTCAATACTTTTTCATAAATATATTATATTTTTATAATTGTTTTTCCAATTTGCTTATTTTCTCATTGCACAGCTACTGTCTTCCTCAGTTGCTCTGCTTCCAGCCTGCAGCGCTGCTTCCAGTGCAGCTTGTTTTCAGTAGAGCTTTTATCCAATCAGATTTCACCCCTATGTCTCTAGGTAAGAAGAGAGGCCCGAGGCCCTCTAGGAAGCCTTTGCAGATGAAGTAAATGTGGACGATATTGTTGATTGTCATAGTCTTCAACCAATCAAATCTTTAGTCGGAGAAGCGTTGCACATGTTATGGCTAAGAATGCGTTTCATTTGCAACTGAGCGTCTTGGTGTTTGGAGCTATGCTGGATTTGCTAACCAAGGCAGCAACACGACACCATAGCACAACAGGACACTTACAAGCTACGGTGCTTTGAAAACCTTTGCTGAGACCTGAGTGGATCTTCAACTCAAAGAACACGTTTGCAGGAGGAGCTCTGGAACTGAACCGCACCGATGTACTGTACAACCGCGTCATTGAACTCTTTGTAAACAAAGAAAGGAGGATGGACTTTGTCTTTAAGTGAACAGCAGCTTGGTAAGTGGAGTGCTTTTGTGTTTTTACATCTGTAGTAACGTTACTACTGTGTTAATTTGTCTATGGTGTCGTTTTTCTGATATGGTGAATATTGTTCCCTCTGATGTGAATAATATTTGAATGGCTCGTGCTCTTTCGTGTGTGGCGGAATACGTGTGTTAGCGCCACAGGTTCTTGTGAGTTTGTTCTTGTCATTGTGTTAATTACATTGATTTTGACTATATGCATTGTCCGTTATTGACGGAGCATCCCGTCATTTGTACAACTATTCATGGTCCCCAGAGGATGAATCCTACTGACTTTGGTGCTCCAATGAGTTTTCCTGTAGCGCCACCATCTGTGGTATTCATTGAAATCTCTGCGTATTCATTAACATAAAATTACATTAGGCTCACAATCATAGTGTTTTTTTGTTTTACAAGAATCCAACATGCACATGTAAATAATCAAGAAATACTTATACTTCATACTTAAACCCAACCCATTTCTTGTCCGGCGAAAGGTTTCACGGCTGTGATCCCTTAACTTGTCAGGTCATAACTTTAAATTGTCAAGCTGTTGGTTTTCTGACCAAATACCTGCAAAATAATTGACATTCCCATTAGCCTCAACTGTACTTCCTGTACAGTGCTACGTGGTAAATGCTAACATGCTAAACTAAGATGGTTAATATTACACCTGTTGTAAAGTCTATCCTTTACAACAGGTGAAAAGGTCTTTTTTCTTTCTCATCATCTAGACTTTCTCCAAGTATTTTGTATGTTAAAATAGATAATCGCTGTCTTCGATAATTAATATACAACATCATTTTCAGCATATTCATATTTTATGTTGCTAAATGTATGCAGTTTTTGTTTAGCTCACTGTTTTTCTACTCACAGGTTCTCCCAACAGCGAGTCATCTTCCCACAGCTTTCACTGACCTTCCAGTGACACACGGAGCTTTGGCTAAAAAATGCTTTCTTTTCTTCCACTTATATCTGAGAGCTTAATCTGGGAGAAGAACTAAAGAGGGAAAACACAAGTGCTTAGGAAGGGAATGCAGTCTGTGAGGACAGAGGATGTGGGCGGGAGAGTACCTTTTCTTTTCTCTCTCAGCCATTATCATTCCAACATGTGCTAATAGTGGGGTGTTAACATCACGACACTCCCTCTGATCTTGTTGACCCCTGAAGCTTGGGACAGGAGTCGAGCACTTAACTGGACCAGTTGTTTCTGTACGCTGCTGTGAAATGTAAAAATGAAAGAATAAACACCGGACTTATGGGAATTTATGCGTTGTAAAAAATATATATATATATATTTGTGGGTGATGCATACATTACATGTCTGAGTCAAATGACCTTTGGTCTCTGTTTTAAAATCAAAATATGAATTCCATCTTGGTTTCGGAAACCAAACAATCACCGTCAGCCGAAGGCAACTCGCTCCTGTTTGTGGTGTATTTCACTCAGCGAGTGAGTTTAGATCTAATGTGAAGGCAACAAGCAAGATCAATTCTATGACTGGTAGACTTTGAGACTGCAGGTAGTGCAATGGTTTTCAGTCTTGTGCTTTTTGAACAAGGCACTTGCAAATAAAACCTTGCACCTCCAAAGACAAAAAACACATCTCTATTCTCACAGGCAGGCTGTGTTCTTAACGTGAGCACCTGCCTCACAGCCACAGATCCAAAATATTGGTCCTGCCTTATGGCATGATGGGGCCTTGTCTCAAAGTCTAGTTCTAAAGTGGAATGATGCAACTTTAAAATCAATAATGAACTCAATCATCCTCTTTGAAATAAAAAGGTGAATTCACAAACCTTTCCTCAGTTCAATGCATACAGTGGTTGAGTGGCTACAGACTTGGTCTGGTATGACCAGTAGTTTACGGTGGCTAATGTTAGCCCATGCTAGTAAACTTCAAACAAATATGGCTATGAAACTTACCTAATCAGTTCACTGATTTCTACTGTAATTGTTCCACTACTTATTACTATGTCACATTTCAGTAGTTTTACCATAAAACTAAAGCAAGGAGTCGTCCTGTGTGTCGTCCTGTGTGTCGTCCTGTGTGTCGTCCTGTGTGTCCTTATCTCGAACAATCCATCCGATCTGCTTCACACCTGGCTGCTGTATTGCTGGGGACCCAAGTGAGCGCAGTGTCGAGGTTGGTGTAATTTGGAGGCTCGACACGCTTAAACATCGGCGCGCTGTGAACACATGATTCCTTTTTATTAAATGTGGTGGCTACTGATCTGTAAAAGTGAATTAGTCTGTTTAGTTTAGTCTGTTTAGTTGTTTTCACTATCGTTGGGTCAGCTTGGAAGTGGCTCGTCAACCTCCAGGATCCATATTCTTATTCATATTCCATCCATGATATTGTCATCTGATTTCCCATGAATCATTTTGGAATGCATACATAGAAGGTGGCAAGTGGGTTGTCAATAGCCCCAACATTAATTTTAATTAATTCATATTGGATATTATTTATCTTAACAACATTTTACAGATTAATTTGGCCGTGCTATTTGCTATACACTCCTATTCATTAATTAACAATTAATTCATTTCATTGATTAAGGTGTTTTGGGAATATTTAATCTCAGTCTAATATTAGCAGCACTTAAGAAATAAAAAGGTGTGGACAGAGGTGGAATGGCACCCACATATTTAAGATAAATACAAAGGTAGATTGATTAAACATACACGTCTGTCATATTATATAAAAGGAACTTGAGTCAAGCAGCATGTTAGGAGAGAGGGTCCACTCAGTGAGTAAGGGGGGGGGGAGGTTTTTTTCTCCTTCAAGAGAGTCAAATTTCCCAACTTAGTGGGTCTGAGAGTCACTCAGCTCAGGACTGAGAGAGCCTTTGTACTGAGAGAGAGAGAGCAGCAGTGTGACTTCAGGTCTGCACAGCGAGGCAGAGGGACCACGGAGTTTGCCGGACTTTCATCACACACATGCACTTGGAGTTCATTTCCAAACCTGGATTTTGATTCCTTTACTCAGCAAAATGTTTCAAGGGTAAGGCAATTTAATTTGACTTCTTTACCTGACTTTACCATCCATTTCGTATATCTTCACTTCAGCTACTCCTCAGAGTGGACCAGCATTTCTTTCGCTTTCTTAGGTTTAAAACCATTTCACTCGCAACATCAGCGTTTTTGACATTTGTTTTTACACCTGTTTTTTTGTTTTAAAAAACTGCATAAAATGCAACTTATGTAACTGATGTGTCTCCTCAGGTGGGCGCTTCTTCTGCATCCAGTCCTGCTGTGTTGGCTGGCCGCTGCCCTGCAGGTTATAGAAGGTAAGAGCCATGCTGCTGCAGCTCTTTCCGCACACTGTAAAGCAAAATACAGCTGTGTTGGACCCACCACAGGAGAGTGAGGGCTACAACAGTTTGCCATCGACTCAACATTAAAGGAGTTCTTCCTCATGTTGTTGAAGCCTCAACTAATCTTCAAATCCCATTAGAAAATGTTAGCACCATGGAAAGTAATTAAGTCTGTTAGTGATGACCATTTTAAAATTATTTCATTTCTCTGATGGTACTGTATCTCACGTCACATCTATCATGTTAGGGGTCAGTAAAGTTTGAATGTTAACCAGGTGAAATTCTGAATATTTGTCATCTTGTGGCAGTAAAAACCTGTTTCCAGTCAAAGGTTTCTTTGATGATCCTCTCTAAAACCAAACAGAGTAATAGTATAAGGAATTGATTCAGTGTTTGTTCTAATGTAAACTACAAACTAATCAGGCTAATTAACGTTGACTTTTTAATGTTTTAAAGCTTACTTACATTAAAACGAGACCCTTGTTAAGACATGTCAATTTAATTTAGCATGAAATGCCCCTAGTCTTGGAAGAAACGCTGGCTTAGGTCCTGTAGTTAATAAGCTAGTTAGCCAAACTAGCTAACTAGCTTATTAACTACAGCTAGTTGGCTGTGGTGGATGAAATTTGCGAGCGACAGTGGTCATTTCAGCGGACAGAGAAATGAGAATCCCGCTGTTGTTTACCACTACCTGAAATCTTGTACCCAGTTTTTTCAAATTTACAAAGAATTTCGTTCGGAATATCAGACACCTGCATATATGTGAGAAAACCTCAAAATGCTACACTAACACTAAACTAAATAACCATTTGACTTCGTCGACTTTGATGACTATATGCATGTAAAATGTAGAACCCAACATAAGTCATCTTGATTTCAAGGCCCACGCATTACTGGAGCACTGAAATTAAATGAATTGATCAGGTTTGAGGCTGAGCAGATCTCCAGCATGAAGTTGTTGTGGGTGAATAGTGAAAGAGCTGCTCAGTGTGGGCCGTGATACCCGGTCAAGTTTTAGAAGAATGACCAAAAGGATGCAGTGAATTAGGCTACAACATGCCAAATAGCTAAGATAAAATGTTATCCGTCAATGAACCCTCTTTAATGACAATGGTAGGATTCGAAATTCATGTCCCCCACTCCTCCCACACAGTCCCATTATGTAACCCTTTACATTTTCACACCTCTGTCTGCAGCTGTGGGTTTCGTTTAGTTACCCCCTGCTGTGAGGCTCCTCTTCTCCAGCTCTGTGGGAGAGAGATAGTTTGTTTATTTGCCAATAGAACAGCCTTCCTTTGCCCTCTATAGCCTCCCGTGTGTGTGTTTTTGCGCAATGAGGAGGCAAGACGAGTCAAACGCTGCACCAGGGTGAGACATGAAGTGTTTTGTGTGTATGGTAATGGTGTGAGGGGTTTCATCCGCACTGCACTTGCTGTTTGTGTGCTGGAGAACGTCAGAGAGGACCAGTGTGGGTTGGTTCACACGGAGCTTTTGAAGCGGTTCCTTGACAACACAACTGTGCCAGTCTAATGTCAGCATGCGTAGGTTAGGTAGGAGTGTTTTTTGACAATGGATCACGAAACAAGCTTTCTCTTTCTAAACATTTACAAAAAGCCAGAAATAATCCAGCATTCAGGTTTTTTTTCCTTCACACTGAACACAGTTCATCCCATGACGGACTGCCACAGGCTTGACAGTTAAAGACAGTCTTGTGATTAGAAAATCATATGTTTAAAGTCCAAAACCAACTTGGAATATCAGAGTGTTCCACGTCGAGCATACCCTTGAGCAAAACACAGTAAATGTAATTTCCTTGACTCCTGGACGCAATGCTTATTCCAACTGTATTCATTTATATTGGCCGGTGGTGTTTGGTAGTTCTAACTATCACGTTCTGGTAACTTAAACCCAATATGACAATCTCTCACTGAAACACCTTAGTATCTTATTATTGGGCTCTGCTGTATGAGACTGTGGTGTTTTCTGTTGGTCCAGTGCTAGTATAGGAAGTAGTGTGTCTTGTATGCAGCGACATGGAGAGTAATGGTGGGGTTATGCTCAAACTAAACGAGTGCTGAGGACGCTAAGAACCGCTGCACTCACAGAAGGGTTTAAAAGCCCACCGTTATGAGCAGTCCTGAGGCCGATAATCATTGGTATATGGGGCGAACACTTTTCGGACAAGCTATTCTTGAAGGCATTCACAGTGTTGTAGTGTTGCACATACTAAAAGTGGCAGTAGTGTAAAACATTTGAATGTGTGTGAGAAGTTAAAATCCTGGAGACTTTTTCACCTCTGCATACCTGGTCAATCACTGCGTGATTGTGGGATTATCGAAAGTTATTTGTAGGAAAAGCCCCCCACCCCAAGCAACATCTGTTTGTCAAACTCTTGCCCAAGCCAGTCTCGAAAACAACTTTTCCATTGAAAAAAAAGCCTTCAGTGCCATTCTTTGCTCTGCTATCAATGAAGGAATACTCTCCAGTTCTGATGTAGCTCCTCACAGGATGTCGATTGATCTGGACGCTGGTAGTCTGGACACATTACTTGAAGCCTGACCAGACGGATGTTTGCGTGATCTCGTGATCAAGCGATAATCCAACTGCAACAAGGTGTGGAGGGAGGGGCTTTCTGGCACTTTTCGATGGTCCGACAAGTAGTTTGTTTGAAGCATACTGATGCATTAAGCGTATAGAGTTTGCGGTGGATGGGCATGTTAGCGCAACAACTTTCATGCAGGAGACAGGAGTTGCCATCCTGCCGCATGCAAATCTACAAATAAAGTTGTAATGCTGTGTAATAAGGGGATCACAGTCTTTACCTAAACTCGACCAAAGGTTGTAGTTGCCAAACCCAACTATAACTTAACCATATTCTATTTGCCATTTGGACAATCTTTACCTGACCTAAATCAAACCATTGCCATGTGCAGGAAGTATACGATGTAAAGAAAGTCATCCAACATCAATGTTCTTATGTGGTGACAGGGTTGGTTTTACGCTCACTGGGGAAATTAAAAGGCCTCTTTTTGTCTTTTACTGCTCCATCCACATTAAGCTGGTGTTTTTTAACATCTGTTTGGATATTAATCTTAAATCCTAGCGTTGCTTTTAACTGTGTGAACGCACAAGATGTTCACATACCTCTTTAATTGGTTTGGTGTGTTCAGCTCTTGAGAGCTTCATTGTCAGCATTTACATTTCCAGAAACACGACAAGCTGAAAGAGCAATTTATATGTTATTGTTTTCCACTCTCTAAACTTCACCCTGCATGTCCCCCGACAAAACACTATGTTTCCAGCCTCCAGGAACCTTCACTTTCCATTTACCGTTGGTTGAGTTGCTCTGAAAGGATTCCATGTTTAGCCAATATAAATGATTGTGAGGTGAGCCCAGTAGGAGTCTGTTTTGGACGAAGCTCGCCTCTGTACTGTAAAACTGTGGTCACATTATTTAGTTTTCTGTCAAAAACATATTTTAGTGTCAGCTATTCCACTCTTGACATGATTTGGTCTCTGATGTTTCGGGAATAAAACTCCCACCGTGCTCCATTTAGTGTTTTATGAGTCTAAAAACCTGGCAAGTGTGAATGTCATAGAGCTGTATGAAAGGGCCTAAATGTCTTATATTGGAGAACCGAACACCCTCGTTGCAGCGGCGTCCTGTCTGGAATGTGCTCACTCAGCCAGAGTGACTTTGATTCGAACAGAGTCGGGCACAATGGGCCAACTGTAAAAGGTGTCATTGCTGTATGTGTGTAACGGTCAGCTCTATGGGATGAGGGGAAAAAATCACTCACTGGAAACTTGAAAATGAGAATGGGTGTTTCTTTTTGGGGTCTTTTCAGGACTTTCTGTTTTTCCATGATGTGATGCTCACTGAGATGATGTCGTTCTTTAGCCTTGGTTCCCATTACCGCATGGAAGAAAAGAGGCCGCGGTTGAACTTCCAAAATGAGGAGAGAAGAAGCTGTTGTGTTGTTGCAGAGGAAGTTAGACTGATATCAGAAGCATGTGTTAAATTGTGTTTTTAAGATATTTAAATCTAAAATTCACAGCTTTTACTGTCATGCCTTTTTTTTTAAGAAAGGAAACAGAATGTTTTCTGTTTTGTTTGGGTTCACCGTTTCCATAGTCACCATCTTGAGCATGAATCATTATACGTCTGTTCCATGCTATCTGTTCGTTGGGGCAAGACGCATACAAAGAAAGTGTTTCAACTCAAAAACTCTATTTGCTTGAGGAGATTATCAATATTCTGTTGATGTGCACATTTTATGACTGTTATTTGAGACATTACTCAAGGCAAGGCAAGTTTATTTGGAAAGCACATTTCAACAACAAGGCAATTCAAAGTGCTTCACATAAAACCATGAAAAGCATCAAAACAAAAGGCAAAACAGTCATTGAAACACTAAAAAGCAGTGTAAGAAATAAAATACAGTAGTGAAATGCAGGAAATTGATTAATATCCTTGAATCTGGTTCAATTAAAGGCAGCAGCAAACAGAAAAGTCTTCAGTCTTGATTGAAAGGAGCTGAGGGTCTCAGCAGACCTGCAGCTTTCTGGGACTTTATTCCAGATATGTGGAGCAGAAAAACTGAACGCTGCTTCTCCATGTTTATTTCTGACTCTGGGAACAGATAGTAGACCGGTCCCAGACGATCTGAGGGGTACTCCGTGTCAAATTAAAGCAAAACTTAAAATAAATCAAAATATTTGATTGCAGCTATTTTTTGATTTTCATTATTAGTTAATATGTTTTTTCTTTCAATGTTAAAAAATAGAAAGAAATGCAGATCCCAAAGGCTAAAGTCTTGAAATGGCTTTTTTAGTCTCAGAACCAAAGTTATACTTTCAAATAAGACGGCAAGCGAAACCCAAATACTGAAGAGTAACTTACAGTATATAGAATTAAGATCTTTACCGATGAATTTCCTGGTGATAAATGAATCCAGTAATTACCCGACTGTTTCACATCTCGTTCAGTGTAAAGTGTTGTTGGAGAAAAGTAAAGCGATGCTCATGTTGATACCAGTCGTATCATTTCCTCAATGTATTTAAAGGTTTTTGAAGGAATAATAATCGAGGGAATTCAGACAAGTTACATGTTTACGGCCTAAATGTTGGCTGCAGCGTGAAGATAACACAGGACAGCATTCTATAATACCCATCAGTGTCTTTGTCCTTCTGACACAAACTTACAAATCAGTGGCGTCCTCCTGCATCTGCTGTCTGTCACGTAAGACCTGTCGCTCCTCAGGCCCACATTCATTCACAGCATCTAGACTGATAACACAGTCAAAGTACCTACATGACAGCCGAACCTCTCTGTACAGAGATGAAAGTGAGTTGAGAGAGCTGATGAGATGCCATCAGCCAGTAAATAGTTGGCAGACTGACAATGATAACCTGACCTGCAGTTAGTTTTGTGTCATGTAAGGTGGTATTTCTCTTCTCGCTTTGATTTTTCCTCCCAGTCTGATTTAAACATATAATTTTAATCTGTGAGTTGGAAAGTAAGGCCCATGAAGACAACTCTGTCTTTAAGGAGTTTGTCATGCTGGCTACTTTGGTTCTTCTCTGTTCTAAGTTTGAGGAAACCTCAAGAAACGTTCTGTGCGCTTTTGCATATTTTGGTCAGAGTCTGCGGCTACTGAAATTATACACTCCCTTTTAAAAAAAACAATTTGGATGGTCACGACACTAACTTACAAACATCTTTATCACAGCAGATGGTGTGGGCTTTGCTCTGTCCTCTATGTGGACTTTGATGGAATAATATGGCAACGCTCCACACAAATTCTCCGATCCTAGGTAATCCAGTTGGTGTATAATTTAGAAAACTAAATTTGGCCAAACGCTGAACTTCTGAGGATGCTTATTATTCCAACGGCATAGAGAATAGAAATATCCTACTCAAGAACGTTTCGTTTGCTGAGGGTTAAAGGTCTGTGTTTCTTATCAAAGTGCATTGTGGGTATCTTTGAACTCTAACAAAAGGTTATTTCCTTTTGCATCAAACACTTGCAAAGGCAATTTAAAAGAATATTTTAAACATGTCATTGTTACCATCTATGTTTGCTAGCTTGCGGTCTTCTTCTTCTGTGTCTTTGTTGGGGCATTTCTGCGTGTCTTGGAGAATTATTGCCACCTGTAGCTAAGTGCAATACCGTGAAACCATTAGCAGGAATCTATATTGTGTATTTATATTGGGGTAATGGCCCCAGACATGGTATATTGATGCACATACTGCGGCGCAAGTTCCGCCCGGTAACTTTTAGCTAAACACCGTTAGCAACATGTGCTAATATTAGCACAAGCTGATCGGAGTGCAAGTCAGTCACACTGTGTGTGGCGAGCGAAACAATGAAACGCAGGAGCTGTTGGTCCCCGGTCAGCTACAACAGCAAAGGAGACAGTGAGATGTCTGAAACGAGGGCCGTGTTATATTTTCAATTTCCGAGCACGAGAGACTCTTTTCAGTTTTATAGCATATTTGCTAAGTTGCCTTTTGTTTCGTGTTCGTACAGTGTAATACAGACGTGTTTGAACTGTTCCTGATTTTTATGATTGTGCAGTTACATTCTGCATTTTATAATCCTATTACTGCCGACATGCGGAGGAAGAAGCTGTTATTGGAGCAATTAGCGAGCGGCGTGTCCAGCAGAGTTACCAGCCATACGGAGCGGATGTCTGAAGTCACGGTGTGAAGCTTTGAGGAGGACGAAGTCCACAAAACGGACGACTTTCCTTTTTTCTTATCAATGATAATTTTTTCTGCACAACTATTGTGAAGTTCACACATAAACTTTAAATGAACAGAAGCATTCATTGCTCTCCAGTGCGACGGGGACTTCAGCCACATGTAGAGCTACGAGTGTAAGAACAGACAACGAAACCGAGAGGAAACGAGTGAGAGACGTGTGCTCGCCACATTTATTGACCCATAATCTAGTAAACTTGTGTTCATTTTAAAGTACATTTGATGTGTGTGTGAGAGAGAGATAGGGCAAAAGCTGCAGCCTTGTAACTCAGTTTGAAAAATAAAACTTTCCACGAAATATGTCTGTTTGAGTTTATAAATGAAGATTTTAGAGGAAGATCTTGAGTATCAAGCACTACCTTTCATGATTAAAAACTACTATAACACTCTGTCCTATTTTCTGTATCTGAGAAACCAATCTACTTCCTGTTTACACCAGCACCCGCATGCCCATCATACAATAATTGTTGCGTGATATTTGTTTTCAGGCTTGCTAGTATGGACGGAAATCATTTCGCAAACGATGCTGAAACGTCCGTGTGGACGGATATCGGTTTTTGCTTTAAAACCCTGGATTTAAACGTAGTAGTGTGGATGTAGCCTCAGTCTCCTTTCACCTCTTTATCATTGAAGAAAATGTTGAACTTGATCTAAAAATACTGCCTCCCACTATATCTGGGCTCTCTGTACGGACTCCTGTAACGGACTGTAGGGTCGGAGAGCTCTGCAGCTTTAGAAAGCCACTGAGATGTTTTTACTTCTGTGACTGAAGGACAGAATGTCCTCAGGACACTCGGGACTAATTATTAGATCCTTTTAGGAATTAGAAGGAAAATCTAAATTCGGTCAAGTTATGTGAACTATGCTTCTGGAGAATTCGGCCTGGAACAAAAATCCAGACCGTGTTCCTTAA
Source organism: Melanostigma gelatinosum (assembly GCF_949748355.1). NCBI lineage: Eukaryota > Metazoa > Chordata > Actinopteri > Perciformes > Zoarcidae > Melanostigma > Melanostigma gelatinosum. The sequence goes on along the minus strand of NC_136648.1, from coordinate 20,142,223 downwards.
CAGGAATAATCAGGGTTTTCTGCATACATGTGTATCAAGAGAGTTTTTTGTGCAATCAATCAGTGCTAGACTTCAGGTTAGTGCTGACTGTACACCTCTAAACATCTGCACACACACTGGCCGATTAGAAAGTCTCAACAGATACACAAACACAGAGCAATATCATTTTCCTCCTGCCGGTCCGAACAATAGCGAATTCTGTGGTGCGACTTCAGTGGGCGCACGTCAATAGATGGTGCTCTGCCAGAGGGACTGCGGATGGAACATGATGAGATAATATTTTCCTGTCACATTACTCTGAAGGTTGTCTTTCATTCCAGGCCGTCCGGCATCGGGCACGTGAAAGAATCCCCGCACACCCCCCACCCCACTATCACTGTACCTCCCATGTGTTTCATTAACATTCGTATTGGAGGAGGAGACGAGTCGATGCGGGAAGCAAAGCAATTAGAGGTTGTTTGCACTGAGGACAAAACTTGCAGCTGAGCAAACACCCCAACACCCCCGCATGCACACACACACACAGTCTCACATTCAATGCCCTGTGCCCTACACATGCATACTCAGGTCATAAACGGATGTAAACAGTATAGCAACTTATATCTGTGATTCCACATTTTTTGAGAAATTGATTGACTGTCTTGGTTGGTTCGGTACAAATCAAATGATCTCTGCCGGCTCACACTGTAAGATAGCATGAATAACAGTGACTGTGATCTCAAAGCATGTTTGTTTGTTTACACTATTGGAGAAACATTTCTAGAAAATGTAAGAATGTAACATTTTCTGGCACATTTGCTATGGTTTCATGTACTGATGAAATCAGCCACATAAAATGAAAGGCTGGGGTGAAAGCCAGAAGGCTTTATGTAATGGAAACTGTCCTTCTGCAGATGCCGACCTCTGACTTCCTAACTGCTCCAAACAATGCATTCTTCTATCTCAAATATGGTGTAGGCCTTGCAGTGTCGCATTGAGCGAACTTGTGTGTGTCTGTGTGTGTGTGTGTGTTCAAAGTCAGAAGTTCATCCACAACGTTAGCAGATTCAAATGCTTATTGTGTTAATGACCTGTGGATCGGCAGGCAGCCTGTAAGCCATTAAACCAATCAGCCCTCATGTCGCAGAGCCCATGCTGCACTCACGCTCCACTTTCCGTAAAACTGTTCTAACTTCATTCTATGACTAAAGTAAACATTTGTTAATTTGATCTTAAAGCTGCACTTATACATATTTTTATATTTAGAAAGAATTGAATGACTTTCTTTTATATGTGACAAATCTACGGAACAATGATCACCCAGCTTTAAAGAGTGTTTTAGCGTCTTTCAGCTTGCTGTTTTGGTTGAGTCTCACGGCTCTCATCAATGATTTCCAGCAGCAGCAGGCAGCTGTTTTTAGAGAAGAGGCTTCAATAAACCTGTATGCTGCCTGTGTAGCAGCAAACAGCAGACAGACAAACATTGAAACCATTGAACGCAGCGGAGCACTTAGCAGCTAGCTCGATATTTTTGCAGATATTTTCCGTACGAGTTGGTTGAGACCAAAACGGAGCTAATAAGACAGTGAGGGTTAGGGTCTGAAATTCACTGGGTGGACAGAAACACAACTCCATATATATGCAAATGTTGCTACATGCGTGTGTAAGCAACACTTGTTCATCTGAACACGGTGGTGTTTTGTTAGCCTTTAGCTAACAGAGAGAGAGAGAGAGAGTGAGTACAATTTGACAGAAGATAAGAAAATATTCCTTTGACAAATGAAAAGGCGCTATTGCTCATTTCAATAAATCAATGTTTTGCTGCCTGACCTGGTCGTATGACGAGCAGCTTATGGTACAGCTGATGTTGACAAACCTAGATATTGCTGTATAACTGTTTTGTGTGAAAGCAACATTCTTGCTAAAGAAGACTTCCATTTAACGTTTGAGTCATTTTGTTAAAGCACCCCCCCCCCCCCCCCCCGTCTGACTGTCCCCTCTGTAACTTTTAGATAATCTGTTGAAATCTGTTAAGATAATGACAGTTAGATAAACTGAATTTACAAGTCACATTCCTTTGACTTGTCGGCTGCGAGTCTATCTGAGGCTGTGTTGTGTTGTGGCCTCGTGACTTCTCTAATGTGATTGGCTGGAGGTCTGCTCCGGTCATCATCCAAAACTATCCTAATCTTAGTGATGCAGGCTTTCATCAAAAGAATAAATTAAATAAAAACAGGGGAGTTTGTTCGTGCCACCTTCCCCTCAGATAGATTTGTGTTTTTTTTTAACTCAAACTGGTGCTCCACTGCTAATATTACACATTCAAAAAAAAGAGATGAAATAGCGGCGCGCACACATTTGTATCCTCAAATACAAGACACGATCCTGTCTAGAGAGAGATCCGGCATACCGTATCAAACTTTTGTTCTGCCGCATTAATGTCTTGTGACTTTCCGTGTGTCCGTGTGTGTTTGGGGCAGGTCAGTTGTTTGGGTTAATCCTACCCTGGGGTCACACTCTCTTCCTCCGATAACCTCTCTGACTCCCAATTTTCTCTTGTTTTCTTTTGCCTTCCACTTATCTTTCCTCCTTTCTTCTCTTGTCCTCTGTCCTAAAGAAGCTCCTGTCTGTGCCTGCTTGTTTTTTTCTCCTCCTCTGTCGCTCCCTTCCTCTGCACATCCTCCCCCTCTTTTCCCATGCTTCAGATTAACTTGTCACAAAAAGATTTGAATAGGAATACTCCAAATAAAATATATATATACAAGAGCCACTGCTAAAAATGGTCACAAAACTGACATGGATGATAATGATTATTACTGCTTCTACTGATATTTCTGCTACAACGGGCAGTAGTGGAATGTAAACACTCACTGAAGTGAAATTGTAGTAAAACACTGACAGGGAACATGTTACTGCTCAGTCAGTACTGTTACTTTTGATACCTTAAGTATCTAATGCTAATAATACCTTTACTTAACTCAGGACCGCAGGAATTTGACTTGAAATGGAATATTTTCAAAGTAGTATTAGTACTTTTACCAAATGATCTGAATACTTCCACCACCACCGACAGGTGTGTATGGAGATATTCCTACAGTCGGGGTTTAGTGGTTCTATTCATTATATTCACACAAACTGTTGTGTTGTGGCCCCAACAAGCTGTTGTTTGCACTTACTCGGAGGAGAACTGATGAAGACTGATGGGGTGTAAACGCTCTCCCAGGCCTCACCGCCCCTTTGCCTGCAGGTAGTCCCCTTTGTCTTTGCAGGGGTTGGAGGTTGAGCGAGAGGTTCAAAGAGTGTGTCTGTGGGAGAGAGAGAGAGAGAGAGAGAGAGAGAGAGTGTGTGTGTGTGTGTGTGTGTGTGTGTGCACGTCATTGAGTATGTCTGCGCTTGTGCACGTCTAAAATCACCTCTGACATTCCAGGCATTTCTTTTTGTCTCCCACCTGCTGTCCTGAACACAAAAGGGGATCCAATCAGACCTTCAGAGGTTCTGTCCCACTCACACAATCGCCACTGAACCCTGACTGTGTGCAGAGCCGACGCTACAACGTGCTGCTGCCCCTCAGTGACGTAGCTGTAGATTACATGTTGGGGGAACAAACCTTGACAATTGTTGTGGTACAAACAAACAGATACACTTTTATGAAAGTTACTCTGTGACTTTTTCTACCTAAGACAACTTAGATAAGTAGTAAAAATATATGATACTGAGTTATATTTTCCTATAATTTATAATTTCACACTGTCCACTAAACCATTGCTCACTTCTGTGTATTTTCCTAAATACAGTTATGAATTAAAAAAAACGCCCTATCTAAAATGAATGGCTTTACTCTGGTTTTGGCGGATGTTCTGGCTTAAATGGTCGTGTTATTGATGCACATCAGCGGCTTTATTGGCTGAATCAGACTTAATGTGGATAATGACTCACCACTCCACATGATGACAGCGTTAGCTTTTAGCGGGCTGAACAGCTTCTCTCTTGGCTGGTCTTTACTATAAGAGCTTATAAATGTACTCAGTCAACAACATTTGCTGACTGGACATAGCCTAGAAATATGAAATGAAAACACGTCGTAGGAGGAGCGGAAGAGAGAGAGGGGGGGGGGGGAGGAGGGGAGGGGGAGGTGCATGGGAAGAGCAGCTTTGCAACACAGGCCTCATTGACTGCTGTCCTCGTGGCTGTACAGTGTGCATGTGTGTGTGGTTTACCGTCACCTGAGAACAGGTCCTCTCTGTTGACGTCCGCAGCCCGCCCACCCATGTTCCTGCCTTAGGGTTGGTGAAGAGGATGTGTCAATCAAACTTACTGGGGGCGAAATAGTGAAATGTCACACAACAGAAAAAAGGAGGAAAAAAAGCCCTTTTGAGTGGCACAGATGTTCTTGTGCTTGGATGACAGAACAAGTAACCGATGTCTGAAGATAACTTTAAAATAACCCCACTTTGTTAGCATCTGTAGCGCCCAATGAATGAGTTTCTGTGTTGTTCTGGCACAAAATCACTGGCCAGTCAGCCAAAACCTCTTTCGCTCTAATTGGCACCAATTTGCACCCTCAAACAGACACGTAGGACGTGTAAACACACAAAAACAGGAATGAACTAATTGTTACGTAAGAGCTTTTGACTATCACAAGCATCTCTGAACAGTACAGTTAGTCAGGCTGTTACAGAAACACTTTTCTTTCTTCCTTGAGGATATACCCTTTAATTTAGCACAGATGTCTTTTATGGGTCAATTATTGGGACTATTTTAAACAATTTTAAACACGTGAAATATTTTCAGGCAGTGGTTCCCAACCTGTTTTCTCTGACGTGCCCAACACAACCCTAACTCCTCTTCATCAACACTACCCATCATGTAAAGTGTGCACTTGAAACGATTTCAAAGTGGATGTTATGTAACATACTTAATCAGTTAAATACATTTTGGTGCAACTACTTTTTCATACAAGACAGTGATCCTGTTCATAACTTAACTCATAAGACTAATATGGTAGTTTCTATTGAGCCAACATGATGACGTTTAAAGCAGAGGCCATTTGGTTTGATCTATTCTTTACTCAAGTCTATATGTGCATTACTGTTTGTGGCCACTAGGTGGAGCCAGAGTGCTATCATTTGTGAAAAGGGTTGCGTTACAGGTCCTGTGTGTCTACTTAATTGTGCCTCCTCTGTTGTGCTGGTTTTTAAGTTACCCACAGTAGTAAGCTGATGTGCAATCATATTTCTCTGTTTAGATGCTAAACATGTAATAACAGCATGGAACCCATATGTGTAACATCTATTTTAAGGGCTAAGATAAATAGCATTAATCCAGACCAGCGGTTCCCAAACTTTTTAGGCCGCGCACCCCCTTCTACATCCCGACTGGGTTCGCGCACCCCCCCAGAGCCTTTTAAGCCTTCATAGCCGCATAAGAATCGGACCAATGAGAGAACAGTTTGCTCGCACGCGGCATTTGTTTACAAGATTTAGTCCGCTGTTAAATGTTGCAGTGTGAACACAAACCGAACAAAGGAGCAACTGCAACATTGTATCATATTAATCCCTGAATCGGAACAAAGCAAATGAACTGAAGGTGTGAAAACGCCCTGAAACACTGCAACAAAGTTTCAATAACTTTCAGTGACACAAGGCGTCACTTTTAAAGAGCAATAAGGATGCGAGCACACACGCACAGGCTCAGAGGCAGATTATCACATTTAATTTACAATTAATGAGCGACTAATGTAGCCAGGATGTCTTCGGACAAAGCATCGATGCGGCGCGACACAGTGTTGTTGGACACCGGGATCATGTCCAACTTTTTTGCTTCTTTCTCCCCAATCATACATTCCACCATCTCTCTGGCAGCTGGCGAGCTCACGTCTTCGGTGATTGTGTGCGGTAGCCCCTTTCTCGCTATTCTGTAACCAGATATGAAGCCCGTAGTGCGTCATTTATAGACCCAACACATGAATGAGACTCCAGTTGTTTTTGGCTGTTTTGTAACTCCTCCAATTTCGATATAAACAATGTAAGGGGCTTTTGACTTGCACTGGCATGCTTGGTGTTCAGGTGGCGACGTAAATAAGAGCTTCAGACTGTTAGCCAGAACCTCACTGCACACCACGCACTGTGGCTTTGGGGAATCTGCATTACCAATCCAAGTGAAGCCCAGACACAGATACTTTTCATCATATTTCCTCTTTTTTTCCCAGTCTGATGCTCACTCTCGTTTCCTCTTTTTCACCTTGACTCCGCGATGGGCCGATGTGCTCCCGATTTGTCTGTGCTGCACCTCTCCGTTCCCCTCGCCTCCGATTCCTCTCTCTCTCTCTGTCCCTCTCCTCTTTTACGGCTGATAGCTTCAGATGTCCCACCTGACAGTTTTTAAATTAAAATTACATTTTTTTTAAATATTTAATATTATTACACCATCAGACCGCCATTACACTTTTCCTCTCGCGCACCCCCTAGAGGCAGCTCGCGCACCCCCAGGGGTGCGCGCACCCCACTTTGGGAATCCCTGATCCAGACCATAGGACGTATTTCAGATAACAATGTGACATGTTACAGTGTCCAAAGCATCAAGCAACTGATTAAAAATGATTAGGAATTCAGCATCTCCTCGTGACCCCTCTGTCTCCTGAAGCCACTTAAGTGATTATTTTTGCGAAATAAATTCATATGCTCTGCGTGTGATTGGCCGTGACAGTAAACCAATTAAAGTTTGTTGTTGGGGTTGTTGCTAGGTAGAGCGGGAAGTGAGAGAGAGAGAGGTGAAGGGTGATGGGGTTACTCTTCCTGGAATCCAGAGGCCCTAAATGGGGTCACCATCTATAGAAAAGAAGAGGGACCGCAAAACAGAATGTGGCAGTTTTTCAACAACTGCACACAAAGCACGTGTAGTGTTTAATGAACTAATAAAGACTAAGTCATCAAGACTTTCTCTTTATTTGTCGACACATAGTAGAAGTTACAGCTTTTGCATCCTGTCACTTGATTCATACCCTCGGATATGGCCATTGGTCTTAGTCTAGGGTTGCTAGTCTTTTTTTATTATAGATTTTTAAATATTATAAGGTTTAATTAACGGTTTGCTGTTACTTTCGATTTGTATTTGCATTTTGTGACCATCATTTACGTGAGAGAGCTGTCCAAAAAGTGCATTGTCTGGCCATCATTTTAGTTAGAAACATTAAAAAAAGTACTAACATTACCAACAGAATGTGAAGAGGATAAAAATACATCTATTTAAATGAGCATGCTAACCAGCTAGCCCCGGCCCGTCCTGTCTTGTAATACCAGTTGTACCTGGAGAGGCGATAGTGAGTCACTGTAGCGTCCAGTCTGTCCTCCGTCCAATATGAGAGGACCAAGAAGTAGAGCTGCCCTGAGGGCTTGTCAGTCACGTTGAAGGTACACAGTCCTTTGCGTCCTAACGTACTTCGCCAGGAGGAGATTGGGCGATGGTCCCGATCCCCCCCCCTGGATCAGCAAACTTTCTTTCGCTGCCGTTTCACGGTTTGTGTGCCTGGCTGAATGCGAGTTGCTACAGCTGTTATCTGAAGGTCCGTCTCCAGAGTTTACCAATTGCAATGTTTATATTATGACTGACTCCGCAGTTTAATGGTGCGTTTCAGTGTCTTTTAGTTCATTATTGGGACAACTTATTTAACTTAACTCTCACTACTCTCATAAACCCCCTGTACACTACCTGCCCAAAAGACAGACAAAGTTAACGACTAGCTAGTGAACACAGTGGAGCATTGAACCATTAAAAAGCCAAATATTCTCCTCAGAAGTTGTTGGACACCAAAACAGAGCTAATAGATGATATAATATCGACATTAATTCATCAAGTGGCCAGAAACTTTACTCCAAATGAATGCAAATGTTGCACCATGTTTGTTGGATGTGTTACTAACTATGTGCTAACAAGCTTACCATAGCAACTTTAAAAGGTGATAATATGCTAATGTTACGTTTACGGTGTGTTCTGCTGCCTCCAAGTGGCCAAATAATGAATTGCCACTGCTTCAAAGTCATATTTCATGCTTGGATATAACCCGCAGATTTGCTAACTATTATATTCAGAACAGACGCCCTCAGTATGCACTATGTGGGTGTGTTGGTTTGACAGTGTCAGAGGTGATCCCCTATTCTCTTCCTGACCCCCTCCATCCCATCCTCATCCCATCCCATGCACACACCCTTATCCCTGGCTAATCCATGACTAATCAAGCCTTTCCCCCTGGGCTGTCTCCTCCCTCACCCACTCTTTAAATCTTAAACCTATCTGCTCCATTAGAGACCACCTCACCCCTGCTGATATCCTTGGATGCATACTTTTAGAGAGTATAGATAGGTCATAGTGCGTTTTGCTACCTTGTTATCATTACTATTACTACACAGTAGTCCATACTGCTGTAATAGTGTTGTGTTAGATCAGTCACAGGTGAGTAATTGTGACTTAATCAGTTAAAAGACCAGAACTGCAGCTGGCCGGGTCGGGTTTCTGTGTGATAGAGAAACAGTTCATATAATTTAATGCGGCGGTGAGGATCTGCCTTGTTTTGAGTGTTGCTTTTTTCTCTTTAAACCTTCACTGTTACTCTGAATGTGGAATAGTTCTTTGACTGTTGTTAGTGGACACTAACTATGAGACTTCATTTATAGTTTGTCTGTTGGTCCCTGATCTCAGGGTGGCGCCCTGTTATTATTAACAATTGTTAATAATCCTTTTGACATTAATGATTCCATTGATGTCTATAATTTTGTTTTTCTACTTGCTGATAGCCAAACACGCCCAATCCCAACAACAGAGCAAAATGAGTCAGTTCAGTCTACCTTTCTGACATTGCCTATGCAGGTAGTGCTGGTGTCACCATCATCATCTGTCTCCTTGCACTCATAAACCCTGCTGTCTTCAAGTGAAAGAGGATGGAGACTCTTATTCTCAGGCATCTTGCCACCGGGTTTTTCCCTCGAGAAGTGTGTCGTTAAAATCAAGTGCATTGGTGTGACCACGGCCGAATCAGCCTGAACAAACACCTCCACCCAGGGATCCTCAGCAGCAACTCCATCCCTCATCCTGGACCTCACCAGACATTTAGAGGAGCACAATACGACAGAACAGGGATCCCTTTGTCATCACCAACATGGGGCCTCTGACCCTCTCTCCCTGATCAGTCAGCTGCTGCACAGAGAAAGTTCACACTTTATAAATTCTTCCATCCAACCTTTCGTATTTTGTTTTCAATCTTCATTTCAGGCAGGTGACTTGTGATTATCTGCTCAGCTTTTTTTTTCAATGCATCTGCCTTTAATATTAGAGTTTAAGAGTTCAATCAACAGAGATTGGTTTACAGGCTTGTTTATAAAGGCTTATTGATGCATCTTATGACTGGTGAACATCATCACACCCCAGCTTAGCCATAATCACATTGATTTTCAGACTTAGAGTGTCTGTCAGTTGTTGTCATCACCGATCCTTAAAAGCACAGTGATTAGTGATTGGCATCTGTGCAGGCGGCAAAAGTGAAGCCAATGCGGAAGTGCTTAAGCTTGCATTCTTTCTAATGGCCACCAGGGGGCGACTCCTCTGGTTGCAAGAAAAAAGAAAGTACCGTAGTCTGATTGCATAGATACATGACTCTACTTCTCTCTTGATTTATTCCCTCAGTAAACATTATAAACATGAGTTTATGGGCTCAATCGCTAGTTTTAAGTCTTCTTCAATACAGCATGATGTTCATTTCGTAAATGATGGTCCATTTAGGGTCAAATAGACCATAAAGCAGGGTATGTTTTAGGGTGTGGCTACTGATTGACAGTTTGTTTTAAGATCATGAAAGTTAATTGTAACATGTTGGACGCCTAAAAATGTCTTATTCAGTGCGCCAAACACGAGTCTCCAAAACCGTAGTCCACAAACCCATGACCACGTCCACTTCTCATGCACTGTCGATGCTTCTTCATGAGTCGGTGAGTGGGATCGTAGAGTTTACATGTCAGAGATTTAATACGCTGGAGATTTTTGATATCTCCAAAACCTTAGTATGGAACTGATAATTCAAAAATGACATACTATTTCTGGTGAAATATTTTGGTGAAAAATAGAGTATGCACACTGGACACTACACCATCGAATAGTGTCGAATAATGCGGTAGTGATGCCAATGTGTATAACAGACAATGGCTGACAGCTCTGTAACGCCAATAATGCTTCAATGTAAGTGGGTATAAGATTGCAACGTAATATGTTTTTTTATTATTATATTGGGGCACGGGTTACCATGGTTATGCGTCTCCAACAGGCTCTCTCAGGAAGTGACGTGGTCTTCACAGTTCAGTGCATCCGAAGCATTACATATTATCATTTATTCACACAAAAGTACGTTGGATGATCAAATGCAGTGTATGCCGTGTATGCAGTGTATGCAGTGTATGCAGTGTATGCACTTTATGCAGTGTATGCAGTGTATGCAGTGTATGCACTTTATGCAGTGTATGCAGTGTATGCAGTGTATGCAGTGTATGCACTTTATGCAGTGTATGCAGTGTATGCAGTGTATGCAGTGTATGCACTTTATGCAGTGTATGCAGTGTATGCACTTTATGCAGTGTATGCAGTTTATGCAGTGTATGCAGTGTATGCAGTTTATGCAGTGTATGCAGTTTATGCAGTGTATGCAGTGTATGCAGTGTATGCAGTTTATGCAGTGTATGCAGTTTATGCAGTGTATGCAGTGTATGCAGTGTATGCAGTGTATGCAGTTTATGCAGTGTATGCAGTTTATGCAGTGTATGCAGTGTATGCAGTGTATGCAGTTTATGCAGTGTATGCAGTTTATGCAGTGTATGCAGTGTATGCAGTGTATGCAGTGTATGCAGTTTATGCAGTGTATGCAGTTTATGCAGTGTATGCAGTGTATGCAGTGTATGCAGTGTATGCAGTTTATGCAGTGTATGCACTTTATGCCGTGCATAATGTGCGATTGCGGACGCAGAAAGGAGTTGCCTCTTCAATTTTAAACTGACAGTGGAAGCTAAATAATACAAATAAATGAATGGATAGAGGCTTAGAAACAGCAACACATTAAAGAGGAGCAATAATATAATGCAACAGTCATACTGATCTGTTTGAACATAAATGCACAATCCCACATGACACATCCATGAGGTCAACGAGCAAGAATAAACCATATTCTTCCCATTCTGCTATGTACATATTTATCAGAGATAACGCTGTAAAAAACCATGAAGAATGAATGAATGGGCAGTATGCTTTAAATACATTTTGGGCCAATATGATTTCTCCCTTCGGGTACAATTTCACTTACAATCAGTATAATTAGTATTAAAAGGGAAATCCTTTATGTATGGGGCATGGTAAGTATAATTGCATTCCCATTTCCCAAGTCTACTCTTAAGACAAACGACTGACTTTCAAGTTTTTTGTGAAATCAGATTCGAGATGAGGGAGTAATACTTCACCCCATGTCCTTATGAAGACGTATCCCTGCTAACACCTGTGTAACGTTCTCTGGACCCATTGGTTGTGGTTTTATATGGTACTTTGTTATCTCACCTCAAGTGTCATCATTAGTAAAGACTTACATGGAGGTTTAGATGTCAAGATGTTGCCTCCCTTTAAATGAATCATGGGGTTTATCTTATTAAGGTGCTTTCATTTTGACATGTCTGCTGTATCAGCTGGTAAACACTTATAGCAGCCTTGTGAAGTGTTATACTAAATCTGTGTTTCTCTCTGCATTAGACTTGATACTCATGTGCATGTGGCGTGAGGGGTAGACTGAGAGACCGCAAGTGTTTGACCCAGGGAACACACACACAGATGGGGAGGAGGAGGAGGGGGGAGTCGTGGACTAACTCTCTAATCTGCTTGTCTGGGAGAAAAAGGGGAGAGAAAAGCAAGTCTGCTGTGTTGTGAAGTGCCAGAGGAGGGGGAGTCGGTAATTACACAGGGAGAGGAGGGGCGGGCGGGGGGGGGGGGGGGGGGGGGGATGTCAGGCAGTTAAAAAACGGGGCAAAGGACAGAGACGGCCGTAGGAAGGGAGGACGTAACGAGGGGAGAAGAAAACAGACAAAAAGGGAGAAGGAACAGAGAGGACAGCAAGAAGCTGAAAGCTTGGTCCTTGAATATTTCTTCCACCACTGGATCTGCTGGATTAGTGAGATTTACCTGCATGCATCCTCTCATAGCAGGAGACTATATGCCTGTTTGCACGTGTGTAGTATTTGGCCGCTGCAGTTAACAGGATCGGCGTTTTTGTACATTCATGCAAGGCATAGTCAGAGGATGGGAGCCCTTCACCTCTCTCTTGCTCTCTTTCTCCTCTTCTCCTCTCCCGTACGAGCCCAGTGGTGGAGTCACTTCTGGGCGAATCCTAACACCAGCACCAGCTCTGCTCCTCCCTCAATTCCTCCTTCTATCTCTTCTCCATCCATCACCTCCCCGGGCCTTTCTGCCACCCCGGGGGCAACAGAGTGTGTGGTGGTAAGGCATGAAGGGGTGACAGAGAAAGCTCCGGAGGGTAGTCGCACTCTGACGGAGGGGTCGGTGCTGAGCCCTACCCCCAGCCCAGGGATGTCAATCTTTGGCCCCAGCACTGCAGAACCTGGGCCGTTACATCAAGAGGAGAACGCAGGCGGAGGCAGCAAAGCCAGAGCCCAATACAAAGCACTGAAACATTGGAAGAGCGGTGAGTGTTGCAGACGTTTGAGAGAAGAGGCTTTTTAAAAAAGTATAGTTTGAAAAGAAGCAAAAGAGCAGCAATAACAAATAAACCCAACATAGTAGCACCTTATAAAGTTGATAGTGCTAGCTCATGAGCAAGCATATTTACACATCCAGCAACAGGCGTTATTGATGTGGAGTTGTGTGTTTGTCCACCTGACGAATGTAAATCCACTCTTCTTTTAGGTCCGTGCCAAGTACTAAGGGGAAAGCGGCGCTCTTTAGCTGCAGAATGCTCTGCAAAGTTCACTATTACTGTGTGTCTGTCTGCAATTTGATGCTGGGCAGGCAGTGAAAGGTGATTTGAACTGTGCTTTTAACACACGGGTGATGAGAGTGAACCAAAAGAGAGACGTTGCAGGTCTTTCAAACCCAAACAGTTAGTTGGAAGACGCTAAAAGCCCTTTTCAGTAAACTTATTGATTTGAACCATTGTAAATGTGAAAATATTGATGAATGTACCTTGAAGTAAGACACTGTCACAAACTGGATTTGAGCAACATGCACTTTTAAATGCCAAACCAATAATAGAACAACCGTTACTGTTGAACATCTGAAAATAATGCTTTGTTGTTTGTTCACACATGATTTAAGGGAAACTGCGTGAGACGACACAGCTTTTTACCATCATGGGTTCAGTAGCTCATGCTGATGGGACGGTGGTTCAGTTCCTTATTCAATCCCATCTGATGTTTTAAATGTTCTCCTATCAGGGCCCAGTGTGTCACTGAAATCAGAACAGAAGTGGTTATTTCAGTCGCGTGTGCCGGTAATGTGACACAGTTCCCCCGATGTGCTCGGCATTAAATTAGTCAGAGTCAAAGAAATCTAAAGAGAGTGGGCCGGTCAGCGGGAATTCTTTTGTTTGGCGCAACAGGGTCAAGGTGGGTTTAAAAGGTTATACGTGGCAACGCTATAGGGGGGTTGTTAATATTGGTTTTGTAAGTCTCCACAAGCTGATCAGGCATCCATGCGGCCAACATGACAAGTATTAGGTTCAGGAGGAGAGAGTTAGTGTGGACAAATGTGACGCGAAACGACTCAGAGATCAGATGACCGGCAGAACGTTTGATTTGGCCACATGAATGCAATGGACTTCGTGACCGATACTGTTTAAAGCCTGACTGACCACCAAACTGTCTTATTAATAGTCTGCTTAAAGAACAGGTATGAAAAGGTATGGTAAGTATATCCAAATATTATTCACATCAGAGGGAACAATATTAACCATATCATAAAAACGACACCATAGAACTTGTGTCAAACTCAAGGCCCGCGGGCCGACTATGGCCCGCGGGCCGACTATGGCCCGCCACGTCATTTTATGTGGCCCGCGAATCCGCCAGCAAAAAAAGAATTTAAATTAAAAAAAGATTTTTTATTTTTTTATTTTTGAAAAATAATTAAAAGTTACACTTGAAAATAAAAGTATCACCAAGGTCGAAATTATGAGATAGAAAGTTGAAATTATGAGATAGCATGTTGTCTGTGTACCGACATTAAAACTATCACAACAGGTGGACCGGAGAGGAAACAGCCCGAAAAGAGGTTTTCCAACGATTGAAAAAGATCGACAAATAATCCCAAAATGTCCACGAAGAGAACAATTGATGCAGAGGGAAGAAAATGTAATGAAAGATGGGAAAGTGAATACATGTTTGTGCTTCAAGGAGAACAACGGGTCTGTCTTCTGTGTTATGAGGCGTGTCGGTGATGAAGGAATACAATTCACGTTGGCATTTTGACACCAAACACGGAGCTAAATTTAGCCTCCAAGAAAAACATCAAACTGTCCAAGAATTAAAAGGCAGACTGCAATCACAGCAGAATATATTTACACAGATACAGCCCAGTGCATGCTAAAGTTATGTGAGCAGAGCTCCGACCAGATACAGACTTTTACAAATGTCAGTTTGTGAAGAAACACCATCGCAGACCGAGTTCATGAACTAGCAGCAATCTAACAACACAGCTAGCTAAGAGACGAGCAGGTACTTGTGTTTGTAATGAACTGTTGATGAAAGCACAGACAACACGGATACATCATCTATCCATGTTCATCAGACCTGACTCTCAGTGAGCAGCTCTTGGATGTAGCTGCATGCACAGGACGACGACAGGGAGGAACATTAGTGATGCAGAGAGGTGACACAAACAGCTTTGAACAAAGTTAATGTAATAACTTGTGTTTGATATTTGTCTTTGTTATTTTCTTTAATAGTTTGATCTTTGACAGAGTCATGTGGGTTTCTTAACCCTCAATTAAAATGATTTATGTTATAACAACAGAAATGTCTCTAAATATAATTTTTCATTTATATAACTGCATGTACAATATGTTTACACTTGAATAAACAATAATAAAATGCAGAGAGTTATTTAAGAATATGTTAGGAGAAGTTAGTTATACAGTCTTACAGTTACAACCGGCCCTTTGAGGGCGACCGTGATGCTGATGTGGCCCAGAGTGGAAATGAGTTTGACACCCCTGTCATAGAAGAATGAACACAGTAGTACTAGTAACGCTACTGCAGATGTAAAAACACAAAAGCAGTTCACCAAAAGCTGCTGTTTGTTCACTGAAAGACAAAGTCCATCCTCCTTTCTTTGATTACAAAGAGTTCAACGACACGGTTGCACAGTAACGTTACGTCGGTGCGGTTCAGTTCCAGTAAGAAGTCCTCGATTCATGGACGCCAGTGAAGACAGTCGAGCCTCCCCAGTTATATTTCCTGAATACGTTTGAATGCGTTTGAGGGCTGAAAATGGCCGCTCGACAGAGGCAGCAGATATTGGGATTGTCACCGCCAAACATGCCAAAACTCTAAAAATGTAATGTCACGTAAACCCTCTACCATATCTATAAACTTTGACTCTTACTCAGTGGCGGCTGGTCAATAGAGGGCGCCAGGGCGCCGCCCCCCCTTGAGCCACAAAAAGAAAAATAATAATAAATGATACAAATTGTCAATAATTGTGTTTTTGAAATATAGAATGCACCCAGTAATATGTGTAAAATATGATATCTGCACAAAATATATGCTTTTCCTGCACGTCCTCTCCGCCTGTCTGCATGTCTCAGCTGCGCTGGAGAAATGGCTTTTCTACAAGTAACTTTACTGCTTCAGCGTTTTGAGAAACGCTTTGTAGATTTGTTTTTACAAAATGTGAAGTGTTTGATCACGAGGTAGGCCTAAAACAAGACGAGATTATTGTCCCCAAAATTGTGCTGAGGGATTTGTCACTTTGACCCTTTCTCACCAACCCATATATGTGACCCCCTGTTTTCCCCCTGCTTTGGACCTTGAGAACTCTTCACAGCAGACATGGCAGCCATCCAAGTCATGACCGTTAATCTTCACCAGGTTGCTGCTGCTGCTGCCAAGTCCTTCTCACACCAGATTTTAACAATAATGTCGGCCGCTATATTTCAAATGTGTGTCTCTCACAGTGCAGCAATGAAAAGTCAAACCTCTACAGTCAGTGGCCACCGGACAGCACGCTGGTTGTATCACGAGCTCTCTTAGAGCAAGTCGTTACAGAGCGCTAATGACTTTGCATCTGGACCGGGGGCGTGGCGCCACGGCTTTGGTGTGTTTGTGCGTGAGCGGAGTTGGTTTGCACATCTTGCGTGCACCTGTTTGCGACAATACACGTGTAAATCACTTCTATGGGTGTGATTGACACAGACACACTCCTTAAACCCTCTAATCAGGTATGCTTCCAGTTGGTCAGGCTGATAAATTAGAGACCCCCAAATGTTGGCCTGTCTGTTCTGGTCTGGGGTTTGTGCATGTTCACGTGGGCGAGATGTGTGTTTGATGTGTGTGCAATGCATTTCTAAATGTGTGCGTGCCGGTGTGTTTGTGTGCGTGTGTGTGTGTATGACAGAGATATATGTAGCAGGGGTGATCCTGGCTGGAATGCTGAGGTGAGAGTTAGTCACCACGGGAGACTGACTCCTTAGTGAGGGGAATCAGGGGAATGTGAAGACATCTCATCACATACACACTAGTAATTGCCGGCCGTTGTGTGCGCACTTCTGTTTTCGGAGGATTATGTCCATGCAGGGCAGAGCAGCGAGGCGTGGGCAGAGTCGGATCAAATCAAGTCAAATCAAAGCCATGTCAAGATGATTCCGGAAGCCTCTCTTCTCTTCTCTAATGTGTTGTGTAAATTTAGCAACACACAAGTAGCAGACAAAAAGAAGCCAGTTCAAACTGACATCAGCTAGAATGGCTTCTGTGCATCTCAGGAGTAAGTGTCACTTATAAGCGGATGTTTGGGTCAAGAACAAAAAAAGGATTTTACCTGTCACTCCTTCATTGTTTCCGTTCACATTCTTTTATTTTCTTTCCATTGTCTGTGTCCGTCAGAGCGAGGCTCAGGAGGTCACCTGGACCTGACAGAGTTGATTGGTGTTCCCCTCCCTCCCTCCGTCTCCTTCACCTCTGGCTATGAGGGCCAGCCAGCCTACAACTTCGGGCCCAACGCCAACATCGGCCGGCTCACCAAGACCTTCGTACCAGGGTCCTTCTACAGAGACTTTGCCATCATCGTCACGGTAATGCCAAAGAATTGAACCTATGGAAGTCCTGAACAGTACAATATTCTGTGCTTTACAGTATACTTAGTTCAAATTTGATAGCGTCCGTTAACCGCTGCATTTAAAGCCACGGTAACCCCCTTTGGAAGAAACAGAGGGACAGCACAAACAGTGTTTGAAAAGTTGAAAGTACGGAAACCCGAAATGGACATGATTCAAACTTTTTATTAATGTTGTTATCACGAGATCACAAACGTTGTGATCTCGAGATAATGAGATAAATGTGGTACATGTGTTCAAGTGAGTGGGAGGATACACGTGTGATTAAGTCCGGTTTTCAAATTAAGGGGTTTAACAAAATAGCTAAATGCATCAGTCATTGTCAGGAACTATTCATTATTTTGTTTACAGCAACCAAAGATCAAAGACTCATCAATTTATTTGGGACACAGGTAACATGCTTATATCATAAATGTATTATCTTATTTTGAAAACCACACATAGTTACATGTGTATCTTTCCGCTAACTCACCGAGTTCATCACTGTCAACTCATCTGGGCCGTCTGGATGATGATTTGACCCAAACATTCGAACAGGAAATTACCTTTTGTTTTCTCGTGATAACGAATGAATAATCTTATTTACTCGACACAACAAAGATTCTTTTCTCGGGATAATGAGATTATTAACTCAATATAATTATTGTCAAAATGAACTAAGTATGCCATAAAGTACTGTGTATTGTACCATATAATACTCGGTGTGATGAAAAATATTCCCACACTCAAAGTCCGGATGCAAAAAAAATAATTGAACCAACGTTTCAACATGACTTTACACTGTCTTGTGTTCCTCCTCTCTCTCATACAGTATAATAACATACTGTGGCAGCCGGAGGGGCAACCTCAGAGGAGAAGTGGTAGAGGGACGATATTGCCTGACATGGAGGCGGAGCCCCCATGTCAGGGAGTGGAAAAGAGCGCCAAACCACCATCAGCCCAACAAGCAACACCTGAGGAGGAGAGACGAGGGAGCGACCACACCCTATCAGAGGAGGAGGAGGGGACTATAAAAGGGCCCCGGACACAGGAAACTAGGAGAGAGTAGGAGTGGAAGGAGACGGAGAAAAAGCAAACCCATTGGAGACAACTGCCTTACCCCTTGATCACCCTGGAACGTCTGACTACCCGCCCGGCTCCCGACCCCTGCCTGTACGACTACCCTGCTCCTGCCCGCGCCCTGGACCGTATGAGGAATACCCGTTGTGCACCGAACCGTGGAAGTGAACACCGACCATCCCTCTGGAAAGCGGACAGTGTATTGTTGAGTGTCTATCCTACCTCTATCCACTCTCTATATTCAGTAAAAACCTCACTTGCACCATTTATCTACCGACTGGTTGTGTTTATTGGTCCGTGTTGTCGTGAAACCCCCTTGCCACCCCGGGGGCTGTCACAATTTGGTGGAGAATGTGGGCACAGTCCGGTTCTGGCAACACTGACCGATAGACCGACCGACCCAGTAAGCATGGCCACCCCGGTGCCATTTCAAGAGCTGCTAGCGGGGCTAATCGCTAGCAACCAGGAAACCCAAAAACGCCACGAACAAGCCATGCAAGTACAAATGCAAATCCTCCAAGCACAGCAGCAACAACAATACCAACAGCAAGTACACATGGAGAAGTATATGGAGGTACAAACCGAACGCGCGGAGGCGATGCAAAGCGAAATCAAGGGCATGTTACAGACACAACAGGAGCAACGTACCGTGGAGAAAGCCAACCCAGCGCGCTTCCTTCTCAAGCAGACGGCAGCTGACGATGTTGAAGTGTTTTTTCAGATATTCCAGACAACAGCACTCCGGGAAAAATGGCCAGAAGAGCACTGGGCTGAGTTGATAGCCCCCTTTTTGATCAACGAAACGCAAGTAACGTATCAGGACTTAGAGCGCGCTGGAAAAGTTGACTTCCGGGTGTTGAAAGCGGAAGCGTTACAGCGATGCGGGGTCACGCTGTTAATAAAGGCACAACGATTTCATGAATGGACATATGACACCTCCCTTTCTCCGCGAGCCCAGATGCATGAGATCAAGAGGATTACGACGGCCTGGCTGCACGCAGAGCCAACCGAGGTGTCGCCCACCGATCGTGTCGTCATGGACAAATTCCTTAGATCCCTCCCGTATGAGGCAAAAAAATTGGCCGGCCAGAGAAACCCCCGCAACCTCGAGGAACTGGTAGAGATCATGGAGGGTTACCACGCAGCACAAGCGTTAGTGCGTGGGGGAAGAAACCCGAAAGTGGAGGGGTCCACCCGCAAAGAAAAGATGAGAACGGAGGAAACTACCTATGTGTCTCCCTCCTTTCCCCCAGGCTTTCCCCGACGTCGGCCGGCGTTTGGACCGGAAGAGAGGAGGTGCTACCACTGCGGCGAGATCGGGCACATCGCCTGGGAATGTCCTCACCGCCAGGACGCACCCATGCCCACGGCCAGTGAGGGGAGTCGCCCATGCGGACTGATTACCGGATGCTGGGCCACTCACGAGGACGTCGGTGTATCACCCCCAAACGGACGGACTAGTAGAACGATTCAACCAGACACTGAAAAAAATGTTGAAAAAAACCATGGACCAGGACGGGAAGAATTGGGACCAACTGCTACCCTTCCTGATGTTCTCCATCAGAGAGGTGCCCCAGGCATCTACCGGATTCTCGCCCTTCGAGCTCCTGTACGGTCGACGACCCCGGGGGCTACTCGACCTGGCCAAAGAAGCCTGGGAACACCAACCCTCCCCCTACCGCACCATGGTGGACCACGTCGAGGAGATGAGGGTGAGGATGGCATCCCTCTGGCCCATCGTCCGAGAACACATGGCCGAGGCACAGGCGGCCCAAGCCCGCGTGTACAACCGGGGAACCCAGCCCCGAGTGTTTAACCCAGGGGATCGGGTGTTGGTCCTGGTACCCACGGCGGAATGTAAGTTTCTAGCCCGATGGAGGGGGCCGTATGAAGTGATGGAGAAATTGGGGCCGGTAAACTACCGAGTCCGGCAACCAGGTCGGAGGCACCCGACGAAGGTTTATCATGTGAACCTGCTCAAGAAATGGGTGCGTAGGGATGCCATGCTCTGTTTCTCTCTCTCTACCCTCCCAGGAAAAACGGAGCCAGTCGAGGTACCCGTGGGAGAAGAGTTGACCCCCCGGCAGAAGCAGGACGTCCGGGAAATGGTGGATCGGTTCCGGGACGTGTTCTCCCCGGACCCCGGATACACCACACTGGTGCAACACCGGATAATCACCGAGCCCGGGAAGAAGGTGAAGCTAAGGCCGTACCGCATCCCCGAAGCCCGCCGGGGGGCGATAGAGAGGGAGGTACAGAGTATGCTGGAGGCCGACATCATCGAACCCTCGACGAGCGAGTGGTGCAGCCCTATAGTGTTGGTTCCGAAACCCGATGGCTCAGTCAGGTTCTGCAATGACTTTAGGCAGCTCAACGCCATCTCAAAATTCGATGCCTACCCGATGCCCCGGGTGGACGAGATGATAGAGCGCATCGGGAGGGCCAGATACATAACCACCCTCGACTTGACTAAAGGCTACTGGCAAGTGGCAGTAGCCCCCGAAGACAGGGAAAAAACGGCCTTCACTACTCCCATGGGACTGTACCACTATAAGAGGCTGCCGTTCGGTCTCCACGGAGCCCCCCCCACGTACCAGAGACTGATGGACCAGGTACTACGTCCCCATCGAGAATACGCGGCAGCCTATCTGGACGACATCGTCGTGCACGGGGAGGAATGGGGGGCTGACCTCCAAAGACTGGAAGCCGTCCTGAAAGCTCTGCGAGGGGCGGGGCTGACAGCCAACCCCAAGAAATGTCGCCTCGGCCTCCGGGAAGCTGACTACCTGGGGTACACCATCGGCCGCGGCTGCGTCAAGCCCCAGGTAGGGAAAGTCGAGGCGATCCGGGAATGGCCCCGCCCCCGCACAAAGAAACAGGTACGAGCATTCATTGGGCTAGCTAGCTACTATCGACGGTTTGTTCCCCAGTTCTCTGCTCTTGCAGCACCCCTGACGGACCTAACAAAAAACCGGCTGCCAGATCGGATCGTATGGACGGCAGAGACCGAGGACGCCTTCGAGAAGCTGAAGGAAGTACTCTGTTCTGAACCAGTGCTGGTGACCCCGGACTTTACGCAACCGTTGGTGGTACAGACGGATGCCTCCGAGACCGGGGTGGGTGCCGTCCTGTCCCAGCTGAGGGATGGAGAGGAGCACCCGATCACATACGTAAGCAGAAAATTATTACCGAGAGAAACGAGATACGCCACGGTCGAGAAGGAATGTTTGGCCATCAAATGGGCTCTGGGGGAGTTGAGATATTATCTGCTGGGACGACACTTTACCCTGGTCACGGACCACGCCCCCCTGGTATGGATGTCCCGTTCAAAAGACAATAACGCCCGGGTCACCCGCTGGTTTTTATCCCTTCAACCGTATGCTTTCTCTGTTGTCCACAGATCCGGGGCCGCTCATGGAAACGCGGACGCCCTGTCAAGACGGGACGCCCTAGGTTCCTGGAGCAGTCCTCCCCCCAGGTCGGATTTAAGGGGGGGGGTATGTGGCAGCCGGAGGGGCAACCTCAGAGGAGAAGTGGTAGAGGGACGATATTGCCTGACATGGAGGCGGAGCCCCCATGTCAGGGAGTGGAAAAGAGCGCCAAACCACCATCAGCCCAACAAGCAACACCTGAGGAGGAGAGACGAGGGAGCGACCACACCCTATCAGAGGAGGAGGAGGGGACTATAAAAGGGCCCCGGACACAGGAAACTAGGAGAGAGTAGGAGTGGAAGGAGACGGAGAAAAAGCAAACCCATTGGAGACAACTGCCTTACCCCTTGATCACCCTGGAACGTCTGACTACCCGCCCGGCTCCCGACCCCTGCCTGTACGACTACCCTGCTCCTGCCCGCGCCCTGGACCGTATGAGGAATACCCGTTGTGCACCGAACCGTGGAAGTGAACACCGACCATCCCTCTGGAAAGCGGACAGTGTATTGTTGAGTGTCTATCCTACCTCTATCCACTCTCTATATTCAGTAAAAACCTCACTTGCACCATTTATCTACCGACTGGTTGTGTTTATTGGTCCGTGTTGTCGTGAAACCCCCTTGCCACCCCGGGGGCTGTCACAATACATACATTTTATTCTATGCTAAAGAACAATCTTTATGGTTTGTTAACATTAACGTTATGTCACCACCTTGTGGAATTGCGATGATAAAGCAAGAATCCATATCAAGGAACTATATTTTCTCTATTCTCTGATTTTATTTTTATTTGCCTTAACTTGCATGATCAAATATTGTTATTAACCCTTGAGATCTGTCAATGCATTCTGTGGCTCTCGTAGTTGTGTATTAATGTGTTAATATTGCCTCATCGTATGACTGTAGTATTCATATATGGGAGCAAGATGCCAAAGCACTACCCTTTAGTGACCTTTGATGTCTCCTGCCTTCGCTCCAGGTGCGTCCGACCACTCAGAGAGGAGGCGTGCTCTTCGCCATCACGGACGCCCGTCAGAAGATGGTGGAGCTGGGTTTGGCCCTCACTCCGGTGCGCGGGGGCCTCCAGCGCATCCTACTGTACTACACTGACAAGGAGCAAGCCTCCCACAGCCACAAAGCTGCGTCCTTTAGTGTCCCGGATATGACCGACCAGTGGACACGATTCACGGTGAGGACTACATCCTGCACATGTTGACCAATTCTAGGATCTGAGAGAGATATTCAGCTGACACTGACATTCAAAAATACAGGGACAAAAATCTATTTCATTGACAACCATGAGAAACTCCATGAGAAAACGACACATCAGATAACTGTATGTGATCCGTCCATCAGGTGGTGGTGGAGCATGAAGAGGTGCGTCTCTACATGGACTGCGGAGGGGCCGAGAGGACCTCTTTCCATCGGAGGCCCGAAAGACTCAACTTCTCGCACAATTCAGGCGTTTTCGTAGCCAATGCAGGAAGCACGGGGCTCGACAAGTTTGTGGTAAAGTGAAGGAATCCTCTCAGTGTAGTAGTGGGTGTCTTTTGGAGGACAATGACTTTTACTCTGCAGAGAGAGGGCAAGGAGAAGGAGAAGGAATGAGACAGGCTGCCTGTGTCAATATCAATGTGTGAGGTTGGCCTCAGGATTACATTTGTTTATGTGTGTGTGTGTGTGTGTGTGTGTGTGTGTGTGTGTGTGTGTGTGTGTGTGTGTGTGTGTGTGTGTGTGTGTGTGTGTGTGTGTGTGTGTGTGTTCTGGCCTCTCATTACCATGTAACAGAGTCTGCCCTCTGGCCGTCTCTTCTGAAAGCTTCCCAGCAACAAATTATGTTTTGATAAAATGCTTGCGCAAAATACAATTTTCCTTTTACTTTCAGTGTCTTATGCAAAGAGCCGAAACCAAAAAAGGGAAACTGCTAAAAAAAAAAAGCTCCATGTGAATGTTTTCACCATTACCTTGTTCAGATGGGGTTTGTGGGTTTTGAAATGCCAGGCCAGTACATGTGATGAACAGAAATGATTTGATGATGCAACAAAAATGTCTTGAGCCTAATCACCCACATTTTCCGTGCATTCTCCCACCAAGTCTCCTACAAATGTCCATGAACCTGTTTAGGCAACAACATCTATCTACAATGCCTCTACTGGTCAACATAGGTTGTAAAATCAAGCATGATTCTGCAACGTATGTTCTAATTTGGGGGGGAAAAACATCTTGAAACTCAAGAATTGGAACCAATCACCTGCAAAGTAATAGTAATACCACTGATGGTGCCTCCAACCCAAGCAAATGCTTACGGAGCATTGTCAGACCAGAGTGCGGACATTTTGATATGATGACCGACTTTCCAAAGCTCACTCGTATCCGACATCGTCCGCATCTGGAGACACGACAAGGTCCAAACGGGGTGACAATGTCATGACCACATCGAGTGCAACTTCCTGAGTTGCCTCTGTTGCATATTTCTACTGTATAAAGCCAGACAGACAGAGAGGGAGAGGGAGAGCAAGAAGGGAGGAAAGACTATAGATGGTGAAGAAGGAAAGGAAAGGGGGGAGAAGGGAGGACGGGAGGAGAAGACGGGGGAGTAAGTGGATGGCGGATGAGGAAGTCCGAGATGTCAACAAGGCTTAGTTGTGGTCAGATCAAGGGCTTGACTCGGGCCTTGGAGTCTGCCACCATGTCAAGTATGAGGCTGTTTGTTTCAGTACGATTGACGGAATAATGTATACATTCCAGAGAGATTACAAACTCAAAGACTCAACTCATACAACTCTCTTCACACTGACATTGTTACTGCTGGAATTGCTTTTCGGTCCGTTCTCCACTCATCGACGCTCACAAAAGACAAACACAAGCTGCTGGTCACTTGTTGCCATGGTGAGTGCGGACGGCCCCACTTTATTCTGCTTTGTTCACTGTAGCCTGAACGGGTTATCCGGAGCATGGCGACAGAATATGTGCGTGCTCAGCCTCAGCTGCAGTCACATACAGTCTGAGATATCTGGGTCATGCTGTGTGTGTGTGTGTGTGTGTGTGTGTCCTTGGTTTTGTTGACTTGGGCTGCATGTCGAGGCGTGGGGCCCTTTTTAATCAGCATGTGCTTGTGTTGAAAATGTCCCTCTCCATTCTCCCATGCAGCTATATAAACCAGCTGTATTACAGCACTATTACCACCATGCTGCGATATCAACAAGTGGACTGTACTTCATCGTGTGTGTGGTCGTGTGCTCCTCTGTTGGCAAGTTAGCCTCAGAGATACGTCCCTCATGACAGTTACGAAAGTATTTCTTTTTAAATTGATTGTCCTTTGAAATCATAGAGGCTTATGATGCATGACATTGATTTATGCAAAGCCAGGGCGATGTTCAGGGAGGGAGGGGTCTTCCACTCATTCATATGTCCGTTCTGTTGGCCTTTGTACAAAGATAAATAAAACCAAGTTCTCAAAACAGAATATATGAAGTCATTTTTATAGCATTTTCTACTGGCATGTCACACCCCAAAAAATACGAGAATGACCAGCAGACATATTTCCACTCAATATTTCTTCCTATGGTGCTTTAACCAATCTTTTCCCAGTTATGTTACCTGAGTTCCAGCTACGGTGTTATGATTACAGTATATATTTCAGTGTTTTCTAATCCTCTCTCTTTCATCCAGGGATCCATTCAGCAGCTGGTGATAAAAGATGATCCCAGAGCAGCTGAGGAGCAGTGTGAAGACGATGATCCTTATGTGAGGAGCACACACACACACACACACACACACACACACACACACACACACACACACACACACACACACACACGGTAGAGGTGGCTGACACGCAGGAGCTCACTATGTGGGTTAAAAACGGGAGTTTCTTCTGGTGATAGTTAACATTCTGTACAAATATCAGACACATTATTCAACAGCACCCTCTAGTGGTCAAAGGACTTCACTGAACAAGAAAACCGAAATCGAGGCCGCAGTCGATAAGTCCCTTTTGTTTTGGAAGGTTCCTGAGTGACATGACCCGGAAGTGTCTTAAGTGGTCACCATGATGAGAGCTGTTGGAATTCTCTAAGTGCGAAGGAAAGGTGCTTCAATGCTTCCTTTCTTAGCTCCCTTAGCATAGGAAACACTGGACCTTCCTTTACCAAAGGAAAGAAGATAATGCCGCCCCACAATTCCTTGCGGCGGCAACATTTAAAGTGACGACACCGCTCGGCCGTCCATGAAAACAAAGAATATGCTTATTTTACACAGGTTTCACAATTATACTCACGCAGTCATGAAGTAATGGGATTCATGTTGATGAATATGAATAGACAGTGATAACCATTTCATTTTATCTGTATTTATTTACTTTGAACATGTAACAAATAAAACACAAGAATATGAATTAAAATGTACAGTAAATATAGCACATTGTCAACAACAACAAGCATCAGTAAAAAAAAGAAAGAAAAAAGCTAGGCCCATGATAGATTATTAAACTTAAAAATCGAAATATAATAGAACCGTTGAATCTACTTTATTGCAGAAAATATAGAGTTTAAACAGTTTGGTGAATATTGCGCAGGTGAATTGTCCGTTTCTACTGAAGCAGTGTTGATTGTTAAGTGTAACAGCAGCAGCAAGGAAGGAGCTCCGGTTCTCTCCTTCACACACCACCAGTGAAGCTCTTTATGAAGCCTGCATGCAACAGAAGGATAGATTGCATGGGCTCATGTTTTAGTTGCGCTTCGTGTAGTCCTTCATTGTAGTTTCGCCATCATGATCACACTCACGTAGCTGAGTGAAAGTGTCGACACGGTTGTCTTTTCCGAACTCCTCATGAACTCTCCTTCACAATTTTCCTTGACCCAATAAAGTTTTCCATAGAGGTCAAGGAAAAATGGTTAGGAATTAAACTTTAGCTGCATTATGATAACGTTTTTCTGAAAATGTAATGTTTTCAGTTGAATGTCCTTTCCTTCTCATGATTTCATTCATTCTTTCGTTTGTATAACTGGCAAAACGTGTTTGACTGCATCATCATTGGTTGAGATCTTCTTTTGTTTTGTTGCTATAAGCTTGTTTTTCATAAACCGACACATAATGTGATGTTTGTCAAAGGCCTCGGGATACACCAGTGGAGATGATGCTCTGGATGACAGAGAAACAGAGGAGGAGATGATGAAGCACACACATGAGAGAAAACATGGCACAGCACAGGTAAGCTGGCTGGATGAAGTGCTGGGAACACGTACCTTTGGTTGGTTGCATCATTACATCGAATGGAAACATACTCGATGCCTTCCACGTACGTCATATCTTTTGACCGTTTGGGACTTACGTGAGTTTAAAACAATGTACTACAGGTTTGAACAACAACTGCAAGAAGAAGTTGTGTTTCTTGAGATGCTCGAAGCACCCAAAGGCCGCAGGAAAGGCAAAATGCAGTGATGCCAGTTGCCAAAATATGCTAATCATTGAAAATTTGCATTTAGTCTGTTTGTGTGTGTGTGTGTGTGTGTGTGTGTCTCATGTTGTGGCGTCTGCTGTGTGTGACGCACTACCCCACTTCTTATCATCAGGACCCTAAAACATCACTCCTCCGTATTTGTGTGTGTGTGTGTGTGTGTGTGTGTGCGTGCGTGTGTATGTGTGTGTATGTGTGTGTGTGTGTGTGTGTTTCTTCTTTGTTCCGGTACCAACTTTCATTCTCCCTCGGCCGAGGAAGTCAGTCTGACCCAAAACATTCCATAATCAGCATTGCCTTTGAAGCTTCAAAGGAAACAGTCCTTCAGAAGCTGAATGACTGTTTCCAGATACATCAGTCTCGGTAGATGTCCGCAGACCTCCATCAGCAAGCAGTGCCGACTCATCGTTCATTTCAGTTCCACTTGTACTGAATGTGCTCCTCGACTAATGTGGTTCAACAATGTCTAACTGTGAGAGTGTGCACGCTGCAGGGGAGAATCATTGTTGATGTGGGTGGGCTCTTGAGTATACTGGTCTTCTTGGTTTCCCTGAGGAGGAAGACAGCGTTCCAGTAAGAGCTCCGCCAACTGAGGCTCCGGAGGTGGAGCTTGATGAGTACTCCGGTCACCAGACCCCAACAGAGGCCAATGAAGAAATGCTGATCAGAGGTCAGCAATAACCTTGATGACTAATGTACACGAAGTATGGAGCATTTGATATTTTTTCGTAAGAATTTGTTCTTTGAGGTCAACATCAATGCAAAGAATAATTTCCAATGCTATCATTAGCCGCCGCAACTGGGTCAAAGCGGAGAGAAGCCGGCGTTTGATCCCAGGACAGGGACAGACGTGGGCTGGGGAGATGAAAGAGGAGCACTTTGTCCTCCTTCTTAACCCCTTTTGAGGACGGCACGTTACAGCTCCAATGCACTGCTACTAACTGTACTATGGTATGAAAATGAATGTGCATGTGTGAGTGAGGCCAAACCTGGAAAGGAGAGCACACTTGTTCAGTGACTCTGTAGGACTATATACTGTGTATACTTAGTCCTGTTTGATAGGAGCAGATGAGAAAATGTGTTAAGGCAGCAACAGTTGCAGAAGAAAAAATTGTGTCGATAAACAACAAATATAATGTAAAGAACAACATATCAACTTTTTCAGCTTGGCTCTATGATTGTGACCAAAAGCGTTGATTCATCAGTCTGTGCTCGCTGCTGCTGCTGCAGCACACACATGTCCGCGTCATGCTTGACAAGTGGCTCGTTACAGTACGGCCCGTGTTGATGATGTCACATACTGTGCACAGGGTCGCACCAGGAGGAGGAGCCGGGGGAGAGGTCAGGAGCTGTGAGTTCAGATATGGACTTTCTCACCGATCTTTCAACTTTCTTGTATTGTTGTCAAAGCTGTTTTAAAACCTCATGAGACATTTGAAATATGCTGCACAAAAGCATTTTTATTTATTCATTACAGTCTTTGATCTTTTACACATGCACATTTTATTTTAATTGAATGTCCAGGGTCATATCAGACATGGATCAAAGGGAGAGCGTGGACAGCCCGGATCCAGAGGCCTACCTGGCCCACCCGGTCGCCCAGGTTCCAGCCCTCTACCTGGGCAAGCTCAGCCTGGTCCAAGAGGGACACAAGGACCACCGGGAACCCCTGGATCCCCAGGACTGTCAGGGAGAGACGGACAGCGGGTGTGTGTGTGTGTGTGTGTGTGTGTGTATGCAAACAAGATAGAGGCGTAGTTCTTAAGATTCGGTACTGATCCTAAATCCCCCCCCACTCCTTGCCCCTCTCTCTTTCTCTTCACAGGGAAGCAAGGGTGATACAGGAGATCCAGTCAGTAATGTATCTCTTCTTCTGTCTTATTTGCTGTGCTTTACATATCGCATGCAATAACTCAAATGTGTTTTTCCATCCAGGGTCAGGGAGGATCTCAGGGATTCCCAGGTCTAGATGGAGAAGCTGGAACTAAAGGAGATAAGGTAGAGCTCACATGTTGCAACTAAGGGCATAACTTATTACAAGTAGACTCCTAATTCAAAATCACTTCAATCGTATGTCACCAAATGCACTGTAAAAGACCGACTCTTGCATTCCCTCTCTACAGGGAGACTCAGGAGTTGGTCTGCCTGGTCCTCCTGGCCTCCCTGGGACTCCTGGACCCCCCAGATCACGCAGTGTACCTGTGAGTGTCACCGTTCATGGTTTTACTTGTGATCAAATAACATGCACTATAACATGCACTATTATCATCCTGCATTTTTCAAAGATGAAATCGACATGTAGTAAATGTAGACGAGAGTTGAGCCTGGTGTGCAACCTGAGTGGAAGTAAAATGTGTGTAGCGTCATCAGCATGTGTCGGCCTGTGTGTTTATATGTTACAGTACGGAGCGGATGCCCTGGGTTCTGGGTTTGAAGACCTGGACAGCGAAACTGATCTCATCGGGGTAAGAAAAAGGGCAGCAGAGTATCGACGGGATAGTCGGAGTTCGGCTTGATTTGCACAGTGGAAATAATCCAAGATTCTATTTCCACCAGGGTCACCCTGGTCCACCGGGACCTCCGGGACCTCCTGGTCCCCCGGGACCCCTGTCATCATCTGACACAGCTGAAGGCCTCTCTCCAGGGCATGCTGGACCACCCGGTGCCCCCGGCAGAGACGGGCTCCCAGGCAAACCTGGAATACCGGTAAATTACCCGGATGAAAGACCTACAGCATTCAACTTTCAGTTCATTTTGTTACAGACAAACTTAGGACCTGCAGACTGGTGGGTCTGTCTTCATTGCAAATAATTAGCTTTGCAACGGCCCCGAGGTATTGTCAGCACAGTGTTGGCTGTAAATACCTTCAGTCTCTCTGTTCTGAGCTTCTATCAGGTGCCACAAACAGTGAATTGACTCCAGCTCAGAGACTTCCATGCTCTGAAGCTGAGCGGTGTTATGATTACAATTTAAATACAGACCGCAGACAAGGAAATGCCATTGAAGCATAAAGAAAAGCTGTGCTCTCAAATATGTTAAGATTTGCTGTCTTTTACATCATATATATGTGAACACGTTGCCTTTACCTTTTATTGGGGTGTTGCTATATTCCTGTCTGTATTTTCATCGTGTATTGTCCGTCGTTCTTCTTCTCCACCTTCCCCTCCAATTCAAATTCACCTTCAGTTTGTTTCTTCTCAAATCATATTGTAGTGATCAATATTTGTGTGTCATGTCCCTCTTTCATTCTCCCTCTACCTCTGTTCCCGTCACACCCTCTGTATTCTCACCCTCCATTTCTTCTCCTCCACCAAATCTTTATTCTTCATTCTTCTTCTTCTTCTTCGCCCTCTGCTCCACTCCTCCCATCTCCTCCTCCTCTTCTCCACTCTATTTCAGATGTTTGATGGGGATTGGTTTAGTGGTTCTGGGCCCGGTGGTTCAGGTTTGAGCTCGGGGCTCTCCTATGACCTCGGCTCTGGTTTCAGCTCCGGGTTCAGTCCCGAAATCAGCTTTGCCTCTGGTTCTGGACTTGACTTTGGGTCTGCTTGGGGTTCGGGCGAGGTATATTTTCCAGCAAACAATAAAAGGCAGCGTTACAGTCAAACGCCTGAGTATTGAGGAAGCAAGACTCTGAGACAACAATCTGTATTATAATGTGTCTAAAACTCTAGCTCACTTCCCTAATACTCAGGATAATGGCTGTACATTATCTCCAACCATGGTGTCTTATTTTCTGGCTGGCTGCCACAGCTGGTTTTCCGTGTGTGTGTGTGTGTGTGTGTGTGTGTGTGTCACTACTTTCTTTGCCCCTTAATAATCCCCCCTGGCAGCCACTGTTGATGCTTACGCACTGAATGAGCTGCTTTGTCAAGAATAAGCTTTGGTTCACTTCCTTCCAGTTCAAACGTTGTCATTGCCAAATGAAACATTTCAGCGTTAAGCTCGACTTTTCATGACGAATGAACTGAAGAGAACTGAACTCAAACTTTGCTGCGTAACCTCGGCTTGAGCTGCCATTTTGCTTTTTTTTTCATACGACATGGTAAAGGAAGGAATCTGCCTTTTTTAGGATGTTTTTTAGTTTTCTCTTTGTGCACATTGCTATATATATATATTGGCTGTTTTCAGTTTTCAAGGTACACTGATGTGCTCAGATTTCACTCAAAACCTAAAACCGAGTTAGTACATTTTATCACTCAAACTAAATTTTTTACGGATACTTTGCTTCATTAAAAAAAATAATCCTAGAACAGCCCTTTGTCACTTTGTCACAGCACATAAAGCTGTTAGTGTCCCTCTTTTTTACCAAACTGATGGTCGAATTCAGAAGAGAGGTCGTAGGGTCACCCCAAATCATAACGTTTATCCTGCGTTCACATGGAATCAGGCATACGGCAAACCAGATTTCAGAGAATACAGCAAACGGTAGAAGGCATTGTCATCCAAACATTACTACTCCAGTGGTTTGGTATAAATTGAGACTTTTAGTCGCCAGTAATCTAATGAGCCATGCCTTAGCAGTCAATAAATCAGTGTGCCTTTGAATTTAGTGTTAGACTGAAAACGTCTGAGGCCTCTGGTACATTATGTTGTCATTTTTGTACAACAAAATGTACGGAGAGATTGTTGTACTTTGGTCCGATGATGCTTCGTCACAGGAATAACTTCTACTTTCCTGTTAGGTGGTGAGAAAACAGACAGAAACATCATCCGTGCCTTTACGTTTGCTGACTCCACTGCGTCATGTTCCAGGAGCTGAACAGGAGATAATCTTAACTTTAATCTGTTCAAATAAAACGAGTACATGACATTGGAGTTGGTCTTATGAGACTGTGAATCGGAACTATTTAACAATCGTTCAACACTACAGTGCGAGCATTATGTATCAAGGTTGACGATCATACAGTGACTCAGACAAATGTTGGCACGGACGATCTTATCACTTCAGGAAACTGATTCATGACTGTAGACTGACATGCTTTCACCTTTTGGAATGGCTAAAGGGTCAATGCACAGCTAAGCATTACATTTTTGCTATGTCAGCATATTTTCAGTGACTCGTCTATTTGTCTGCCTCTACTCGTGTCTGTCTGTGTTTGTGTGTCCAGGGTCCAGCAGGAAGAGGTGGGGATCCAGGTCTACCAGGAGCTGGGGGAGAGAAGGTATGATCCCTGGTGGTTTGAGCTCAGTGGACGATATTAAAGTGACGTAGTCGTAGTCATCCCCTTGTTTGCCTGTTGTGATACTTCTTTCTTTATAACTTCTGAATAACCTAAGGGTAGCCAAAGGACATCTGGACCAAAGGCAATATACAACTCAACATAGAATAAGCCAAAATAAATCTGCTGCCCACCATGTGCTCGTGTGCGTTTCTATTTCATCACCAAAACAAACATGTTTGAGGGACAAATCTCTGTTAACCAGGCAGCTTTTTCTTTTGATCTCTGCAGGGTGAATATGGGTCTGGAGGTACAGCAGGGTCTCCAGGGCCACCGGGGCCAAGTGGTCCACAAGGGAAGAGAGGTCCATCAGGTCCCCTGGGACCCCCTGGCCCTCCAGGAACCAAATTCTTTGTAGAGGTGAGCCGATTTAGATCTATGCACACATATCACTGCTGTTTTTCCAAATGTATTACAGTTAATAAGGATGTCAGTTCACTGTGTAACACCAGACTGTGTTTTTGTTTGCAGGATTTGGAGGGATCTGGGAAGACAGACATGCTGATTGGAGTCAGAGGCCCACAGGTCAGTGCGAGTGTGTGTGTGTTTGTATATAGAGTGTGTACATTGTTTCATATACACTAAGTGGTTTTTTTCTTCCTTTTTCTAGGGTTCCCCCGGCATACCTGGCTCGCAGGGTACCAAGGTAATATATTTATGAAAATCTGTTCAATGTAAGCATTAAAAAGGAGCTAGTATTCTATTTTTAACAGCTAGTAATACTTAATGTATGATTCCTCTGTGGTTTATTGCTCTGTATTGCTCAGTCGTTGAAAATGCTCCCTCATGTCTTCTGTAGGGTGAGGATGGAGCTACAGGTGCTCCAGGGCTCTCTGTCAAGGTAAGATGATTCTTAGATGGCACTGGCAATGGAAATAGTGCTATTTCCTCAGACTTTTTATGGTTTTAGTGTGCCGATACTTTAACAGTGAGTCATACCCTTGAGATGTATTTCATATCATTTCTGAATTAAGTACATAGCAGTTGGATTTAAACCTCACTAAGAAATGAACGACATACAGTATCTTAAACATGTGACAGTGAAATCCCTTAAGCTCTGTGCAACCTTTGTGTTACCTCTGTCCATGCTGTGTGTGATTGTAGGGTGAGCCAGGGGACCCGGGACCTGAGGGTCTTCAAGGGCCTGCTGCACTACCAGGTGCTCGGGTAAGTAGATTCAAATAAACTGAAGTAGAAATGTCACAGGGGATAAACCCATAGTTAGAATGACTATGGTTTAATAATTGATTAATCATGAATCATGAGATCAGTGGTTGTGGCACCTACAAAAGAGTGTTGTTTTTTTCATTTGTAATGAACAATGTAGGGGATTATGATGTCAAATTGTGTAATTACGTAAATGTTACAAATCCAAATAATGCTCTAACGTTTGTCTAACGTTTTGGAAAATAAGCTTGTTTCGCTGTCTTTCCAGCAAGACATGGGTCTAATTTCTGTGCATTCAGATAAGATGTCCAGGACGTGTTCAGCATTAAGTTAGCATGAAAACTAGAAACAGAAGTAAACCGCTAGCCTCCCCGAAATGTGCACCAGGAAAGTCTATTAAAGTGGATCTGACTACTTTGTACAGGGTTTAATGTTAATGTGAGCTGTTGACATTCAGTAGTAGTGTGTCTGAAGGCAAATCACTGTCAAAATCCGAGAGCGCAAATTAGATCAACGCGCGCGCAAATCAAACAGCTGTTTGAATCGCGTTTTTATGCGAGCGAAATTCCCTCTCGCGCGAGCGAAAGTCGCTCGCGAAACTTTAACCTTGTTTTTGTTTTTGACAGTAAGTGGGCGGACCCAGTCTCCATTGTATCTCTACGTCTACGTCTGCGTCAGAGTGATATACGATCTATCCAAAGATGAGGACTGTAACCAATTAGATGTAGAGATTAAATGGAGACTGGGTCCGCCCACTTACTGTCAAAAAGAAAAACGACTCGCGAGCGAGCAGGTTAAAGTTTCTTACGCGAGAGTGAATTTTGCTCGCGTGAATTTTGCTCGCGAGAGAGTGAATTTTGCTCGCGGAGTGATGTAAAAGCGCTCGTCAAAGTAAAATACGTGCGGATTTTGACAGTGATTTACCTTCATAAGTGTGTGTCTGCTTGTCAAACCACAGGGGAAAGCAAGGACTTAAATGAGTGTGATGAATAATTACTACTCATGCTGAACAGTGCACTAGCTTAGTTATCACATTTGTCATTGGAATCCGGAACATGCTAACACCCACATACCCAAAACGTCTTGAATGTAGCAAGGGATTTAGCTGAAGTGCTAGTAGTAGGTAATTAACTAGCTTGTTGGGAGCTAATCATTAGGTTCTTGTTTGGTAGGTAACTCATACACCTGAACTGCTCACAAAGAATATATCAGTTCCAGTCTGAGTGGTATAATGTGTCAAATAACCTTTAAGCATATGGTTTCTAGATGATGGTTAACAACACATAAATAACTTTCTATCTCCCTTCCCTCTACAAACAGGGGACCAAAGGAGAAAAGGGCAATCAAGGACCAAAGGTAGGGTTGCCATAATATGTGGATATTGAGTAATACCTATGCTGTCTGCACAGTTTGTTCCACCTTTTTTGATGCTGTATGAAGCTCGATGTTTAGAA
The DNA here is from genome assembly GCF_949748355.1 of Melanostigma gelatinosum. Classification (NCBI taxonomy): domain Eukaryota; kingdom Metazoa; phylum Chordata; class Actinopteri; order Perciformes; family Zoarcidae; genus Melanostigma; species Melanostigma gelatinosum. The sequence goes on along the minus strand of NC_136648.1, from coordinate 20,107,095 downwards.
GCTGTGATTTATAGCTTTACCCTACAACACCAAACAGCAGACGGACACAGCTCGCCACTGGTGAACATAGTGGAGGTTTTAGCAGCTGAAAAGCCAGATATTTCCATCAGGAGTTGGTAGACACCAAAGATTGCCAGGTGGCCAGTATTGAACTCCAAATGAATGATGCAAATGAGTGCAACAGTTTGTTAACAAGTTCTCCGCATCTGTTCGCTGCTCCCAAGTGGCCAAACAATCTGTTGTTGTAGATTTATTTAAACTTCCCTGTTGGTTGTGTCATCACGTTCGTATTCCTGTTTGCTGCTGCCTTCTAGATGATCTACCATTTCATTCACATTTTAAGTTCAATAAAAGACTTTCTGTTTTGTGTCCTGAAGGGTGATTGTGGTGTTGATGGACTCAGTATCCCAGGACAACCTGGTCTTCCTGGACCCCCTGGACCTGTCATTAATCTGTCGGATGTATGTGTGCCCTCCCTATTTAGTGAATCGTGCAAATCTCTAAATATACACTGCTGAAAGTGGCCACATTTACACATTGCCTATTCCGTCTGCAGCTGCTGCTCAATGTGACAGATGGGATCTTCAACCTCACAGAGATCAGTGGACCACCGGGCCCCCGGGTGCGTAGCACTAAGCTGTTAATGACAGTGTCTCTTAAGATAAAGACAACAGCTGATAATAAGGACGGAAGAAATGTGATGAATATATTACCACCACTCACATCTGTGACATCAACAGGAACAGAAATATGCATCCGATACAGGGACATAGATCATCTATGATAGATTTGAACTACTAACGCAAGGAGCCAATACTTTACTACAGCGCGATGCATGTTTTATGTACTTCGGCTGCAGCTGTGGGTGATGATGGGGTGTATGAGCATGTCGTTCTTTGGCTTCGTCAGAGAAAGAGATCATTACGTAACTCAGCACTACTGCTTTAGCTGGCATCTGTGTTTTTGTTCTTGTCTGCACATGCATGCATGCTTATGTGTCGATGTGTTTGTGTTGTCGGCGTGTTGCAGGGCCCTGAAGGCTTGCCTGGCAGAGCTGGATTTCCTGTAAGAGCATTTCGTAACACTTCTTCCTGCTGAGCATTGTATCACCTGTTGACTTTGTTGCTAAAATCTGAATGTCTACATCAGTATTTTTGCAGTTCATGAGCCAAAATGAAACAATAATTTGAAAGCAATGTAACATTTTGTTTTGCATTTTTTTTGCTGTCTTTGGGCTGAACAGGGTAGGTATGGTTTTGCCTCAGATGGTGGTTTTTCATTTTAGGTACTTATCCCTTCATAAATCCAAGACCTATGATTTTCTTTTTTTCTTATACAGTATATATCAACTCTAGAATTTACAAAGCTCCACTGCCTCACTTTTAAGTTGCTATTACCCTCACTGAACCTCCCAACTCACTCATTACCCTTGAATCACTCCTCAGGGCCTCAGGGGACCAAAGGGAGACATAGGCCCTACAGGTATCCATGGACCAGAAGGGTTCAAGGTGAGAACTGGACAGAATGTGGATTATAACAAACATGTAACAATTGACACAAGGAGCCCCCAGTATATATGCAGGAAAATATAAATAAATATATAAATGTTGCTTTCTTTGCGCTAACAGGGTGAGAAGGGGGAGCCGGGGGTGACTATTGCTGCTGACGGATCCCTCTTATCAGCGCCAAAGGGCCCCCAGGGGCCCAAAGGCTTCAAGGTACCAGATAAGTGACTCCTTACCTAGAGGAGAATTTGAAGAGTGGATGTCAATATTTCTTGCCAAGACTTCTGATGTTGATGCATCAGCAGTACAGCAAAGGTCTGGACGTGTTGCTGTAATTCCTTCCAATTCCACAGCTCAATTTAAATAGTCTAAAGTACTGTTAGCCCTCCTGCCACGTAGAAGCTAGGGTCATAATTAACTGTTTTATTTTTTCCCCGCGTAATGTAGCTTAATAACAAGGTTGTCACAAGGGTCGAAACAACAAAAATCGAACTCACTCAAAAAACTGAGCCCTATCAAAATCAATGGAGCTTCTTGGAGCCTTAAATTGGGACCAAATCTGGGGTTTTGTGAATATTCCCTCAGTTCTTCAAGAGAAACAACTCATTTAAACCCAAAGAGAGACGAGCTGTCCTTGAAAGGTCTATTACTGACATCTAATGCCGCGTCCTCTTCATATTCTCGCCTCACATGTTATTGCACTGCATTGTAATTTGCAGGGTGACCGTGGGTTCCCTGGACCTGACGGACGTATGGTGAGTTTGAATGCTGAATAGAACATTAATATCTATGAACTCACATTTTGTAGTTAGGAGTTCTACACAAACACATGTTGTCATGAACTGGAATGAACATCTTCAGCTGTAGAATGGATGTGTACATCACTGTGTTTCTGTTTATTTCAGGGCCTGATAGGACCACATGGACAAAAAGGAGAATATGGCTTCCCTGGTCGTGCAGTGAGTACTTTGTATTTGTTGTATATTGGTCTAGAAATGAACATCCCCATTGTAAATGTGTCTACTTAGGTACTGGTACCAAAAACTCAATGTGAAAAATTCATGATCCCAATATATTTATTTTAATATGAGGCAAATGGAGTTAGATGTCTGCACTAATTGGAGTGTTTTTGAGGCTGCTGCTACAAACCTGGATGAGCTCACTGACACTGTGACATCCTCCATCAGTTTCTGAACTAAACCCTGGTTTATTGCAAGACTCAGGCAGCTTCGTCTGCCTAAAGAGGAGGTCTACAGAAGTGGGTACAGCATCCTGTACAACCAGGCCAGAAACACACTGACAAAGGAGATCAAGGTAGCAAAGAGGAGCTACACTGGAGAGTTGGAAACGTGTGGCGAGGCCTGCAGGTACTCACTAACTACAGGAGACCAACCCCCCCACACTGAGGAGAATCACAAGCTGGCTGACGTCCTGAATGTGTTGTACTGCAGGTTTGATAAGCTCACTTTTACACTTCCCAACTGCTCTAACATCAAACAAGCACCTACACCCCCTGCCACCTCCTCACCTCTCCCAACCAACCCCCCACCGGCACTGAGGCTCTGCGAAGAGGCTCTTTCACAGACAGAAGATCAGGAAAGCCCCAGGCCCAGCCGGTGTGTCCCCCTCCTGCAGAGATGGCTGTGCAGCCTGACAGCGGCAGGAAGGAAGGACCTGCGGTACCTCTCCTTCACACACCGGAGGTGAATCAGCCGGTGGCTGAAGGAGCTGCACAGAGCTGCCAGGGCATCCCACAGGGGGTGGGAGGAGGTGTGCTGGCCTTCTTGACAAGTTTGTTAAGTCTCTTCCTGTTGGCTGTCGAGATGCTGCTGCCCCCAGCAGACCACCCCATAAAAGATGGCCGATGCCACCAAAGAGTCGCGCTCCAAAAGACCTCAGTCTCCTCAGCAGATAGAGTCTACTCCGACCCTTTTTGTAAAGTGCACATGTGCATACATGGCCAATAAAGCCGATTCTGATTAAAAGCATTTAATTAAGGTTATTTTACTAACACTGGATAGAGCACCATGTGTCGCTGAACGCTTTGCAGTACACACCTTTTTGTATTTTACAAATACTGATGTGTTTCACTCTTTCTCTTCCTGTAGGGACGATCTGGTATGGCTGGGAGGAAAGGTGACAGAGGAGATTCTGTTGGCCTACCGGTAAGTAAAGGAAAGGGGGGGAAATATCTGTGATCTCCTTGTTGTTAAAGGCCTTATCAATAATGCATTGGAACAATTCAGACAGATATGTTCAGATACCAACAAATAAGACAGATCTTTGAGCTGTTTTAATCTTCAGATCAGCATTTTAATGGTGATATGGCCAGTTTCTTTTTTTTTAACATCAGGAAAAACGGTTCGTCCTCTAAGTTAGTTTTCACTTCACTTGGAAACTATCTGACTGTCTGAGAGATGTAACAGGGCACTGACACTAATGTGATAACATTCACTCTCTCAGGGACCTCCTGGTCCTCCAGGCCCAGCTGGACATCCAGGAAGAGTTATTGGGCTTAAAGAAGTAAGTTTCCTTCTGTGGCTTTTTATTTCTCTTAATTCGTCATTTTCAGTTGGTGGACTGGCATGACGATGATGTGATGCATTGCAATATTTGAAAAGGCTTGCTTCACAGTTAGGCATAGCTTTAAAAAAAATGACATTAAATGGCAGAAACTTGGAAACTTATTTTTATTGAGAAAATGCATTATATATATTACATCTTTGACTTATATTGAACATCACTGAACCTCAAGTGTACATGTGGATTTGTATTATATTTTTGGACGTCGGCTCCAATTTTTAAGTTTTCTACAAATCATTAGAATAACTAGAAAAATATTGTAATCTCAAGAACCTTATAAAAGTACGACACATTTGGCTTTGGACACAGAAAGCCCTGTGATTAAGTATTGGAAGCCAGTTTGTCTTTTTATTCTTGCCTTAAACTATGTCTGTGAAGCTCATGACTCATTTAGTCTGATCACGCTGCTCTTCTTTGAATTTTAAAGACAGTGTTTCCGGTGCGCCCCAGACCGCACTGCAAAAAGGGACGAGTAAGTCTGTGTCGGACCTTCTGATTGGTCTGTTTCACCTTGAAATCGGACCATCCGGTGGTTCTGTTGGTGTGTGGGTGTAGCAGCATGGCAGCTCTCTGGTCTGGGCTAAAACAGCTATTTTTACTGCCTTCATTTTCTCCTCTCCTCCCTCCTGGCTTTTCTACTGTCCTAATGATCCTTACAAATGTCTAAATGTCTGTGGGTCTCGCCCCCGTTTCATCAGGCGTTAACATTGTTGTTGTATGCAGAGATGGGTAGTATTTATATTACTTGTATTTGAAATACATATTTCAATTACTTTGAGTAATTTGTATTTGATAGGGCCGACAAAAAATCGAATGTAATTTGTAACAAAATACTTTAGAGAGGAGTCATTTTGTATTTAAAATACTCAAAATACTTTCTCCACCAATCAAAAAACAGTTCATGAGTTCAGTCTTCAGATCTTCAAGTTCAACAGATTGTCTGTCAAGTTAAATATTTGATCTGAGTGTGACAGATATCAACTAGCTTGATGTATAATTTATGTCTGGGTCTGGCTGCATAGCCTTTTGTACATGGTGATGGTTATCATATCAAGCTGGCGATCGATGCTAATGACGCTAGCATGCTATCTATATACATGGTGATGGGTATAATATCAAGCTAGCAATTTATGCTAACATGCTAATGATGCTAGCATGCTGTCTATATACATGGTGATGGTTATAATATCAAGCTAGCGATTTATGCTAACATGCTAATGACGCTAGCATGCTGTCTATATACATGGTGATGGTTATAATATCAAGCTAGCGATTTATGCTAACATGCTAATGATGCTAGCATGCTGTATATATACATGGTGATGGGTATAATATCAAGCTAGCAATTCATGCTAACATGCTAATGACGCTAGCATGCTGTCTATATACATGGTGATGGTTATAATATCAAGCTAGCGATTTATGCTAACATGCTAATTACGCTAGCATGCTGTCAATATACATGGTGATGGTTATAATATCAAGCTAGTGATTTATGCTAACATGCTAATGACACTAGCATGCTGTCTATATACATGGTGATGGTTATAATATCAAGCTAGCGATGTATGCTAACATGCTAATGACACTAGCATGCTGTCTATATACATGGTGATGGTTATAATATCAAGCTAGCGATTTATGCTAACATGCTAATGACCTAATAATGCTGTATCTTCTCAATGTGAATGTCATAATGCCATATCAATGACTGGCAGATAATATAGTTTACAGTTAGCCAGGCTATGACAGTAGATGTCCATTTGTTAAAAAAACATTAAATATCCAATTTATTTAATTTAAAAGGCATATTATGAAAGTATTCTTAGTTTTATTATTTCATACATTCTACAGTTGGCCAGGTGGACAACATGTCTGTGACTGTTCTTCCTTTTTGTGGGGTTCACCAGAGCTTTGTGTACATTATATATAATTATATTATATTATATAGCCCAAACCTGAATGCTCTGCTATACCAAATTGTGAGAAAACGGAAAATCCAGAAAGAAATATTTCCTTATTTTAAATACAAAATACATGTATTGTATTTTGTTACATTTTCTGGCACCAGTATTTTGTATTTTATTTTGATACATTTATTTGAGGGGTATTTTGTATTTTGTATCAAAATACATTTTGATTTATCTTTGCCCATCTCTGGTTGTATGCAGGGTGTATCCAGTGATGTGTTTTATTACCACCACATATTTATGGTTGGATATGGGTTAAAGATGCATTAGCCACCTGTAAATTCGGTGCAACCCGGGTTCATTAAAACCCAGATTTTCTGTGTGTTAAATCCAATGTGATCAACTGTGCTTATTGTTAATGCCGGGTGTTAAAGGGGTCTGAGACTGAATTCCGCTTTCCTCGTCTGTCCTTTCCGTCCTCATCTTAGGGAAGAGGAAGCTAGGAGGTGAAAGATATGGATATCATTGATACTCCTTCTACTCTATGCTCATCAGAGTTGTTTCCAAATCCCTTTTCAGTTCAATCAATTCAAAAAAGGAGTCTATAGAGGCTATACAATGTTGACCATGACAGGCCTTTTCATTTGATTAATTCCAAAGAAAAGCTTAAATCCAATTGATTGTATTCAAAGGGAGATGTACTGAACTCTGGCCTGCCTTTCATCAGGTGGATAGAAATGTACGGTGCTGGGGTTTTGGGTTCTGCTTTGAAAACGTTCTGCTTGAAGCGTCTTCTGTGGCATTCTGTGTAGCATATAAGGGGATCAATTGGCCAAAATTTAATACAATATTCGTAAGTGTGTTTTGTTCAGTGTATTATCACCTGAAAATAAGAGTTGTTGTGTTTCTGTTACCTTAGAATGAGCCGTTGATACCTACGTATGGAACGGTTCCTCTGAATTATAGGCACCATTATAGGCACCATTACAGGCACCATAGTTCTTCTACACCAGAGGTCACTAATAGGCAGACGCTGTTGTGTCCGGACCCGGGACCTAAAACGATAGATAATTGAGAATTACTCCATTTTGCAGAGCGCTTCTATTTCAACCTTTACGGCATTCGTTCAGCGGTCCAGGAAACACGCTGACCGATCACATCATGTGATGCTACTCAGCCAATCAAATACGTGTATTCCGATAAGCTTCACGATTCGAGTGAGATTTACACATACTAGGGAAACGGGGCGAGAGATCGAGTAGTCGGAGAGAATAATACATGAATCCGAAATTATTTCACATGGCGTTCTCCAAATAGAGATATGGGGTCAGCGAGACAACTACGGCAGCTTCATATAGGGTCTATGATCTGGACATCATTTGTTAATGAACAACTCATCTGAAGCCAACAATGGAAGATGAATTAATTCTGACTTATGTTAATTGGAAACATAATGCTGATGATAAGGGGGTGGAGGGCTATCTCTGGTCTTTCTCCTTGATTGTATGCAGTAGATTGCATCCATTGGAATGTCACTTTAACACCTTCTTTAATGCCATTTTCCTTTGCAATAGCCATCAATGTGATGTTTGGGTGCATAGCATCCTTCTAAGTAGTGGCGGCCAAGTTGTGGCAAGGGGCCTCTCGGAAGTCATTGATAGTAACGTACTGTAAAAAATGTTAGTCCATGAAAGAACAGGAACAGTTTATAGACACCGCCATTTAGTGATGCAGAGCTGTTTGATAAGAACACCTGATTTAACCCTGTGTTCCCCAAGCTTTTGTACTGTAACCACCAGAGCCGAGGATGGGTTGTACGTGCTGCTGTCTCAAGCATGTGTCCCTTGTATTTAACAGGTGTTTTTTTTGTCATCTGTCTTGGTTTTTTTTTTTATCATTCTTTACAGCTGTGAAAAAAATAATTCAAGCTATGTGTTCAGCTGTCTGTACTTTGTCTACATGTGCACATACAAGCGCCAGCTATCGCCAAAGTGCTGGTGTCAATGTCATTTTAATGTGTGTGTGTGTGTGTGTGTGTGTGTGTGTGTGTGTGTGTGTAGGACACAGTGACAGGGGGAGATTCAGTCCGAGCTAAAGGAGATGTGGGAATACCTGGAGAGCCAGGCACACCTGGTAAGTCCTTTACAACACACATCTCATTGATTGCCTTTCTCTCTCACCTAACACTTGGGTCACCATTCGGTTAATACGAAGCCCCGGAGAGGTGATGGAGGGGGAAAAAACGATGAAATAACTGCTGGAATGTGTATCATTTATGCCTCGTCATTTTCCTTCTCAGCACCCGGCTTTCCAGATGGAATTGTGGTAAGTGCTGATTCATCATCATCATCATCCACCATCGATCAAACGCTGACATGGTAACAGAGCCACTGTCCAGTCCTACATTAAGGATTGATATTCACAAACAAAACTGTAAATAGTTTGAGAGGAGAACAAAAATTAAACCAAGGAGTCAAGTTTGACAATGAAATAAGCTTCCGCAACGTCTTCAGCAGGCTTGTTTCTTTGTGTTTGTCAATCCCTCAGGGTGCCAGAGGTGATCAGGGATACCAGGGTCAGAAGGGAGAAACGGGTGACGGCGGTCTGCCTGGTTCTCCAGGACTGCCTGGGAGGTCAGGACTTGTGGTAAGATCTACTAAAATCCCATTCAAATGAGTAAGTCTTCAGGTATTGAAATGATTAATTGTGACCAATGCATCTGATTACATCAGATTCCCCAATGTTGCTGTTGTGAGTTTGGTGCTGCTGAATATCTTTGAGGTTGCACGTACCACATAGTGAAAATGTTCAGATGTATTGAGGAATTGCCAACATGAATGAGTCTGTCCGTATGTGTCTGTAGGGTCCAAAAGGCGAGTCCGTCATTGGCCCTTCGGGACCTGTCGGCCCTGTTGGTCAACCCGGAGCCCCTGGGTTTGGCCGACCTGGTCCCCGAGGGCCCCCTGGCCCCGCTGGCCTCCCAGGAATTGTACCTGCTTATGGATCGGGTATGTGATGCGGGAGAAGATGTGGAGCGCAGCTTCTATCGATACATCTTACGGACCTCGTTCATTGCATCTGCTGAATGTGTTTCTGATGTGTTGTTATCAGGAGTCAGTGTCCCCGGCCCTCCTGGTCCTCCCGGCCCAACAGGAGCTTCAGGATATGCCAACCCTGTAAGATACCTACCATTGAGCAAGGCACTCTACCCTTGATCTGCTCTATTTTGGCTTGTATCTTCTACACTTAAATAAATATACAGTATATTGTAACGTTTTATTATGTCCATAAGTTCATGATTTGCCTTAATATTGAACCTTGTTGTGAGAAATGTGCAGTGAAAATGTATCTGTAGAGGAGAGAAATTGAGAACAAATGTCTTTTACTGGTAAATAATGGCAGTATGACGATCTGCTTCAGGTGACCACCTATAAGACAAACCACGCTCTGAGCAGAGAGACTTCCCGCGCTGCAGAGGGAACCTTGGCCTACGTGTCTGAGAAGGGAGGAGAGTTGTACATCAGAGCACGCAATGGCTGGCATAAGATCCAGGTGTGTACTGTGTTGGCACTCAATGTGTGGCCATTTAAACCTAATGAAAGTGCACTTCACCATATTGTGTATATTCTGTACACATGGCATCTATTGCACTTCTGTCCATCTTGATAGAGGGATCCCTCCTGTGTTGCTCTCCCTAAGGTGTCTTCCTTTTTCTCCCCGATGTGAGGGTCCCAGGACAGAGGATGTGTATGGATCGTAAAGCCCTCTGAGGCAAATTTGTGATTTGTGATTTTGGGCTGTTCAAAATAAATTGAATTGATTGAATTGTCCCTCTTTCAGCTTGGAGAATTGATTCAATCTGGACCTTCCACCTCGGCCACGTCTCAGTCCCTCAGCAGACCTGGAGATCAGAGCAAAACGCACAGGAGCCAGAGCCATAGCCAGGTAGGCACACACACACACACACACACACACACACAACTGAGTACCAAAAGAGCAGATCCAGTTGGGTTCTTCAACTGTCTGTAGTCCGGGATGCAAACAACTTGCTTTTTCAGTGAATGACGCTTTTATAATTTTTGGAGACTTGTGTGAATCGTGCAGATTCAGGGTCCCGCCCGCCCCCCCACATGCTGTCAGGTTGTGTGTCTAATATTACAGTCGACGTCCTCATTAGACGGGTTACTTTGCAAAACACCCCGGTTGCAGCAACTTACATAATGTCATTTGAACATGTTCCGCCTTAAAATAACGTTTACCAAGAATGCATTTATGTTTCTTGTAAAACAAACTATCGTAGTGGAATGTCTTGACAAACCTTGCAGTGGAGGTGTCACTAAATAGTTAATAGTGAATAGAGAGTGAATAGTGAGTAGATTATATTGGGTAAAATATACCCGACGTTGGTGTTACTTCTGTTACGTTAGTGTTCTAGGGTCTCTCTCTTTTTTCACCATATATACAGTATGTAGTAATAATTACATACATGGAAACTCTTTTAGGAATATCTTTACACTTAGAACTACTTTTAAACAACCTCTTGATTCCTGCTTTTGTTGAATAGGAGCTTCAAGAGGGCAGTAGAGGATATCAGCCCACCTATAACGTACTACCACATACCTTCAACGCTGTACCTGGGGTGAGTGTTACAAACACACACATACACACACACACCAAGCAAGGTCAAATCTCTTGGCCCAGCACCAGCCTAACTCACCCTACGATGTAGATCTGGGATGTGTCATATTTGGACCAAGTATCTTTCCTCCTCTGTTTCCTCATCTGTTTCCCTCTCTGTTTCCCTTTCTGACTAAAATGACATGTGGTGTTCCCCAAGGTTCAATACTGGGGCCTCTTCTGTTCAACATCTACATGCTTCCACCAGCTCAGATTATGGAAAACAACAAAGTGTGTTATCATAATTATGCAGACGACACACAAATCTACATAACTATGTCACCAGGGGACTATAATCCCATACAAGGGCTGGGTAACTGCATTGAGCAAATCAACAACTGGATGTGCCAGAATTTTCTTCAATTAAACAAAGATAAAACAGAAGTAATTGTTTTTGGTACCAAGGACGAACAATTGAAAATCACCGCTCAGCTTCAGTCACTGATGTTAAAACCCACAAACCAAGCCAGAAATCTAGGTGTAGTTATGGATTCAGGCCTCAACCTGAACAGCCATATCAAGACAATTACAAAATCAGCCTATTATCACCTGAAGAATATATCAAGGATTAGAGGACTTATGTCTCAACAGGATTTGGAAAAACTTGTCCACGCATTTATCTTCAGCAGACTGGACTACTGTAACGGTGTGTTTACAGGTCTCTGTAAAAAGTCCGTCAGAAAGCTGCAGCTGATTCAGAACGCTGCAGCTGGAGTCCTCACTAAGACCAGGAGGGTGGATCACATCACCCCAGTTCTGATGTCTTTGCACTGGCTTCCTGTCCAACAAAGAATTGACTTTAAAATCCTGCTGTTGGTTTACAAAGCACTGAACGGTTTAGGGCCAAAATACATCTCTGATCTGCTGCTACCTTATGAACCATCCCGACCCCTTACGTCGTCTGGGACCGGTCTACTTTCTGTTCCCAGAGTCAGAACTAAACATGGAGAAGCAGCGTTCAGTTTTTCTGCTCCACATATCTGGAACAAAGTCCCAGAAAGCTGCAGGTCTGCTGAGACCGTCAGCTCATTTAAATCAAGATTGAAGACTTTTCTGTTTGCTGCTGCCTTTAATTGAACCACATTCAATTCATATATTAATCAATTTCCTGCATTTCTGCATTTTACTACTGCATTTTATTTCTTACACTGTTTCTTTAATTGTTTTTAAATCTCCTTTTCTTTTGCCATATGTTTTGATGCTTTTAATGGTTTTATGTGAAGCACTTTGAATTACCTTGTTGTTGAAATGTGCTATACAAATAAACTTGCCTTGCCTTGCCTCTTTCCCAGCTCCACCTGGTAGCGCTGAACGCCCCGCTGAAAGGGGACATGCGTGGCATCCGGGGGGCCGACTTCCAGTGCTACCAGCAAGCACGCTCCATGGGGCTAACCACCACCTACAGGGCCTTCCTGTCCTCACACCTGCAGGACTTGGCAACGATCGTGAGGAAGGCGGACCGCACCGACATGCCCGTGGTTAACCTCAGGGTGAGGAGACATTTCTGTTTACGTTTCCAATTTCATTTTATAGATGTTTCATGAAGAATGAAGGCAAGTTAATGAGTGTTCACTGTTCACCTCTAACAGTTTAATTAACTATGGTTGAAGGAATAGTTTGGATTCTTTATAAAAATAAGTCCTAGTATAAAGTATGTTATAAAAAAGTATAAAAAAAAGTATTTGTATATTTATTGGTCTTTTAATGGCTTTATTAAAAATACCACGTTTATGCAGTAATTTTTAAGGAGCCCCCATTTTTTTAAATGCTCCATTGTTAAGATATTGAGGGCAAAAACTTGTCCCCCAAATATAGACCCCCTGTATTTTGCACACTGGTACGCCCCCAGTTTGTCGTAGTAGGCTGGCCCACCAGCACAGAAGTAAAGCGATGTACTGCTGTGGACGGGGGCAGCAGCAAAATGTATTATAGCCACCTAAAAACACAATAGCACTTTAAGAGTATGCTATGTTTATGATGTTGTCACTACTTTACCTTGCTGTCAGACAGTTTTTTTGTGTTATTTTGTACAATGACACAAATGATCGGTTAGTTTGTTTGTACAATACAATCAAACTAACCGATCGAGGCAGTGGTAGACCAGCAACTCCCATGTTGTGAGTATTGTGGCTTTGAAGAGAGCACAGATAACTGCTTCAGCTCCCCATCGGAAAGCGTTTTCTCAGCAAGGTAAAGCAGTGAAAATCTTTTTTTTAAGGTGGATATAATATATTTTGCTGCTGCCCCCCGTCCACAGCGGGTCATCGCTCAGCCCCCACTGGGAGCGTGCCGACCGTCAGTCCGAACTATACCTTTAAGTTAAGGCGTGTCACCCACTGTGTTCTTACAGGTTTAGAGTGACACTCAACAATCAACACAGATGATGTGTTTACTGTTTCCTATCCATGCCTGTCCCTCCTCTCCTCTCAGGGTGAAGTTTTGTTCAGTAGCTGGATGTCCATCTTCTCTGGGAATGGAGGCACATTCAACCCATCCACACCCATCTACTCCTTTGACGGACGCAATGTGATGTCTGACTCAGCATGGTGAGTGAGCGTATGTGAGAGTAAGCCAATCATCCATAATGATGGTTTCATGAGACCCCGAAAAAACTAAATAAATATTTCACTGCAAACGGACCATAGATCTCATGTTCAAATGGACAGCAGCTGTCATTGAAATGGACAGTCATGATGTTGAGAACAGTTTAAATATTTTGGGGCATTTGCCTTCATCAGATAGGAGCCAACGGAGATTGGACAGGAAATGGGGGGGACATGGGGGATGATGTGCAAGTCATCCCCCATGTTCCCCCCGACCCCATGAGTCGGGTTGAGGTTTGGTCATTTTCAGCAATTGGCAATTAGATGAATTAATGGATTTGTAACCTTTGTTTTATTGAGTAACTACTACATTAGTAGTGGTTTTGTAAGATGATGCTCTCTTTCCCTCTCTGACTGTACCAATCATCCGCCTCCATGCGGGTCATGTGTTGTAAGTAGGCAGACGATGCCCCATGATTGAGGAAAAGGGAAAGAGAGGGTGTTGCTAATGTTTTGCATTAGCCTGACAAGCTAACAGTCAGTAACGCACGACTCAAATACAGAATAACGTAGCTTCGGATCTTGGGTTTCGATCTCAAATGTGGTCGTACCAGCTTGGCTCAGTGGGGTTTTAGTAACATGGGCATATGGGTCGGCTTCTGATGTCAGTGTTAGGCCTTTACGGAAGAACTCCCATGTAACCTCCACTCATATTATGTCTCTCTCCCTCTAACCCCCAGGCCAGAGAAGCTGGTATGGCACGGCTCCAATACGGTGGGCATCCGTCTGACCACTAACTACTGCGAGGCGTGGAGGACGGCTGACATGGCGGTGACGGGCCAGGCTGCGCTGCTGCAGACGGGACGTCTGTTAGGACAGCACACCCGCTCCTGCTCTAACCACTACATAGTGCTGTGCATAGAGAACACGTATGTGGGGAACACCCATCAGAGGACCTGAGGACACAGAGGAAACACACACACACACACACAGCACGAGTGCTGAAAGTGCAGAGTGGAAAATGTGACATACATCATTTAAACGGGAAACACACGCAGGCACATACACACATCATGAGGACACGTCTCTGCATGGGAATTACATTCAAGTACACAGACAAAAGGCACTTTTGTTCATACATGCAGATAAAATACACACACGTTAATATAGCAAAAGCAGGCGTCTGCACTCGAGCGCAGAACAAAGGAACACGTGCCCACCCATTGGAGTTCCTTCCACTTTGTATCGTTTCATCTTTAGTGCCAGTGTGTAATCCAACACTGCATAATGTTTGCCACGCATTTGTTCCAGTCTAGAGTTCCATTTTTCTTTTTTCACTATGAACATGTGACAGCACAGCATATCACCACACAGGACATTGGGGATGTACTGTATGTGTTGTTAAAGTGAAAGATGACTCAGGATATCAGGTACTGTCACTGATCTGAGTACAGCTGAATGACTTAACAGACAACTCCAGTGCAACTTTGATCTCCTTAACTACAGAAGCCCCGAGAGACAAGTAAGGGAAAAGTGTTCCTAAGTGTGATTCAAATAGTTTTCTCAAAAGGTGGAAAAGGTTTTGCCTGAGGGAACAAAGAATGTCCATGCACGCTAAACACAAGGTACATATACTGTGTGTTAGCAAAGTAATGTCAATTAAAATTGAAGAAAACAAGAAAGCTTGAAATCCTTTTCGAGTATTGGGTAGTGGTGCACGTCAGCTTCCTGTGGCCAAAATGCATATTACAACAACAACTTATGATCCTATTTTTTTCGCCTGCCTACACTTTTTTCCCACCTTTTATTACAGATGTAAGGAACTTACAAAGATTATCCTGCCAAAACATTATTTTTCTCACCTGTCTACTTATGAAATGGATCAACTTTGTCTCACTTGCCTCTCAGGACTTCTGTACTTATTCTTGACATATTTGCTGATCGTTTTCAAAATGCATGCCACAGTTTTTAAAAAGTTTTTTGTTCCTGTGCTTATGTTACTGTTGCATAGTGATGCGTTGTTTCTTTTAAGTGTGAATTGCATTACCTCACAATAATAACCCATTCGGAAACAAGTAATGGAGACTTGATGACACTGTGGACAAACCTGCCAAATCCTCTTCATATAGGGAAAGGAAAGCACCGGCAGTTTAGAGACGTAGAACATACATTGAAATGTACAATAGCGAAGTGGTTAGCTGTGATGTAAAGTATACAGGACGAGTTGTGATTTGTAGTAAATAGGACTCTGTCACTGAATTTTGACCTCATTTCAGAAGATAACAGTATTGTAGTTTAGACCCAAGTGTCACGTATCAAAGCTAGAGACATGCGATAAACACTGCAGAGCAGACTTACAGTTCCCAGGATATGCGATCAATGAAACATTCTTGGTCAAATTCTATATTCTAATATTGTCATCAAACCCCATGTTAAGATCACTGTGTTAGTCCATCACTTAATACTTTCCAACTCTCCTTGCCTGTCTGCGGCTCTCAGCCCCAACACGATTGGTTGCTACTGAAGACGTGAATCTTAATACTTTATATATATTTCAGTAATTTCCTAAAGCAGCTGGGCACTGTACTTTACATGCAAACAGGAAGAAATAGTGCATTTGTTTGGGGACTTTTCCAGCAGTGGATTAATACACAATTGGTGATCTAATGGCAGCAGGACGGTGTCAAAATAAACTAGCGTGCTTGAAAAAGATGCTGTACGTGTCATGAGATGGTTCTTTTTATTTGAGTGACCCTTTTGATGTCAGATATTGGTATCCGTCTCCTTGTAATATGTTAGATGTAAATACACGATATGTAAATGACTTGCTCCCAGCAAAGTCAACCAATCACAGCATCACGTTTCCTCCATTTGTTTTTCAGGCCACTGAAAAGCCAAAAAAAGAACTGGCTGGATTTTACCAAAAACATTTTACCACTAAGATCTTCTCTTAATTGTCGAAGCTACAGATACGATACGAATATTAAAGACATTAGCAACGCAAGATGAAAACCAAGTCATGTTTACCAAGAATCTTAGCTTGCTTAGAGAGGACACAGATCATATTGAAGGATTCATTCATAAACGCAGTATGGTGCCCCCTGCAGATTGTCATCACTAATTGGCATCCCATAATCCAACATGAAAGATCGAATGTCTTACATTCTTTATGATATCAGAACACTTTTTCAGATTTTCTGCTGAACTTTAGCCCTGCTGCTTGCAATAAATGATTCAATTAGTGTCAACATTAACATACGTGCGTTAGTAATAGATTTGAAATCAATATGAGATTTTTAATTCATTTATACGGTAGCACAGTGTGACAATCTAGCAGGCTCACTTTAAAATGTTGATGGAATTGGAACATGTATATATATGTTTGTTTTTGTTGATATTGTGGAAATGTTTTTGTTTTTACACTGTAGAGGTAGGTTTTGTATGACACTCACCAAGCGTTGATTGAGATGCAGCTCCAGTGTTCTGCCTGGAAAGATGCTGAAACCAGCAGTCTTGAAAATGTTTTGATTTTCAAAGAAGTAGTAGTTTTCCTGATTGTGATTACTGTTCAAACAGGACTTGAGCTACTGAGGAATGAAGACATTTGTACTGACTGACTGCTGCGTACTGAATAAATGTCTTATTTTGTGGGTTTTTTATTTGGTGAGTCCTTCAGTTTTCTTTATTCTATGTCCAACATAGCATGGTAGGTTACACAAAAAGTCATAATGTAGTGTGCTATAAAAAAGATGTAGAACAAGAGATGGTATTTCAAAAAAGTCAGAGTATACTATGTCGAAAAAAGGCCATGAAAAGTCAGAAAAGTATGTTGAAAAGTCAAGAAATAAATTCTAACTACGTCAAAAACATCATGAACAAGTCATAGTATATTAAGTCGAAAAGTCCTAAAAAGGTAATAGTATAGTATGGCGAAAAACATAGTATAGTGTGTAGAAAAGAGTGATAAAAAAGTAATTGCATAAAAGAGCAATTTTATGGTATGTCGAAAAAGGTAATTAAAGTCACAGTATATTGTGTTGAAGAAAAGTTATGGTATAGTATGAGGAGAAACTCATCTTTTTATTTGGGCGATAGGAGAGCCGCCTGAACCCCCGAACTGCTGCATCGAGGACAGCACAACGATTGACGTTGAACTTGCAGGTTATCAATTTTGTCACTGAACTCTCTCAGAATTTGAGTAATGGGGAATGTGTTCTTTTGACTGCCTACACTCAAAAAAAGGATATTGGGAGGCTGTTACATTTACTGTAGTGTAACATGTATTTCGAACGACATTCATTCATGTTTCCAATGTGAACGTGATTCAGTCATGTAGGATTTGCATGAACTTCAAAAACGTAACATTTATTAGATCCATTCATGTTGCGATAAACTGAGACAATCGAGTATCTAGGCATGACCGCGAAAATCAAGGCGGAGGCAGTCTTCTTCAGAAGCAGATTGTTGAGAAGAAGACACACCGTTGGCTTGCACATGGAAAAGGTAAGCAGAAATCCACCAGCATCCGCCTAAATGTAAAATAATATGTGCATAAATGTCTTCAGCTCTTAGCTAACGTTAACTAGCTAGTTGTTCTGTTGAGGCTATTTGTTATTTTCGACCAAACTTAAAAAGCCAACAGTCCCCATGTGCACGGCTAGCTGTTAGCCGGTTTTATCAGTGTTCACACCAGTGATGCCCTGGAGGGTGATGTTGTGGACTTGTGTGCTGCAGACCTCAGTGTGTGTTTGACTTTCTCCCGCATGTGTAGATTCACTGTCCCTGTGTTAGCCGTGCTAACGTTAGCGCGCTAACGTTGAGCTAACGTTAGCCGTGCTAACGTTAGCCGTTTCTTACTGCTTACGTTAGCCTGCTTACTGCTAACGTAAATTTCAGGGAAACTTAACCTTTCCCTGAGATTTGCACGGTTTTATTAGACTGTTCACACCAGTGATGCCCTGCAGGGTGATGTTGTGGACTTGTGTGCTGCAGACCTTGCAGTCTGGGTGGGTTTGACTTTCTCCCGCATGTCCCTGTGTTAGCCTGCTTACGTTAGCCGTTTCTTACTGCTGCCGAATGCAGCAGACGTAATACACGCGTGTCTTGTTTACTTTCTAAGCTAAGCTAAATACTAGCAGAGTTTGGGTGAGGGTGGCTGAGTTTGATTAGCCGAATATGGATACAATTTGACCGGATTCAAATCAGAGCCTTCGCGCTACGTTGCACACTTTGGAGCCGAGATATCTCAATGTTTTTACGGACAGCGACACGGTCTCTCTCTCTACAACCAACCACAGCTAAAGTCATGGAGTAGCGTTACCTGAGGAAAGCGGGTATGATAGTAGTTATAAGCTGTGTGGACATCCATTGCCAAATAATCTAGAGTCACTGTAACCGTGCACTTTATCACTGTAAGTATTGTTTTACCATATGTTCCAGAAAGAGTTATTTTTATACGACAGATGAATGCTCATTGTCTATAACAGGGGAATTTGTTTGAAGAGACGTCTGTATGATTCATTAGTGAATAAGGGCAGCTTGTTATGATGCAGAACATGCTGAATTCTGTGTTTTTACTAAGAGGACGTTGCTACAGGCCCGATTGTATTTATTTTCCGATTGGTTATCTTTCCAATGATAGAAGAGATGTGTTAACTTGGGGGTAACATTTATATTTGTTAATAATATTGAATTAATAAAAGATAATTGAAGTAAATGTATCTATATTCTTTTTTACATGATGAATCTTTACAAATATGCTGTGTTTTTACAAATAGCAGAAAGTCACAGTGAGAAAAATATATAATATTTGCTACTTTCCTTGACAATCATTTTTTCATCAAGACAACTTAATAACTTAACCTTCATTGATTGTTCTATCTGACTTTATTGCAGCAACTTCTGACTGCAAAAGTGTCCTGTGTCTGCTATCCCCCAGAGTGTCCTGGTCAACCTCACTGACTGCACCATCCCACCGCAAGAGTGTCCTGGTCAACCTCACTGACCTGCCAGGCATGAAACGGTGAATGTTTCTCACTGAACAAGCGATTCCAATGTTAAAAAGCTTATGTGTGATGGTCTAGCTAAATTATGTGGAGGTGTATGGAGTGTAGTGTATCTCTATCTGGTAGATATGAGCTACTAAAACATATTAGACGACAGCACAGGCAGCGCTATCCATGCCCACACATAAACTGCCCATGTACTTTTAAGACGTGGAATGCTTTGCACATTCATTTAAGTATAGTCCATCTTCAACAAAACTCCCAGGAGCTGCTAGAATTGTCAACATTCAGTTGTCATTTGTGCACTTGTATTGATCTTCCACAGAGAAGGATTCTTTTTTACACATTTGCACTCATGTGAAGAGTCAAGAAACTGTTACTTGTATGTTTGGGGGTTGCAGTGTTCAAACAAATGTATACGGAACATTTCACTCTCACAAGACCAGGAAACACAATCCACATACATTCAAATATTTCAAGCCAGATGTAGTTACAACCAGTGAAGTTTCACAAGAATCCTGTGATAATCCTGAGGAAGATGAACATACTGAAGATAACCCTGCAGTTGAAGATGCGTGTATTGTGCATTTGCATGTCTTGAACGGACTGAACTGCAATATCAAATGTGTACCTAACAACAGTGACAACAAAATAGCCAAACTAATTTCTTTTTTGTGTAGGTGAATGCAGAATTCAAGAGAATCACAACAATCAATTTGCAGTCAAAGTTCTTCTCCCAGCTGGATCTTCACTCTGAAAACATGATCCAGGTGTATGCCAAGAAAGGTGGAGTTCAAGGGAGAAAGATCAAGAGCATCATGGTACCCATAACCCAGGTATGATAACAATGGAAAAGTTGAAGAGAGGCTATTCTACTCGTAGAGCTTTTGTATTTTTTTACTTCCCCGTTGCTCTTATTGGTTGTCTGCACCTGTTGATAACGCCCCTTGGAAATTTAAAATGAACTGAGAGGTTCCAGAATAATACGCATTTCTGAAATTAGGGTGGTGATGCCAAGCTGTGATCGGTAGCGAACATTCAAAAACCTTGGGAGATTAATAAGAAACTTTAGGAAAGGTGTAGTTGAAGTCATAGGCGCCAGC
Source organism: Melanostigma gelatinosum (assembly GCF_949748355.1). NCBI lineage: Eukaryota > Metazoa > Chordata > Actinopteri > Perciformes > Zoarcidae > Melanostigma > Melanostigma gelatinosum. Next base: position 20,086,769 of record NC_136648.1, on the reverse strand, counting down.
AGCTACTGGATCCCAAGGGTTCACATACTAATGCACACATGGATATTGCATGGTTAATCATTGTGATTAATAAGCTGGTTGGTTGAGATGGTGTTCCTAATGTTATTTTCTCTTATCTGCATACTTAGACTGACAGCGTTGACGTCAGACGAGAATGCGTCCTCAAAGGTCTGTGTCTACCTGAACGAAGATCCAGAGAAGCTGGTGATGGAATACAAGGTATGTTCATTTACCTTTAGCTTTATTTGGGGATGATCACAGTTGGAATAGATGTGGTTTCCTCTTGGTTGCCATTAGCTTTAAAAACGTGAAACTTTTATTTACCTTAGTAATGCTAGAATAACAACCACTGATCTCATGGTAACAGACAAGCCACTGGTAGGGCTTAGTCATTGAAGTACCTCACCATGGCTCAGTGAAACAATTTAATATCAGGTAGTCATAATGTCTTTTAATTATGTGAATAAAGTTATTGATAGCTGTTTATACAGTCAAATTAGCATGTGCAATAAAAATGGGATGTAATGCACATAAGTGAAAATTATTGCCCTTGTTAATTGTTTTGTCACAGAATTTCGAAAGCAGTCAAACGGCCATGGCAAAGACCGTCTTTGGAATCCTTGTCATTTGAAAAGAAGGTGCAGAGCCCAGTGATGACCCTGAGGATGTTCGAGTCATTCTGGAGGGGGTGGAAGTGCTAGATGAGTTGGAAAAGGTACCTTTTGCGGTGTCAATGTTGCTTGCGCTCGTGTATGCTCTCAACCTCAGCTACCTTCCAGAGCTCAAGTACACATTCGAAGCTCTGCAGAAGATCATGATGGAACTAAATGGAAACAAACTATCCATCAAAGGACAAGCTCTCAAAACAAAGCTTTTCCATTAGTTTGAGACTGCCCACTGATGGCTAAAGCAGATAAGAAACTTCCGTGTTTCTGTGCTATTTTCTGTAATCCTGTGAGTTCACCAGGACATTAAACGACAAGTGCAGTAAGTTAGTAATTGCAAAATGTAAAAAGGAATGTTTTAAGAAGAATGTTTGAAATCTTTTAAGAAGAATGTTTGAAAGGTTTTAAGAGGAATGTGTTTTTTTTTTTTTTTAGACCGCTTGTTTTTTTTCAAATGGATTAAGTACCAAGATCCACTATATTGGCACTTTCAAAAATAAGTGAAGCAGTGTACTTTATTATTTTGAATGTATGTATGTCATAGAAAGTTGAAAAAACTTGTAATTTTGATATGTATGTTTGCAAGCAACTGGTTGTTAAAACATTATTCAGTGCCTCCTTTGAGAAATACAATTGTATTGCAACATCTCCCATTTGTCTTGTTATGTTTCCAGCCGGCTGTATATTTTGTTAAAACTTAAGTTTCAGTTCTGGTTCACGGTAAACGTTTAAAAAATGTTAACACTCTAAAGTTATTTTTAGAATTACCTTAGCTAAATCATGGACAGTATTTCAACACGATTAAACGTGGAGTTGTCAGGTGCTTGTATGAGTCTATAGACCCATACAAGCACCTGACAACTCCACGTTTTAATCAAAAAAAATGATGCTTTCAACGAACTTAATAAAATCATGGAAAGGATTTCCACACGATTAAAATGCTTTCTTCAAGCAAAAAGCAATTCTGTTGGATCAACGTAATTTATTCGGGTTAGTCCAACCTATTTTACTTGGGCCGGATTCAATTAATTCATTTGGGTTGGTCCAACTTAATTGACTGTTGTATTTTTTACTAATGTAGAATTAGTCAAACCAACCCTAATCAATTAAGTTGATCCTACTCAAGTACTTTAAGTTGGATCAACATAATTGTTTTATGCTTAAAGAAAGCATTTTAATCATGTGGAAATCCTTTCCATGATTTTATTAAGTTCGTTGAAAGCGTCGTTTTTTTGAGTGTACTAACGAGCAGTATGTACCTGACAGTACTCTTGTCGCTCTATCTCTGTTTGTTGCAAAAACACAAATGTACCTTGAAGTTATTTTCTATGTCGTTCCTTATTTTGTTAACATCTGTGGCTCTCCAGTGTTGGTCAGTTCTATTTGATCATTTTGAAATAAACTACAGCAGTGTTGTAAAAAGTGATAATAATGATAATAATTCATTAAGTTCCCACATTGTTTCCCCCTTATTCATTAACGTCACATCTTGTTCCCTTGCAGCTACAAGTATGTATCATTACGTTTCATGTTATCAGTAAAGATTTCAAGTATTTATGGTTTAGTTTGAATTCAATTGGGAAGAATAATGCTGCACGTTGCCGGCCGTAATCTAAAGCTTTCACCATTTTATTTATATCAACATCTAATATTATGATTATCAACACTTAACAGTACCAACAGTAATGCCTTTGAGTCAAATGAAAATCAAAAAGATATTAAATTATCACTTGCACGATATGTATTGTATGTTAATTGTCATACATTGGCAGATTTTTGAATCACATTAAAAATATCATATTGTTTCCAATACAAAGACATATTTAGAAAGTTTATCAAACATTTATTTGTATTGTGCTACTCTGTAAACAAACAGTATACATACAGTACAAACAGTTTACATGAACATGCTGTGTTCTATGTGACAAATGCATCTGTCTCCTTCTTGACTTGTGAGCAGATGCAAAGAGCTGCTGACGGCTTCCTGTGTGTGTGTGAGGAGCTTCCCAAACCCACCAGCACAGAAGAAGCAGACGGAGACAAACTACGTCCTCTGTGCCGGTGGGGACGGGACGCCCCTCGTCCTCTCGGCTGGTGGGTGGAGCGGGTGGTGTCGAGGGGGGAGGGGCGGGGAGGACGTCACCGTACTCGCTGGGTCTCGGACTCACTGGAGTGCTGAGAGTGGTTCAGTGGTCTGTGGTGGGTCTGGGTCTTCCTGGGATGATGGTTTGGAAGACGTCCACTCTCAGCTGCTCCAGGAGTGGGACAAAAGCACGGAGGAGTCCTGCCCTGTGAGACACAAACACAAGAGATGAATACTTTGAACTCAACTATACGACCTCAACATTGTTGTGTTGAATCTGGCCTCCAATGATGGAATCTTATTACTAATACTTCTGTAGTCTTAGTGAGGGATACTTACTCAGCCCACTGAAAGAAAGGAGACCGCCGCTCTCCATCTGGTCCTCCATCCTTCTCATCTGGTCCTCCATCCTTCTCATCTGGTTCTCCATCCTTCTCATCTGGTCCTCCATCCTTCTCATCTGGTTCTCCATCCTTCTCATCTGGTCCTGTGGTGGTCTTGTGGTCCTCCATCCTTCTCATCTGGTCCTCCATCCTTCTCATCTGGTTCTCCATCCTTCTCATCTGGTCCTGTGGTGGTCCTGTGGTTCTCCATCCTTCTCATCTGGTCCTGTGTTGTCTAGGAGATCCTGGATGTTGCGTCCTGTGTTACAGCCATCGATACCTGAGTAAAAGACTTATTCTCAACGTTAGTAATTTTTACCATACCGCTGTCTGGTTCAGCCACCTTCACCCAACTATAAAAAGAGAGCGTGAGTAAAATGAACAATCTTTGAATAACTGTTAATTAACTGTGTTAATGTTGTTATTAAGTGTTGACTTACCTTTGTCTGGTAAAGACATCTAGACTTTAGAAATAAAAATACACAACAGAATAACAGGCATTCACTGTTAACTTACCTCAAGTTTCTGCATCTAGCATCGACTGTTACTCAAAAGGAAAATCCATGAAAGAGATATTTAAAAGCCCTGCTGCAGGATGCTACCTATCGCCAACCCCGCCAGACGCAAGGGAAGGCTGTCTGGTGCTTTATCAGTCCTACCAGACACAAAGGTTTCACAATCCTGCAGCAAACAGGCTGTCGGTCTCAACCCGAGTCGCTGTCTTCAGCCGACTGCCAGTATCTTCTGTGTGAGGGGAAGATGAGGCCTTAAGTGGAGGGTGCTGCGTCCTCTTGGTCGTCCTCACCGTTCCTCTGCCTCTTCACACTTACCTGCTCCGTGCGGTCCTCTTCCCTGCTCCTCTTGGTGGACTCTTCTGACCTCTGGAAGACCGGGGGCGGAGCCTCTTCAGGATGCTCCACACCAAAAGGGAGGGAGAGACAATGGCCAGCGGGAGAGGGACCACGAAGCAGCCGTCGCATCTTCTCCAAGCATCAACAATGAGTCAAAAGAAAAATCCATAAAAGAGATATTTAAAAGCCCTGCTGCAGGATGCTACCTATCACCAACCCCGCCAGACGCAAGGGAAGGCTGTCTGGTGCTTTATCAGTCCTGCCAGACACAAAGGTTTTACAATCCTGCAGCAAACAGGCTGCCGGTCTCAATCCGAGTCACTGTCTTCAGCCGGCTGCCAGTATCTTCTGTGTGAGGGGGACTGTGTGTCGTCATATCCGGCTCTTCTTTCTGGAGGGACCGATGCCTGAAGTGGAGGCTGCTGCGTCGTCTTGGTCGTCTTCACCGTTCCTCTGCCTCTTCAGACTTACCTGCTCCGTGCGATCCTCTTCCTCTTCCTCTTCCTCTTCCTCTTCCTCTTCTACATACCTGACGCCTCCCTCCTCCTCGTCAGCAATGTGCCAAGGCCACTGACCTTCAGGGAAGAGCTGATCATCACCATCCTGGAACTCACCTTCCACTCCCTCGTCGATGGGGAAGAGCATGAAGATCCCGATGATCGGTTCTGGTGCAGGAGGGTCTGGTGGAGGAAGTGCTGGTATGAAGGCGAAGGGGTTCACATGCGCTGAGAGGGGAAAATTAAAACCGTAAGGATTTCTCATAACATGAAATACTTCTGGATTACATTGAGCAATAATCAAAGATTAAATTAGAAAAAACGACATTTATGAACTAACTATGACTGCACTACAAGTGTCACCAACACACAAGAGGCTGTGCCTTTTAATATGTTAACAATAATATCAAACATAGTGCAGATGGTGTCGTGCTGGACGCAGCACGCGCAGATGCAGTCCCGTACAGTTACTTAACAGATCGCTCTCTTGTCCCTCCAAAATAAAATACCACAGCAACGAGCGTTTGATTACGATTACATAGTTACGGCTTGACGTACGTTACCATGGTGCCCAACTTAAGCATTCATTTAGCATTGTATGAAAACGTTCTATTTTCAGAAATAGACATTTTAATGTTAAAATAACCAAAATAACAGTGTTTTTAAATAATCATTTTACGCGACGATCGACTAAGTGTCTGTTTCCAACAGGCCTGATAATATAGTGGCAACTGTTCACCTTTAAACTCAAAAAGCTTCACTGATTTCTGAACTGAGAACACTTTTAAAGATTTAAGGGGATGTATCAAACGGGAAAATGCTAAAATAAATCTCAGTTATCTTACCTGCAAGGTCCGCGATGCTCATGTACCACGACCAGTCCACCGGCATCCGTGGGCCCATCGTCAGACAGCTGGAGGTCTTTTCCAGGCGCTTCTGTCCAGTAGTTCAGTTCTCCAACAAGTTTGGTATCAAGTAGCTTTTCTCAAGAAGTTCAAAACTCAAAGAGTCAGCTCTCCACGGTATGGATGTCCAAGAGGTTCAGCTCAAGAGTTGTTCCACTCAGGTCCAAATGCAGAGTGAACGACAACAAGTTCTGAGGCCTTATGTAACCTCGGTCGCGTCTGTTGCCATGGCATTTAGTGACGCGCGTGTGCGCGTGTGCGTGAGTGCGTGGTCAAGACAGAAAGAGAGAAATATTAATTATTTTATCTTACAGTGACGGCTGGCCAATAGAGGGCCATGGGGCCTGGCCCCACCTTGAGCCACACACAGAAATAATAATAATAATAATAAATAAATAAATGTGATATATGCGCAAAAGATAAGCTTTTCCTGCTCGTCCGCCTGTCTGCGTGTCCTCTCTGCCTGTGTGCACGTCTCAGAACGCGCAGCATGGTGCCAAACGAATTTGGCACCATGAATGAATAAATGCTGAATAATATAAATGAGTGAAGTACAATTTAGTCAATCAGGCGAGCGCGCGAGCACTACTCCTCCAAGACCCGTTTGAGAGGACACCTTTGGCGGAGACACTTCAGGCCAAAGAGCTGATCCCAGATCAGCCTGACCTCACAATCAGACAGCAGACTAGCAGGAAAGGGAAGCAGTACATGCGAAGAAAATGTTCCACCAGCTGCCACTGTTCTATGTTTTTTATTTGATTTATACTAGAAGTATTTTTATTTGATCTTTCAGTGCTCTGTTACCATTCAGTACAGATATGAGTTGTAAACATTCCACAACCCGTCTCTGCTCATTCTAATACATACTTGGTTGTGGAAACCATCATCTCCTCTTTTAGTGGATTTGTTGGTCAACTCCCAAACCACCAACATAAAAGCTCATTTGTGTTGCATTCTTTTCCTAAACACTGATCAGTTCAGTGGTTTAGTGAAGGTTTATGCATGTGTGTTCCAATAACCATACCTCCAAAATATTGATACCAGAAAAATATCTAGTATGTCCTAATACCAGTGGTGTATAAAGTACTCAAAAGCCATACTTGAGTAAAAGTAAAGATACCTTACTGGAAAACTACTCCAGTAAAAGTAAAAAGGCACCTATTAGAATACTACTTGAGTAAAAGTCTTAACGTATCTGATATTTTTTGTACTTAAGTACAAAAGTACTTAAGTGTCAAAAGTAATTTTCTGATATTAAATGTACATCACAACATGAACATTAAATGAACATCATAACCTGTTCATTGAAAGTAAAAGTACAAGTAAATGCTGGTAATAAAAAAGCAAAGGGTCAGAATTGTGAGAATGATGAAGTTTATTCTTTTAAGTGCTGTGGCACCATGACCAAGGACATGGAGCTGTGTTGAACATAATTGGGTTGCTGTGATCCATCCAGGAGCAACAATGTTCAACATAATATATTGTACATAACTATACTTTTGCATCTACTATGAACTTATCATCATAATTCTCCGAAAAGCAATATGACACTATGAAGGAGTTGTAACAGTGCGTTTATAAGTATGCTCATTAGACTAGAGGATGTAGAGGCCAATGCATAATATTATGTTCAGCAAAACATATCCACTTGATGCATCAGGTCAGTGTTTAGAGAAAGGACGCCTGCCTTGTAAACTCCTATGGGCCTGATTTGAACACAACAGACAAAGGTTTTGCTCAAGCTGAATCTGCAATTGGGCGACTGCTACCATCATAACTCCATCTGATCATCCACAACATGACTCAAATATCAAAACATGATCAAAATATCAAAACATGATCAGTACTAACGCAGCACCGAAAGTAACAACACAGTCATTACTTGAAACTGAAAAATGTCCTGTTCATCTTCAAAATAAGTTAGTTTTCAAAATTGCAAGAATTCAGTCTCGCTCTTCTTGGGCTGAAGACTAGTCCTGCGATGCTAAATAGCCTTTCACAGGCCGCTGAGGCAGGTAGAGGTGTGTTCAGCGTCACAGACAGCTTGTGCACAGCTGCGAAGGATTTCCCTAATGCTAACGCTGCGCTCTCTCGGCTCCCGTCAATCCTATGGTGTGGTGGCTAGCTATAGCTAACGTTAGCCAACTAGTGCTGCACAACTGTCAACACTTCCTCAGCTCACTAACTCGCTAGCGATCCACAAGTGTTGGTCTTCGTCACCACCGTCGTTTGTTTCGGGAGTAGCAGGTGCTTCCATTTCTGCTTCCATCATGAAATCAGTCATCGTAGAGTGGAATTATACTCATGTAGTCGCCCGCTAGCTTATAGCATGTAGCATCCTGCGAATCAAAACACCGCGGCTTTGAGAGCACTTGTTTTCAATTGTGCATTAACGTGATTAACCAACGATTTAACTTGCAAGCTAGGACCACTGATTCACCAAACCTGCTGGCTTGCAGTCTGTGTTCCACCACAGTCCCTGACGCTGGTCTCATGATTCATTTTTTTATAAAGATAGATTTGATTTTGTAGCGAGGAACGAAGGTTTCAGGGGAAATGTATCGGAGTAAAAGTATCAGTTTTCTTTGCAAAATGTAGTGAAGTAAAAGTAAAAGTAAACAGAAATATAAGTAGTAAAGTAAAGTACAGATACCCAAAAAAAATACTTAAGTACAGTAACGAAGTATTTCTACTTCGTTACTATACACCACTGCCTAATACATAGTATATCAAATACAGTTTGCCACAAATACCAGGATGTACTGCGTCTGGTTGCATTTTGCAGTACGCAAACAACTGGTGATGTCTGAGATAACACTCAGAGAGAAAACACTGACTGGACAGATGGTCCAGTCATGATGTGAACAAGACTCATGAGACACTGTTTCTGTATTGGCCGGGGTTAGAGTTAGAATTTATTTTGGACGTTAACACCACAGAAGAAGAAAAACAAATGGAGGATGAGGGAGGGATCCCTCTGTCAGGACGGAGAGTGCAGGCATCAGATGTTGTGTGTACACACTCCTAGCTCTCCTGTCATTCCACATGTTTGGATCTCCATCCTCCAGGACATCCAGCCCCCTCTGGTCCGTCTCTCCATCCTCCAAGACATCCAGCGTCCTCTGGTCCGTCTCTCCATCCTCCAGGACATCCAGCGTCCTCTGGTCCGTCTCTCCATCCTCCAGGAGATCCAGCCCCCTCTGGTCCGTCTCTCCATCCTCCAGGACATCCAGCCCCCTCTGGTCCGTCTCTCCATCCTCCAGGAGATCCAGCGTCCTCTGGTCCGTCTCTCGATCCTCCAGGACATCCAGCCCCCTCTGGTCCGTCTCTCCATCCTCCAGGAGATCCAGCCCCCTCTGGTCCGTCTCTCCATCCTCCAGGACATCCAGCCCCCTCTGGTCCGTCTCTCCATCCTCCAGGACATCCAGCCCCCTCTGGTCCGTCTCTCCATCCTCCAGGAGATCCAGCGTCCTCTGGCCCGTCTCTCCATCCTCCAGGACATCCAGGCAAAGTGTTAATTTTAACACTTTGCTGGTGTTTATATAATCCTCACTGGTTCCGAGTTAAATTAACACTTTGGATAGTGTTGATATTTGAACTCTTTAATGCTGTTAAATATTCAACACTCACAGTGTTGTTTCATGACACATGACAGTGTATTTTTTACACTAAATTGTGTTGTTTCCTTTCACTAGGAGTGTTGATTTCTAACACTGGCAGTGTTGTTTAATGACATGTGAAAGTGTATTTTTAACACTGAATTGTGTATCTGTACTTACATAAGGTCAAATGTTTTCACCCTGAAGACAACAGTGAACCACAACAAATCATTGATACACTTCTTGTCACGGGAGTTCACGGGTAGGACCCAAAAGCAGACCACAGGAGACAGACTCCGATGAAACAGGTTTATTTTAGACAGGTGGGTTGCTGGTGTGAGTCCCGTGGCTCGACACCGGAGAGTTCGTAGATCGCCCAGTACTCTACACCCGTAGCAGAGAGGAGAGAGATTAGCACAGGAAGATACCATGGGGTTCAACTCACGAAACAGCGGCCGCTACCGAGGCAGAAGACAATACAGACTGACAACACAGGCCTGCAAGACCAGGGCTGATATGCTGCCGGGTAACGAGCCAGATTGTCCGCAGCTGTGCATCCATCAGGGCGGTAGCAGTGGGATGAGTCTGGAGGCAGGTCCGAGAAAACACCAAGCACATGGCATAACAAAAACAAACAGGGGAATGACAGACCCATGAGGAGAGGAGATTGGGGGGGGAAACAGAGGTAAACACACAATGGGTCAGACAGGGATCCTGACGCTTCTTTTTATTCAGAAAATCTCTTCCAAGCACCATGGGCACAACTTAACTACATACACACACACGTGCACAAAATTGTTGGTACCATTCCGTTAAAGAAAGAAAACCCCACAATGGTCACTGAAATAACTTGAAACTGACAAAAGTAATAATAAATACAAATTCACTGAAAATGAACCAATGAAAATCTGGAGCTGATTTAGATTTTTAGGATAGAAACTGTGATCCATTCTTAAATGGGTTATCAAGTCCTGGCAGGCCGCATGTACAGCTTGACAAATGAAACACTTCAGCATTTTTAAACCACGTGTAAGACTTTTGCCCGGAACTCACGGACTCTTGGAGACTCATCTGTTGCTGTAACATCGATGTTGTAGACTGTTGTCGGCACGAAAGTGAAGAGCTGGACCAGGGTTTCATCATAAGACAGGTTGAACACGTAGTGGGATTGAAACAGTTCATCAAAAGCACCCAACGAGCTGGCAGGGGATGAGCTGTTTGTCCACAACGATGTAGAAGGCATCAATTCTGTTTTTGGTTCGGCCAACAGCAAGGATGTATGGTTGTTCAGCCTCTCTTCCCTGCAGGTGTTCAACGATGCTGCAGCATGACTGAAAACAGAACAACATGAATACCTTAGAGTGGAAGCTCAGGATCTGAGCCATGCAGTGGTACTTGTTCCATGAGAGTTTCAGAGATCCTCCAGTTTGACCAGTCACCTGCCCACGTGTTGCAAAAATGTGAGCTTCACTGGGAGTGTGTTCCTCCCAAATGAAGTCCCAGTACATTTTTAAAAGGAACACACTCCCAGTGAAGTGTGCGTAAGAATCTGAATTATCACTTTAAAGTAGCGTAGGAGAGGGATGAGTTAGCAAGTTTTCAACTGCTCACTGCATACGTGGGTCTGTTAGACAAAAGAAGAGTTGAGTTGCTCTTGTGTGTGTCCAAAAAGTCCTCGCTGTTGAGGAATTGTTGTAAAGTTTGCAATATTGAGACATTCAGATGAGTCCTTTTTTGCAAACTTAAAATCTCTTTTTAATTGAGTTAATATAACTGAAAAACTGGCTTGTGGGATTTAAACAGATGATACATACCTTGTGAAAGAGTAACATTTTGCACACTGCATCACTGGGACTTATTTTGATCCTCTTCCGTCCAGCTGTGGGTGGCAAGAGATGGAGAAGCAGAGAAGCCATGTCACTGTCCCAGTCTACCAGGAGTAAATGAGACAAAACAAGTCATTAGTATGTACTTGGAAGACACAAAGTGAATAGCATCAGCCATTTATTAAATAAAGCAAGGATATCATGTAGCTTACTGGTGTGATCGTTCTCTGAAAGGTTTTCAGCAGCTGTCAGAAGTCGGCACAGCTCAGTTGACTGAGTCAGGTGTTTGGCCTCTTTGATAACCTTGGGCTTGAATGCTGTATCTCACTTCTCAAGCATCTTGGAAGCTGTTTCAGCACCAAACAGCAGCAGGAAGTCTTGATTCAGCTGTTGATCATACATAGATGCAAAAAAAGAGAAGAAAATCAAGCAAATGGTGTGTGCACGGTTAACTACTTACATCCAACCAAATGAAGGACTGGAGTTTAAATAAAAGATAAGCACAACTCACTCGTCCTTTGATATCTAAAAAACATGGGAATGTTTTTAAGACATCTGTGGTTCTCTGCAGGTCATGCACTAAGTCCTGGTGATGTTGCAAGGTCATCTTCATCTTCTGAAACATTCGTTTCATCAGGAGAGTGAACAGGAAATGATATAGCCTCCCTACAGGCATCGCCATCAAGCTGCTGAGGCTCTGTGGCTGCTGATGTTCGGCGGTTTGGTCCCTGTGCTTGAGGCTCTGTGGCTGCTGATGTTCAGCGGTTTGGTCCCTGTGTTTGAGGCTCTGTGGCTGCTGATGTTCAGCGGTTTGGTCCCTGTGTTTGAGGCTCTGTGGCTGCTGATGTTCGGCGGTTTGGTCCCTGTGTTTGAGGCTCTGTGGCTGCTGATGTTCAGCGGTTTGGTCCCTGTGTTTGAGGCTCTGTGGCTGCTGATGTTCGGCGGTTTGGTCCCTGTGTTTGAGGCTCTGTGGCTGCTGATGTTCAGCGGTTTGGTCCCTGTGTTTGAGGCTCTGTGGCTGCTGATGTTCAGCGGTTTGGTCCCTGTGTTTGAGGCTCTGTGGCTGCTGATGTTCAGCGGTTTGGTCCCTGTGTTTGAGGCTCTGTGGCTGCTGATGTTCGGCGGTTTGGTCCCTGTGCTTGAGGCTCTGTGGCTGCTGATGTTCAGCGGTTTGGTCCCTGTGCTTGAGGCTCTGTGGCTGCTGATGTTCAGCGGTTTGGTCCCTGTGTTTGAGGCTCTGTGGCTGCTGATGTTCGGCGGTTTGGTCCCTGTGCTTGAGGCTCTGTGGCTGCTGATGTTCAGCGGTTTGGTCCCTGTGCTTGAGGCTCTGTGGCTGCTGATGTTCTGCGGTTTGGTCCCTGTGCTTGAGGCTCTGTGGCTGCTGATGTTCGGCGGTTTGGTCCCTGTGTTTGAGGCTCTGTGGCTGCTGATATTCGGCGGTTTGGTCCCTGTGTTTGAGGCTCTGTGGCTGCTGATGTTCAGCGGTTTGGTCCCTGTGCTTGAGGCTCTGTGGCTGCTGATGTTCGGCGGTTTGGTCCCTGTGCTTGAGGCTCTGTGGCTGCTGATGTTCGGCGGTTTGGTCCCTGTGTTTGAGGCTCTGTGGCTGCTGATGTTCAGCGGTTTGGTCCCTGTGTTTGAGGCTCTGTGGCTGCTGATGTTCAGCGGTTTGGTCCCTGTGTTTGAGGCTCTGTGGCTGCTGATGTTCAGCGGTTTGGTCCCTGTGTTTGAGGCTCTGTGGCTGCTGATGTTCGGCGGTTTGGTCCCTGTGCTTGAGGCTCTGTGGCTGCTGATGTTCAGCGGTTTGGTCCCTGTGCTTGAGGCTCTGTGGCTGCTGATGTTCAGCGGTTTGGTCCCTGTGTTTGAGGCTCTGTGGCTGCTGATGTTCGGCGGTTTGGTCCCTGTGCTTGAGGCTCTGTGGCTGCTGATGTTCAGCGGTTTGGTCCCTGTGCTTGAGGCTATGTGGCTGCTGATGTTCGGCGGTTTGGTCCCTGTGCTTGAGGCTCTGTGGCTGCTGATGTTCGGCGGTTTGGTCCCTGTGTTTGAGGCTCTGTGGCTGCTGATATTCGGCGGTTTGGTCCCTGTGTTTGAGGCTCTGTGGCTGCTGATGTTCAGCGGTTTGGTCCCTGTGCTTGAGGCTCTGTGGCTGCTGATGTTCGGCGGTTTGGTCCCTGTGCTTGAGGCTCTGTGGCTGCTGATGTTCGGCGGTTTGGTCCCTGTGTTTGAGGCTCTGTGGCTGCTGATGTTCAGCGGTTTGGTCCCTGTGTTTGAGGCTCTGTGGCTGCTGATGTTCAGCGGTTTGGTCCCTGTGCTTGAGGCTCTGTGGCTGCTGATGTTCGGCGGTTTGGTCCCTGTGCTTGAGGCTCTGTGGCTGCTGATGTTCGGCGGTTTGGTCCCTGTGCTTGAGGCTCTGTGGCTGCTGATGTTCGGCGGTTTGGTCCCTGTGTTTGAGGCTCTGTGGCTGCTGATGTTCGGCGGTTTGGTCCCTGTGTTTGAGGCTCTGTGGCTGCCTTGACTGGCCGTTGGTATTTATTCCTGGACATGGTCTTGAGGCGCCATGCTAAATATCCTGTGCCTTTTTCCCCATCATAGAAGTGCTCCTGTTAAGTTATTTAAAAAATATGAAATTACAAAGGTCACTCATTGATCTTATATAAAAAGGCAATTATGGGATTGTGAATGTATGACTTCATAACAATGCCAATCAAATCAATATATAGAATATTTTGTGTGTTTGTATGTCTTTTGATGTTTTGAAGAAAACTGAGTTTTTGTGCAAAACTCTAGTCTGTAAAACCGGTGTGTATTGTGGAAGTAATCCTTTTTAAAAACGTACATACCCCTTTGGAGAAAAGGGATCCTTCAGCGAAGGAAAGAGTGTAATGATTCCCAGGGCAAACTTCTCCTTCTGGTTACGGGAAGGAATCCTCCTTTCGACCAAAGACTATGAAAGAAAACATGAAATTGAAATGCCCCCTAATAACTATAGGGAACCACCTTTGTTACTTCCCTGCCATGCATTCTGAAAATGAATTACATTCCTTCTTAATATAAACCCTTTCAGTCTGAAATGGTTTAAAATTCTACAATTTATTGAAGAAACACTTACCCATGCATTTCCATCATATGGCTAGCCAATATGTTGAAAAGCTGTCTACGGGTGCGGTGCTTCAGTGAATTTTCGGACTTGTACTCTTCGAGGACATCCTCACCTCCAGGTTTCATGAGCAAGGCATTTTCTACCATCTACTCACATAAGAGAATTTTTTTTAGTGTACAATTCAGTCTTAATTAAACAATAAACACAAATTAGTCTATTCAGACTAGGGGAAAAAAGGAATTCCCTGCATCAGAGGAAGGTTTCAACAAATAAAAATAAATAAAACAGCAGTGCTGCAAAAGAAGATGAAAAATCAGGTAATGCAGCAACACTTTTCTGTCCTGTCATGGTGGATAGTCACATCTGTGATTGCAAAATAATGTGGCATACATATTCTCAAAGAAATGTACTGAAATACAAAAAGGCTATTTATAATTTTGGCCTGTAATTAAATATGTTCGGCCGGTTTGGACACCAGTGTTCACCAGGCATATTGACTGATTTGTAACGTTAGCCAACATTGAACGTTAGCTATATTAGCTATATTGCAGACAATAATTCACTTCCGAAAAGCAAAACCATTTAACTTTGGCCATCTGAATAACATTGAAACACACTTAGCGAAGCAACACATTTGACGTTCTACCAGAGAAAATGCCCCTTAATTGACGAAGTTAACTGCTTGCTAGCTAGCATCTTAACCTACATTTGTATTAGCTAGTTAGCTATTAGCTATAATGACATATCACGTCACACCACACTTGACGTGAACACATAATTTCATATGAAGATAAACAGCCTGGTTAAGTAAATATATTTGTTCTTACCTTCTGTAATACTATATTCCGGACACCGAGTTTTGTCCAATGATTTGTCCAAGTGTCAATGATGCTAGCATGCTGTCTATATACATGGTGATGGGTATAATATCAAGCTAGCAATTTATGCTAACATGCTGTCTATATACGCTGTCTATATACGCTAGCATGCTGTCTATATACATGGTGATGGTTATAATATCAAGCTATCGATCGATGCCAACTAATGACGCCAGCATGCTGTCTAGGCTAGTGCATAGCCAGTGTTTAGCAAGTTATCAGTCGAGTAGCTAGCTATAGGAAGAGGGAGATTGGGACCTTGTATGTTCATGATAACCTTATCAAGAGACTTCTGACCATCTAATCTCACTGTATTTCAAGTTATGCTGTATCTTCTCAATGTGAATGTCATAATGCCATATCAATTACTGCCAGATAATATAGTTCACAGTTAGCCAGGCTATGACAGTAGATGTCCATTTGTTAAAAAAACATTAAATATCCAATTTATTTTATTTAAAAGGCATATTATGAAAGTATTCTTAGTTTTATTATTTCATACATTCTACAGTTGGCCAGGTGGACAACATGTCTGTGACTGTTCTTCCTTTTTGTGGGGTTCACCAGAGCTTTGTGTACATTATATATAATTATATTATATTATATAGCCCAAACCTGAATGCTCTGCTATACCAAATTGTGAGAAAACCGAAAATCCAGAAAAAAGTATTTCCTATATTTTAAATACAAAATACATGTATTGTATTTTGTTACATTTTCTGGCACCAGTATTTTGTATTTTATTTTGATACATTTATTTGAGGGGTATTTTGTATTTTGTATCAAAATACATTTTGATGTATCTTTGCCCATCTCTGAGTATATGATTAATGATGACATGTTCACATGGTACTGATTGAAGTTCACTGACGGCTCCTCACAGTTTGGTGGTGTTGGAACGGGTATTCTTTCACTTTGGATGGACCTAAACTAGAAGTGATTGGAGTAGATTGTAAGCCTTGCTAAAGATGCTCTGAACGTACCTCTGATTATTATGAGTAATAATCTTCTCATTTGATGGTTTTAGCCTCGCAGACTGTCTCTGATAATGAACTAACTCTGCAGTGGAAATAAACTTGACAAAAAAACCACAAAGTTCTTTCTGTTTGACATCACCTCCGAGGACTCACTACAAATGTAAAAGGTTCTGCATCAGCACAATAAACAGTTCAAAGACGATACATATGTCTAATATGCCTGTATATATATATATATATATCTTCTATATTCATCTACATAAAAACTCTACACGGATATATTTGACCTTTACAGAATGTACAGGACTGTCTTTGGGTAAATTCTGCATATTGATATTCACAACCTCGATTTCTTAATAAAAATCGATACAACAGTGTTGAATGAAAGCTCACATACTCTATCTCACACACCAATAATCCAACATCAGTTGTTCTACTGCATTTTAAAGGAGATTTTTTATTTATTTATTCAATATTCAGATCACTGGTACATAAAACATGATAAAGATAGACTCAGACAGCCTGAGTCTGCAACTTCTTATATTCAGATTTGTATTATTTTACACTGATCTGTGACATTACACTGTAGAGGAGCTACAGTGAATAGATTTAATCACACTGATTGTCTGCAAGCAGTCCAAGTCCAGACATTCTGAAAACATCCACTCCAAATATGAACACAGCTGAAGGTGCTCTCTGTTGCACTGCTGGGTCGACCAGGTGACACCGCGAAGAAACTGATCAACTATAAGGTTCAAACCCGCTTTGGGGACGGGTCGGGGGAAGGCTGGAGAGCTTGTGGACAAAATGTTCAAGTAGAAGCAAACCAATCAGGGATATAATCTTGAAATATTGTTTTTTATTTGACTAGATTTCTCTCCTGATGGACGAACCATCTCAGCTGTAGCTCACCAGCCAATGTCCTAATACCAATAACTAATAACAGGGGTGACTAGAGCCCGACCAATACTGGATGTTTAGTGCTGAACGGTGTCGATATGAGACATATCAGCTGATACTCATTTTTTTATACAAATACAAATGCTTTCATCCATCTATAGCCATGTTTCCATTCAATTGTCCGGCAAACATTTTGAAATGTTGCAAAAAAGAAAAAGAAATGCAAGAAAGGGTCTATCAAGTGGTTTGGAGCCAATAAACGACGCTACAGCGGAGTTTGGTCAGACTTTGGCACGCTGTACGTTACGCAAGGCTGTAATCCTCCAGTTACAGAATAGAAGATGTAAAGGTTGGGAACCAGCAACAGGAATTCACCCCGAAAATGACCTGGATGTGTCTTTGGTGTGCCTGTGCTGCAGTTTATTCAGCGATAGAGAACTATCTGGGATAAGCTAAAACCAGCCAATAATATCAACCATGCCATGTATTGGTAGGGCTCTCGGGGTGAATGTACTCGGTTGGTTTGGACTAAAAAGATATCAGGTCGGACTTTTGTCTTTCCAAGGTTTTGCATGCCATCTTTGTCCAAAGATATCGTACGGTCAACGTCACACAATATTGCTGTAGGAACACAGTGCAGTTTGTCTTTTGTCATCAGCTGGGTATGCCCCGCCCATTTACTTCTGCACTCACACATGTTGAATACTGAATCGTAGAGGAAAATGTCACGCTGCGTCCCGTGAGGCTGTCGTCATGCGCAGGACTCGGCCAGCTGGCTTCCGCTGCGTTTCTTGCCACGGCCCGGAGAGCTGGGGTTGGACGCCGACGTTCGGACGCTCCTCGCCCCATGACTCACCATGGTGGGGAGGAGGGAGGAGGACGGGGAAGGAGGGGAGGAGGAAGAGGAGGTGGGGGACAGAGAGGAGGAGGAGGGCGAGGATGACAAGTAGGAGGATGAGGAGTAGTAGCTGTGTTGGGGGGTGGAGGTGGAGGTGAGGACGAGGCGGTGCTGGCGTTTGCTGCTGCTGCGAGGCCCGTGTTGGGCCGGGCTGGCGTTAGCGTGGGATGACGACATGACGTGGCTAGACGAGGGGAGGAGACGGCTCAGATTCAGAGACGGGATAAAAGACTTGTGTGGAGGAGAGGAGAAAGAAAATGAAGGCAAGGAAGGAGAGGGGGAGCGAGGCGGGGAGTCTGACGGAGAAATGGAGGAAGAGTTCTTCACCAAGGAGGAAGAGGAGAGAGGACACAATAGAGCCTGTTGCCTGGAACGCTGGGCCAAGGAAGGAGAAGGCGGGCTGGAAGAAGAGAGTGCTTCCCCGAGGAGAAGTTGGAAGAAGCTGAAGGCGAAGAAGCAGAGGAGGAGGAGGTGGAGGAGGAGGAGAGGTTTTGGAAGCTATCGGTGGTGTCTGAGCAGTGAGGAGTGGACAAAGAGGCAGATGGGTGTTTCCCAGAGCTATGGCACATGGCTGGGATCTTAGAGGCGCGCAAAGCAACGACAGAATGGCTACTATCCCCGGCTGCTCGACTGCTTCTGCTGTCAGCCTGTAAACAGACACCACGGAACACGGCAGGTCAAAGCCAACAACACACAGCCCACATGAGAGGAGAAGAACACTCATACCGGTTACTGCTATGGCTTTGGCCAGCCAATAGCTCGCTAGGCTAGAACTGCTACAGTGTGTTTTAGTGAAAACGTCCTTACAAAATAGATGGCTCACCGTTGGCGCTCTCAGTCTCTGCCCTGACAGTCACGCTGTGTCTCGATTCAGATACTTCCGTGAGTACACTTCCATGTCGTACACTATGTACTCAGTGGCAAAGGTAGTGTAGTCTCACATCAACACATGGCTGTGTGCTCACTGGAAATGACGATTGCAACGAGTTCTTCTTAATACGGGTCAACGTTTGTCGCCAGCTAAAAGGTCTGCCTCCTCGCTGTGAAGTCAAACCCTTGTTTCGTGGCCCTAATCCACCCCTGAACCAGAGCACAGACTCTGGTGCTGCTCCCTCTACTGATGGCCAGTGTGGCAGCTCTGTCTGTAGTCATGCAAGAGAGGCAGGGATTCACTGGTGACCTTTGATTAAATCAATAGATTTTGGAACTGCTGACTGAAGGCTTTTCCACATGGACTGGAATAAAGTGGATCAATGGAAGTGGCCAGAAGAATAAAGACCCTCCCCTTGGGCCCTAGAGTGGCTCATTTAAAAGGGGCTTGAAGTGTTGAAGTGTGATGGACTGATATTGGCATCATATTTTGTTAGTCGGGTCATTTAACACCTGAATCTTCATTGATCAAGGTATAAAAGTAAAAGCATTTCCTCCTTTTATCCTGTCGAGAACCCCTGAGGCTGTTAGATCCCAGGTGAAGCCCGTTCTCACTTATCTGCATATGGAGCTTCCTGATGGGCTGCCCCCGTCTTTCAACTCCGACAGCGTCTCTGTTCATGGTCATTGGCAGTGTTTGGACACATTTTCTGATTTTGGCTTTATTGCACTTTAGTGTTCCGTCACATATAACACATGGGACGCCTCTCTTTGTCTGACTAAACGTCATTCTCAATAAATGTTCACTTTTTGAGTTCATGCTCTTACTCTACTGGCCAAAGACATCGTAGTAACACACATGACTGACAAAGTGCAGCTCTATTTCTCCCACATGAATCAGGATCAGTGTAGACAAAGTCAAGTTAATGTAAGAATAACATGTCAGTGACAGAGAATATTAAAAGGGTTACAATACTTTTGTCTCCATACAGAAAAAGTTTGAATTGTTTTGTAATCACAAAACATGTCGTTAAAAAGATTTGACATTGTGATCAAGAGAATTTCACGAAACAGTGGTGCCATCGAGCACAACACACATGCATGAAGACGCACTCTTCCATGACATACATGTGAGGGTTAATCAATGATGGATGTTTCAACCGGATCCCTAATATTTGTACATCATGGCTTCTGTGCGTCCTTGTTTGAGGAAAAAAGAGGTTTTTTGAGAGTTTTTGACACCCAAATAATATTTCCACTACTCACTGCCAGATGAAGACCGGCTGTCGCCGGTTAACATGCAGGTGAACAAGCAGGTTTACATCCACTCTCTGATTGAGAAACTCAACTGGGTTGAGTTTCAAAACATTAACAGCTAGTTGGGGATACGGGGACATTAATGGGTATTATAACAAAACCAGGGAGCGTATGTTGAAAGACGTGTTAAGAGTTGAAGAGGAACGTGAACACAGCCATAAACAGACAGATATAACTTGAGGAAATAAGGCAGAAATGCACCACCACAGAAACAAGCCCAACACATGTCAAACTCACTGCAAACACAATCACTAAAATACAATTCACTCTTTTTCCAAGCTATTGACTAACTGCTCTCTAACTGATGGTACCCAGCTCACCCTCATCTAAGCAATGTATTTATAGGTTGTTCAATTCAAAGGTCTAGTTTGGGTGTAATTTCAGAAAACTGATTCTCTAGTTTAGGTAAATAAGACGCAAATTCACTCCACATGTCCTAACCCCAACTAAAGCTCCTGCTTGCTACTTGCATGTCTCAGGGATAAAGTTAAGTCAATATGACTACCTTTTAATGTACAGCAAGAGTCAACGCAGATTTCAATATCTGTATAACTTCATGGTAAGCAGAATCCAGCTGGAGTTTCAGAGGATAGAGTTATTTTAAAGTGGAAACATAAAGGTGAAAGGTTGTTTAACCTGCTATATGAATAGCATAAATCAAGATGCCATTTGGTGGAGTATTACGGTAATTCCCCTTCAGTCTGTGCTGACTCAGAGCTGCTGTGCTCAGGTCTGTCAGAGGTCATTTACCTGGCTGGGCTGCTTCTGGGGGGACTGCTGCTGCTGGCCCTTGGGCATCTTCCCTGGTGAGCTAGAGGAAGAAGATTGCCGGGGTTTGGTGTGGGATCGCTGGGCAGAAGAGCTGGAGCTGCTGCTGGAGGTCTAGCAAGAAGATACATGGAGAAAAGGTTAGTTCGGCCAGACTGGCATGTAGGAGACACTGCATCTGTACGATAGCAGCTACAACACTAAAAACAACTGTCAAAAGCATCAGATTAAAGCAGCAAATTAAGGTCAATTAGGGGATAATTGTATTGCAAGTTATTCAACCACAGTAGCAGGAGGGCAAATGTACATTTATTATTATTATTATTACATTTGAGTAGTCTTTACTGTACGTAAAGGGGTATATCAAGCATCAATGCTGGTTGAAATGGGAAAACAGTACGGCATCTTCGAGATATAGACAATATTAGATGATATTAAGCAGCACGGTCAAAGACGTGATTGGATGCAAAGCAGACGGGAAATTTGTGTTTGGCAAATGGAGCAATAAATTATGTGCATCAGCTGAAAAGCAAAAGATTCCGCTTTATCACGAGGCAGCAATTCATGGAAGTGAAGGACGTACACGATAATGAGAAACAGAACTGAAGCTCCTGGTAAGTACAGGTGGTTCCATTGTGGCAAACACAGACAGTCCATCTGTAAAAATGTGTGTCTGAGCACACATTTACTGTAGTTATTCACAGCCATTGTCCTATTTAGTGGTGCTGAGACAGTGAAATCTGGTTTACTGCCTTTGTTATTGAACCGTAACTGGTCTGTTTTGAATGAGTAGATGATAACTAATAAAATGGAAACCGTTCTTTGTCGGAAATACATTAACTTTCAGGCTACACCAACAAACCAGTACACGTCAGTTTGTCCGTTCTGGGGGTTCCCCAGGAAGAGCTGAAAAGCATTCCTGGGGAGAGGGATGTCTGTATTACCCTTTCATTTACTTCTTCGTTCAGCCGACAAAGCCTCTCTGATATTACTGTATTACATTCATAAGTATAGACACAAATTAAAACCCTGCAGCACTTTAGAGCCATATTTCACTGGTTGTCGTATTTGTAGACGAGCCGTGGACAGTAGATAAGGACACTTGTATTTACATATGAGAGAAAAACACTCCCACTACGTCTGTAGCGAGTGGAAGCAGATGTCTGCCGTTGCACATCGTCTCAACTCCAAAATACGGCTCTTAATAAAGTACTGCCATTCTTAAAGTAACCGTACTAATGAAATGGGGTATTGAACTGTTTTTTAACGGCAGGGTATTGCGACAATTCTTTAGTATCGGTATGATGTGTGACACTAGATCTCAGTAACATAATGTAATGATACCAGAGACATCAGTGTGACCTCACAGTTGTCCATAATGTTCTCCCTGCAGATGTTCAGCCGCTGCTGGTGATGAAAGAAGTTATCCCCCCTAAGTGGAGCCCCAGCCTGGACCAGGAGGACCAAGAGCCCCTCCGCATAAAAGAGGAGCAGGAGGACCAAGAGCCCCTCTGCATAAAAGAGGAGCAGAAGGACCAAGAGCCCCTCTGCATAAAAGAGGAACCAGGGGAACTCTGGACCTGTCTGGAGGCAGAGCACCTCAAAGGGCTGGAGGAGGCAGATGTCACCAGGTTCCTATTCAGTACTCTGCTTTTGAAGATTGAAGATGTTGATGAGATACATCAGTCTTCACAGCTTCATCATAGCCAAAAGGAGGATAACAGAGAGGCAGAGCCTCCAGCCAGCAGCTCAGCTACTGATGGAGAGGACTGTGGAGGATCAGGACCAGCCGGGAACCTAGATCCAGATCATCATGCACAACCAAATGCTAATGATGAAATGGTTTCTGACTCCCCTGAGACGGAAGTCAGTTATGATGATTGGCAAAAGCCTTTGTTAGATTCTGGATCTGAAACAGAGAACAGTGACGGTGATTGGAAGGAGACCAGGGCACCAGATTCTGCTACACATGCTCTGAAAGTTAAGGAAACCATTGAAAGGGATGTAGTCTGTAACACTGGCAAGAAATCCTTCAGCTTCTTCAAGTGTAATAATAGATTTTTCTACAAGGGTTTTCATTCACAGAAAATAATCCAAACGGGAGAGAAACGATTTGGATGTGATGTTTGTGGGAACAGATTTGCAAAGCAGGGAAATCTGAAGAAACACATGAGAATTCACACAGGAGAGAAACCATTTGGATGTGATGTTTGTGCGAAAAGATTTACTGAGCAGGGACATCTGAAGAAACACAACAGAGTTCACACTGGAGAGAAACCATTTGGATGTGATGTTTGTGGGAAAAGATTTAGACAGCAGGGACATCTGAAGGAACACAACAACAGAGTTCACACAGGAGAGAAACCATTTGGATGTGATGTTTGTGGGAACAGATTTACACAGCAGAGAAGTCTGAAGACACACATGAGAGTTCACACAGGAGAGAAACCATTTGGATGTGATGTTTGTGGGAACAGATTTACACAGCAGAGAAGTCTGAAGACACACATGAGAGTTCACACAGGAGAGAAACCATTTGGATGTGATGTTTGTGGGAACAGATTTGCAATGCAGGGAAATCTGAAGAAACACATGAGAGTTCACACAGGAGAGAAACCATTTGGATGTGATGTTTGTGCGAAAAGATTTACTGAGCAGGGACATCTGAAGGAACACAAGAGAGTTCACACAGGAGAGAAACCATTTGGATGTGATGTTTGTGGGAACAGATTTGCAATGCAGGGAAATCTGAAGAAACACATGAGAGTTCACACAGGAGAGAAACCATTTGGATGTGATGTTTGTGGGAACAGATTTACACAGCAGAGAAGTCTGAAGACACACATGAGAGTTCACACAGGAGAGAAACCATTTGGATGTGATGTTTGTGCGAAAAGATTTACTGAGCAGGGACATCTGAAGGAACACAACAGAGTTCACACAGGAGAGAAACCATTTGGATGTGATGTTTGTGGGAACAGATTTGCAAAACAGGGAAATCTGAAGAAACACATGAGAGTTCACACAGGAGAGAAACCATTTGGATGTGATGTTTGTGCGAAAAGATTTACACAGCAGGGAAGTCTGAAGACACACATGAGAGTTCACACAGGATAAAAATGCATCTTTTCACTTTTTTGTGAGATGAATTACCTAAATATGTTGGTAGAAACCACTGCAGTTTTCATTGTCTTATATTTTCTTCTTTGTTTGTAAATGAAGAGAAAGGGGAAGTTTTTTTCCAAACATTATGAAATTAGTTAATTGACATTCATAGCAATGACAACAAACAGTAGGTCTGTGATGGTGAAAACAAAAAAAGGAACCAAAGACTGTTCATCAGGGGAAATATGTGTGTTTAAAAAGCAACATTTTGTTTAATGTCGAATCAATACATATGCAAACTGATTGTATTTTAAAAGTGTAATAGGGGGAATGGGAGACCTGTATGAGACCTGTATGATCGATGTGTTTGTTTTTTCTTTATTGGTGTGTTACTGAAACTGTTGTAACATTTTTTTTACAGACCCATAGCTTTTTGTATTTCCTAGAAATCTGATGAAATGTTACGAATAATAACTTCCTAAATGATAGTTAGCATTGGGAAAGTGTCTTTTTTTTAAACTTTTGTCTACAGGTCAGCGAACAGTTCAACATTTCTTTCCTGAAATAAATAAAGAGAAAGATCAAACATGTGATGATAGTTTTTTCATGATCTAATGAAATCAACCATGAAACACATTTCAGACAAATTATGGTTATTTCAATCAGGAGAGAGTTTATTAGAATTTAACAATAATTTACTACAGATGCATAAAATATGAATAGTGCAAAGTCTTTGGCGATTGGACTCGATCCTCAAGTAGGATAACTGAGGGGTAATGATGCTGAATTCAGATAAAGCCTAATCCCACAAAAGAGATTTATTTTATATGAATAAATAAAATAAATACCTTACAATCTGCTGCAGAGAATTCCAAAGAAAAATTGAAAATTAGTCATGAGAGAAAGTTGAAGGGTAGAACTTGTCAGCGTGATATTTCATGAGTTGACATTAAACCACATTTAAGAGAGGTCAATTTAACCAAAGCAAAGGATAGAGTAGGGTCTTGATGGACCACAGAACAGGATAGTGCGGGTCTAGATAGATCACAGTAAAGAATCGTGGGATTTCAACCGATCCCAGAAATGATAGAGGGGATCTCGATAGACCGCAGGAAAGGATAGGTTGGAGTTAAGTTAGACTGCAGACAAGGATAGGTTGAAGTCATGTTAGACTGCAAAACAGAATAGTTGGGGGTCACAATGCCTCAGCACGACTTGACGGGTCAAGTCAGACTGGGAAATGAGAAAATTGGGCAACCGTCTGACTGGGAATCCTCCAGCATGCAGACTCTGAGGACGTGGTGGGTCGGCTCCTCGACGGGGCGGGGTCTGCCACGTCTCCTCCTGTCAGACTGAACCGAGGGAGACGATTCATCTATGATATTTCATCAAAAACATTTTATTCTACATGTTCTCATTTAAAATCTCTCCACGAATAATTCGTCAATCAGATTGTGTAAAAAAACATTAAATTGTGAGCTCCTCAGTGAAACTATGATGTCATGATTGATCCATCTGAGACCAACAGTCATGTGACAACAAATCAGTAAAATTTTGAGTGAACTTCAGGCTGCTGAACACAGAGCAGAGAGGAGAGGATGTTAAAATGTAAATAATATTAATAGAGACTATCATAGAGACTCCATTTATTTCCACAATAACTTCCATTGCAACTGTTATTCTGCAATAAAGACATGTTCTAGTTCTCTCTACTTCTAGTCATGATGGTTCTGTTTCCATAGAGGAGCAGGACTTTTATATTATAAAATACAACTCGTCGGTTTGTTCAACATAAATAAAGTGACGGCATCTCAATGTATTTTACTTCTGGCCAGAAACAATCTAATTCTACACGTAGTAAAAGTGATAATACCGATTATGTTATTGTATCAAAAATAATTTGTTCAATAAATCTAAATGTATCCGACAGTCAAACACAAACAATGACTTTAAACTGAATGTAGAACACTATTTCTGACTGAGCACACATTAAATATATCTTTTAAATAGTTTTTTTATTCAGACTTTTGTATAAATATGTTATTCTGATTTTAGTGATAGAGGTTATTTATTTTTATACAAGGTGTTTTTTTTCTGTGGGATGACGACGGCATGTTCAGGACATTTTAGGTATATGTGAAAAACCTTAAAATAAAAGATGTACATTTATAGAAAAAAGTACACATTCTCTGAGATTAAATTCAGAAATTACAAAAAAAACTTGAACATTTTCTGAGATTATTAAATCATAAATTTGCAAGAAATCTTTGTTTTATTTTTGAGATAGATCTTTTATAGATTAATTATTTATTTATTAATTATCATTTATTTATTTCTAATTTAGATTGATTCATTTATTTATTTTTGATTCACTTATTTATTTTTTAACAATTCATTCTATAGTTTTTATGTATTTATGAATTCATTAATTGTCTTTTATTTTTATTAACTTGTTTTTATTTATCATTTATTTATTCATAATTATTTATTTTGTTTTTATTGATTCATTAATACATTTTTGTATTTACTCACTATTTATTAATTAATTTGTTATTAAATTATTCATTAATTTGTTTCAAATAATTTATTAAGTCAGACTATTTACTATTTAATTATTGATGATTAATTTGACGAGAAGATTTGGTAAATTTTTCATGGGCCGTGCATTTTATACCTGGGCCTTCACTGCTGTCCTGCAGCTGAAACACAGCTACGGTTATTATTTGTTTCGTGTAAAAATAAAGCCAACACCTATGATACCTCGTAAATCCCATCACTTTATTTCTGACACATTTTAACTTGTACAGCAGACGAAGCTAGGGAAGACATATGGCCGCGTTGAGGCTGGCCCAAGCCACGGCGTGGCTGGGGGAGACAACGATCGTCGCCGCAGCAGCAGCAGCGAGCCAACGGCGGGGAGCTACCGGCCTGTGCTATTACCATGCAAGGTTTGGGCCACGGGCTACAAGATGCCGTTCACCATGCAGTTTCGGCAGGCCGGGAAAATGCAAGGGCCGGTGCTCAGTGACTGCCATGGGCGTCGGTTGGGAAGGCAGGCTGTTGTTCATCCGGGACAACGTTTCCGGGCGGCACTTTCTCTGCGACACAGGGGCGCAGAGGAGCGTTGTGCCTGCATCGCGGGTGGACATGCTGACAAACGGGCAGGGCCCCCCGCTGGAAGCCGCGAACGGTACCCCCATACGCACTTTTGGGACACGGTGCCTGGAGCTGTGTTTTATGGGGCAGCATTTCAGCTGGGACTTTGTTCCTGCCAAAATTGCCATTCCCCTGCTTGGCGCGGATTTCCTATGCGCTTATGGGCTATTGGTGGACGTCAAGGGCCGCCGCCTGATAAATGCTGTGACTTTTTGCTCTTACCCATGTACACTAAGTGGAGCGGGCTCTACCAGGTTGACTAACATGCTTGCAGCGGCTGATGAGTTTCTGCATCTGCTGGCCGAGTTCCCAGACCTCTTGCAGCCCACCTTCTCCTCCTCCATGGTCAAGCATGGGGTGGAGCATCACATCTCTACCCCCGGCCCACCGGTACATGCCCGGGCCGGGCGCCTAGATCCGGCAAAGCTCACCATCGCCAAGATAGAGTTTGAAAACATGGAGCGCCTGGGCATCATTCGCCGCTCCGACAGTCCATGGGCTTCACCCCTGCACATGGCCCGAAGCCTGGGGGCGGGTGGTGCCCGTGTGGAGATTATCGCCGGCTCAACGAGGCAACAATCCCGGACCGCTATCCGGTTCCACATATCCAAGACATTTCTACCCACTTGTCGGAGAGCGTGGTGTTTTTGAAAGTGGACCTGGTACGAGGTTACCATGAAGTGCCCGTTCACACGCTGGACATTCCCAAGACTGCGCTGATCACTCCGTTTGGCCTAAAAAATGCAGCGCAGACGTTCCAGCGTCTAATGGACACGGTGCTGAGGGACCTGCCTTTCCTGTTCGTCTACCTGGATGATCCTGGTGGCCAGTTCGTCAAGAGCAGAGCACAGGTCTCACCTCCGGACTCTATTTGAGCGACTCAGCCAGCACGGGTTGATCATCAACCCGGCTAAGTGCCAGTTTGGGTTGACCACCATTGACTTTCTGGGTCACCGCATCACAAAGGACGGGGCGCTCCCCCTCCCGGCAAAGGTGGAGGCAGTGACTAACTTTACACGCCCACTCACGGTGAGGGCCCTGCAGGACTTTTTAGGCATGGTGAACTTTTACCATCGGTTTATTCCCCGAGCAGCGCAAGTGATGCGGCCCCTGTACAAAGCCCTGAAAGGCAAGGCCATCAAACAGCTGGTGGACTGGACTGAAGAGAGGGAACTTGCGTTTGTTGATGCGAAAACAGCTCTGGCAAACGCAACAATGCTGGCACACCCGTCACCTAAGGCTCCGATTGCCATCACCACGGACGCTTCGGACTACGCGGTGGCGCGGTGCACGAGCAGTGGGTGAAAGGGCCGTGGCAACCGCTGGCTTTCTTCAGTTGACAGTTGCGGCCTAATGAACGGAAATACAGCACGTTCGATCGGGAGCTCCTCGGCCTCTTTCTGGCCATTCGGCATTTCCGGTTCCTGCTGGAGGCTCGGCCGTTCACTGCGTTTGTGGATCACAAACCACTGACGTTTGCCATGAGTAAGAGCGCCGAACCATGGTCTGCACGCCAGCAGCACCAGCTCTCCTTCATATCAGAGTTTACCACGGATCTGCAGCATGTAGCTGGCAAGGAAAACCTGGTCACAGACTGTCGCTCCAGGGCTGTCACCGGGGCTGTCCAGTTAGGATTGGACTATAACAAGATGGCAGAGGATCAAGTTACAGACCCGGGCGTCCAGGAGTTGAGGACGGCCCGGCACGTGAATGTGGACTTGGTAGGACCTTTGCCCCCATCCCGTGGGTTCACACATCTCCTCACGATGGTAGACCGAACCACTCGTTGGCCAGAAGCTGTCCCGTTGTCATCAACAACGCCGGATGAGGTGGCTCGGGCATTTATTCAGGCTTGGGTCGCCAGGTTCGGAGCCCCAGCTGACGTTTCCTCGGGCCGAGGCCCACAGTTTACATCAGAGCTGTGGAATGCAGTTGCAGGAAGCCTAGGGGTGAAGCTCCATCGCACTACCGCCTACCACCCGCAGGCTAATGGGTTATGCGAGCGGTTCCACCGGTCGATGAAAGCTGCTCTCCGGGCCAGCCTCAAAGACAGCAGTTGGGTGGACAGGCTTCTGTGGGTCATGTTGGGGCTCAGGACAGCCCCCAAAGATGATCTGCAAGCTTCATCGGCTGAGCTGGTTTATGGACAGCCACTGCGGGTCCCGGGGGAGTTTATCCCCAAAGTCACAGACCCTTGGTCTGCAACCCAGCAGCGGGAAACGCTCCTGGATAAAGCCAGGCTGTTTAAACCAGTGCCCACGTCGCAGCACGGCCTTCCGCAGTCATATGTCCCGTCCAGCCTCAGGTCAGCGGAGTATGTGTTTGTTCGCCAGGACGGCCACCGTGGACCCTTTCAACCCCCCTACGTCGGGCCGTTTCGGATGCTGGAGACCGGAGACAAAACCTGCAAGGTCGACATGGGCGGGAAGCTGGAGTACGTGTCGGTTGACCGCCTTAAACCAGAGCATCTGGACCTGGACCAACCTGTACGGTTGGCTGAACCCCCACGGCCCTCCCACCTCAGCACGACAGGACCCGGAGGGGGCCTTCAACGGTGGTTCTGCCTCCGGCCCCAGAGACACGGAGTCGGGCTGGTCGGTTGATCCGGTCCCCGAAACATTAATGGTTGGGACTAATCTCGGGAGTTGGTGAATTCTGGGGGGAGGCATGTAGGGGACGACCGAATTCACGGGGCCCCTTTAAGGAAAGGGGCGTAACCCTGGTGACAGAGGGGGTTAAAGGGTGACAGGAAGTGAATGTGTTTTATGTTTTGTATGGATGGAAATAAACGGCCACAAGGTGCAGCCAAAGGGAATACTCGACTCCTTGTTTGTTTCCACACACCTACACCTTGATCTTAAAATATACACTGACTTCATTATACATTCTCTAAATGAAATAATTAATTATCTTAGTTCATTTGCATGTTTGTGAAGTCCACAAGCTACTAAAACAGACTAAAAAATACTAAGATTAAATTCACCTGGCATTCCACTTGAGAGCAATATCATGTCAGCTTAATGTTAACATACATATCACCTTCACGTTATGTTAATAAACAACTATCGGAGTTGTAC
This sequence comes from Melanostigma gelatinosum, assembly GCF_949748355.1. Taxonomy (NCBI): domain Eukaryota; kingdom Metazoa; phylum Chordata; class Actinopteri; order Perciformes; family Zoarcidae; genus Melanostigma; species Melanostigma gelatinosum. The sequence continues at coordinate 20,056,917 of NC_136648.1, read as the reverse complement.
GAGATTAGCTCCTCTAAAAGTGTGAATACTCTATTAATAATAAAATGTTGAATTTATTCAAGACTTAAAATCTACAGTTACGCTGCAGAACATGAATGCATAGTTCGTGTAAAATCCCTTGTGCATTTATAGCCAACAGTGGACTCTGCAATAGTCTTAATATAAATGTGTAAACTTACTTCATGTCATAACGCTGGACAAAATGGGTCCAGAGAAGTCAAACTTCAGTGTTTGGAAATAGAAAAAAGAAATGAAGCAGGTTTACCTGGTGGCTGCTTCAATGCAGCGCATCTTCTGTCATCTTGAATAGCCCCGAAAACAACCAGCTGGAGCTCCGTGAAACATCTGGATAAAGTTGTAAAGCCGTTGGATGTGCGTCACGGAGCGCAGCAAAGCCGCAGAAGCAGCCTCGGCCCAGTTTGAACGAGACCGTATATATTCTGAGAGGATTAGTGCAGCCTAAAGATGGGGCGAAAATTGCAAATGTTTGTAGAGTAATCCTTTGAGCTTCCGGGGAGTCAGAAAGAGAGAGAGAGAGAGATGGGAATGTCGAACTCTCTGTGGCGCATGTTGTGAGGGACTGATGGACACTTTTCCCCAAGGAAGAGATGTTTGATTGAGACTATTTAATGGCAATATTTGTGACTGAGCTCCTCATCCTCAGGGAACAGAAATGGTGCACAAACTTCTGCTGCCCATCGGTGAGTTTACAGCACTCTGGCACTCTGTTTGCTGCTGCCTTTAATTGAACCACATTCAATTAATATATTAATCAATTTCCTGCATTTCTGCATTTTACTACTGCATTTTATTTCTTACACTGTTTCTTTAATTGTTTTTAAATCTCCTTTTCTTTTGCCTTATGTTTTGATGCTTTTAATGGTTTTATGTGAAGCACTTTGAATTGCCTTGTTGTTGAAATGTGCTATACAAATAAACTTGCCTTGCCTTGCCTTACAGCTGTTTCATAATGTAGGCACATTTTATTGACATGTTAAATTCCTTGCCTTTAAGGAAAAATAATCAAAAGCATTTGTTTATAATCCTGTTTTTATGGTGTACGTGCTTCCTGGTGTATTATCGTATGTCTTTGGTTTGAAAAATACTTTCTATTTCTTCGAAGAATTACTTCAAGCTGATTTTCTGACAAATAGAAAAAAATAATCTTCATTTTCAATTGTCTTCTCTTCTCTCAGCTTTAGCAGCAAGCCTCATCTCACCTGAGCTGTCTGGTGTCTCAGCTACCAAAATAAAAGCTCAAGGTAAATCAGTGCACATCAGTACAGAGCAGTGCTAAAAAACTGTTATGGAGTAGCCTACTTTTTAAAAATATTTATAATTTTTACTTTGTGGCAAAAGATATGACTGGAATGTGGTTTAGAATAGAATATCAGAATATGATTATAGCGTTATTTCACTTTTTACTTTTTTTCTATTGACGACACAACTGAATGATTAATGGGGGGGGGATCAAATGTGAAAATAATCATCATGAGTAAAATAACATCTCACAAAACATCTCACAAAAAGCGATACACATCAATCAGATCAGAAAAGTTCATCGTTAGATGGACATATTAACACGTAATAACAGGAATATTTTATTACCAGTTTGCTAATCATGGATAGTTGATTGTGCCTTGTTCCTCTGTGAATAGTGTCCCACAATTTAAAAACGGGAAGCTAATTTAGCTTTGTGACGCTAACAAGGACAGTTTGATTAAAAACCCACTTATTTGAACTGTACACAATAAAAAAATAAAATAATATTAAAGTATGCAACAACCAATCCACGCTTTTAAAAAGAAGAAACGACAAACACAAAGAGCTGTACGGCTGGTGTTGTGCTGGACACTTTCATCTGCCTGTTGTCCTGTGCTTCTCCAGCAGTGAAGAACAACTCGGGTGTGACACCAGCAGGGCAGTGTGGGACCTGGGTGAAGGAGCCTGAGGGGGGGTATTTCACCTCTCCCAACTACCCTGAGAAATACCCTCCTGAGAAGGAATGTGTCTACATCATAGAAGGTGAGGCGTTGTCACTTGTCATTTCTAGCCACCTACTCACTTTTTACCCCTCCTGATTTTAATCTCACCATGTCCTCAACCTCTTCCCCCCCTTCCCCCTTGCTGCAGCCTCTCCCCGACAGTGCATTGACTTGTTCTTCGATGACAAATATTCCATCGAGCCGTCCTGGGAGTGTAAGTTCGACCACATCGAGGTCCGTGATGGGCCATTCGGTTTCTCTCCAATCCTCGGTCGCTTCTGCGGCCAGGAAAGCCCAGCGTACGTCCGCTCCAGTGGGAGGTACCTGTATATCAAATTTGTGGCTGATGGTGAACTGGAGGCCATCGGTTTCTCTGCCCGGTATAACTTCACGCAAGGTGAGTGATGGACGATATAGGGTAAACGGTAGGCGTACAAATGAATCTACCAGGAATGTTGTACATATTTTTTAAGCTTTAAGCTGCATTAATCAACATTTTTATATTAACAATGGACCACGTGACTGTGTTTAATAACAGGGTTTTCTTGTAGTGATGAACACAATTATCACCTGGCTCTGCAGCTGTAGTGTTTTAGCATCGTTCAGCTCATTGTTTTGTTTTTATGGTCCTCAACCCCACTAACCCTAACCCTAGTTCTTCTTCTTAACCAAACTACTTATACTAAGAAGAACTAAAGGTTTGTTGTGACCTCTAACCTTTGCCAAAGCGGTGTTAATTCTCTCTGAGCAAGAGAAAGGAAAATAGTGTTTCCAATTTCTTCTCTGGTCACATAATCTAGTTTATGGAGGAACGTAATGTTAAATCTGAAAAGTAAAAAAATAAAATAAAATCATGATATGTAATCCATCCAGAGTCTGTCCTCATTTGACCAAATTTGCATAATAATTCTGCCATTTCATTGTCACTTAAGGGGACATATCGTGATCATTTTCAGGTTCATATTGTAATTCTGGTTTCTACTAGAACATATTTGCATGCGTTAATGTTGAAAAAACTCAGGCAGGGATTGCCTTTCTTTCACAGTTTGTGGGTTGGTAGGCTCTCCTGATACCCATTGAGCACTGAGTTTCTCATGACATGTCCCATTTAATTAATCGATTTAGGCTGGTTTAATTCAAAAAAAGAAGTTTTTCCAAAGTGTTGAATTTTTGGGTCGTTGTGTGAAATAACAGTGGTAAAGGTCACTTGGTAAAGGTGGGTGATGACTGTGGCCATGCATTTAAAAAGACAGCGTCGACCGATGTTGTGTTGATAAATCCATCCACCCCGACCTCCCCCCTACGTGGACTTTGTCGCGCTAACGTCACATAAACACCTGTCGTTTTGGCCGTAATTTTTCATTTCTGCTATATCGTTGATCTTGTATCATACCAGCTGGCCCTCTGGCCTGCTGGCAGGGTTGATGTTAGAGTATTACTCGACTCTAAGCCCTTCGACTCCTGTCTTTGGCGCTCTCTCCCAATCCACCACCATGCAGTGATTTTCACAATGTTGGCTGCTGCGTTGCCAAAACTGGTTGCCTCTTTTACAAAGTCCATCCCATTTATGTCTTCGTACCCTTTCGCCCAGATCATGTATTCCAATTAAAACACATGTTGACACACATTTGCATGTGATGTCAAAAAACAGATTGCATATTGCAACTTTGAATTTGCTCTGGTGGCATGCTGCTGGAAACGTATACTCTCATTTTCATTTGTAGTGCAGGCACAGCAGCTGCAGCTGACGAAGAGGAGAGGAGGGGAGCATTCATGCAAATGCACGCACATGCACACGCGGGCTGGTTCCCTCAGTTGCAAACACAGACACACACACACACACGCACACACACACAAGTTAATGAAAGCTTGTCTTCCGGGGAATACAGCTTGTCAGCGCTGAGCCGCAGTAGCAGCTTAAGAGAGTCCAAGGCAGAGGCTTCATTAGCAGCAGAGTTTATAGGCCACCTACACTGACGGGGGGGAGGGGGGGCAAAGATTAATCTGCATCCCATCCAGCCATCAACCGTGTTTCTTTCTTTCTTCTAAACATGTTTGACCCTCTGTAGATTATAATTTCATTCCGCAAGGGATGCTCCAGTTTTAGACTAGAGTCCTGTGAGTCCGTCCCACACATTCTAAGTTGCTGGGGGGGGGGGGGATATTGTTTGCCTGTCGTGGGCATTTTTCTTTGTTACACAAAATTCTACAGGGCATCTTACCTTCCAGTGTTAACAACTCACTAAGCATACTTCAGCATTTATATTTTTTGAGAAATGCTTGGACATTAAGAATTATCCAAGGGCAGAAACCTCTTTTACGATGACGGTAGATAGCAGCGCTAGCTCCAAATATTGCTCAATCTAGTGGCAAAGTCGCGAAGTTGGCAACACTGACCGCCTCCCTCCAAAGCCACTCCCCCAAATGTATGATTATGAACGTAAACAACTTGGCAATTGTTGGCAATCGACTGGCAGGTAACCCTAACCCTAACTCATCCAATCATTTGATTCGAGCAGGATCAAATGATTGGATGGGCTTAATACAGTCTTGTGACAGCCACAGAGACCGGATTTCTTTCTCTTTTTTTGATAGAACATTTGATTTCTTGATTGCTGTCAATACATTTCAACAAATATAGCAAAAATAAACAATAAACAGGCTCCTAAAAACATGAACTATCCCTTAAATAAGACACTTTTAATAATTGGCAGATCAGGAGAAGCTGCTTTCGTCTGTTTACATCAAATGTAGTCTTCCATGCCAAAAGCTAATCCCCTGTCTATACTCATCACTGGTCTAAACTGCAGTCGTTTGAAAGGGTCAATGCACACTGCATTAACATTAATCAGCTTTTGTTACGCAAGTTGTGAACAATGTGACGGAGCATGAACACATTATTTTTCCGTCCCCAGAAAATGACTCGGCAACATTAATTATTCTGATGTTAATATGACAGTTAATATGTTGTGTGCGCAAAAGATTAAAAAAAACAGCAACTTTGCTCTGCAAATTGCAGCTAAATGCTTTTAATGTCTAATGTTGGCTAGCTTGGACATTGCAAACACATTGTGCAACAGCTGCTGAACGCTATCATTGCTTACACTTTAGCAGAGACTTCTATTGTTATTGCATGTGTTCCTCCAGTTTGTGCTCATATCTGTGTGTGTGTGCGCTCGTCATTTACAGAACCTAAATATATAACCTAGTCACTAGGTTTGTAAGTTTGTTGTTATTTGCATCCTCTGGAAAATGAAACATCCAATAGTCAATAGTATATGTTTGTACCACACACCTTCATCAAGCTGAATAACATGAAGATATTTAGGACGGATTTACATCAACCATCCTATATCTCACAGGGTATACAGCCTGTGGGAGTGGCACACACTTATATGTAGGAATGATTGTGAATAATCTGGACAAGGCTGAAGCAGAGGCAGGGCTAAGAAACATGAAGTGATTAATATGAGTCCTTTTTTCCGATTTGAGTCCATCAGCTGCTCCTTTATACCACAGCTGCTGACCAATGTGTTACATTACCAATGACAAAAATTGAAGATGTGGGAAAATAAACAAATGAACTCACTCTCCATTCCACGCTGTGTCATTTAAAGCACATTTCTTTCCTGTATTTGATTGGGTGTCAACTGTATATGTTGTGTTATTTGGTATTTAATTGAGTTTCTTTGAAGTGTCCCCTCACCCAATGTTAAACTAAGTGTCTTCAGGAGGATTTATAAAACAAAAAAGAAGTGATTTGCCACTGGTGGGGCCTAATCCGTCCCAAACTAAGCCAGTATATCAGGATTTATAATCCACCTCGCGAGTAGATTCATCAGCACAAAGGTTTAGAACACAATTTCTCTTCCGTGTCGCATGCTGCGAGACAGGGAAAAGAAATAGTGTGTGTTTTTCTTTTTTTTTGATGAAGGCCAACTGGGGAGTTTAAATGAGAGCAGGGGGAATGAGTTGGTACATAGATTATGTGTAAGCCTTGGCCAGCTGTGATTTTGTTTTGCAATATTATCATTTTTATTCTGTGTTATCTTTCGGGCACCGGATTATTTTTCTCTACTATCAGACTAAATGTACTGCGGTGAATATTGCACGCACGCATTTAAAATACTTCAGCGCAGGTTCACATATTCTTTCAAATGAGCAGGTTTAAATAACATCCAGGTTTAAATCAATATAAAGAGATCACATTCGGTACTCACCCTTATCAACAACAATGTGGGAAGCATTTCATGTTCCATATAGTACGAGTTTGAAATTGTTTCATTTTCATGTGATCATCCTGATTGTGGAGAGACTTGAGTAAATGTTCCAGAGATTTATTTGTTTGGAAACATATTATGTTCTGCTTTTAGATCCGGAGTTCAACGGGCTTGGGGAACTGCCAGCTCTGCCATGTGAGTAATTCATTCATGTTATTATGTTACAATGTCCTATTGGACCTGCTGCAGGTTAAATGCAGATACTGCTAACTGTGGATAAACAGATGTTGACCTACATTTATATTATGTGACTAAGTCCTCGTTTTTGCTGAAGGGATAATATTGAGCAAACCATTTTTTTTTTACAATTTCACATTGATAAACCCAAACATGTTGTTATCCACAGTTTGTGATTTTGAGCTGAGCGGTCCAGAAGGCTATGTGGAATCTGCCCAGATAGCCGGGGAGAGCCGGGCGCTGCCGACTGAGGCTGTGGACTGCAGGTGGTACATCAAGGCTCCACCAAAATCAAGGGTGTGTATATGTCAACGTGTTGTTGGTGTTGTTATGTGGTGGTGGTGGTGTGACATGTAAATGTTTGTTGTGGTTTACACTTTTTTGTAAATTTGACTGTAAGTGGTTGGACAGGGGGAGGTTGGACCAAAAGCACTTCTAACATTTCAAAGAATTCAAAACAAGTAATTAAATGCCATTTTGTCAACAACAACAAAAAAACATTCCCCCCCAATTTACAGCCTCTCGTGAGTCCATGAGTAGTTCCAATGCATTTCCTGTATGATATATTATGCACCGTACTTACAATTTTTCGATCTTCTGCTCAAATGTTGCTAAATTGATAACATATGAGCAAAAGCCATAAAATGAATGAGGGATAATTTTGGTGTCACTGTGTTACAGTTTTTCTCGATTGCTAAGACACATTTCTTGAAACGGTCACCCATTCTCTCAAAACTGTAAACACAAAACCTCATCTTCAAGCACTATTTACAAAACCTCTGAATCCTCTTGCAAAATGAAACTTTCGCCTCAAAACAGTTTTACCTGTGCTCAAAATCAAACACTGCTCTCAAATCATAAACAAAGTGATCAAAATAATATACACTATCAAGCAGTCAGTAAACAACACACCAATAAATAGAAAGCACATTGTTCAAAACATATAGTTCTCAGGGAGAAGTCGATTTTTAATCTCAAAACAAATTTCATATGAACGAAAACATGTTCGTTTACAGTAACTCAAAATTGATCAGAAATGACTACTGTGCTTTGCTCTTTGCAATTTCTTTTGTTCTTCCTCCTCCTTGTACCCCTATTTGTAGTACTGTACCCTGCAGCTCACAAACATGTCCTTTGTCTCTGTGATACTGTAATTCTTGTTCTTTCTTGATATGAACCTGCAACCAGTCAAAATCTATTGAGCAGTCTGTACTGTTACTGTAACAAATAGAAAGCACGATGTTCAAGGCCATACAATTTGTTTATTGTACATTATACAGCCTACAATGCACTGTAGGCCTACTACAGTATACAATACTACAGTAAAAGGGACAAAAATCTAAGGAGTCAACATGTCATCAATGTGCTTCTTCTTGTCTTTGGGCTGGGTCAGGCCAGAGCACTTCGTCGACATCACCTTCAACCACCTGTTTGCTCTCTAAACCGGCTTATATTGGTTGTGTCACATCATTTGATACAAGTGAAATCAATTTTGAGTGATTGTGTTTAATCAATGACATGTGTTCTCCATTTGTATTTGATTGTTGCCACTTGTGTTTACCAGTGTGGATGACATGTGCATTAGAGTGCAGAATGTGTTTTGAGACTGAGAATGTGTTTGGAGTTTTGCTGAAAAGTCTAAGTGAGATCTGCAAATTGTGTTTTACCATGTGACATAGTTTAAGGTATTGACAACAGACTGCACAATTAGCTAAATGAGTTCAGGCAACTGAGAACTTTGTTCAGCCAATGGGTTTTAGTGTTTTAGCAATTGAGAAAAACTGTAACAGGTGAACTGACCCTTCGTTAAGTCTCGCCCCTCAAACACACACTGGCCAATCATAGCATAGCATCGGCTAGCTCTGACCAGGGTCCGACAACTATCCGGCTCTGCTCCGTAGATTCTTCGAATTTTCTTTATTTTCAAGCTGGTGTAGTGGATTTAAAGTTGGTCAAGTTAGTCAAACATTGATCCTTGACTTATACGTTTCTCAAACGCTACTTTTAGCACATTGTTAACTAGCGTTAGCACGTCTATTCTAGGCTAGCTACTGAAGATATACTGAATGTCTACACATGCTGCTTTAGCCTTATAATGATTGTGACAGTAAATAAAGACCGACCAGGCTTTACAGCAACTTAATTTTATTGTCTTCTGTCTCGATTGCCACGTAATGTTTTGGTTCACTTTTACACTGTAATCTGTAGGCTGTAGCTTCTATCTTTTTATCTATTTATCCTGTTTTTGCTGATGAATCAGTTTGACATCCTGGATCCTGGATATTTAAAACGCATATGGTAGATCCTTCTGTCTGCTTCTCTCAGAAATCCCTTTTTTCAAAAATTTGACATTTCCTCAGGGACTGCACTTAGTGACGGTGTGGGCTCCATGGTAGCTCTGACAGGTTGATGGCTGTAGCAGCGGGGGCGGGGCTTAGCGGAAGGTGAATGTGGAATACTCCTTTGAAAAGCCTTCTGCCTTTTAGATCTACATGCGCTTTCTGGAGTATGAGATGCACAACTCGAATGAGTGCAAACGGAACTTCGTTGCCATCTACGACGGCAGCAGCTTGATTAAGCACCTGAAGAATAAGTTCTGCTCCACGGTGGCCAACGATGTCATGCTGGTCTCCTCTGTGGGCGTGGTGAGACTGTGGGCAGATGAGGGAAGCAGGAAGAGCAAATTCAGGATCCTCTATACAACTTTCCATGAGCGTGAGTACATCTCCATTCATCTGTAAGCTCTCATTTACAGGCGCACACCATCCATATGTGAGAGTAGAAGTCCCAACAATTAGATGATATAGCTTCTCCAGTGGCATTTTGGTTACTTCTCTATATTATAGTTGTCTTCAACATAAAACATTTCGCGAAAAACATTCTTGAAAAGGGTTATTTAGAAGGTGTATTAGTCCAAAATCAAATCAGATCAAGTCGGCTCCGTGGTCATCAACCATGCCTCAGCAAAAAAACTTTGATGAACTGTATGTTACCTGACCAGCACTAAATGTGACAATTTGTGACTGATGAACATAACGGAGCATTTAGCCGTCAAAAAGCCATTCTTTATTACTTTCCTCAGATGATGGAGACTAAAAGCCGTTTCTCACCAGTGCAAGCCAAAAATATGGTGTGGGAATACAGCAAATCTGCAATACACACACCGGTTCCGGTTTGGCCACTCAACACAACCAAAACCTATCCAGACAGAGAATGTTAAGAAGCTAACGCTAGCTTCTGTGGCTAGCCCCGACAGTACCATCATCATTGTATCCCAGCTGATAGGTGATCTCAAGCCATATACCGATCTTTATTTCCAATCATCCTTACATTTCTGAAACACCAATATAGTCTAAAAAAATGCCATTGGCCAGAGAGCCCATTTGTTCTGAAAAGAAACGACCATTGCTCCTAAAATCCATACTCTCCGTGCAACAAACAGAGGCACATGGATAATTATTGTCCAAAATGACTGCAATATGTTTTCTGACATTAATTACAACAAAGGTCATAGGAAACCATAAAATCATTTTTTATACATTTTATACATCTAACTTTTCGGACAAAAACCTGTGCTTGGAGTGAAAGCAACCTTTTAAAGGGACAATGTCAATGTGTGGTGGGTTTTTAACTTGCTGCGTCCCATTGGCCAAGCTAAAAAAGTAAAAAAACAAAAAGCAATATTGAAAAATGTCCTACTTCCTACTGGTAGTAATGTCCACTGTGACAGAGCGGTAAACAGCAATGTACACTTCTGCACAAGGATGAAATATTACATAATATTACATTACACAAGCAAATTGAGCCACTGAATATCATCTAACGAATACAATTCAGTCTGCTGTGTATAGCTGCATGACTCTTGCCTTTTCTCTTTCAGCTCCCTGTGAAAAGGAAACTTTCTTTTGCCATAGCAACATGTGCATCAACCACACCTTGGTCTGCAACGGTATCCAGAACTGTGTCTACCCATGGGACGAGAATCACTGCAAAGGTACTCTGACACAAAGGCTGAGAAAGCAGCCATACTGCAGCTGAACACAAGTTATTCCTCTCTCTGTTATCTCCCGAACTAGAAAAGAGGAAAGCCAGTAGCCTGGACACGCTGGATAAGACAAACATCGCTATCATTGTTGTGACCTGTGGCCTGGTTGTCATCCTGCTCATCATCTCTGTCATCATCCAGGTCAAACAGCCACGCAAGAAATACATCATCCGCAGGTGAGATTTCATTCAGATGTTTAAAGAAATGTGTAATCAACGAATATGTTATCATGTATTATATTAGCTTAAGCAACACAGCAGTATATAAAGATAAACACATAAATGCATCAATAATAATAATCCAATAATGTAATGTATATTATATTATATATTCTGAGCCATTCTGCGTAAAGAGTCATTTTACTTTCAGCGTATTTTGATGCTAATATTTCTATACTTTTACTACTTTTACTTCAGCAAAATTTGAATGCAGGTCTTTTACTTTCAACCGTATTTATGCATTATAGTATTACTACTTTTACTGATGAAAGAGATCTGATTACTTCTTCCACCACTGCTAATGATTACGTGTAAAGTAAAAGGTTTCGCTTGTAGTGGCAATCCCTTCTGTAAGTTCTCTTTAGTTCTTAGCTTCATCTCGTTGTTTTGGAAACTTTTTGCAAACAAATTTAGGTCAAATTTATTTATTTTAACTTTTTCCACTGTCCCCAAGTAGCAAAAAAACAAAATGTTAATGCAGCTTTAAAAATGTAGAAAAACATCTTTGATAACTTGCAGACAAAAGCTTGACCTCAACCTTCTGCCACCGTAACCAGTTCCTATTTGGGTAAAACAATACCGAAAGGGCCAATTTATTTCGTACTTATTGTGTAAATAATATGTAAAATATATGTGAAAAGTTTGGGAGCCTGCTATTTCAACTAGCTATTTTAAGCAGATTTGTTTTGGCTAGATTTCGTGAAATGCTGCTGAATTTAAACTTTAAAATGGTTTGTTAACAACGAAATTCTTTCGAGTTCAGAAAGTGCATGAGTGCACAAATCACAGGCCCGTAGAGCTAACTACATATTTCGTTGGTGTCTGGACACTTACAATCAGATTTGGTTGTGCTTTCCTTGACATTGTGTGCATCATATATGTGTGTGTGTGTGCGTGTTTGTCTCTTCTTTTCCACAGAGATGACTTTGACCCGGCCCTCCTCCAGCCTGGCTCTGAGCCCCCTCACTACGAGCTCTGCACTATGCGCCGCGCCCCGTCCGGCGACCTGACCGACGCCGCCATGGCCGAGGACTACGAGAAGCTCCACAAGCTCAGCCGCTCCTCCTCCAAGTGCATCCGCGACCACCACTGCGGCTCCTTTCAGGGAAGCGTCCACGGCAGCCGCAGCAACCTGAGCGTGAGGGACGCCACCGTCGCCGCCGACAGGGGGGCTCTCTCGCCGCCGCCGCTGCCGCCGCCGATGGTGGGCCAGCAGTCGCCGTGCCTCTCCCACCACACAATGCAGACGGGACGAAGGAGCATCCTGGTGATGAAGCACAGCTATTCTCAGGACGGGGCGGCGGGGTACAGGGCTGAGGAGGAGGAGGAGGATTCGCTGGTGGATGATGGTGCCACCACCAGCCAGCATTACATGCACCACCATCATATCCACAGAGGCGCGTCAGGGCTGGACCACGCTATCCACCGTACACTGTCCAACGACTTCTAATAGAAGGAGACAAATTAAGAAATAGGGGTGAAAGGAGGTCATCACCTTGATTCTTTATCTGGGGATGTGACAACCCTGACTTTTTTTAGTTTTTAATAGATTTCAGTTTGACTTATATGAATTACTGTTGATCTGTACAGCTCTTGTTAGTGTTTCTTGATTTTCTTTTCACTGGTATTTATAATAAAATATCTCTCCGCCGAAGAGTTTTGGTGCAACTGATGTGGGAGTGTCAGGGAAATAAACAGTCAAGATTCGACAGGAACGGATCAAAAGAGGATTCATAACCACGCACGCTGAGATAATTAAATTCCCACACATTGTAACGCATCACAGACCCTTTTGTGCCCCTTGTTTATATTTAAGATTCTTTTTATGAATGATGTGTCGTAGTGTTGTCTATCTGTGTGGACATCATGGCACCACCAACGCAAGAAAAATGTTGCAACTCTTTGGCCATTCCAGGTTTTTGTGTTGAGCATAGGTCCAGAGTCAAATCAGAATATATATTATCAAGGACAGGATATGTTGGGAACATACTATTAGTCATAGGCCTGAAGTCAGCACAAAATAAAGTTTTTCAGATATAATCCTGTTCACTTAAAACTTATATTGTATGTTGTGTAAATGGATATATTATCTAATTGTTTGTTTTTCCTTGTTTGTGTGGATTTATTGATGTTTATTTATGTGTTTTCAATTAGATTTGTCCCCCGTTTTGTTCTGGGTGATTTTCTTCTGTTGATTGTATGGCTGTCTCTGTTTAATATGTTATTAAACATATTGTTCTTCCTTTATTCTGCATGGCACCATGGCATTGTCGTGTGTGTGTGTGTGTGTGTGTGTGTGTGTGTGTGTGTGTGTGTGTGTGTGTGTGTGTGTGTGTGTGTGTGTGTGTGTGTGTGTGTGTGTGTGTGTGTGTGTGTGTGTGTGTGTGTGTGTGTGTGTGTGTGTGTGTGTGTGTGTGTGTGTGTGTGTGTGTGTGTGTGTGTGTGTGTGTGTGTGTGTGTGTGTGTGTGTGTGTGTGTGTGCGCGCGCGCGGAGTACGAAAAGAGAGCAGAATTGTGTGGTTGAGCAACAACTGTACTGTGAATGCAGATATCATGGGTGATAGTTCAGATGGTGAGAATGATAATGTGGCATGGCAAGAAGCTAACAGAAAGAGGAGAAAGGGGAGCGGCAGTCCAGGCCGCTCCGGAAGTGAGTTTGGCGAGGAGAGTAAAAAAGTGGGGAAGGAGGATGACTCAACTGAATGGAAAGTTGTGATTGCGTTTAAGAATGAAGGGGCCCATTATCACCCGTTAAAACTGACAAAGGCAATAGAGAAGGAAATAGGAAAGATTAAGTTTGCCAAGTTTTTAAGCAACAGGCGTCTTTTGATCTTTGCTACAGATCAAAGGCAACGAGAGAAGATCCTCGGAGCTGAAACTTTGAATGGAGAAAGGATCAGCTGTCATATTCCTGGGAGCGTTTCAAAGCTGAGAGGTGTTATACAGGATGTGTCAGTGTCTATAGATGAGCTAATTAAGGAAGTGAAAGGTAGTGAAAGCTTCCAGACTGCAAATCAATCGAAATGGAAGGAAAACTGATAGCATATCAGTGCTGCTGGAGTTTGAAAAGATCTTGTCTAAGAAAATAAGAATAGGATATATGAGCTATGATGTAAAAGAGTTTATTCCAGCTCCTTTAAGATGCTTCAAGTGTCAACGAATGGGACATACTGCAGGGCAATGTAAGGGTAAGCAGAGATGTGCAAGATGTGGAGGCGAGGCAAGTTTATTTGTATAGCACATTTCAACAACAAGGTAATTCAAAGTGCTTCACATAAAACCATTAAAAGCATCAAAAGAAAAGGAGATTTAAAAACAATTAAGAACATTCATTGCATTAAAACATTTAAAAATAAAAAAAACAGTGTAAGAAATAAAATACAGCAGTAAAATGCAGGAAATTGATTAATATATGAATTGAATGTGGTTCAATTAAAGGCAGCAGCAAACAGAAAAGTCTTCAATCTTGATTTAAATGAGCTGAGGGTCTCAGCAGACCTGCAGCTTTCTGGGACTTTGTTCCAGATATGTGGAGCAGAAAAACTGAACGCTGCTTCTCCATGTTTAGTTCTGACTCTGGGAACAGAAAGTAGACCGGTCCCAGACGAGCTGAGGGGTCGGGATGGTTCATAAGGTAGCAGCAGATCAGAGATGTATTTTGGCCCGAAACCATTCAGTGCTTTGTAAACCAACAGCAGGATTTTAAAGTCAATTCTTTGTTGGACAGGAAGCCAGTGCAAAGACCTCAGAACTGGAGTGATGTGGTCCACCCTCCTGGTCTTAGTGAGGACTCGAGCTGCAGCGTTCTGAATCAGCTGCAGCTTTCTGACGGACTTTTTACAGAGACCTGTAAACACACCATTACAGTAGTCCAGTCTGCTGAAGATAAATCCGTGGACAAGTTTTTCCAAATCCTGTTGAGACATAAGTCCTCTAATCCTTGATATATTCTTCAGGTGATAGGAGGCTGATTTTGTAATTGTCTTGATATGGCTGTTCAGGTTGAGATCTGAATCCATAACTACACCTAGATTTCTGGCTTGGTTTGTGGGTTTTAACATCAGTGACTGAAGCTGAGCGGTGATTTTCAATTGTTCGTCCTTGGTACCAAAAACAATTACTTCTGTTTTATCTTTGTTTAATTGAAGAAAATTCTGGCACATCCAGCATGAATACGGAAAATGTGGTCAAGATGTAAAAATGAAATGTAACTGCGGCGGTGAACACAGCACTGCTTTTGGAGGATGCCCAGTTCAAATACAAGCAAAAGAAGTGCAGAAATATAAAATACTTAATCAAGTGTCTTATGCGGAAGCAGTTAAAAAAGTGAAGGAAAATGATAAAGTTACTCCCAGGGAAAGCCACAGGAATGATACAAGAGAAGCTGGGATTAGACAACCTCCTGTGGACCTTCCCCCTGTCCTAGATCAGAGTCTAACAGTTAAATCCATGCATAAAAGAGATAAATGACGACACGCTAATTGTAGATAAAATCTGTTTCGTGGCCTTCATCTGCAAAACTATGAATTTGGCAATTCAACAAAAAAGAAAAAGTGACAGAATAAAGACAATCGTCGAGGCAGCCATAGAGATACTGGGGATTAAAGAAGTTGAGGCTGATCTGATTCACAAGATGTTGAACCCTTCCAACTATGATGTACAGGCTCAGGGTGATTCACCTCATAATGGTGTTGCATATCCTACAATGGAATGCCAGAAGTCTAATTGCAAATGGGCAAGAATTCAAGAAGGTTGTAGCTGATCTGACAGTTACACCAGATGTTATTTGCATTCAAGAAACTTGGTTAAAACCTCAGTTGGACTTTGTCATTTCAGGATACAGATCTGTCAGATGTGATAGAATTGGAGAACAAGGAGGAGGGTGTGTAACATTTATCAAGGATAACTTAGCATATAGAAAGATTAATGTTCCATGGAATACAATGAATGAATCTAATATAGGGAGTGATCACTATCCTATATGGTGCTCATTCAATTGTGATGTCTTTACTCAGAAGGGTAATATAATAGAAAGATGGTGTTTTCCTAAAGCTAACTCGGGAAAATTTAAAGAATGTTGTAGGAAGTCATGTGAAGAAATATCTATTGAGAATAATGTGGACAGCTGTTCGAGAGCAGTGACCGCTATGATTATTGGTGCTGCATCAATATGCATTCCTAAGAGTAAGGTGAATGGGAAAAAGAAAATGGTTCCATGGTGGAATGAGGAATGCAAAAATGCCATTAAAGAAAGAAATCGTGCCTACAGAAAGTTAAGAAGTCTTTTTACCCAACATAATCTGATCGATTATCAAAGAAAGAGAGCGGTAGTACGGAAAGTTATTAAGTCATCAAAGAGGAATGCATGGAGGCAATTCTGTTCGGCTATTGGAAGAGAAATAGAGTTACGTGATGTTTGGGCGATGATCAAAAAGATGAGTGGGAAAAGAAAATCAATTAAAATCCCAGTTTTGATCGACGGAGAATATCGGGCAATTACAAATGAGAAAGCTGCGTTATTGGGGAAGAAGTTTGCAAATGTTCATAGCGGAAGTCATTTACACGAGAGGCATAGACAGAGAAAAGACGAAATTTTAGCAGCACATACAGAAGTTAGAAAGAAAAAGGGCAATGAAGGAACACCCCTTGATATGGAGTTTTCAATACAGGAGCTGAAAACAGCGTTGGAGGGAAGTGGGTATACGGCTCCAGGTCAAGACCAACTATGCTACGCTATGTTTAGACAATTACCAGAAGAAGCCTTGGAAATTATTTGTAAATTGTTCAATATGATTTGGAGGGAAGGTGTAATGCCAAGCAGCTGGAAGAGTGCTTTGATTCTACCTTTTGGTAAACCTGGTAAAGACCTAGCGAATGCTGGCAATTATAGACCAATAGCACTGACATCTCATTTGTGCAAGTGGATGGAAAAGATCATCACGAGCAGATGAACTTATTTTATAGAGCAAAGGGGCTTGCTAAATAAATCTCAGAATGGCTTTCGTAAAGGTAGATCGACACTTGACGCATTGATAAAAGCATCGAGGCAGAGAAAGCAATAAGTATGAAGGAGATTATGGCTATAGTCTATTTTGATGTAGAGAAAGCATATGACTCCATGTGGAGAGAGGGCCTATTGATTAAAATGCATAAAATAGGTATTAGTGGAAGGATGTACAACTGGATATTGGATTTTTTGTCTGGTCGATCATTCAAGGTAAAAGTTGGAGATGCCGTGTCTGAAGAATTTACTATAGTAAATGGGATCCCCCAGGTATAGATTATGGATGTATGGTTTATGGAACAGCTGCCAAGAGTACATTACTAGCATTAGATAGAATTCAGTTCAGAGCTCTCAGACTTGGTATAGGTGCAATTCAATCTACCCCAAACAACGCACTTCTGGTAGAAGCTGACGAACTGCCATTAAGCCTAAAACGAGCAAAACTAGCTCTGGCATATTGGGTGAAGTTAAAGGGATCTGCAGAGGAACTTCCCGTAACAAACGTGCTTCTTGAAGCAAAAAATATGTCAGTTGGGACGGAAGTGGAGTTTGGAGGGAGTTCTGGCAGTGGACGGAGAATAGCGGGAGTGCTGCAGAGCACTGTTGCGATTTCTTAAAGAAACGGGATTAGACCGTAGGATTTAGGTGGAAACAGTGAAGAAAAGGTTACCCTGAAACTGCACACTCCGGTACAGTAGGTGGCGGTATGCACCTATACAAGTTGGTTGCGACCCGCCAATCTAATTTAAAGAAGAAGAAGAAGGCAGAGAGGAACCTTCATTCGCTTAGCTTTGTCATCCTGTCGGATGAGATAGAGCGCTGCACAGATTAGAATGCACTAATAACAGGACTACTGCTTTTTTCCCAGTGGCTAATTATTTTGTGAATACTCTTTTTTGCGCTTTTGGCTTTGCAGAATGAGCATGTGTGGACTGAATAATACAGATTTCATTCATGACATTCACATTGGGGCGCTAAACTATAGCCGAGTCTCTGCTGTCATTCGTGCACTTCAAGTTCAGCTAAAGTTAGCCAACGTTACGTATTTATAACGTGGACCGTTTCCGTTAAGCTGGCAACATGTCACAAGAGGGGCTTTTACCGGACTCTGCAGCCGCGGGACAATTAAAGAGCCACGTCAAGGAGAAAAGGAGCAGGGTGAGTCGCGTGGGTGTCGTGGTCACGGGCGTGTTGGGAGGCTCGCTGGTCGCCCTGTACGCGGTGGCTGCTCCGTTTCTCGCTCCTGCCCTGAGAAAAGTCTGCCTCCCGTTCGTCCCAGCGACCACGGCTCAGGTGGAGAATGTCCTCGGCAGTCTGCGAGCCAGATCAGGGACCCTGGTGGACATTGGCAGTGGAGATGGAAGGATAGTGAGTGCTGTGTTGTCTTACGCTGTGGAGCCCAAACAAATGAAACCATAACAAGATAAGCAGAACGGAAGTAAACAATGGTGTTGGTAACGTGCTCGATATGCTGTCTAAAATGTCCCAGAAATACTTACTGTAGAGTAGAATGAGGTGTAAATCACAGATAAAAGGGAAATGTGACATGTCACCACAGCGAAATTGAGATTTAGTCAGTGTAATATGCATATCACCAACACCATTGTTTATTTCTATTGAAGGAGTAGTTCAATTCTCAAAGGAAGTTACTTAACTGAATAACCTCACTGAGATGTTATGTGTGAGTTGTGCTCTCAAAATGAATACCAGACTTGCTCTACATCCAACTGCTGCTGCAGTCCGCTGCACATTGTTGACACTATGTTGCTGATCCATGGACTTTCCCTTCGTCCTCCTCGCAGGTGATCGCTGCGGCCAAGCATGGGTTTCAAGCGTCAGGCTTTGAGCTGAACCCCTGGCTGGTGTGGTATTCTCGCTACAAGGCCATGAGGGAGGGAGTCCACTGCTCCACCTCCTTCCACATCTCGGACTTGTGGAAGGTCAGTGATACCTGATTAACATAGTATTAGAAGTGGGGACCACATTTTGGGGGAGTGCATTTATTTTATCATAGCAGTTGATGTTTTTTTCTGTTTTTTTTTTCTTGTTATAGACATGAGGTGACACTAAACATACAGGTCTTTTCACTATGTCTCTCAGAATGTTTCTGATTCTTTCGCTAGGTCAGTTTTGCTCAGTATTCCAATGTTGTCATATTTGGAGTCCCTCAAATGGTGAGTTCTTTAAAACAAAATCTTCCCATGTAAGTGTTTTGAATCCTAAAGTATTACTCTCAATGTCCTGATTCTTGCTGTCCTTATCTGCAGATGGACCAACTGGAGCTAAAGCTGGCAAGCGAGTTACCGAGCACAGCCAAAGTGGTGGCCTGTCGTTTCCCCTTCCCTACTTGGGTCCCTGAACACACCGCCGGGGAGGGCATAGACACTGTTTGGGTGTACGACGCCAAGACATTTAAATCACACCTGCAACATAGAATGGCAACACCAGATTCACACACATAAATGTCAACACTTGATTTGTCATCACATGTTGGAACCCTTGGGTGTTTTTTTTGTTTTTTACACCCATGCAATTTCTACTCTGGGGTGGAATTTAAATGGCTGGGGAAGACTGTTAAAACAATTTGCTAAAAAGTGTTACGTCCTTCCACATTAATGTTCAAGTGTGAGATTGAACAAAGTTGTGAAAAGCAAGTGATTGACAATGGCCTCAATGAATGATTACACTCAGTCAGTAGTCTCCTGTCATCACAGGGTCATCAGCCCCATCATGTCTGCATACCTGCGTACTCATGCCTAAAGCGGGGGATTGATCAGTCAGGCATTTCATGTTTGGTACATGTTTGAGGCTCAAAACCAGAACAGGAATAAAAGGTTAATGATTTGAGAAAGTAGAAAGAACTGGTATGTGCCATGATTGATGGCATGACTTGATTATTAATAGAAAGTGTAATTGTTTATTTCCAAGAAGACAAAGGTATTGCTAAATAGCTGCAAATGACATAAGATTACCAACCACATCATTTTGTACAGCCGCTACAGAAAGCGCCTGCACTGTGTCCTGTTTCTGTTTTCAGGCCTGTGTATTTATAAATAAAGGTGCGTTGCGCTTGGCTGCCACCTAGTGGTGAAACTCCCGCACACTCTCTAGTTGTGTCTTTGAGCATGTCCTGACCGCTAGCTGATGCACTGTGAGGGGGGAAAGGTTTTATTATGAAACGTATGGTCACGCCAAAGATAGTCAGAGCTTGAGCTAAACACGTACTTGAAATGTTGACATGTAGATGGCTACCAGTCATCGCTGTTACACTGACTGACTGTGGCGCAGGGCCGCCCCATTAGCCGAGATGGACACCGCTGAGGAAGGTAGCTAATATTAAAACTTGATCAACTTGTCCGTGTTCACTAACAACTCCGACACGCGACGCCTTTATCACATGCTCACTCATTATTACGCTGCCAGTGGTAACGACCCGGTTCATAATTGTATTACACTTCGACAAAAGTTTCACTTTTTGTTGTTGAAGAAACCGCTAAGCTAGCCAATTAGCTGGCTAGCTAGCTAACGCTAGCATTAGCTGCTGGTTCACATCCTAGAAGACAGCCGATTTAAAGTCGTTCCTAACAAGCTAGCTTATTATCTAGCTCACGCTAGATTACGTTTAATAATAAGCTTAATAAGTGTGACGCTACCGTTATGTAACGTAATAACTCACAGTATGATCATTTATCTCAGCTAACGTAACGGTGACACATCACCCTGTCAATCCACGAATCTGGTTCTACAACGTAGCACTGACGCATACATGTACAAATATGAAATATCGTTAACATCCTCAAGTCTTTATGCTCGGACTAATTGAGATAGATATTGGACAACACGTGCGGGCATGGAGCTTGGTGTTCTGTGTGCAGGTGTGCATCGTGAAGTAATGTCACTTGTTCCTATTTTGAATACAGCTCAGTGTTTAAATCCTGAAACTTTCACACGCTCCAAAAAAGCTTGCATGCATTTTTCATTTTGTCATCAAACATTTGTCATTACATCAAAGGTGTGTCATGAGTCTGAATCAAGGTAAATTAGTGATCTGCGAAAGGGGAATGTGTAGAAATGCAGCGTGCATCGTGGATGAAATGAGAACATTTCAGGAGTATGAAATCAAGTCATGTTCCATTGTGCAGGGGACATCTGCCGCGTGTGCCGGTCAGAGGGCTGCCAGGACAAGCCGCTCTACCACCCCTGTGTCTGCACCGGCAGCATCAAGTTCATCCATCAGGAATGGTGCGTTCATTGTTTCCTCTCTCCTTTCCTTTCATTGTATCTACAAGGTTAAAGGCAGGTTGCTGTCTGTCTACGTTGTCAATCTGTTTCACAGACGTTGCTGAAGTTTATTCTTGGGAGCGCTTATATTTCAGCAGTGAAGCATCATGGGAAAGTTGTGTTATTTTCCTGCAGAACCACGGAGGAACCACTGCACACGTAGGATAAAAAAGAGTAAACTCACAAAGGTGTCCTTTTCTGTTTTCACAGCTTACTGCAGTGGTTGAAACACAGCAGGAAAGAATACTGTGAATTATGCAAGCACAGGTTTGCATTCACACCAAGTAAGTTGTCTGTTTGTCAGTACAATGGACCAGTAAACTGAAATGCATTCATTTGTTGTTGGCTCCTCTAAACTACCCGTTCGTCGTCGCTGTTCCCCAGTCTACTCTCCAGACATGCCCTCCCGCTTGCCCGTGCAGGACATCTTTGCAGGGCTGGTCACCAGTATTGGAACAGCGATCAGATACTGGTTCCACTACACGCTGGTGGCCTTCGCCTGGCTGGGCGTGGTGCCTCTCACCGCATGTAAGTCATTGTAAATGAAAGGAGAATTGATTAGATTTGCAGACTGTTTTTAGCTTAACTTCGAACAAAGCTTAGGCAATAGTTGACAAGAAAATGACCGTTAAGCACTTGTTTAAAACTTAGAAGCACTTAAAGTAGATTCAAGTTTGTTTCACACCAGTTGTCGCTTTTCAGAAAAGATTCTCCGATTGTTTGTTTCTTTGCTTTTCAAACAGGTCGTATCTACAAGTGTTTATTCACCGGCTCTGTGAGCTCTCTCCTCACCCTGCCCTTAGATATGCTTTCCACGTAAGTTTGAACTACTCTCTGGTCTTGATCTTGCCCTTTTGGTCTCTCACACTGTATCCTCTTTACTGCAGCTGTATGTGTTCTCCATATTTATAGACCGGAGTTCCCATGAAGACTGAATGTTCTGATCTTATCTGTGATCCAAGTGCGGTTATTCACAAAAGCTCCTTCCATCCGTCACGCCATCTTTTCTTTCCCCTTTTGTCCCAGCTCTTCGCAGCGACATAGTGTGTGAGCGTGCCGCGATCAACCTGATAACACCGTCGTGCGTCTTTTCTTCCTCGCAGGCAAAACCTGCTCGCCGACTGCCTCCAGGGCTGTTTTGTGGTCACTTGCACGCTGTGCACCTTCATCAGCCTGGTGTGGCTCAGAGAGCAGATTGTCCACGGTGGCGCCCCCCAGTGGTTAGAGCAGAACCAGCCCCCTCCTGTTGCCAACCAGCCCAATGATCCAGCACCAGCCAACGAGGTGAGATCAGTGAGACGTCTATCTGCACACAGAAGCAGGAGCTTCCACGACTGCACTCTGACACAGTTGGCTCAATGACAGTTTCTTATCTTTAAATGATAAGCCAGTGGAGTTTGCGATTAGTCAAGGCATTTATTCTTCGTTTAATTTGGTTGGTAATGAGCTGTTTTGATGAAATTTCTTTCAAATTTCAAGCAAACAGATCAGATTTTGGAGTCCACCCCTTCTTGTGAACGCGATATCTCAAGAACACCTTCAGGGAATTCCTTCAAATTAGGAACAAACGTCAAGCTGGACTCAAGGATGAACCGATGTGAATTTGTTTTGACCTCGCAAAACACGCTTCTGGCTACGCTGTAGGTTAGGAACTGTAATATGTATTTTATTTTTTTTGTTGATTCTACAGGTTCCGGTTGGCAATGTCGGCGTCAACGCCCAGGCTGCTGCGGACGCCGCAGAGGCCCCGCAACCTGCAAACGCGGGCCCAGACGGACAGGCGCCCGCCAACCCGCATGAAGCCGGCAACCACGGGGACGAGGCTGAACTCGAAGACGACGACGAATGGGAGGAAGACGAGGACGAGGAGGGCAGGGAAGATGATGCTGCTGAAGCCAATAATGGAGGACAAGGTCAGTGTAAACACAAGGACCAAAGAAGTGGGATGCACTTTAGGAGTAGCGGTAC
The DNA here is from genome assembly GCF_949748355.1 of Melanostigma gelatinosum. Classification (NCBI taxonomy): domain Eukaryota; kingdom Metazoa; phylum Chordata; class Actinopteri; order Perciformes; family Zoarcidae; genus Melanostigma; species Melanostigma gelatinosum. The sequence goes on along the minus strand of NC_136648.1, from coordinate 20,033,959 downwards.
AGCCGACATGGTAATGCCGCCACAGAAGCATATCTTCTCAGCACATTGTCGGCGTTCCCCGCTGTTTCAGTTGTTTCCTTTTCCTTCTTTGCAGAAGATTTGAACTGGAACGCCCTGGAGTGGGACCGTGCGGCAGAGGAGTTGACCTGGGAAAGGGTGGGAATCTATTCTTTTTTTTTTTTTTTTTTTTTTTTGTCTCCAACCCCCCCCCCCCCCCCCCCCCCCAATAAAGTGGTGTGATGAATAGATGCTAGAAAAGCAAAGTGTGCAGGCAGGGTAGCAGTTAGTTGACAGACTGAAAGCTTCTGTGACGGGAGATATCCATCTCTGTGTGCTGTGTGTGTCTGCAGCACTTTCAGGGAAGCTGTTTGCAGCCGACCTGACAAAACATGTGTTCTTCGTCGTATTAGTAGAAGTTGCAGATTGCTATTAATAACAGCAGCAGTTAGTGAAACTGGTGATATTACCATGCATATGTATCATGAAGGATCATTATGACATTGCTTTTTTTGTTTGTGTCCCAGATGCTGGGGCTAGATGGCTCCCTAGTTTTCTTGGTAAGTGCACGCACACACACACACACACACACACACACACACACACACTCTCTTTCTACTCTCATGTAAAGTGTGCCTGAAATGAGCATATCTCCTATAAATGTGGCCATCGTGGCTCCATGGATGCTAACTTTGCATCGTAGAGATTCAGGGAAAGGATGAACCGTGCGATGCGTCATGTGTCGGGGCAAGCTGTGCGAGCCCCCTACAGCTTTCCAAATAAACAAGATGCTTCCATGCATCATTTCAGAGTAGCGCTCTAGAATAGCAACCCCGGCTAACTGCACAGGGATCTACCGTCCGTTACCGTTGTAATGGAGCACTGTGTGTCCAGGGGCATGTATAACCACATGCAAGTATTTATCACTGATGGGTCGCACATATTGCAATCCCTCACATAAAAAGGGCTTTGGGGCGTGGCCACATTTAGGATAATCATACCGGGCTGAATTACGATATTCCAGAATTTCCCTTTAACAACCTCTGTGTGTGTGTGTTCTCTAGGAGCATGTGTTCTGGGTGGTGTCTCTCAACACACTCTTCATCCTGGTCTTTGGTGAGTTCAACCTGCAATATAGTGCGGCTGTACGAAACAATCATTTCCTTTGAGAATCAATCGAGCCTTTGGTTTGCCGTTATTGTTATTATTATTATTATATGTAACTAATAATTAATAAATGGACTAAAGACAGTCATGCGTGCCTTTTGTACACTCGCCACTAAACCAGAGATTCCTCCCTCTAGCTTTCTGCCCGTATCACATCGGCCATTTCTCAGTGGTCGGCCTGGGCTTTGAAGAATATGTAAGTGTCATACTATTACTATTATTTAGTTTTATTACATGCAGCGATGGGATTGATTAGATGACGCTACTCTATCTGGTTGCAGATCAAAGCGTCGCACTTTGACGGCCTCGTCACCACCACAGTGGGTTACATCCTCCTGGCTGGAGCTCTCATCGTCTGCCATGTATCCTCTGCACACAGCGCGTTCTATTTAAAGAGCCGCATTGCTGTGTAGAGCTGTTTGTGTTTGTGACCCTTCACTGAATGTTTGTTGTCGTACAGGAAGCCTAAATGTCAGGTCAGTGCTCCATCTTTCTGTACAAACTGCTCCTGAGAGATGCTTAAAGTACAGACTGAATGTGATGTCCCTCACATTTCCTGTGTTGGTCCTTAACCGCGCCTCCTTCAGGCGTTTGCTTCATTGGTGAAGTTCCAGCGGTCCAGACGACTCCTGGGTGTCTGCTACATCGTTGTGAAGGTAAGTTAGAGACGTTTAGACGGTAATGATCGGGAACATCCTGATTCCAGGAACAAAGAAACTCCATTTGTGTTTTCATATGTCTCAGGTGTCCCTGCTGGTTGTCATGGAGATAGGCTTGTTCCCGCTGATTTGCGGTTGGTGGCTCGATATTTGCTCGCTGGTAAGAAACTCACGTACTCCTGACCCTTGATGACTAACCAATCAAATGCAATGCATCCAGTGGCCACACATTTGATTCACTTTGAAAAAACAACCTAAAAATGTTACATTTATTGGACAAATTCTTAAAAACACATTTAGTTCTTGGTTTTGAACACACACACACACAATAAAGCTGGTCCTTTGGTGGTTGCAGGAGATGTTTGATGCGACTCTGAAGGACAGGGAGCAGAGTTTTGACTCGGCCCCCGGCACCACCATGTTCCTCCACTGGCTGGTCGGCATGGTCTACGTCTTCTACTTCGCGTCCTTCATCCTTCTGCTCCGAGAGGTCGGTGCAGGACTCCGCTCACAGTGATGTGTTGCGACTTGTGTAAAAAAAAAAAAACAACAACTCTGAAACCATCTACAGCCTTTTTAAAAAGATGTCGCGCGTGTTTCTGCGGGTGCAGGTGCTCCGGCCTGGTGTGCTGTGGTTCCTCAGGAACCTGAACGATCCAGACTTCAACCCAGTCCAGGAGATGATCCACCTGCCCATCTACAGACACCTGCGGAGGTTCATACTCTCTGTGGTCAGTCAAGTATCCTCCTGCTCGGTTCCATCCCAAACCTCTTCCTCAGTGGCCAGATCTGCTGTTGTACAAAGTCAAATACATTTATAAATACTGTGCAGGCTTTCAGAGGCCAGAATAAAACAAACTGGAAGCATGATATTACAATTCAAATGACCAAATCTGCCATTTCCTCTGGGATAGCTACTGATAGCTGTCAGGGAAAACAGAAGCACCGTGTTGTTCCTCTTGTGGTTGCGCTTGTTTGACACATTTGTACCCGGTTGACAGACAGGACTGCATAACTTCCTGTCCGTCTGTGTGACGGTGCGGGGATACTTCACATGTCTGCTGACAAACACTGGTTTCTTTCTTTCTTTCTGTGTGTTTCCAGGTGGTGTTTGGCTCCATAGTTCTGCTGATGCTCTGGCTTCCTATCAGAATCATCAAACTGCTCTTCCCAACCTTCCTGCCCTACAACGTCATGCTTTACAGGTACACACGACAAAACCCAGTTGTCATCCGCCTCTTTGTGTCTCAAAGCTAAAGACGACGTTGTCTAGTCTCAACTAAGGCGCAGCCGAGAGCGTCTGCTTGTCCTTACAGTGACGCTGTTCTATAACTGGATTTGGGTTTGGTTCGTGTCTTGTGTCTGCAGCGACGCCCCCGTCAGCGAGCTGTCACTTGAGCTGCTGTTGCTTCAGGTTGTTCTGCCAGCGTTGCTGGAGCAGGGTCACACTCGCCAGTGGCTGAAAGGCCTCATCCACGCCTGGACATTCACAGCTGGATACATGCTGTATGTCTGAGACACACACACACACACACACACAGACATATTCTCCGTCCATCTCTGAAATGCTTTGCCGACATTGTCGATGGCTTCCCCACAGAGACCTTCACTCCTACCTGCTGGGGGACCATGAAGACGAGGACCACCAACCAAACCACGACCCTCCTGGTCGCCATAACAACAACAGGATCCCTGGCTTGGGGGAGGGGCTTCACGCCGCCCATCAGGCCATTCTGCAGCAGGGCGGCCCTGTGGGTTTCCAGCCGTACCACCGGCCCGTCAACTTCCCCCTCAAGGTGACTCCCAGCTCTCATTCTCCTCATCCACTCGTATCCTCTGTTAAAAGCTGCGCTGCTGTTCATGTTCCCCACACCGTGTGGTTTTGTTGTTCTTTCGTGCTGCTTAGATCATTCTGCTGGTGGCCTTTATGTGTGTGACGCTGCTACTGGCCAGTCTGATTTGCCTCACCCTGCCGGGTAAGTTGTGGGCTCAAACGTTCCGCTTGTTCCCGTTTACTTTTCTCCTTCTGCGTCATTCTTTTACGCCTCCATGCCGTGCCTGTCTCCCCCTCTCCCTCCCCCCCTCCCCCAGTGTGTGCGGGCCGCTGGCTAATGTCTTTCTGGATGGGCAGTGCCATGGTGCATGAGCTGTACACAGCGGCCAGTGGGCTGTACATCTGCTGGCTGTCAATCCGAGGCGCCACCGTGATGCTTTCCTGGATGCCACAGGGACGGACCATCATCATGGTCAAAGTCCAAGAGTGGACCCTCATGGTAATGTGTCTCTCTGGTCCTCCCAGCCTCCCCCCCCCCCCGAAAGAAAAATAAGCTCTATGTGGCGACTGGTTGTATTCTGATGTGAAGTCTGCCTGGGAACAGATCCTGAAGACCGTTGTGGTGGCCGTGCTCTTGGCTGGCGTGATTCCTCTGCTGCTGGGTCTGCTGTTTGAGCTGGTCGTCGTTGCTCCTCTCAGAGTCCAACTGGACCAGACTCCTCTCTTCTACCCCTGGCAGGTGAGAGGATGGCGATTGTATGTAGTGGTGTAACGGACCATCGTTGATCTGTAGGACCAGCAGCAAAGAAAGGTGATGGAGGATCTCTAAAAGCACATTTGCTCCCTTTTTTCTTTTGTGCTGATCCAATCCATGACTCAAAACCGCTAAACGATCGCAACCGTGAGTTTTATGATCCGTTGTACCCCAAATTGTGTGTGTGTGTGAGTGTGAATACGAGTGATGACATTTTACACACCGTTTGATTGCATCTATCTGAAATCGAATGGATTCAGAACTGATTAGACTGTTTAGGAGAGCACGGTGGGTCTCAAACCTAAATACAAATGTAGTACGTACTGAGTATGGAAACCTGTAGAACCCGATGTCGGGTCAGACTGTGTTCATTATTCTTCTGTTCCACTTTTGGACCTTCTCTTGTTAAGGCTGTTAGTGATATTAAACATGAGATAACTTCGGCTTATTTCATGAAATGAAAGAAAAAAAGCCTGTTTTCATGAGGTCAGGTATGGAAAAGTGTGGTGCCTACCAGAACTCAGCTGTCACTCAGCGTCCTGCTCGTTAAGGACACACGGACAGCTTGAGCAGACACATGTTGACGCGGTGATACTGAGCAGATGTTGAACCTCTGTGTGTCTCTGCCGCTGACTGTTGATTCCTCTGTGTGGCAGGACTGGGCCCTGGGAGTGCTGCATGCTAAAATCATTGCTGCCATCACGCTGATGGGCCCCCAGTGGTGGCTCAAAACCGTCATCGAGCAGGTCAGTCGTACATCCTGCTGGCTTCACTTACTCAAGAACCAAACCGGACAAATCGCTGACATCTCGCCTTATAGATGAGACAACATGAAGGCGTTTAAAGAGCTTCATCTAGATGCATATTGGAAGAACTAATCTAAATGTCACGACTCATCCAAACCGGCATTGGTGTGAAGTAACTCAGCCCTCACCCTCCCTCAGGTGTATGCTAACGGTATCCGGAACATTGACCTCCATTTCATCGTGCGAGGGCTGGCCGCCCCCGTCATCTGCGACCTGCTGCTGTCCCTCAGTGTGCCCTACACCATCTCTAGAGGCATCACACCACTGCTGGGTGAGTCCCCAACATGCATTAGCTTCAAGGTGATCCAGGAAGAGAACAGATGTTAGCTCCCTTCACCCTATCATAGGCAACACTCAGTACAGACAGATGGTCATCGGGACAGGACCCCTAAACGTACAGAGTTCAGTACCCACCTCGAGTTGAAACACTCGACCATTGAACTGCTCAGAATGGAGAGATAATACCCGCCTGCATTCCCCTCGTCATTGCCTTTTACTGAAATCATACGCTGTGAACTGTTTGCCTTGAGCTGCAACAAGTAATCATTTGAAGTAAAAATGAAAAAACGCCACATAAAAACATCCAGATGAATAGAATAATGTAATGGGTAATTAATAATAAGAAGAATAGATCCGGTGAATCAATGGGACTTCAGCCTAATTAACCAACATTAATAAAGCTGACGACCCATCGAGTGGATGAGTAAGAAAGCGCTTAATAAAATGAATGTATTCCCAGGATTCCCAGCCCTGGTGGTAATCTGGAGTTTAGTCATTGTGCAGAGCCCAGCTGCAATCCATTTGATTCGTGTCTTTCATTTACTCCGGTACCTCACCAGTCCCTAGAGATAAGACATCGCAGACATCACACTCCATCAGGAGGAGATTGTGTTCCAGTGTTTATTTCGCCTTCTCTCCCCCCCCCCCCACCTCTACAGGTGTGCAGCCGGAGATGCAGACGCTGGTGGAGAGGAGGATCTATCCCTTCCTGCTGATGGTGGTCATACTGCTCTCCATCCTCTTCTTCCAGATACGACAGTTCAAACGCCTCTACGAACACATAAAGAACGACAAGTCAGTCGAATGAAAAAATATGAATGAACAAAAAGCGCAGCCAATCAAATCAAGCAGGGAGGTGGGCTTTAGTACTTCTGATGGCGGTAGACGGCCGGTGGTTGGGCTGGCGTATCAGTCATGATAGATTCATGTCGGCTACGCTGCTCGCTCCTCTTACAGGAAACACAATAAATAAAGTCCCAACTGAAGTTGATCACTAAAAATCTCAAAAATCAGTTGTGTGCATTCAAATGTTAAGAACTGATTTGCAAACCGGCTCTTCCTTTCCCCGGTTCTCCTCCAGGTACCTGGTTGGACAGCGACTCGTGAACTACGAACGCAAGATGGGCAGGAGGATGTCCACCTCCTCGTACAGCACCTCCTCGTAGACCCGCCGCTGCTGTGGGGTCAGTGGAGCTAACTCCTTCTGCCCGCTCTGCCAGCTCTGGGGCTGATCACTGAGTGATCAGCCCCTCCCTGTGGGGAAAGTTTTTGTTTCAGTTTTGGCTCTCTCCGTGCTTGGCTGTCAGAACACCAAGAACACCAACCTCTAATCTGTCACCGGTGTTAGCCAAGCCGCAAAAAGAGTTGGAACTTAGCAGAACCACACAGTTGGTAACTCTGCATCCTTTGTCCGTGTTGTCCTAAACGCAGCTGGCATTTTAAGTTGTAATTATATGTATTTTTAAAAGTTGGTTCCGTTGAGCATAGCTTTTACCTCAGCCTGTGCTCCCCTTATGAATGTGTGTTGTGAAGTATTGTCTAGCGAACCCCGAGTGTCTCTCAATGGGACGTGTTTGACCTATTAGAGGCGCTGTATGGACTGTCTGTGCTCGGCGATGAGGACGGACGTACCTGAATCTTATTGTTTTTGCTTTTTAGATATCTTCATAGATTTTTAGTATTCTGGAGTGAGCTGTTAGTCCTGAGGATTTGTTTAAAGCTGTAGATGTATGCTTGATAACCTGAGGATTTCAGAAACCAAAGGGTTGTGTAGCATCTGTCAGCTTCAGCAGAGGAGACGTCATGAAGGGAGGTTTCAACTGAGAATATTTAAACTGGAAAAACCCTCTACGAACATTTCAGAATGTGCAACGTGACACTGATCTTACAAAAATATTTATTCTGAGAGGAGAACTATAGTCATGCTGCTGATTAGCTTTAACTGCCTGTCTGCATTCTGACAGCTGAGGAGACAAAAACCAACCGCATGAACAACACAACACTGCTTTTCATTGGGTGAAGAGGCTAGAAAGGCTCAAATCTGCTGACAGACAAAAGAACTTTACTGTAGTTCTGGCAAACTCATCTCACTTAGTCACGCAGCGGAGTGCAAACCAACCACGTTAACTGCAGGAAATCGGTTGGCAAGCTCCCACGCGTTTCTTTTAGGTTAAAAGCAACTTACAACAACTCAGGTTTTCCTTTTTCTGTGCTCGGTAATCATTCAGGCCGTTGCTGCCACCTGCTGAGCTACAGATCACATCTCATCACTTTCAAATGGATTCCTCTGTGAAATCATTTCTTCCCCGTTTTGTTGCAGTCATGCCACAGTGACTTCCTGTTTAGTTGATTGCTTTTGATAAGAGACGTCATGACACCTGAACTTGCATATCGGCCGTTAGAAAGCACCGATCAAATACCGGTGCGTTAAAAAACAAAAAAGGGCATAACTCATAATTGTAATATCTCTTTCATATTGCTGTGAAAACATCTCCAAACCACTGTATCGATTCAAGCGTCTCAGCAACAGATCACATTTCACATCATTGTAACTGTAACTGTAATTTTACGCAATGTTGCTTTGCATTCACTCATTGTTGGGCAACGGACCTTTAACCCGTCAGAACGCAACTCTATGCAACCTCCGTTAGATGTAACACAGTCCGTCATTTAGCCGGACTGTGCCGCCCACCGGCTGTCACCACACAACGCTCTATTACAACAGATCTGTTCTTCACCAGCAGCATGATCAGAGTCAGCGCGCTGCATGAGAGCGCTCAGCCACAGGTGTGTAAGCACGAGTGCATGTGCAGTATGAACGGGCACGGCGCTTCAGATTGTTATTATTTTTGCTGTTAAATTAACAAACAGTAGTTTGACGACGCGCACACAGCACCGCCACACATCTCTAGTAATGAGCAATATGACATGATTTGCATAATATGTGCTTTTGTGAACGGGGTCACCAGTGTCAGACAGGCCGGCCACATAAGGGGGGGGGACATTGCAGAATTCGTCTTAAAGAACACAATGTATTGCTCATGTGCACGTTTTACAACAGTTTGCTGCTCAGATTCCATTGTAGCGGTCAACACGTTTAACTTCCCTCCCGAACAGATTGGAAGACGTTGTGCGTCTCGGTGGGCTTCACTCGAGGATGGATTTGAGTTTTGCTTGTTTTTGATGTTGGAGTTTGGCAAAGTGGTTTTCTATTGATATGGATTGTAATTGACTTTAGTGCTGCTGTGTGGAATGCTCTCATTCTATATAAATATGATGCTTTAAAGTGACCTTTAAGTATCTGCTTGAACTGAGCTGGACATTTCAAATTTTGATCTTGAATTTCTATTTTTATATGTGCATAAAAAGGCAGTGGCATGTACTGTGACATGAAGGTATGTTCTAATGTCTGTTAAGTGTTGGTTAAGTAATATGACACGATAATAAAAAGTTGAAATGACCAGATCAGAGTGCCGTTTCTTCCTCGCGCTGCAGACAAGCTGATCCTCAAGCAAATGTTACTCTGACATTAGTCTTAAAGTCGTAGCAAATGATGTCAAATGAAGTATAAAAAGTATAGTTCAGTCTGAAGACCAATAAAAAAGGTCATAGGGTCGTTTATCATAAGTCATATGTCGTACTATTGTATTTCAAAAAAGTATCAGACAAAGTATAGTATGCCAAAAAAAGTAATAGAAGAAGCCATAATATAGTATGTCCCAATGCAGTATAGTATGCCAAAACAATTATCTATATATATATATATATATATATATATATATATTATGTTGAAATAAATGATAAGTCAGTGTAGTATGTTCTGTTCGATCAAAGTTATTTTGTAGAGCCCATTTGTTCATTGTCATTGAACAGATGATATGATCTCCATTGTGGTTACACATCACAATAGAGATCATATCAAGTAATAACTAATATGTTTGTCTTCAATAATTATCCCTGAGAACATCTCCACAGTATAATCAACATTCAGCCCTCAGTGTGCGTCTCTTATTCCTTGAAGCGGTCCACACATGCTTGTAATGGAGAGGGCCTTCATTACAGAAGTACTTATTATTTTCTTCCAACTCGCAGTCGTACATGATTGTGTGATGGGCTGTCACTACTGATCAGCACATGGCAGCTCCTATTGCTTTTCACATCCGGCCCTCAGTTATTTATCTATTTATTTATCCGTGGATCAGTTGGCAAACAGCTCCAGGAAACAGGCTGTAAGGTTATTTCTGCTGAATCCAATTACCTTCCTCCAGTCTTAACAGCTGTGGAAACCAAGTGCATGTTAAGAACATATGCAGCTAAAACAAGACTTCTACTGTGAAGCTAAAGCTTTTTCTAATCTGTGCTTTGTTTTTGGAAAGCACAAATGGTACGACCCATAATGCAAAGTGAGTCATCCCCCCTTGACCTCTGAAGAGATTAATGCTGAGTCATGAAGAGTTTGATTTCTTTCTCCTTCTATTGTAAAACCAGACTTCAAGAGTGTGAAGCGTATATATCCTCTCTGGCACAGCGGACTACTTTGAACAAGATTCAGACCTCGGCCAAAAATAACAACCTTGCCAATAAGGGTTTGACCTCGCTGGAGTTGGGCAGAGATCTCTCTGAGATGATTTAAAAGTCATGAGCAACTGTAAGACAATGTTAGAAAGATTCACTCGAGACTGGTGTAAAAATCATTCATCATTGGACATTTATTCTTTGCAAAGAAGGAGACAGGGTTGATTCACATACAGAATGTACATCAAGACCTCCGAGTCTCTGGTATTTATACTCAGTGAACAACATGCAGTGGGCTGCACAGGGTAGCACACACACACACACACACACACATTTCACGTTTCACACAGGCGTCTACGTATCTGGACACTTTAACTATTCTTTCTCGTACAAAGGTCACTTTCTATCGGAAACACTTTCTACAAGTTTGTTATCATTCTTATTCAGGACAAAAAGCTGAAGTGTTCTTTCGGTAATCAACTGCTTCTTAATAGACTCAACATTTACCTGGTGTCAGTGAAAGTTCGCACAAGGACACATCTCACACACTCGGTCCAGCTCACTCTGAAGTCAGATCAGATGCAGTATGTTTGCGTGTGTGTCAGTCTCAGTAAAACCTTCATCAAACCTTCATCAAACCTGAGAATCTTTCCAGTGGGCATGATCAATGTCTTGATCATGAGAAGTTTTCAAAAGCTTTGTGAAAATCGAGCAAAATTAGTTTTAAAAGGAAAAAAATGAACTTTCACAGGGCTCTTAAAGTCTGGGAGATTATATTATATTTTATAATTATTAATCTTTAGTTTTGGTTCGAGCAAAAATGCAAAACACGTGATGGTTCTGGAATTTCTGCTTTACGGTTGTATTGTGAACTTACTGTAATTTATTTGGGTTTAAACAGGTAGTTGGACAGAATAAGCGTGAGACTTGAGACAAGCGTTTGAAAGTACATTTTAGACGCAGCCTTAAATGTGTAACCTTTCAGGACGTCAGTGGCTCCGGACATGATGGTTCTGCAGCTGAATGAGAGAGGCTGCGACTGGTTTATGGCGCTGTTCAAAAGAACATCATGTCAATGAATAACTATAACTGTTAGTTTAATACATTGTATTGAATAAAATATGACGTGCAGAGAAAGGAACACATAAAGAAAGTGAACAACCATCCACTAGTTTTATCATAACGCATCATCAGTGAAAACACACTTCTGCTCTTTGAGTGTTTTTTCCCCCCAAACTTATGCTCAGCATTCTTGTTGTCCTGTGTTTCTTCTTCAGTGCCATCCCGTGATGAAGAGGCCGTTCGGCTTAGTTAAAGCAGTGTCTGAACCAATCAGCATGTGGAGTAAATCCCCCCTGTGCCATGATTGGACCCTGTGGGGTCAGACAAACAAACTCTCACTCAAAAGGACCCATCTATCTCTTATTTTGGTTACATTTTTAAATCAGTTTGATATTGTAAAATGTTTTTTTTTCTACCAATCTTTTTGTCAATGCTGGAAGCAGATGTCCTCTCTCTCTCCTCTGTCTCTCTCCTTCACTCTCTTTCTGTCTCGCTCTGTCTCTCCGTCTCGCTCTTGCCGTCTCTTTCTCTCTCTCCCCGTCTCTCGCTCTGTCTCTCGCTCTCCGTCTCTCTGTCTCGCTCTCTCGCTCTCTCCATCTCTCGCTCTCAGTCTCTGTCTCTCTCTCTCTCGCTCTCTCCGTCTCTCGCTCTCAGTCTCTGTCTCTCTCTCTCTCGCTCTCTCCGTCTCTCGCTCTCAGTCTCTGTCTCTCGCTCTGTCTCGCTCGCTCTGTCTGTCTCTCTCCCTGAGTTTTCTACTGCGAATTTCAGCTGTTGCTTTAACCTTTGGGTTAAACAGATTGTGTAATTTATAGAAAATGTAGGTTTGTAGATGATTTGTATAACATTTTTATTTAATGATATATATATATATATATATATATATATATATATATATATATATATATATATATATATATATATATATATATATGTATATATATGTAAAAAAAAAAAGTGTTATCTGAAAACTTGGTAATGGGAAGGGAGAAGACCAAAAACAAGATATTCCAGACTTCCACACTACAGAGGACATGAGCTTCTGTTAAATGTATAACATTCTTTAATCATTTAAACGCATACGAATTAGTCATTTCGATTTTTCCCAACAGACAACCACCACTGAGAGGTTAATGTTGAAATGTTAACGCCACTGAATTTAAAGCACATTAATATTGAACTCAGAAGACATCTGATTTTATATGGTTTCAATGTCTCGCTTTGACATTTCCAGTCGTGGTGACAATGCAAACACTTGATTTGAGGTATAAGACCTTTACTGTTCTGGATGCTGCAATGCAATCAGACAAATTCAGGTTACAAAAAAAGAAGTTTTGGCAAGAATATGAGCAACCTGATCGTTTTGGAAATAATTTGTCTTAATTTGTAAACCATAAAAATAAAACCTGTAAAATATAAACCGGCGGTTACCTGCTTCCATACGAGGTGAGAGCATTGCATTTTACACTGCCGAACTGATTCTAACAGTCATTTATGAATGAAAAGGGATCCAAGTATTGCATTACCTATTGGTGATTGGATTAGCATTGCACTTCAGGCACTGATGAAGGTGACCGTAGGGCCTGAACTCTCTTCCACTGCACCCTGTACACTAACTAGGTCACCAGGTTGCTACATCCAACTTAAACCGGCAGGTTGACTTGACCTGTTGCACTGATGACATTTGTTCTCCAATAAGGAATATCTCCGTCAGAACAAAGGTTGTACATGAGTGGTGGTGCATGTTCATATGTGTTGCATTTACTTTGCATAATCTCGTTCAACGTCTTGTACAAAGAACACACTGGCTCACGAGCGTATTCTATTCAGTTGTCCCTGTGTAGACAAGTCTTTTGAAAGTTAAGACATTCCCTCCTTGCCTGCATCATTACAATTTGACACTTTATTGTATTAACAGTAAAACCGTCCTGGCACCGGGGAGGGGAACACGACACACCAGCTGAAGCGACTAAAAGGATTACCGTGGCTCAGTTCTAGAGAATGTGTCTCATCCAATTGCCGGCCATCATCAAAGGAAGCTCAATGCTTTTTTCCGTGGGGGGGGGGAAACACAATTAGTTGCCGTAAGTGGTGGCCGTTGGTGTTTCCAGCCAAGCCTGTTCTATTCTCCAGAGCAACACTTTTTAGCTTTTACTTCTCATCAAGACTTCAAGCTGCCCGTCTGGGCTCTGAAGCCACGATTAGGAGATTTGATGGACGAGGAAAATGTGACACTTTTTGGTCACATCACCAATCCAGAGCAACTCCCTCAGAATATGCACACGATCAAACCTGTTTTAAATTACATTGTCTTGTGGGGTTCTGGAGGATCCTCATCTCTATGGCATCCCGAGAAGATTTATCCAACAATGACTGAGGATTGGGACCGTAAGTGATGATCTCATGTCCCCTTTGTGACCTCTGCTGAACCTTATCACTATTCGTCAACGTGTTGCATAAGGCTCTAGGTCTCCCTACAGTTATCCTGGCACCTCGCAAGAATTTAAAAAAAGAAACCAATGGTACGACAGGGAAAGGTTTAAATGGTGTTAATAATAGAGGAACAAAGTGAAGGTTTAAAGGTTCTGGAGAATGGAGTGTCCGGAGGCGTGGAACTGGGTGAGATTCCGTTTAAGACTAATAAAGTGGATATGGATAAACCTGCCTTGTCCTTCACCAATGTTGACGAAAATGGCGATGAGTGTGAGGTGTCGGGAGAGGCCGATAACGAGGAGAGTGAACTGGATTACAGGCCATACTATTGGGAGGATGAGGACGAGATCTACCAGGAGTTCGAGGAGTTGGACTTCGATGCCCTGCCGGATCGCTCGGACACGCAGAGCATCCTGTCGGACGATTCTTTCTATCCCCTTGACAATTCGGTCGCGTCCCTCATGTGCCGCTCGCCGAGCCCCGAGCCCATTTCATTCTTCAAGGCCTGCTGCAACAACAACGCCATCATCGTCAAGATTATGATTCGACAAGGAGTGACCGAAGAGGAAGTGACAGAGACGGATCGAAACAGAAGAGTAGCTTTCTGGGTTTTATGCATTTGAATGCAATATTTGATTTTCTGCTGCAAAGTCTCATTTTGTTGACATTTGCCCCAATTGAACCCAAAAGAATCCCAATGTTTTTCCATTGCTAATAAAGGGTTATAATACTGTACATGGTGTTTCATAACCATAATCAGCCTTAAAAAGGACTCTACCAGCTGTATAAATCTGCAGAGTTCGAGGATTTCAATGCATTTAAGTTAAGTTAAGTGCAGAATAATGTAATGGTCTAAAGTGTCACTTTGAAACAACAGCATAACTTTGACCAGACGTACCATTCACTTCAGTAGATTGCACAACTCAAGAATCAGTCTGTTGATGATCACACTGGGTGGAAATGAATGGAAACCAATGGCTGCTTCGGCAGGTAAAAATGAATTTACTACAAAGTTCTTACAAACTGCTGTGTGTGTTGTGCAAAATACCAGTTATGAAAGGTGCTCACAATTCTATGCGAATAGCTTAAAACACACAAGCTGGTCACTTGAACTTTCGTTATGAACTTTGATCGCATCAGTAGTCAGTCTCCCATTGAGTCCATGTCCAGCTGATCTGAATGTGCAGTATCAGTGCTCCAACACTATTGATCTTTGAGATTTTCCTCCTCATCCCCAAGGCGAGGGATCGGAGGGCCAGCCTGCAGACTCAGCTGCTGAGCGACGTGGCCACGGTGGCCATGAGGCGAGCGAGCCTCCTGCCTCTGAACTTGCTGAGGAGGTGCAGCGTGCGGCCGGGCATCGTGGTGCCTAAGGTGAGGCTCTGCAAAGCTTCATACCGGAGAAACTCAAACGTAGCAGTGACCCAATTGGAAGTACAAGATGAAGAGGATAGAGAGGAGGAGAACAGGAGACGATTGTTACCTCTGATAAGGAGCAGATGAGGGGAGAAGGGGAGTACCACTGTATCTTCACATTATCTCAGAAAGCAGGACATGACTGCAAGTTCACTAAGCTTTGCAAAGTGTTGTTGGAAAGACCATGACAACGCAGTTTTGCAGTACTAGAAAAAAAAAGAACTGACTGAAAACTTTCTATTTTTGTTTGCCGAGATTGCAGACATTGTTGGATTTGTTGCCTTGTTTCTAGTTCACATGCTTCATCTGGGAGGGCGTAATTTATGGTGCAATGTGGGCAATAATGGGAGCTTGGGGGGGAAACATTATCCAATATAGAATTTGTAATTCCTGCTAAGGATGCTGACAAATTCAGTGACACGTGGCAAAAGAACAAAAGAAGATTAACTTCGGTGTGCTTCAAAAGAGGTGCTCGTCTGAAGCACATTCCCAGCTTGGAACATTTTCCATCGGGCTGCAAAAATAATGGAGCAGAAAGAGGAAAGATTAGGGAGAAAAACGGCAACGGAAGAGAGGCAGAGATTACAAAAGGGAAGGTAAAGGGTGGAGGAAGACAAAGACAAAAAAGAAACAGCAACAGTACCAGAGGTCATGCTGGCTTGGGAGGATCAAGTGAAAGATACACGATACAAAAAAAGAAAAAAGCCAAAAAAAACATTTGCCAAAGAGGCATAGCAAGAAGGGAGGGGTGAGCCAGTCGGCGGGATTTCACAGGATGGAGGTGGCTGGCTGCTACCACATCACAGCAGGTAGGGAGGAAGCCAAGAAGACATCATACACTGATGCATCGTCCAACAGGTACATGCAAGGAGGAAAAGGGGAGGAGCCAGCTCACACAGGTTTTGCGAGGGCTTTATGGTAGAAAGGCAGAGCCAAAAATAAGCAGCTTGGTGCTGGACTGTGGCTTGTTGGCTCCCAAAATAAATCACATGAGATGGACCACGACTGTGGGTATCCCCTGCTCTGTGAGAAATGGAGGGGCCACCGTAACACTCGTTAGCTGCGCAAGTAGCCCACGTGTTTATTTGAATTTTGCAGTGATGAAAAAAGGCCTTTGGAGGAGCTTTTTACCAAACACAGAGAAATATTGCTGCAAAATGTGAGTAAGGAAAAGGGAGCAAATATGGCGTTTTTTAGTATGTAAATATCAGGCGGCAACCTCCGGCTCTGCCGAGTGAAGCCAAGTGTCTTAAAACTTGCATTCTATCCACTGACCAACAGGGGGCGACTCCTCCGGTTGCAAAAAGAAGCCTGATTGTATAGAAGTCTATGAGAAAATGACTCTTCTTCTCTCTTGATTTACTACCTCAGTAAACATTGTAAACATGAGTTTGTGGTCTCAATCGCAGTCTTCTTCAACACAGCATGATGTTTATTGAGTAAATGATGGTCCATTTACAGTCAAACCGTCTAGACCGTTAGAGTCAGGATGGAGGCTGATGGAGGATCTCGCTGGAATGCCATTTAAATGCATCGATGGCTCGACGTTACAATTCAGTTACTTCACTACAGAGTTGAATAGAAGCTGCAACACATAAAGGGAAGAGGAAAACCATGCCAGATTCACTGGATTGAAACTGTCGATGGCCTAAACACGTGTCACACCATCACTGGCATATGAGGAAAGGCGATTCACACTTGAATGTTGATATGGATCTCATTTTTGTACTTTCATTTGATTGTGTGTAATTATGTGTACCTTTCCTTTCATTAAGAATACTGACATATATTTTTACCAACTGAAAGCTAAACTACAACAAAAGGGGCTCATATGTCAATTGAATGCAATTTCTTTGTCATTCGGGGTGAAATTGAAAGGTTATTCTCGCATTAAAATGATGACGAAGCCTTGAACTGTGTGATATCTTTTTTTTTTTTCATTCCACGCAAGGTTTATCCGAATGAATCCGGGCGTGCAAATCACTTGTTTTGCAAGACTGACTTTCATATAACTACAAGCAGTCCTCCTACATATATGGTTGTATTCCTACAGAGCTCATGTGCGACCTGCACAGAGACCTTTTTCCACAGGAAGACATTTTGACATGTCGCTGTGTGGAAAAAGCACAGGTGTAAATAATCAAATGAATGATTGCCACTTTGCTGCTATGATTTCCAGTTCCTGCTGCTCATGACTGGCTCACTGTCGCTCTCACTGGGACGATTGAATGGAAGGAGACAGCCACTGTTCTTATATATATATATATATTATGAATGTTTAAAGGTCTCTTTCTTTCTTTTACCACATATAGACGTCTCACTGGAATGAGAAATACTCACCACTTCATAAACCTTCGAACTTTCTGTGCAAAACCGAGCGAAACTCTGGTGGGAGTGTAGACTCACTGCTCAGAAATAGTGGGACATTTCACCTCTTCTGCTCCATTTGCCTCAGCAGCACGGACATACTGTGATGCTGTTAAGGAAGGTTATAGAATAAACAACGTGGTTTTTAACCACAGGAGTCCTGCAGATACATCGCTGCGGTGAAGCATAAGATGCCGACCTCTCATTTCTGCAGCTGTGACCCGACGCCTCGCCCCGTGCTTTGTCCTACGCTCTCAACGGTGCATATGTAATGAACAAGAAGAAGAAGAAGATCAAATCAGTGCCTGTGGTGATCTATCTGCACAGAACCATGCAGAACAGGCATCAGAGACTAAAATGGCCGCCACCCTGACCTGTGGTGCAGCTCGTCGAAAAAACCACCAGAGGGCAGTCGTGACCATTTTAGATGTCAACATACTAAACAGTGCCCCCACAGAGAGGCAGACAATCTCATTCGTGGCCTTGCTGTTAAATGAAAAAGGATCTTCTGTTTCCTCTGTTGTGAAGCACTGGAGAGCTCTCAGTGGCCTCCTGCCTGAGAGGTTGAATCATCCAGTGTTCCCACCTCACATGTGGGACATTTTCATACAATCTTTGACCAATTCGTGTCCCTTAAGTATGCTATTAGGGTATAGAAATTCATTTGCAATGACCCCTGCTTAAAAAAGGACAGGGCTGTAATACGTGAGCCCAGTCTCACAATATTTCTATCATCTTGATCCGCCAGTGGGTGTTTTCACTCAGAATGTGTCGTGGTCTTTGGTCCAGTTGCTTTCTTTGTTTGCCCTTCCTGCCCAGTCGCTTGCTGGTCTCGTAGCACGCTGGCGAGCGTTTCTGGATGCACCATTCTTTCATTTAAAAGTGCAAGGTAAGGATCTGCCATAACGACTACGCTTAGACTTTCAGAGTTAGCGTGTAGCCTTAGTTGTGATCACACTTTTAGGGAATAATGCAATGTTGAGTCTAATATCAGGCGTCAACCTCTGGGTTTGAAGTGAAGTGCCATAAACTTTCCACTGACCAGCAGGGGGCGACTCCTCCGTTGAATTAATAACTATTATAATATTAATTAATGAATTAATTAATATTATTGAACCCACAGCAATTGCAAAGTGCTTTCCAAGGCAGAATAATGAAGAATAAAGGAAAGAATACACACATTTCCACATATATATTTAAAAAGAAATATCAATAAATGCAAACGTGGTCTGCAAACAACAAGCCTATCGGATCGAACGATGTAAATATTCCTGTGACTTCCTGTGTATTCATTAAAGACGGCCGTCATTTTCTTCAGTTTCAATTTAGTTTCA
Source organism: Melanostigma gelatinosum (assembly GCF_949748355.1). Classification (NCBI taxonomy): domain Eukaryota; kingdom Metazoa; phylum Chordata; class Actinopteri; order Perciformes; family Zoarcidae; genus Melanostigma; species Melanostigma gelatinosum. The sequence continues at coordinate 20,015,399 of NC_136648.1, read as the reverse complement.
TTGAAATTCCCAGGCTTCGTTTTTGCACGACTGTGCATTGACACAGTTCCTCAATATCTCATTGTTTTCATGCACCGGTCAACTTTTGAGATTTTGTCATCTTTTGCTTCCACAACATGTCTTCTTTCAGATTAGTGGAAAGAAAACCACCAATCCAAAATCCACATTTAGCTGTTTATTGTACTACTTTGTCTACTTCGTCCGTACATTTCTCCTCGAGTCACCCAACGTTAGGATTAGATAATGCCTCATTTGCATTTTTAAACATAAAATTTCAGAAGATTATTAAACAAAAATAATTGTCTTAATGTGAGTAATCAATTATTTTTTTACCCTATTCACCTGTAGTGTCTTCAAATGTACTGTATGTAATGTTACAATACATATCTTTAATGGACAGTTCATGCCCAAATCAGAAGTACATATTTTCCTCTTACCTGTAGTACTATTTATCAATTTAGATTGCTTTGAATATTTACAGGCTGCTCTTAAAAAGGTCTGTGGATTATTTTTGGAAAGAGACATTGCTGTTGAGTTTTCAAAAATTATTGGGCAATAAAGTCCTAATATTTTGGAGAGAAGGCAGACATCTCTACGCAGATATCTCTTAAACGAGGCAACTCACACCAAAACAACCAGGACCACAGGTAAGAGGAGAAATATGTATTCATGATTTTGGGTTGAACTGTCCATTTAAAGGTGATTTAATCAAAATGAGTATTCTCTCAGACTCCAGGCCAGAAAATCTCCACTTCAGTAGCATTACACCAAACTTTCCCCTTTAACTATATTCAGTGTCACCGCACCGAAAGAAACACCACAAAGACACTTTTTCTGGCAACAGAACAAACGACTCCCAAAAAAGGTTTCTTAGATGGTCCGTTTATATTTTTTTGGAGCAGTTGCAATCTCTTTGAATCAATAGAAAGTTTCACAATTCTCTTTTCAAAACACGTTTGGTCTAGCAACAAAACGGATACCGACGTTATACCTCCACACACCTCTCGTAGTCAGTTTTGACTGCCTAAGGATCACAGGGACGTACAGTACGTTGTCAGTTTCCATTATGCTCGCTTACTGTTCTTCATCAGTGTTTTTGTGGGGACAGTTGCATTATGAGTCGTTTTTTCCCAAGCATCAGAAGATGACCCCTGGGACTTCTAAACAGCAGTGGGTGGGGAGAAGCAGGGTCTGTTGTCGCGTTTTACAATTTAGCTCTCGCATACAAAGCAAATAAAAAAAGAAATCACCATTTCGTTTCAGATTTACTGACAACAAATACTCGTGCATTCATGGGTGCAATTGTTCTGCTATGTAGCATAATGAGACCAACTCTTCAGAAATGGGTTGTTGTTTTCTTCATGCATGGGAAACACAAGAACGTGTGATTGTTGTCTGTCATGTGGCCGATAATCAATAGTTTGTTGTCGATATACGAAGGGGAACGAAAGTTTCTGTGCACGGTTAAAAATACAGACATGTTTGGAAATACTTCTCATGGACGTAGCACCTTTTTTTTTTTTGGACTGCTTTAGTGACAACGTGGATCCCTGGGCCCTGGTCTACTCTACTCCACATAGCAACAACATTACTACACAAAGTCGACAATTTAGTGTGTTGACCAGAAAATAAAATGTGAACAAAATTCCTACATGGAGCTGTTTTTTTTTTTTTTTTTTCTTTTACAAGTATTTTTTCCCATAATGTTGCTGCTATAAGTGACATCCACATCTGCACATAAAAAGTATATATTTATATTTATATAATATATATCCGTACTCTATTAACAGTTTTGTCTACCATGAAGTTAGAATTGTCACCCATCTCTCAGAAAAGATTTTTTTTTTGTTTTTGTACTTCAAACATTGATTATTTTACAACACAGAAATCAACTCATTTTATACAACTTTGGAGGAAGCGTTGCTCCGCCCGGTCACAGTCCTTCCGTGATTTTCTTTAATCTTCTTTTTTTTCTCCGTTGGTTTTCTTTTTCCGTTTTCTCCCCAGTCCCAGTGCAGTTAAGACAAGTTTCATCCCAGTAAAACACAGTTTAGAAAAAAACAAAAGCATTTACAAACTGGCATCACTAGAACCGCAAGGATGTTCGGCTGAAAGCTGAACTTGGACCCTTTAACACGCCCCCAATCCCCCCCCCCCCCCCCCCCCCCCCCGCCGAGGGGAAGTACCCCTTGTTTGGCACGGTAATATACATAATGAGCACAGTTCACTCAAAGGAGGAGCTTATGGGAACAAAAAGGGGATTTGAGGTGTTAATGTGGACCGCCAAAAAAAACAAACTAGCTTAAAAAAGATGAGTTTTGTCAAGGGGAAAAAAGGCAGCTCAACTGTTTGAGATGGCCATTCTGTAGGGCAGTTAAAGGAGCACCGTGACCTACCAGAATTGATGCTTCAAATACCCAATTCATATCCGATATTTCAACAATAGCAACGCCTTGACATCGGTCCGTAGCTGTAATATACGTGTTGAAAGAGTGCAGGCATTGTGTGTGTCTTTCTGTGTGTGTGTGTTTAAGGTGGGGGATAGTTAGTGAGGAAGTAAAGTTGACCCAATGCCGAAAAAGGCCTGACATGACACAGAAAATAGTGCAATGTACAGTCCACAATGCATCTCGGTAAATGTACAGTGTACATCAAATACTATACAACCAGAATACAGAATTAAAAAAGTAGAAACACAACAAAAGAAAGAAAGAAAAAAAAACTGTTACAAATGACCAGTCCAGAGGCGTTCTTCGCCCGGAGGAGGACACATCACGCTGGAGCCACAGAGAGAAACAAAGATTTGTGTGACAGACGTCCTACATGTCCTACAGCTCTGCTTCTTGTGCTTCACATCACTAAAAGCCATGTTGCTATACCACGTATTTACAGGTTTTTCTCCCGGGTACTCTCACACGTTCCATTTCGCAATCCAAAACAACATTTTCCACTCCGCTGAATTATTTTTCTCTTTTCATCGTCCTTCTTCACCTCAGTACATTCTTCCATCTTTCCCGTCTATGTCCTCTTTCGTCGTGTCCGTCCGTCTTACGTTCTGTACCCGGAGGCCTTCGAGTGCAGGAGGTCTTTCTCTTCTGCTGAACTTTCTAGCAGTAGTTGATCACATACTAAACACAGAAAGAAAAGTCCGTTTTGGTGGTGGTGTGCATGCACATGCATGGCCGCTCCGCCGTTCGCTTCTGTTCCTCCTTTGTCCCCTCTCCCTCTTCACTGAGATGTCTCTGAGAGGAGTGTAATGTCTCAAGATGTCTTCCTGCACTCCATCCACCCCATCCGTCGTCCTGCTATCTAGGGAGGGAGAGGAACTGTCCTCTCATCTTCTCTACTCCTCTTCTTAAACTACCCACTTCACCATCCATCCATCCTCTCCTCCTCCTCCTGATCCTCCACCCTCGTCTCCCCTTAGACCCAAGAGTCTGGTGAGGCTGGATAGTGGCTGGTCTCGTAGTTGAGCTCGCTGTAGGGCCGCGAGGCGGAGTAGAAGTCTACGTAGTTGCCGGTGGACTTGAGGCCCTGCAGGTGCATGTTGAGGTCGCCCTGCGGGGGGCGCCCTCCCGCGATAACCTGGTTCTCGTAGAAGGCTTGGTCCTCGTAGTTGACGCTGTCGGGCGGGGGAGGGTTTTGGAAAGGAGGGTAGGGCTCTGAAGGCAGGCCTTGGGAGGAGATCTGTGACAAGAAAGGCAAAGATCATTGTTGAAAGAAAAGCAGGATTATGATATTATTCAGCATGAAAACAGCATAAAAAAGGACGACTCAAATAAGAAGTGGCTACATTCAACGAACTTCAATGTATCCCATTTACATCAGTATTAGTCACTTCCAGTAACTGATGCAGTATAAAGAGCGAGAAAGTCCGCTTAAGGAGGAGGTCGAGATGGATGGATGGGTCAATCAAACGCAGACTTTCACCCACGAGACGGCTGCTCATGTCCCATGTGACACCAAAAGTCAACGATGACTCATTTACGTTGAAACTGCAATGTTTTCCTTCACTCATCAAAGTAGTTTTGTTGCCTAAACCTAACCGACTAAACCTAAAAACTACGTTTATTGATTATTTTGCAAAGACGCTGTGCATATAACGAGGGGGTGCTGTACCTTTCCTGCAGACACAAAGCTACCCGGCTATCACAGTGGTCACATTTTTGTAAACACGGAGAAGTGAATTGTCGTACCTGGTTGTACTTCAGGTCATCGGTGGGCGACACATATGCTCCTCTGTGCAGCGTGGAAGACCCACTGGAGAGTTGACCTGCAGAGACAGAGGAGACGAGGACGTGACTGCCTGCTCTGAAAGCATTTATTCAGCTTCTACCGTCAGAGGAGGCAGAGGAGTGTGGGCCGGCTGTCAGCGTTATCAGCCGGACGTGATGCGTTTTTCATTGAGAATAAGAATCAAAATGACAGTGAGTGAGGATAATTAAGGAGCGCTTGGAGCTCAGTGTTTCCCTGCTGTCGGTGTGGAATGATGACATAATAAAACACAGAAACCTTGTCGTAGACTCTGTGTAGCTTACAAACACTCACAGTACTTGATGATACAGTTCGATATTTTGGGAAGCATGCTTCCTTGCTTCCTTGCTTACAGTCAGAGGAGACGATTGATGCCATTCTCATCTCTGTACGCTGAATATGTAGCTACTGCCGGAAGGTGATTAGCTTAGCTTAGCATAAAGACGGGAAACAGGGGCAAACAGCAAGTTTGTTCCAATGTCATGAAATCCACCTACGAGCGACCCTGATTCATTTGCAAAAAACAAACAAATAACATATATATACTTTGTGTTTTCAATTTAAATTAAAATTTGTCATTTTAACACTTTGATTCCTCCATGTATTTCATAAAAAAACAGATATAAAAAGTTAATTGGTGAAGTTTAGAGGTGCTAGTAGGCTAGCTGTTTCCAGTCTATTTGCTAAGCTAAGCTAACTATCTCCTAGCACCAGCTTCGTATTGTTGTACTGATACTGTATGAGAATGGCACTCTCTGCGTCAAAAATGTTGAACTGTTTCTTGAATACTGTAAAAACCTAAATCCACATGTGTTCATATTCATTCCAAAGCGGCACACTCAGCTGAAAAGCACATCAGCGTTCCGGGAGAACGTGTCAGACGTGCAGTGTGTGTGGTACTCCTACCCATCATGGCGTCTTTCCGGGACGTGTGTTCACCCTTGTTGCCATGGTAACTGGCATTGCCAGTCGACTCGTAGTCTGCCTTCCTCTCCTTCAGCGCCATCATTTCCCTGGGGGAAGCAGGGGCGCTCGCTGCACACAAACACACACACAAAACAAACAAACGGGGGGACGTCTGAGACCTTCACTCCATCACAAACACATTATCAATACTCTTTAGGATGCAGAAGGGCGGAGGCTACACCAGGAGGGACAACTGCTCACATCACACACAGCGGGTCCCTTCATGGCAGAAAGGTCAGAGTAATTCGCACATTTCCAAGCATTTCAGATTTGCATTTACCTCAACCGAGGCACAGCCTGGTTCTGATTCAGATGCACCGTGTGCTCTTTGTGGGTATTCTTCACAAATCTGGCTTTGTGACCAGGGTGTGATTTCAAAGAGGTAAATATTGAGTCATCCCTCCCCCTGCATCTGCTTTTCTCTTGCCTCTGTCTTCTCTTTCTTTCTTTCCTCCTGTCTGGCTGCAGGCCACCCTCTCTCCACACATATTTACTACAGGGACAGATTTCTATCTCACACTGCGACTGGCCTTTTAATCTCTCTCTGTCTCTCTGTCTCTCTGTACCCGAAAAGTATCTTAATTGTAATAATAAATGCTGGACTGACAGGGGAGGCGGTGGGATCAGTGGCAGTGATAATGAGTTAGATCTGGTTCGCCATGTTGCAGGAAACCTAGCTATTGATTTAGTGCCATATGGTTCAGCAGCGTTTCCTCCAATATTCAAATCCTAATCAACAGCCTGCCAGCCTCTTTGTGTGGCTGCATCTGTTGCTTTGTCTCTCTTCTGTTTCAACACTTTTAGCATTGATCCGCACACTCACCAATGCTCTGGTAATAATATCTATCGTGATATCGGCACCTCTTTACGGCCAATTATCAAAAGGTTTCTTTTGTATGTGAAGGATTGCCACAGAAGGGAAATCGCACAAACGACTGGATGGACCATCTGCTTGCACGATAGTAAACTGAGAAAATAAATTAAAAGTATCATGAGATACGATGTAAACAATGCAACTTGTCTGGTAGAATATTTATTGCAGAACTGACACTATATCCTCTATATATAGACACAACACATAAGTTCCTCTGTTGTTATTTGAGATAAGATATTGAGCTGATACTGACTGAAACAGCTGGATTGAGTATCTGTGAACGGTGCCAATTCAGTTTTTATACTACCGGTATCTACATTATATACTGGAATATGAATTACTGGTAATGCAGCATTAAAGAGGTTTACACTGACACTGGGCAGCACATTTGGCTCCAGAATGCCTTGATGCTCTTGAGATTTCAATGTACCCTGCACTGATTCAAGACACCCTGTGCCAGATGCAGCAAAGCAGCCCCAGAACACAACCAAGCCTCCTCCATGTTTCACAGTAGGTACAGTGTTCTTCTTTTGTATGCTTCATTTTCATGCTTCGTGCTTCATCTGTGAATATAGAGCTGATGAGACTTGCCAAAAAGCTCCAGTTTTGAAACTGGAATTTGCCAAAATGCATATTGACAAGCCACAAAGCTTCTGGGAGAATGTCCTTTGGACAGATGAGACAAGCCTGGAGCTTTTCCCTTATGTATTTTAAATACTAGCAAGGTTGGGGGCCGGTAACCTTTCTGTGAAAATTCCAACACAGCACGAGTCTGAACTGAACGTTGTAAGATTAATGTAAACGCTACAGCAAGGCGAAATATAGCATGAGAAGCAAGAGAAGTGAAATGCTTAATTAAGAGAAATGTAACAAATGTATCACTCCATTATCATCTCTTATTCATAAAGAATCAGTCCGATAAACCACGACAGACACAGACATGAGTCAGTGTTGAGTTACTGAGGAGATTCCTCTGCTGTTGGAAGGGTCTGTAAAAATGTTATTAAGTGAAGAAGAGCAGGCAAAGCTTCCCTCGCACTCACGACGGTCTTTCGTGGAGGATTCGGTGGCAAAATAACAATGCATTCTAATGGCAGCCTGTGAGAAAATGGAAAAAACGGTCTGCTTCCTGCATTGTAGCGCTTTCCGTGATGTGTCTTGAGTCGTGTCATGAGCAACACTTACATAAATGACAGGAAGCCAGCAATGTAACGTGTTCCATGATTGGAAAGGGCAGTGAAACATTTTGATCACGTACCACACATTTATAGTTGGGCCTGGTTTAACTGACACATTGTCCCACCGTCAGTTTCAGAGGCTTTTAGACACAACCAAGAATCAAGCTCATGGGGAAAACACTGATGTATTCATCAATTTATTCAAAGTTAGGGAAAATCAGAGGACGTTGTCATGAGTCCAAAAATACTGAAACCTGGAAAGCCCATATTAGTCCAACCCTAATCTGGGGAAACGCAAGGGAGGCCCTTGCAAGGATTTTACTTGACGGTCGAGTAATTTGCCGGTGGCTGTCGCAGTGTGAAGGTTTCTTGACCGGACTGCACTGGTGGAAAGATTGATGAAGGACAAAAGGGAGGACAGGAGAGTTGGGTGTGGGTGGACTCACCTGATCGATTGTTGGGTGAGGTCCGTACAGGAGAGATGGACGGAGTGCGAGAGGAAGAATAAGGTCGCTGTCTGTCTCTCTCTATCGTGGAGGAAGAGCCGACGAAATGGTACTGGGAGTAGCCGTCCTGGAGAACACAAGAGAAGGAATGGATGAGAAAAGGAGGAGGAGGGACGAACCGGTGTAAGAAATAATGCACATACACGCCTTGCACATTCAGACTTTACCTTTTTGTAGAGGCTGCGGAGGTCTCTGTATTGCCACATGCTGTTTAGGACTTGAGATGCCGCTTTCACGACTTTGGGACTATGCCTGGGAATTCAGCAGAGAGGAAACAGAAAGTATAAAGCTCGACTGTCCCGCAGCTATAAAGACATCACAATGCAGAAGAATGAAGAGAGAGAGACATAAAGGAGAGACACTACACCTGCAAAGCATCGCCTCACTGCCGGCTCAAAGGAAGAAATACGGCCAAAGATGCTAAATGAAAATGCCTCCTTTAATTTTCTCAAATATGGCACTCCAATTTTACTGAGGCAAAATTGTGTAATAATTGCTTGATTGATTGATTGATTGGCCAATATTTCATTCTGCGTCCACCGGGGGTTTGAATAATGGCTGTGGGTTTAATTGGCTCATATGGCCTGATCATTGCCATGCAAATTAGACATTATTTCTGCGAGTCATTTCGGTAGACGTTATTGTTTGGGACTCTATGATGATGCTCATGCCCTTGCAGTGAAGCAGGGATCTTAAAAACATTCTTTGAAGAACAAGAGTATAAAAAAAAGAAATGACATGTTTATCTTTGGATTCAAACCTTCAGTATGTCTAAAGGCGACTCGAAAGAGTTGTTCTTTGAGTAATAACAGAAATAAACTTCAGCCTATGATTAATCACAGAGCATTGGAGAAAACCTGAATGACTTTTCGACATCTGTTTTTATTATATTAACAGTTTTAGAAATTTAGAATTTCTGTGAAAGCAACGTTTAACAGTTGAAGCAGTAACTACAAAACAGAGCTAACAGCCAACTGTGTTGAGTGAAAGCTAGCTCTGAGGTAGCTAGGAATAGCTGTACTTATTGATAGCTGTTGAAGCTGTGTGTTAAATAAAAGTATCCTCGTCCAGCAGTTAATTATTGAATGAAGCAGTGGATGAATCCAACCATGGCGGAGAAAACACCCTATAGCTAAACTGCTGCTAATGCTAACTAGCCAAGTAGATCTCAGTAGCTTTTCACTCTAGTGGATTTAATGCAACTTTGTAAGGTTAAGCTACCTTTAAATTACAACTAGAAAAACAGAGAAAGGTTTATTTCCTATATGATACAGACCATAACTCATCAAAATCAAAATAACATTATATTAGTCTTTTGTATAAAATAAATTGGTAAAATGGACGGCTGAAAGAACTTTCCTCACTAAAAAATATCCAAAGGTGAGAGTTTAGTGCTATTATCTTTTGGTATTATGTAGGTTCCATGGCACTGATTATTCCGGGCAAAACAAGTGTCCTAAAAGTTAGATGGATATTGGATAGAATAGATATTTCCAACATATAGACATGTATTTACTGAGGTAATACACCACTAGTGATTGGCAGCATGCTGAGAGCTCATTGATGAATCACACATAGTTGAGGGCCTCCTTGTGGTGTCGTGATCTAAGACACGTGACAATTAAACACAATGTCCCCAGTTTGACTTGGGGACCTTTGTTGCATGTCGTCCCTCTTGCTCCCGCCCGAGGTTTCCTTTCTGTCTCTACTGCCAACAGTCAAATAAAGGCCAAATGACAAAAATATAGACACGTAGGTGTGCAGGTAAACAGACTGTGCCGAACTTTCATTTTGAACCTCATTTCCGGCTGACTGTTTGAACTGTTGACTCATGGTAAGTTTTAGAGCTATGAATCATCAGGCAAAAACTACCTTCAGCCTCCTCCTGCCTCACCTCGGTCTCTGTGCTGCATGATCTCGCTCTTCCGATCTCCACCACAATTATGTTCCAACCCTTTTCTTATTCTCCTGGACTGATTATTTTCTGTCTTCATGCGGAAACATCTCTTTCTCAAGCTGCCTGATTAGCATAAATATGTGCGCGATCAACATTTGAAAACATGGAGACAATTAAATACATATTACCTCCAGTCTATCTGGACGTTCTGAGATGTGGTGACTCTGGTTCAGAAGTCTGTGTCTCTACTCTCTGACTTGTATGCTGATGTATGATGTTTTCATCACGACACAGATTTATGCTTAGAAAACATCCAATCACGGACCTTAAAGTTATGGTGGTTGCAATTTCAATAAAATCAGTTTCCGATTCAGGATCAATTCTGAATGAATACGTCAACTGCGAGGTAGTTTTGTTTTTGATCGGGACTACGAGGCAATAGATGCACCTGTGGTTCTTGTCTTCTCATGGGTATTGTAGTCTTTGGGGACATTTGCGATATTGACTGTTGAAAAACAGATTCCCTCTTGTTTCTAATATCAGCATAACACATTTTCTAATGCTGTTGCAGCTTCCATCAAACTATAACTTCTGTCTTCCCATCCCTTTATACTCTCTCCCCTTCCACCTGACATCATATTCCCACTCGACTTACTTGTCCCCTTTGCTGCGGGCGATGCCGATGAGCTTCTCGATGCCGCCGGCGTCCCTCAGGGCCTTGGTGTTCTCCATGTTCTTGGTGATGACCTCGTGCAGTGCACAGCAGATCGCCGTGACGGTGTCGTCCGACATGGTCTTCCCCACCAGGGCGCTGCTGTTGGTGCTTCCTCCGCCCCCACCGCTGGTGTTGTTGTTGTTGCTGCTGCCGGGCAAACGGTGAACGAGGTCCCTCATTGCGTATTTACCTGTGGGAAAGAGTGATGGAGTGGGTGGGGTTGAGGTGGAATCATGTTGGTTAAAGGGTTTGAAGGTGGAACGGAGAAGACAAGGCAGAAATGGGAATGAAGAAAAGGCAATTTGAGGTTCTGTAATAATGATTTTGATCAATATCGTGTGTATTGTGTTTTATGGCAATACATTTACTGTCATATTAATGCCAATGATGACTCAATATATCTCTCCCTGCTCCCCCTCATCCTTTGTCGATTCTCTTCTCTTTCCCTTTTGTCACCTGAGAACCCCATTAAAGCTCTCAGCTGCGTAAATAGGGCCTGGCTGTGTGACTGTCAGACAATGATGATGACTTGCAACACCAACTGACTACATTTCCCATGGCTGCTGTCAGGCAATCTTGTCCACCCTGCACTCTGCCCCTCATTCCGATTGGGTGATCACCCTGGTGGAGTGATGGTGGTGGAGGCACCTCATGACCCACTCACCGTTCACATGCACACATGGGTTCTACTGCTGGTGCATGAAGCATTTATACTCCAGATTCTAGATCGATGTTATCGATGTGATCTATTTGAAGAGTGTGTGTATAATGACGTATTGTCTTCAAACCAAGGTACACATTGCAAATAAGAGTTACATTATGCTTTCATGTGCGAACTTTAGGATGTTTTTATGTCTGTTGTTTTTTCTATATCCAAAACAAAAATCAAGCAATCAAGCCGTTACCTTTTCAATTACCCTGTGAATCTAATGCTAATTGCTAGCATAGGGAGACCAAAACGGGACTCTTCAGTATATGTGAAGTTTAAGCACGCACACACTCGCTTATGCACATCGTACAGGTGTTTTCATCAGGATGGAGGACAATTATTTCAGCACTTTTATGATCTTATGATCTTATGATGAGTCTTAATATGATCTGGTCACAGTATGCTAGCATATACATAGCTAGCGCTAATGCTAAACACTAGAATACACATTGCTACCTTGCACCCAGCCTTGCGTTTAAACTCAAATTCACAAAGAGTTCATACTGTTTTTGTCACTATAACAGACCCTTTACATCTTACCAGCCATTATCAGAACAGTAGTCAGCGTGCTAGCAATTAGCATTAGCGAATCGCACGAGTGATAAGCATAAGCAAATTGAAAGGGTAACGGTAATTTGAAAACAGTAAAGTCTGGCAACGTAATAAAGTAACGTAGACCAGGCTCAGTTCATGTTTCACTCTGCATGCTCTGTAACTGAAGCATGGTGGAATTTTCAAGGAAGCTATCGAACTAGCTCACCCCTAAATGAGTATATTTGAAGAACTCTAATCACTGCGTAGGAAATTTACATTAAAACTGATTCACCGGAGTTTGTAATGTGCGGATTGCTTATTTTCAAGTCCACCGACAAGAGAAAAGGCTTGTGCTGTGACTGTAATGCTACACTGTTTTTTTGGAAAATAAGCAGACGATAGACGTGACCGGGCATGTCTTAGCCCCCCTCCCAGCCCTGCACGAGTCGTTGTTAATGACTTTTCCCTTTTAGAGATAAAAAAAAAAACACACAACTAAACCCGAATCACACATATAAACCGGCTTATTACAGTAAGTAATCAAACATGATTGAACCATGTAAACAGCTTAATTTAACTGTTGCAATACACTTGCAGTGTTTGCAATATTCACATTATTAAAAAAATCTAGTTTTTAACATTGCATCGATAAAACAACAGTTGGCTCACGGCGGACCGTGATGTGGAAACAGTGTTGATATCTGCTGCTGAACGCTCTGAGGATCCAACTTCACGATATGTTGTCTTTCTAATGCAATTTCTTCATGCTAGGGCGGGACAGTATGTCCTTTCAAAACACACACGCATGCCCCGCGGACCTGAGATTGACATTACAACCTACATAGTATACACGATACACATGAGCGGCTGCATTAGACAGTACACACAGGCAGACGGCTTAGCTCAGTGCCTCGAGCATCAGACAGAGCAAGACGAAGGAGGCATGTGGTTGTTGCTATGGGGACCAGCAGAAAAGCAGAGTTTATTACCGACATCACTTGATCTCCAAAGGGAAATCAAGCATCGAATGATCAGCCAGAGCAACATCCGCTCAACGGAAACTCTGCTTTATATCTGCATAAATACAGACAGATGCTACAAAGACACGTACGGTATATCTTTTTTTATTATAGACAAATCCACAAGCCCACTGCCAGTCAGCCATTCATAACAGCAGGGATTCCCAAAGTGGGGTGCGCGCACCCCTGGGGGTGCGCGAGCTGCCACTAGGGGGTGCGCGAGAGGAAAAATGTAATGGCGGTGCAGTCCTGTCTCCTAAAAATTACGTTCCCCCAAAACTAAAATGCATTCTCAATTACGTTTTACCACGAACGTATTTTCTCCCTGATTACGTTTGTGTTTGACGTACAAATACGCTTCTCATCAACATATCTTTGCTGTACTCTAGTCTTTATTATTTTTCTGTGATCTGCCTCGCCTCTACCCCGCCACCCACGAGTTGTTGACCCGCGGCCTGTTCCGAGGGCTGAAGACCTGACGATCGGGTGCCTCACGGCGGGGACGGCTGGAGACCTCGCGTCCCAGCGCCAACCGGTGAGCGCCGCCACTCGGAACCATAAAACCAAGTCCCGGATTTCACCCGGGGGACATTCTGGAGGTATTGTGACCGGGTGATGTGCCTCGTTGCTGGGGAGGTATGAGCCGAGAGTGGCGGGGTGTTATGGAGGTATATATTACAACTCGGTGTTGTTCCCGTGCGTGGATGAGCGCATTTCTGCCGGAGACAGGCGGCGTGTTGTGGTAGTATTCTGACCGCGTAATAGGGAGGAGAGGCGGTGGTGGAGAGGGAAAAATGTTAAAGAGATGGTGGAATGTATGATTGGAGAGAGAGAAGCGAAAAAGTTGGACGTGATCCCGGTGTCCAACAACACTGTCGCGCGCATCGATGCTTTGTCCGAAGACATCCTGGCTACATTGGTCGGTCGCGTGAAGAAGAGTGAGTTTCACTCTCTGCAAGTAGACGAGCCTACAGATGTGGCCAATCTGGCCAATCGTCCGTTACCTTCGTAACGTTACGTCCGTTACCTTTTCGAAGGCACGAAAACAAACGCCACGCGCGAGCAAACTGTTCTCTCATTCGTCCGATTTTTTTGCGGCTCTGTTGCTTTTTTTTTTTAAAGGTGTGTGTGTGTGGGGGGGGGGGGGGGGGGGGTGCGTGAAGCCGGTCGGGATGTAGAAGGGGGTGCGTGGCCTAAAAAGTTTGGGAACCGCTGCATAACAGCAATAATGGCTGCTAAACCTGTCTACTTAAACAAGTACCACATTCATTGTTCAAAAATGTGAGTCATTCTGCAAGCGGGTCAAGATACCTGCACTTGTTTTCAGTGGCATTATCTCCAATTCGGCAGAATTAAGCAAATCACTCCATGAGCATCAACACTCAAGTAAAACTCTGTAATACAGTAGCTTTGAAATGTATGCATTAACCCTTTATTGGAATACTGGCTCATGTGTCACCTTGTGTCCTGACTGAGAGCGTGTAACCTTTGCGTGAAGTCACTCTTTGTGCGTATCTTTGTTGCTGTCTATGAATGAACAACTTACCAATGAGCTCCTTGTTCCTGATATCCAGAGCCATGTTTCTCAGCGCGGTGGCCACGGCACAAACCACCCGGTCGTTGTCTATCCTCAGCAACTCCACCAGGATGGGGAGGCCCTTCTCCTTACGCACTGCGGCCCGGATATACACCGACCACTGGGCAGGACAGAGGGGAAGGTAAGGTTCAGAGGTGGACAGAGAGAGCGTCTTTTTTTCATATTTCTGGGCATTTATCTTTGTCTTTCAGATGCCATTACATTAAAGTGTTATCCCATTAAATAGACTGTATATTACAAATGGACGTAGTTATTGCGACTTCATCCATTGGTTTGTAGAGTACAGTTTTGAAGCCTTGAGTTCAGCATTTTGGCGGTCGCCACCTTGCTTTTTTAGCAACCAGAAGTGACACGAGAGGCTGGAGTTAAGTACAACCGAACGCTGAATAAGACATTTTTAGGTGACCAAAATGTTACAATTAACTTTCATGAAGTGAAAACAAACTGTGAAAGGGTTAAAGTTCTAAGACGAAAACACGAACAACTCCCAGACACCGTGGTAGCGACCATCACAAGGTAGCCACGCCCTAAATCATCACCCTGCTTTATGGTCTATTTGACTCTAAATGGACCATAATTTACTAAATGAACATCATGCTGTGTTGAAGGAGACTTAAAACTAGCGATTGAGACCATAAACTCATGTTTACAGGGAACAAATCAAGTGAGAAGTAGAGTCATCTTCTCATAGAACCAGACTTCTTTTTGAAACCAGAGGAGTCGCCCCCTGATGGCTATAAGCTAGCACAAAATTATCAGTTGGGGTTGTTATTTTGCCGTGTGCTGAGGATTCTCACTTTCAGAACACTGAAAATTCAATGCACTGCTGCAGATGCCCTTTGGTATAACCGTGATATAGGCATAGTCCTTACCTTCCAGCTGCCAGCAGCTAGGTTCTGCAGAGCCCCAGCTGCTCCCTCCAGGGTGTCTGGGTTGGAGCACTCCGACAGCAGTGTGAGATAGGGCTTGACGATGGTGGGGTGCCATAACATCTGGATGCCCTTCGGGGGCTCCGCCAAGTCTGGAAATGGGCCGACACCGTCCCACTGCGGAAGACGGGACGTCATTTAGAATAGAAAAGCGTTTTGAATTCTGTGTGAAGCGAGGTGGGATCGTGGTAGGGTGCCAGCATGGTCCCCTCGGGCAAGAACAGAGGAAGGAGAGCGAGAGAGGATTCACTATTCATTAACTGTGTATAAATACGCTGGCATTCATCGGTTTGTGCATTTCGTTTTTCTATCTGCTCTGTAATTGAAATCTGACATTTCCCTCTGCATTGATTTTGAAACACACACACACACACACACACACACACACACACACACACACACACACACACACACACACACACACACACACACTGTACTTCAATAACAAGAGTTCAAGCTTTGATCTTGAATGCAGGAGATTTCTAAGGGACACTGCAATATAATTCACACAGATTAGTAGTTGTGGCATCTGACTGATGTGTGTTGATGAGTAGGTCCATTATCAAAACACACACATAAGCATACATTGGAATATATGAATACAAAATAACTTATTACACCATACATAAGTACAGTTGGTAATAGCTATATGTGTTTATGTTATGCATAGTTTTCGTTCACACCGGGCATCAACACACGTATTGGGTGATCCGATCACAAGTGGACAGTTGTGGCAGAACGCAGATCTCAAAAGACACTTGGTCCGAAGTGTCCCACCTCGGCAAGTGATCCGATCACAATAATGGGTCTCGGTGGTCGCTTCAACTGGTATCTAGAGCTGTCTACTTGTGATCCGATCGTCCAGGACACATTTATTCTAAAGCGGGTCTCAGGTCTAAGACTGAAAACTGGACAAAGAGTCCTTCATGCTTTATCTGAATTTGATTTGTAGGTGTACTGTATATACTATTACAACTGTCTTGGTTGCTTCCTACTTGGGGCCATTATATCATTTCAGTCCACATGTTTGTCTTGTATAGAAAATAGTATCATCCTCCTTCCATCTGCAATGACGTAATGTCCCACAACATCTGATAAGGCTTTGTAACACTGCCAACAGACTCTCCCTTTATATCTCCTGCCTCCCGACATATCCTCCCCTCCTCTCTCTCTCCTCATTCTCTCCTCTAATTACCCCACCGTTCATAGAGTTTTGCCCTCTCCAACAAGCTCCCCAATCGCTACTTCATGGTAATCGCTTACAGCTGCACTGGAGTGGAGACAGACTGATAGAGGGAGGGGGGGGGGGGGTTATTATCATTATGGAGAGGTTATGATTTCTCCCTTCACAATCTGATCCCGGGGGGTTCGTTTTGAGATCCCTCGTCTCCCTGGTTCTGCCTGGATACACAACAAATTCTTCGAGGGTTCGCTTGGCAAAAAGAAGTTAAAGGCCTGGCTCATCACGAACATCTTTCAAATATCCTAATCTATCTTTTCTGTCAATGAAAGAGGGGAGAGAATTTAATTTTTTGAAAAGAATGCAGGGCTAATGAGCAATTCACCCGCCCTGATCCACCGGAAGTGTTGAGTTTTCAATTCCACAGCTTCACTAGCAGTTGTAAAAGACGTCTTCCACTTAACCAGAATGTGATGCTGATTGCTGATTAGCATGACAAGAGGTTCGAGCCTACTCCACGGCAGCCGCGTGACTAAAACGGCACTCGTAGTTTTGACGAACTGGAGGATGGAACTTTTCCTGTTGGCAGCAGATGGACACACAGGAAATCCAGAGCGAAATACTAAAATCGTCTCTGTATTTGTTTTGATTCTGAGCGAAGGTAGCCAGTGTATACAGTAGAGAGTCAATATGTAGAGCCATCATCTCCTGGTCCTGCTGTGTGGAAACCTTGTAGCGCGTGTTGGCGATATTGCACAGAACAAAACATTCGATCAATAAGACGTACATATGACGCACATATAGCTTCTGCACGTAGCTGTGAGTCACCTTATTCTGGAGACGTGGCCCTAAATAATCCAGGTGGTGGGTGAAGAGCAGCGGTTGAGGTGAACAAGTCTGGCTCAAACACCTTTAACATCAAAGAAAACTGTGGTGCATTTCTAAAGACTCATTTGAGACTAGAGATGGTGAACTAGGAATGAACTGAGCACAGAGCTGCAGTACAAAAGGAGGTATTGAATCCTCCACTTGGGGCACTGCTCTGACACAACACGGATAACAGAGCAATACAAATGTAAACATATAATGGTTGGCATAGTGTCTTGGAAAATACATATTAGATGCTCTATAATATAGGCTCAAGATGACAACCTTCTATCTGTACTACTCATAGACTGTATGAAGGAAGTAGATGTATTCAAGTTCGGTGTTTTGGCCACAGCCATCTCGGTTTTCCGCCACCAGAAGTGACACGAAAGGGCGGAGCTAAGAGCTAACAAAGACATTTACTGAAGACCAAAGTGTTCATTAACTTTTATGAAATGGAAAGTTTTAAAGTTCTAAGACGAAAACACGAACAACTGCGAGCTGTCAATCACAAAGTAGCCACTCCCCTCAACCATAAAGCATGTTCTGCTTTATGGTGTATTTGGCTCTTGAACCTAGAGATGGAGACCATAAACTCATGTTTACAATGTTTACTGAGGTAACAAAGCAAGTGAGAAGTAGAGTCATTTTCTCATAGACTTTATACAACCAGAGGAGTCGCCCCCTGATGGACATGGACAAGTTTAAGGGACCTCTGCAGTGGCTTCACTTTTCAGAACCGGAGGTTTCCGCCTGGTAAAACTGTTATCATGCCTTATTATTTGATTATGTGCCCTCGTCACGGCATCAAAGAAACAAGGGTATATCCCTCATGCATAATGTACTCGGTGTGTAAATGAGTTTTTTTCAAGAATTCAAGGCAATACGCGAATATACAATATAATATACAACATACATTTAGTGGGAGAGGTGTTCCTTTAAATACACAGACAGGACAGATGCTAGATGGAGCAACATTCGCCTCTTTTTTTGGACAAGCAAGTAGAGGGCAAAACATTAGCCTGTCTGGATATTCATCAGAGGGCAACGATGAATCCTCCACCACATTGTTATTATCCACCATACTACTAACTGCACGGATCTGCAATCCTCTGCAGTGATGAACTCTGCCCCATCCAAGAAACCAGTTTGATCTCACATGAAGCACCAGCAAAGAGTATTTGAGCGAATCAAGAAAGGAAGCACTGTAAAAATGTGTCTAACTTTGAGTTTCCCGACCTGTTCATGTCCCTTCTTTTTCTTCTTCTTCTTGCCCCAGCATCCGGAACTCTCTGCGTCCTTCCCGCCGGTGTCACACAGCAGACCGTCCAGCTCCTCCGACCCCCCCTGCTGGGTGTGAGACGTCTCTGCGGCCAAACGGTACGACAGGTTCCTCAGGATGCACACACAGTTCTCTACGGTCTGGTGGGAGAGAGAGATGAAGAGACAGATATGAAGGAGGGACAGATGGCAATCAATCGAACAGACAACCAAACACTCAGAATCATACTGTGGAGTAGACACATACACTCTCTCACACACACACACACACACACACACACACAAAACATGTTTTTTATAAAGCAAAAACAAGCATTTATATTTGAGTTGTTGGACAGTGATATACACAAAAACATGCAGATACACACATGCACAGGACTTTTCAGCAATGCCTTTATTATTTGAATCAGTGTGCGTGTATTTTTATTCAGACGTCGTGTGTGAGCTAGAGGACGTGTGCATGGCAGTTGGCTGCATTGTGTGCGAGAGAGGTACCTTGCTGTCGATCTCACTGCTCCCCAGAGCGGTCTGGATGACGTAGAGCAGAGCGTCTGTAAGGCCCTCGCACTCCCTCATCCTCCTCCGGGCCTCCTCACCTGCAGAACTCACATTCCTGTTACACACACACACACACACACACACACACACACACACACACACACACACACACACACACACACACACACACACACCTCATCAATGAACAGTCCAGCTGAGAACTGAACATGCAGCACAGCTTCAGAATATCCTATGCACGTCTGCGTCGTAACACACACACACACACAGCTCGGCTGGCCGGTACTTTCACACACGCGTGTGTTGAAGCATACGGAGATGGGATATCGGATACGTCTCCGTGTGACACGGAGGAGAGAGAGAGAGTCTGAGTGTAATGCCCTTTAAATGTCAGACTATTAAGGATGGCTCGGAGATGCCCGTGCCCTCGGTGTCAGTGAGAAATGGCACCAAGCTTCCAAAACTCCCATTAGCCGCATTTGTTTTCCCTTAATAACAATCGTCACCATTTTAGTCTCAAACCATGTGGTTTTAAAGGCACGGGGTTGTGTTGTCACACAGCTGCGGTGTTGTAAACTTCATGTCTGAATACTCAACTGGCCTTAAATTGAGTGAGTACATCCGTAAGCTTTCCTAAATAAAAGAACAGCGACGATAAATTCGTCATACAAAAGTCCATTTAGTATTTTACTGTGGGCTTCACTGATGCTTTTATTGCATATTTTCATAGGCAGAAACATGACTGTAAATGAATGTGTAAATAGGTATCCGCATTAAGCCATGTAGCTAGTGTGTATACAGTACGTGTGTGTGTGGTGTTTAGCTTGTTGTGGACATGGCCAAAGACAGAAACACACAACATCAAAATAAAAAGACTTGACTGGTACTTTTAAACCACTTTATATGTTCTTTCACATCTTTCCGTCACTTTCAATACCACCTGTTCGTGGATTCCATTCAATTAACCTCCTAATTAATCCCCTTGAAGGCAACAGAGCTGCAGATTATCCCCCATTATGATCTTTTCGTATGAAGAGTATAAATATTGAGAGAAAAATAAAAAGGTAACAGTATGCGTCAACGAGGGAGCACACAGTCTTGTCACAGCGTCGAAAAGCACGTTGCTATCGCCAGATAATCTGTTTTTAACTCTGATTCACCCGATTTGTAATGTGTTGACGGCTTAATTTCAATCTCACAGAAAAGAGATAAAAGGCCTGTGCTCTGCTATCGGTCTGATGGCATTTAAGCCCCTGGAGCCAGGGGCCAATATTTTGCGGGTTCCGATGTTCCCGGTAGATATCCATATAACAGAAAACGGATATCGGCACCGGTCATTGTCCACAGTCTGATCAGCAACTTGAGAGGCAACAATAGATTGGATTGTTGGATTGAACAACTGGATTGTTTCTCTGTATTCATATGCAGATCATTTTGTTTAAAGCTAGTAAAAAGCTAAATTGTGGTTGATGGGATTGCATTTTGGGTAATGTGGTCTTTTACTATCCACACTGACTCTTTACCTGCATACAACAAAAGCCCTTCAAACTTGAATTGGTCAACACTACTCGGGCTACAACAGGACTATAAACGGAAATCCAAACGCTTCCAATGCAAAAATCCTGACCTGCTGCCTACAGATTCTGCTTTCATACAGATACAGATTCTGCTTTCATATGCAGACATCTGTTCATAGAGATTACCTCGTTGCCTACACTTTGTCAGAGCTAACCGGCATAACAACCATCACTCCAGACAATTAAACTCTTTCCTTTAGCACAGCAGCTAACGGATACAGCTGCAAGATAAAGGAGATTCCTGCATCCACGTCAAAAAGGTTTCAAGCAATGACATAACCTGCATGTCTCCAAATATATAACATGTAAGCACAAAGCTATAGCAATGAAGGGGGCCTCCAGATCAGTCAGCAAAGCAGAATTAAGGCACTTATTATGTCGGTTGAAATTAGTGGTGTCTAATCCCAAAGAAAATGTTAACAGGCCGCTGTGATCACTGCATTACCCACACAGATCATTTGATACATGTACTGAGGACGGATCAGAACAATGCTACCTGTTGACTTGGCTGAAGTTGCAGGTGCTGCCTTCTTTTTTGTGATTTCAGTGGAGAAAGATGGGGGATTTGACTGTAATTTCGGCTGCTACTATCACAGGCCAAGTGCCTTTAAGTACATTAAGTACTGACGGACACTTGGGAGGGGTGAAGAATACTGATGCGTGTTGCAGAGAGGGATGTTTACACGTCTGGGTGGTAGGTTTTTGTGCTTTTTCCGATCAGCTACAGTACAGTAAATGACAAACCAAATTAGTTTCTAAAAAAACAAAAAAAGGTGTCATCTAAAAATTCAATGCACATAACTCACATTCAGATTTCTAGCAGCAAAAGTTTCAGCAGCTTCTGTTAGTTGGCACAACAGCATAAGCACACACACACACGCACACAAGCAGTGAGTAAGCAGGGGGAGAAAATGCGTGTGTGAAAGTGAGGGACGGCGAGGCAGAGACGGGGCGAGACAGAATGAGAAAGGGATACAAGGAGTAAGTACAGTATGAGAGAGAGAAGGAATGGAGTAATGAGACGGAGACGGAACATGGGGGGGAGAGAGGAAGAGAAAATGAGGAATGTGTGGAGGGAAAAAACTCCTCACGAGGAGCGTGTAGCAGGCCAGCACACGCGGTCTGATAGCTTTTCAGACCCACGGCGCTAAAAACGTTACCGAAACTGGTCTACCGTCAGAAAGGATTTTAATCCTGCTGTTGCAATTACAGTTATGCAATGGTGTACATTAATCTCATGAAATATTACACAATTAACCCACTTTGGAAAAAACTCTCCCCAGTCCCAGGAGAACACGTCTTCCCCCGGACCGTAACTAACAGGAGAGAAAAACGCTTTGCTATATCCCGCCCTCATATTCGTTCGCGACTCCTCCCCTTCCGTCTATCTCAATTTATATTGGCTACCTACACTCACACCTCAGTAAACGCCTGTCTTCACATCTCGCTCTACCTGCAACAAACACATTCAAATCCTGTCAGTTATGACTTACTCCCTTCTATAATCCTACAGCACTTTATGTTTATCTTAATTATGCATCCCCAAAACACTTATGATTATGACTAATTATGGATTCTTAATTATGAATTATTAAACACTTTTATTATATCTACTAACCACCCCGGTTTTTGCTCAAATTTCTTACAAATGCGAGGAGGAGATGGAGAGAGAGAGAGAGAGAGAGAGAGAGAGAGAGAGAGAGCGAGAGAGAGAGAGAGAGCAGGTGGGCGACGATACACCAAGCCCACCATGAAATATTCAATCTTTAATCAGACTCCCCACGTTCCCTAACGAGGTGTGAGAAAGATGAATTAGCCCTTTGAGTTTAGGGAGCTGATCCACACAAAACTATCTCCTGCAACACACACGCTCGCACGCTCGCACACACACACACACACACACACACACACACACACACACACACACACACACACACACACACACACACACACACACACACACACAGGAAGCAAGATAACCTTGCAGACAGAGATGCAAATGTAGTCATGGCAGCAATCCCACTCTATTCTACATGAAGCAACATGTATTAAATTAAAGCACATTTATTTGCTCTACTGTTTCACGTATACGTCTGCAGAAATAAGATGATGCAAGAAAAAACGAATATATATAGACAGTTGATGTGCATTTGCATTTGTGAATGTTTCATGGCGAAGTTGTCATTATTCTGTCTGCAAGATGAGTTGTTGTTTTCCTTTGATGCTGAAGTGTTTAATGAAGGGGAACCGGTAGCACATCAAAAGAATGTCTGGTACACCGCCGACACGTCTCTGTTAGAAATATTTATGAGCTCCGTCTTGGCTCCGGAAAATTTCATCACGCAGCTTTGGAAAGCAGCACACCAACACATATTTTACATCAATACGATTGGCTATATCTACTTTAAAGGCCCTGACATTGATCCTGCTTTTTCAGTCCACTTGAAGGCTGCTGCTACGTAGCTAGCAAGCTATAAGATCAACATGTTTGAATCCTCAAGGCTCTGATTGGTCAATTGTCTGAATTCCTTTGAGAGACAAAACATTATTAAGCTGCATTCCTGCTTGTGCACATACATTTGGAAATCTGGAGTTCCTACCAGCCTACAAGCTGTGAAATAACACAGAGTCCGATTTTGTAAGTAGATCAGAAACCATGTGGTTCAACAAGCCAATCAGATTTGGATCTCCTTACTATGTCACATGCTGTGAGACCCTTAAATTCGCCCCCCACACTCCACATACAATATCGTTTTTATTACCGGTACATTTGTGTGACTACAAACTGCATTTTGTTGCGCAACCCTGGAGTCCAATGACAATAAATGGACCTTGTAACGTTGTAATGTACCGGCCACAGCTTGAGAAAGGGGTGCACCATATTTTTTCTCACAAGACAATTGGAGCAGACTTGGCTTTTTGGGTACGGGGTCTTAAAGAGACAGGCGCTAAAACAGAGCGTTTCAGACAGAGGGTGAATATAGGTACATACAGACAGACAGCATGAGGAAAATAATGTGTTTTTTCCACATTAAAGCATGTATACACGTTGTAGTAGAAACCCCAAAACACATGCTATTTGTAGGATGGAGAGCACAGAAGGCCTGAAATGAAGGCATGACAAGTTGTGTCTGTATACCTTTATACAGACACAGTGTTATGCTTACAGCTTGTTGCACTGCCCCTAAGTGGCCAGAAAAAAACAATTAATTAAGTCGCAGGATTTTTCCCCCCGTAATTTGAATTGTTTTAAAATAATATGTCAGGTATTCCCCAGAGGGGCCTAAGAAGAAATGCTGAAAAACACAGCCAACAACATCTGATGCACTTGGATTTTTACAGTCACTGTTTATCTTCTTTAATATCCGGCGTGCTGGAGCACGGAGCCAAAACAACATAAAAAAAGAACGTGTCACAGTCCTACTATTCCAGACTTCCCTGTATGACTAGCATTACGTCTCAAATGTAAAAATGAAAAGCCACAGCAGCTCTGAAGCCAAGTGGTGAGTCAATGCTGCTGAAGTCCGTCATCTCTCTGTGTAAAGATGACAGACTACGATCTCAAGATGACAGACTAGGGGGACTTATTTCTCTGTTTGAATGTGGTTGGTAGTAGCAGAGTGAGCGAATTAGTGTCGCAGGAATATTTGCGACACTAAATAGTCACTCAGTGAAGGTGTAGGCCGTACAATAGCAAAGAAAAGATGTATAAATAAAAAGTCTCCATCCTAATGTCGGATAGGAAACAGACACTGACCGGAGGCAGCCTGTGGCGTTGCGGAGGACCTGGGAGGAGTGGAGGTGCAGCTTGCGGTCCTCCTGTGTATGCGGGGACGTATCCCAGCCAGAGTGGGGGATGATCACAGCGTTGGTCAGCACGGCGAGGGCATCCTGGATGATGGGCATCTTCAGGGCGTCGCATGACGACAGGTTCCACAAAACACCTGAGGAGGACGGCAAGCGAGACAGAACGTCAAAACAAACTGATCCGGAGGAAAAGGGACAAAACAACAAACAGAGGAGAGACATGCAACTCCAAAAAAACACTGAATTAAACACGTATTCGGAGAACTATGGGCCTTTTTCATGGAAGATATGTTGACATGTTACAGTGGGGAAGGAACCGTTAGAAGTAATACAATTATTTATGACTGTCCAAAAATCCACAATGCTATTTAGTACCCCAAAAAAGTGTGAGATTTTATGAAACCTTGGTATGAAACGCACTATTATTAGCAGTGAAATATTACAGAATGCTGTGCCGGCATAAATATCCCAAAATGCAATGCGGTGGTGAGGAAATAACAGACAATAGACTGCTGCAGGGAACACATATTTTTGAAGGCCAACCCGGAAATTAGCATCAACCTGGTTCCCTCATTGGATGATCGCTCTGTGGCAAACAAACATTTATGATACTTTCATGTTTTCTTCAGCAAAATAATCTTCACAAATGATCGCCACTTCATGATTTTTGAAGTGTGGCTTCAGTCGGCAGAAGTAAAAAAGCTAATGTTAGAATCATTCCTGCACCACTATTGGGCTGACAGCTCTGTGACATCAATAACACTTCTATTTAAGTCCAAGTATAAGACTGTATGGATCTCACAAGTCATCGTTTGGTCACATGAGGTTGTCACGGGTCACCATTGCTACGCAGTTCCAACCTGTAAGGATTCTTTTTAAGGAAGCGAGGCGGTAATTACGATTCACTGCGTTGGAAAAGAGACACACCACCGTTTATTCACACAAAGGTATGTTGAACGCTACACATAGTGAGCATGTAGTGCATAGTATGCAATGTGGGATTGGGTTATCAACTGATTGAGGTTTGGTTACAGTCACTTACAAAACAACAGCTGCTGTGTCCATTTCTTCTTCAGTTGACCCGCAGCTCTATATCACACTTGAGGGCGATAGCAATTTTGCTTTGCAGACCTGACATTAAATGTGGCAATTCAGTGGTGGAACACCAGCAGCAGCCACTGAAAGTGAAACTGATTGACTTTGGCCTGTGAAGTGTCTGCTCCTGAGCCCGGGCCGTGTGTCCAGACGACGCGGTGCACAGCCAGAGAGGCTGCTGGGCTACCGGATGCACCTTTACTTCACTCTCTCTCAAATCACTAGAAACAGAGGCCTCAATATTCCATCGCAGTTCCAGTGCTGTCGAACTAGAAACATTGTTTTGCCTAAATGTTTGTACATAAACCAAAGTGTTAATAAAGCAACAAAAACTCGACCATCCCTTCATATTACACCTTTTGATGGATACATTTTGGTTACAAAGTTTAAATGTCAAATAGTTTTTTTTCCTTCTTTTGGAAGAGATCAACCCACATTTAACAAATAAAACATGAATATTTCTATTGACAATGAACAGATGATGTGTGGTGTAGAACACATGTTTTACTGTAAATACACATTAGGATGAGGATGATAAGAGTGTGTGTTTCAGAAAAGCCTGTTCATGGACTTCTGAGTTGAGTTATTTTGTATATAATATGAAGTATACATTTTTCTCAGGAGGTTGTGGTTTTAGTTCTGTTTCGCCCAGTAAGCCCAACGTTTCTGTAACCTTTGGGTCCAGAGTGAAGCCAGACCAGGGCAGTGCAAGTCTCTGTCATTGTTAGGATGTGATCTGTGGTGTCTTTGTGAATTGCACAGTATTCAGGGAAGTAAATATTCATCTGCCTGATAATATCATCTGATAATATAAGGAGAGGCTCTTGATCACATCTTTGATCATGGCACTGGTGAGGAGGCCAGGAAACTGACAGGGAAGATGCTTTCGAGGAGCAAGTTATGAAGTCATGATGAAGACAACACAGAATAGGATCAAGACCGAGACTTAACCGAGACTTTGACAAAGTGTCAATATTCATATTCATATTATTGTGTACTTTTGAATTTTTATGTTTTGGCAAGATTGTTTTTTGGAAGCTTTTAATGCCAATAAAGCCACATTGAATTGAATTGATTAGTCTGTGATGAATAGGACGATATGCTTCATCTGAGTATTCGTTATAGTAAAAATAATCTTCTTTGTTATACTCAGGTCACTGAGGCCTACAGGCCATCAATAGCAGACAGAAGTTAAACATGTTCACAAGAACGTATGTTGTTCAAGAAGATCTAACCCAACATTAGGTGACAATGTAAGTTATATTTTGGATTTATAATCAGCTATCATCAAGTACACTAATACATAAACAACCCCCACTTATCATGCATCTTTAATTACACAGGAGTGATGCATTTAAAATGTTTGGCTAATATTTCGAAACATGACCATTCATTTATCGCACCACAGCGCTGCTGTTATTAATTGAGAGCGTAAACCAAAAACAAAAAAACAAAAAAGTACTGAAGCCAGTAAAGCACTTCCAAAAAGTGTTCCAGCGCACTTCTCCGCTGCTCTTGATCCTCACCTGAACTCAACATACAGGGACCAGCCACCCGAGTGTGTCCTCCCGCCTACCAATTACCGCTTGCTCTTTTTACAAGTCGCCACAAACACACACTGAATAGGCAAAAGCTCTGCTTCTCTGGAGACTCACTCTCTCTCTCGCACACACACACACACACACACACACACACATCATATAAACACGATATATAAACGGTCAAACACACTAAACTGCGGTAACCTTGCGGATCTTTGCAACACATCAAGATTGCCGTTGACCTTCCTCACATCTGAACCCCCCCCCCCCCCCCTTCTCCTTGATGGTTGTAATTATAGCTGTAATAGTGGTAAAACATCCTATCCCTCCATCTGTGTGTCTGAGTGTTTGGAATAAGGCGTCCTCTCTTAAATGCCGAGTTGTTTACCCTCGGCTGAACAGCGAATGTGTAATTACAGCTCCTGTTATCTGTCTTTGTGGGTTTTCATGAGTTTGTTCTTTTGTGTGTGTGTGTGTGTGTGTGTGTGTGTGTGTGTGTGTGTGTGTGTGTGTGTGTGTGTGTGTGTGTGTGTGTGCATCTCTGAGCCCCCTCGACAAATCAGTCTGAACTCTCCGCTTGAACTCGGTGCGCTTGTGCCGGGTGTTAAGGCGGATTGTCAGTTTGTGGTCAGGAGGAGTTTCTAAATGACGAGCTTCTGGCCTTTGTGGCGGTAATTAGCCGTTAGCTGTGTCACGTTAGCAATGAGTGTTTTCCCTCGGTCTCATCTCGTCTGCTGCTCGAGAGGGTAAAAGGAGGCGCAGTGTTTTCTTTTTTGATAACCTTGACATCGGATGCGACACGTATTCATTCGAGCTGACCTTGATTTCCACATCTGGGAGTCAGCGTGTGCTGCGGTGAAAGGCTTGTTTCCCGCCCCACGGTTTAAACAAAGTGAATAATACTTCAGAGGGAACTGATACTATCATTCTGTATGGAGCAGTTTGGTAGATGAGCTTGTGGGCTGTCTTACCTACAGTTACATGAGAAGGTCTATCTGATCTCTGTAAGCTGTTAGCTCAACTCAACGTGTCAGAGCTTACTTCGATACACCGTTAGCTTACAATGGCTAATTTGCCATAGTAGGAAGTAGCTTCTATGTACGCGTATGGTCTGTTGATTATCCAGAGTAATTAGGACATATTTTGGGGAGAGGCATATGCATATAATCTTTTTCTTTTTAGTTAAGTCAGAAAATGTGTTACTTTGGTGGATTGGGTGAACAACAACACTTCTTTCTAGAATTCTTGAAAAATGGATGCTGTGAGTGCATGTTCCCGCCACACAAGTGTACATAGTTCTGGGATATGGATATCGGATATCGGAAATATTAGCCCAGACAATAATTTGTGCTTATATTTCTTGTAAAAAATACATTTTGTCACTGTTAAATGTACGGACCATTGACAGCTGTTTGCCAGACTCTTGCTGTGCAGAGTATGACAGGCAGCGGGATTTTATCTTTGATCTGGAACACTGGCTCGCAAACACACAAACTATCTCACACACACAATATACACTAAATGTGGCCTTGGGTTAGTGCATGCTACATGCAGGCACACACACACACACACACACACACACAAAGCCATGAGTGTATGACAGATGAAGGGGGTTAATTGCCTCAGCCTTACATCATGAGTGGCAGCAATGCGCTGTTATATGGTGGAAGGGGAAATGAATATGATGGCAATCTCTCTTTGTCTCTTAACCATTCCCCATCTTTATCTTCACTCCCCTGTTGTATTTCTCTCTTCTGCAACATCGTGGCACATGTCTTTGTTTTCTCTTTATTTTTCTCTCCGTTCCCCAATTCTCCCGATGCATTTTGTAGTGTTTCTTTGTGGACTCTTGTTCTTGTCAAAATACCTTTAAAGAATTTGTACAAAGTGTGTTTTTCTGAGTGTTTTTTGTTGCGTTTTTCCAATTTGCTGGACTTCACACTTCCAAAGAGTTCGGTGTGTAATGGTGTTGGAAATCGCTCAAAAGAATAAGAGACCGTTGCTTTGAAAAACAGTAATTAATATCAGACTGATTCTATGAATAAAAAAACATTTCCATGAATAACAGACTGCTGTTATGAGTACATTCCTCTGATCAATAACACCATTATCATATCTCTGTAACCTGCTCACTCTAAAATGATTCATTTGGCACAAATGACCTACTCTCTGTACATCATCCCCGATGTGTCAGCACCTTCAGGAGCTGCTTATAACCATGTTTTGTGCGCAGCATCTCTGAAGAGCCCACACTGAGGATGTGACCGTGAAGACAGCGGGGTGCCTTTGTCACAAGAGAGAGACAGGCACCGTGCAAACTGCATTTCATGTCAA
The DNA here is from genome assembly GCF_949748355.1 of Melanostigma gelatinosum. Lineage (NCBI taxonomy): Eukaryota > Metazoa > Chordata > Actinopteri > Perciformes > Zoarcidae > Melanostigma > Melanostigma gelatinosum. The sequence goes on along the minus strand of NC_136648.1, from coordinate 19,986,023 downwards.
CGGGTCAGTAGAAGGCTGTGGATTCCTTTCAACAACTCAATGGATGATGACTACAGCTTGTTAGCAGATCTTTGGATCTTTAGTTATTGTTTTTCTACCATACTGTTTCTAGTTATGCCACATACACAATACATATTATGTATAGCCAAGTTCCAAATCTCAGTAATTTATGGAAATATAATCATTTTACAAATGTTTATTTTTCTCAAAGAAATGTGTGAACAAGTACATTGTACAATCAAAGGTGTTAATAAACACCGACCCTGCTCTCCCCCTACATCATGACATCCATGTATTAGCATAATATCAACAGAGTGACATATCAATTGTTAGAATGCAGCAGAAGAGATGTCAGCTGAATGTGTCTCTCTGACACAGTATAACAGGAAACGCGCTGCACTTCGGAGTCCCAGCGCTCACGGTATTTATGCAGGAAAAGGCTTAATTTGGTAGCCATCAATTTTTGCACACATTTATTGCCCTCAATCTAGAAACCTGAGGCGTAAAGCTCTGCTCTTTGTTTTCATAATGAGGTGAGCGTCGATCACCGTCAATCACTTGGTCCACAAAGGCCTCCGGCTTTGTGTTAATGAGCCTCGGTCGTAGCGTGGAATCATGTTTGTTCAGTTTGGGTCCTTTAATGACATCGTCATTAAAAACAGTGTCGCTAAGCAGTATTCCGTAGATCACATCAAGGTCAACCAGCAAAGATGTAAAGCTCTATACCTCTGCTACTGTACTCTATTTTTGATATTTTCTCGGATATATTTGGCATTTTGGCCATTATTTGAGGCTGACTGAAAATGGGGGTTGGAGAGAGAGGCGTGTGAGATGCAACAAAGGTCCCAAGGCTGGAATTAAACTCGGCTACCAAGCCTGCTACTGCAGCGTTACGGCTTCATTTATTCATCGTATCGTATCTTATTCCATCTTTAGTGTTGCAGGTATTCTGCCGATGCAGGCGGGCCGAAAGGAAAGACTGACACACTGATAAACTACTGTAATAATACCAGACGTGCATTTTGCTCACGTTTCAATCTGGTGTTGACAGATTAAAATATGATTTACCTGCAATTATGAAACGGGTTGAGCGGGTTAACCTTTTACTGAGGAACTGCATTAAAAGTCCAGTTTAAAATAAAGTAAGAACAGTATAACTTTTGAATGTGGTACTTGTGTATCGGCATCGCCCCAGTCTGGAGAAACAGGCAGGAGTACCAGCACGGGAGCTAAACAATGCACTGTGGATGCAGCAGCGAAACGTAACTAGACACATAAATAAAATCAATATCAGTTTAAGTGTACACTATATTACCTTGCCGTCAGACAGCCCTTTCCAACAAGGTACAGCAAACCTGTTCTATTGCTCTGTTCAAAGCCACAGACTCCATCGACAAAGACAGACATTTTCACGGTAACTCAAACAGCTTTTGTCAAAGGAGTCTGGTGGCTTTGAAGAGAGCAGAGATGGATATAACGGCTTCAGTTCCCACGTCAGACTTCAAGGTAAAGCAGTGAAAATATTCTAAATATAGCGTACACTTAACTGATGTCGATTTTTAGGTGACTTAACTACACCTTAGTGCCGACCTCCTTTCTGTACTCCAGCATCAAGTTCTTTTATTTCTATATTAGAAATTATTTTTATAAAGACGTGGACTAATATTAGTTTCTACATAGTTCATGTTTGAACTATATGGAGCACTAGATACAGCATGTGTTGCAGGGAACTAGTATAACACATGTTTCCGATGACTTGATGGCACCGACCTTAACCCGTCTCAATGTTTATTGCAGTCGCCTGTGTTCCCCCCTTCCTCCGAGACGCCGCTCTACACCTCTTTGCGTTGCCTAAGCTGGATGAGCATGGCGACCAGATGGCATCCAGAGTGCGGAGAGTTCCCATCACGGTGTGAGCCTGCCGACGTCTATATCTGCTTATAGGGGAGCTGACAGCCACTTACGATGATGTGCTCTGCTGTGACTGGAGGAGAAAGTTGCTTTGTGATGACAAGTGGAACAACAGCCAGTGATGATGTGCAACATCTTAAAAAGAAGTTCAAGGAAGCGCAGCGCTCTGAGAGTCAGAGAGGGAAGATTTCACACTGTTGGCATTTCCTCTGTCAATAATTACTCCTTTCCGTTTCTGAATGCATTTAAAACAAAATGAATCAATATTTCATAAACCACTTCCTAGTCCAAGCCAGGATCAATAATTGAAGATCAAAACTGAGATACACAAAAACTTGTGCTGTAAGTGAGCTACAAAAACACTTAATTGTCTTTGACAACCTCAGAAAATACCCGCTTACAAATCACATGAATACATCCAAGCAATCACACTACGCTGCGACGTAAGCTGCATCGAATGTGCAGGTAGAGCTAATATCTGTCCTTTCAAAGCAGCTTTATTCCCTCAAGATAATCATCTTCAGTTCTGAACGGGCATGGAAAAGAGAGAGAGAGAGAAATTATTAAACTGAAAGGAGAGAAAAAGAAAGAGAGCACAACAACCTTTTCTTTATTTTTTTACTTTTTGTGCCATCAAACAAACTTCGCATTTGTGTGGGTAGCTGAATCTGTAGCTAGCAAGCCAGGCAGCTTGACTTCGCACTGTGATCCTGACTCAAAATGCTCACCAGAGAGAGGGAGAGAGGCAGGGAGAGAGGCAGGGAGCTTAGGCGATTTATAGAGAAAGAGTGGAAAAAGTGGAGACAGAGAAAGGCAAAGAGGACAGGAGGAGAATGGGAGACCAATTCCGCGAGAGAGTTTAGGAAACAGGGGGAGAGATAGTTATTTCCTCTGGGTCTTTGAGAGAGAGAGAGAGAGAGAGAGAGAGAGAGAGAGAGAGAGTCTGTCTGCGTCCGGCCGGCCGTTCAACTGATTCATTTGTGACAGCAGGGATTTCTGTGCCCCGTGCTTTGAATTTCTGCTCTAATTTATATGGTAATCTTCTCTAAGACTCTGGCAGCGTACCAAAAACAATCTTTTATTTCCATCTCTGCTAAGCCTAAACCCTTTTTCTATACTCACTAAAGTCATATCAACATATATGTGTGGCGCATGTGTTGGTATATCTCGGTTTCATCGGTTCCCTGCGCTCAGTTTGGGTGCGCGTCAGTATTCATGGCTGTCTCTCATTACCACGAATGATGCTTAAAATGTTTGTCCCTCACCAGAAATCTCATGTGACCCCGATGAGAAGTACTGCTGTAAATAATTAGGAGAGTGGATGAGGGCTCAAGGGCCTTTGTGGGGCACGGGGACAGTTTGCAAGGACGGTATAAATGTGATTGTAAGAGCGGAGTTGGACACTCGGTAGCTGAGCCTGCCTTCACATCATGTGGGATGGAAGGTAACGATCAGGACGGATTCACATGTTTACATCTCGCGAGTGTTGAAGTTGCGGCACGTAAACGTTGGTCATAGTATGATAGACGACCAAAGGACTTGGTGAAGGTAAGGAAAAGACCAGGGTTTCGATTAATATACCTACAAATGTTAATTGTGAAATCGAAAACTGTGGTCTTGTTAAAAAGTCAGATGCACTACACTCAACATTGGCCGAATCATCCAATCTGTCAGTCATAGCTGAAAAATAATTGCTGACATTTTGCTAGCTCTGGCTAACATTACACTCTCCAATTCTCCATTTTTGTTTTAATCGTCAGGAAGTGGGTAGAAAACACTGGACTACAGATAGGCTACGATAAGAGTCACGTCGGGCCACCCCCAAAATCCTGTGACAACCTCAATGTCCGCGTTTCCTGTACCAAAACACAAACGGTCCTCCATCCAATCAGTTTGCATTGAAACGGCTAAGAAATAGCGGACGTCAGCCTCATTTGGATGAGATAATGGAGAAAATGACGGGATCAAGAAATGTGGGGAGACCTGGAGGACAGTGAGCTGCATAAGAGTGAGATCATCTCTAATGATCTCAAACACCAATGAGTCGGAATATTAAATAATGCATTCTCAGTAGAGGGTTAGTACTCCGCTTTCACGTCAACGGATCCATCGATGAACTCCATCTGTTGTTGAAGAGCTTTTCTGTTTCCACAGTTTGAACGTTAAAAATAGATTTTTAACGACCGGTCGTCTGCACCAACTGGCCCACAATGTAGCACACTTGGTCCAAGTTGGTCGGATCAATCTTGATGCCAAATCCTTAATTGGCCCAAAAGTCATGATGTCCTTCTACTGATCAGTCTAATACAGCGGTTCCCAAACTTTTTAGGCCGCGCACCCCCTTCTACATCCCGACCGGGTTCGCGCACCCCCCCCCCCCCCCCTTAATAAAAAAAAAAAAAAAGAAGCAACAGAGCCTTTTAAGCCTTCATAGCCGCATAAGAATCGGACCAATGAGAGAACAGTTTGCTCGCTCGTGGCATTTGTTTACTAGATTTAGTCCGCTGTTAAATGTTGCAGTGTGAACACAAACCGAACAAAGGAGCAACTGCAACATTGTATCATATTAATCCCTGAATCAGAACAAAGCAAATGAACTGAAGGTGTGAAAACGCCCTGAAACACTGCAACAAAGTTTCAATAACTTTCAGTGACACAAGGCGTCACTTTTAAAGAGCAATACGGATGCGAGGACACACGCACAGGCTCAGAGGCAGATTATCACATTTAATTTACAATTAATGAGCGACTAATGTAGCCAGGATGTCTTCGGACAAAGCATCGATGCGGCGACACAGTGTTGTTGGACACCGGGATCATGTCCAACTTGTTTGCTTCTTTCCCCCCAATCATACATTCCACCATCTCTCTGGCAGCTGGCGAGCTCACGTCTTCGGCGATTGTGTGCGGTAGCCCCTTTCTCGCTATTCTGTAACCAGATATGAAGCCCGTAGTGCGTCATTTATAGACCAACACATGAATGAGACTCCAGTTGTTTTTGGCTGTTTTGTAACTCCTCCAATTTCGATATAAACAATGTAAGGGGCTTTTGACTAGCACTGGCATGCTTGGTGTTCAGGTGGCGACGTAAATAAGAGCTTCAGACTGTTAGCCAGAACCTCACTGCACACCACGCACTGTGGCTTTGGGCAATCTGCGTTGCCAATCCAAGTGAAGCCCAGACACACATACTTTTCATCATATTTCCTCTTTTTTTCCCAGTCTGCGCCGTCTCATCTTCCTCTGACTCTGGCTCGATTTCTTCTCCCCCCAACGCACCTCTCCGTTCCCCTCGCCTCCGATTCCTCTCTCTCTCTCTGTCCCTCTCCTCTTTTACGACCGATAGCTTCAGATGTCCCACCTGACAGTTTTTAAATTAAAATTACATTTTTTTTTTATATTTAATATTATTACACCATCAGACCGCCATTACACTTTTCCTCTCGTGCACCCCCTAGAGGCAGCTCGCGCACCCCCAGGGGTGCGCGCACCCCACTTTGGGAATCCCTGGTCTAATACATAAGGGCTCTAGCCTTCACTTCTTCCTAATGTCAGCCTAAAACACACTGTTTACAATGTAAACGGTCCTAGAAAGCAGAAATAACTCAAATCCTGCTTTCTGACAAGCCTTGAAACAATGTGCTTCTGACAGGCCCTACAGCAGAGGTGTTTTCATGAGTGTGGGCGATGCTAAGAGAAATCCATTTGTTCTCATTTGACTCCAGGATTGGAATGATCGGTGGGTTTAGAAACTCAAAACAGTCAATCCTGACTGCACTTTTTACGTGGACGATATTTGTGTTTACTGAGGGAGAACACAAACCTGCTGTTGATAGTGCAGTGCAGCCCTTTCCACAGAATCTTATTTTGACAAGTCAACAGTACTCGATGAGTGCTGGGAAGCAGGCAGGTGGCAAACAATTCTCTCCTGTGTGTGTGTGTGTGTATATTTGTGCTCACGTGTAGTACAGCGTACAGTGTGTTTTGTGTGTTGTAGAGCCGGATACTCAGTGAATGTGTCTCCTTCTCCACATCTTCGCAGTGTGTGTACATGAGAGACACATTATATATAACAATGTGTCTGTATGTTTGTGCCTGGATATAAATGCAAGTTGATTATATTTGTGGATTACTTTACTCAAAATAATTGATTTCAAACACGAAGCTGCAAATATTGTAATATAACATGAACTTTTCTTCTTTTCTGGTTTTATTCGTTCACACTTCTAACAGTATGCTGCGACATTAATCATGCTTCTTAAAGTAATGCATTATGAAAAGATTATTATGTATTACAAGTATGGGGAAAATCTATTGCATAAAGAAAAAGTCAGTGAGAGACCAGCAATTATGAAGCAAATATAATGCCTTATAACGTGTTATGATTATTGTCATAAAGCATGATGAATATTTATGAGTACTTTAACTATAATTATACAGTGCACACAAGCAGATTATAATGCATTATATGTTTGTCTTGAATGCATTATAGACATTTGGCCTCATTGACAATGTTACCAGGGTTTCAATCAATTTAAAATATTTGAAAATAGTAAAGATTCAAACTGTAGACTCAACACAGCCCTGGTTATATGGGAGTGTATGGAGTTATTTCCCTTCATAGATTTTGCATTTTTCATTCACTCGTTATAAAAGACATCTTTGCCAACAGGCTGAGCTGTAAGCTGCCATTTCAGAACGAGAAGTAATCGAAAGAAACTTCTGCACCTGAAAATGTGACCTCTGGGTCGAGCTTTTAGCATGACCAGCTGCATGGTGGTTTTACCTGTGAGCAGCTCCCGGATCTCCACGTCTGTGGTCTTCCGGAGCAGTCGCACCAGAGCCGGGATGCCCCCGCAGTTCTTCAGGGCGATCTTGTTGTCGTCGTTGGCTTTGCCGTACACCAGGTTCCTCAGGGCTCCGCAGGCGCTGCGGTGCACGTCGTTCATCCGGTGGTCCAGCAAGTCCACCAGCAGCTGGATGCCACCCTGCCGCCGGATCTGACAGACAGAGGAGGGAGGATGTAGTTCAGGGGGCCGTCACGGGAAACACAAGTTCTGTGCGTTTGGACCAATTTCCCGCCAACAAAATAATCAATATAAGTATCCAAACAATATCAGGGCTTGTTCAAGTCAACTATAGAACATTATTTCCCACTTCTGATGCTGCTGAGAAACTGCTATCACGTAAACCTTATTTTTTCACTTTTTTAATCGGGTGACAGGCACTGTGGCACTGATACATTCAAATAACAGCCACTCTTCCATCTGTCCCATGCTAAGTGTCTGCAGCGCTCGGCGCTTTCCTCCGTCTAGACAAAGAGAAAATGTAGGGCAGACCGCCTGCTTTCTGTCGAAACAAGGGACGCGTTAGTGAAGAAAGGCCGTCGTGCTTGTACATTGTGTCTTTCGTGCTCCAGATAAAGGTACGTCGGCATGAAGGCTGTAACAGCTGATTCACTTTGGAGGACAATATCAAACAAACAAAAAGGGATTCCTCAGACTCTAGATGTTGGATCCTCAAGTAACAGACCCTGTAATGACTGGGTTGTGTCAAAGAAAATAATCACTCTGCAATCCAACTATAAAGCAAGGAATCTCTGTCTGTATGTGTGTGTGTGTGTGTTTTTTAGCATAGACTGTATATAAGAAGTGGACGTAGTCATCGTGACGTCACCCATTGGTTTGTGGACTGCCGTTATGACGCCTCGAGTTCGGCAATTTGGCCTTCGCCATCTTGACTCATTGCAACCAGTGAGACCTGCCAATCACAGTAGCCCCGCCCTAAAGCATACTCCGCTTTATGGTCCATTTGACTCTAAATGGACCATAATTTACGAAATGAACATCATGCTGTATTGAAGACTTGAAACTAGCGATTGAGACCATAAACTCATGTTTACAATGTTTACTGAGTGAGAAGTCATTTTCTCATAGATTCCATGCAATCGCACTTCTTTTTGCAACCAGAGGAGTCGCCCCCCGGTGGCCAGCAGAGAGAATGTAAGTTTTAAGACACTTCCGCTTTGTCTTCACTCGGCAGAACCGAAGTTTGCCGGCTGGTTTTTAGCAAATCTCGAGAAATGTCCATCTGAACTAATTGACACTTGGCTGTGTATTGCTGGAGACCCAAGGACATGCAGTGTCGAAGTCGGTGCAATTTGGACACGCTACAGGTTCAACATTAATACATTTAATACAGCGATAGCGCTCTTTGTAGCAGCGGCGGCGGGGCTTCAGGGCACTGCGAACTGAGTCGAGCATGTGGACAAACTATGGCTTGTTGACTGCAGTTCACCTTTTGCTGCAGGACGCTAACATCTTCTTCATTTCCCTAGAGTCATTGAACGATGAGTTCATAAAAAACAGAAACTTATTAAAACTATTAATTGCAAAATGATTGTCCTTAGTGACACAGAAGCAGGGACATAACAACTAACAGAACAGGGCGCGCAGACAGCAGCACATCTGTACGGTGCATCCGGTGCTAGGAGACTGAACAGCATATCCACGTCCCTCACCAGCCCGTCTATTATTACACCATTCGGGCATCTCTCTCAAGGGCGAAAAACAATCTGGCCTGTGGGTTGTGAGTTTGGCAGCCACCGCTCTAAATGCTGCACGCCATTCTTCAACACAATTTCAACATCAGTCATCCTTCTCATCTGTCTGTCTTTATCTCTAATGCCTGTTGGCTGATTGCTGTTTGAAGAACTTTGTTTGCCCTCAAATCCATCGTCTCCGTGGGGATTAATGAAGTGGAATTGAGCTGAATTGAGTTGACATTGAAGAGACGGACGGTACAGAGACAGTGAGTGATGGCGGCTCTAGAGGACGGAGGGATAGACTGTTGGGTGTGCGTAATGAAGAGGTAATGCCGTCTCATGTGAACCTTGGTGGAGCAGCTGCACGCGTGGGAGAGTTTCCTTTCAATAAAGTCATGACCAATTTTTCACTACTCAGGCAGAAGCAGGTTGAATAATGGGTGTATTTACAACCTGCCTCGTAAGCGTCTGGACATTGACAATGTGTCAAGCTATTCATGTGTTGCTTGGCCTACATGAACGAAGATGTTTGAGAGTGTTTGGCCTTCTTGGTCTCTCCGGTTCTGTAAAGTGAAGCCAATGCAGAGGTGCCTTAAACTTGCATTCTCTCTAATGGCCATCAGGGGGCGACTCCTCTGGTTTCAAAAAGAAGTCTGATGTCATAGACGTCTATGAGAAAATGACTACTTCTCACTTGATGTATTACCTCAGTAAACATGAGTTTATGGTCTCAATCGCTCGTTTCAAGTCTTCAACACAGCACGTGTTCTTTTAGTCATTGATGAGTATGCTTTGGGGCGTGGCTACCTTTTGATTGACAGGTAGTTGCTACGGAGTTGTCCAGTCTGGGAGTTGTCTTACAACTTTAACCCTCTCACAGTACCTTTTCAGTTCATGAAAGATAATTGTAACAATTCGCTCGCCTTATAATGTCTTATCCAGTGTTCGGTTGTACTTAACTCCACCCTCTCGTGTCACTTCTGGCTTCAAAAAACAAGATGTCTATCGTCAAAAACCAAGATGGCGACAGCAAAAATGCCGAACTTGAGGCATCAAAAGAATAGTCCTTTAATACAGTAGGTGAAATCACTTCTTGTATGTGGTCTCTCTCTCTCTGACAAATGCTGAATTGGTGAAACAAAGATTTTGTCAATGTGTATATTTCTAGCATTTCTGTTATGTAAGATGTCTCCTGTACATCGCTGGATTTCTATTGTAATCGGCGTGCAGACCCGGCAGCAGAAAGCACTGTGGAATTGTTGTTGCGTTATTCCTCCATTGGTCTGTTGCATGACCATCAAAAATACTTTAAGGCGAGCACACCCACTCACTCTTAGTTGAGCACCCTTGTCCCTCTGCGTTCTTGCCTGTGGTACTCCAAGCACTGAAACATCCACTTGAAAAACTCAACAGCAGCCAGAAACAATGTTCAGCTCAACTTTTCAAAACTCCGGCAGAAAAATCAAACACGGGATCATCTGCATTCCCATCTGCGCCCTACAGGAAATAGCTGGAAAGTAGGTTTTTGTATGTGTTTTGATTGCATTTTTTACTGGAGGTCACCAACTCTGAATAAGAGCCGAACCTATGCATGCGGTGAGTTAGGGCCAAGCAGAGTTTGGGAATTCAATCCTCTGTCTGTGAGCGCCTCTTTCTTGGTGTGTGACTGTAATGTAATGTAAGATGTAATGGTGTGGTTTCTCCTCAAACATCAATACCTCAGATTTAATCTTGTTGTCGCCAAAGCAGAGGTGCTGGAGGTAGGCCGCGGCGTTGGACTGGACCGATGGGAACTGATGCTGCAACATCTGGATCACCTCCGGCAGCTCTGGATCCCTCCAGCCGAACTCCCTACGGAGACACACAGAGACAATGCAGTGTGTTGTGATGTGTGCAGTGGTAGATTTGTGTGTATGTGTGTGTGTGTGTGTGTGTGTGTAGCTGAACTCGTTATTAGGCCAGCTTGTCTCCCTGCTGTCGCCATGATTTAAAATGCTCACCAGGGAAAAAGAAAGAGACAGAAACCAAAGTTCGAGATAAATCAAAAATAGAACAAAAAAGCTAAGTTAGGCGCATGAAATACACAGATTTAAATGTATGTATTCACTGTGTGCCAGTAGGGTTAGCGTTTAATAGTTAGGATGCTACAAAGACAAATGTCTTTGTAGCATAGTCTATTGGTACATAAAACAAGGAAGAAAATAGTCTGCTTCAATGCCAATTCGTGGCATTTCTTGAAAAGAAATTGAAAACATTTCCTCATAAGACAAATCTTTTTCCTATATGTACTTATATTGTATTGTGTACTTCAGTTGTGGGGCTGTTTTCCATGTTTTGAAAATGAAGGGTAATCTTAACGCTACAGCATGCATTGACGTTTCAGACAACAGTTTCTTTCCAACAGTGTGTGTTTGGCTCTTTCTTGTTTCAACAAGACCCCAGTGTACAAAGCCCGCTGCATAGAGAAATGGTATTCCCAGTTCTTGTGTGGAAGTACTTGACTGTCCTGCTTAAAGTCCTGAGCTAAATGCCATCTGAAACCTTTGGGATGAACTGGAACGCCGAGTGCGAGCCAGGCTCTGTCACTCGACCTCGACCTCACTTATGCTCTTACCGAGGTTCTGAAGTCTCATGAAAAGCCGCACCAGAAGAAAACGCAGAGCTGAAATGAATCTGAAACTTCAGGGGTTTTGTTCTAGACGTAACCTTACTCCAATGACTACTTACACAGCCTTGGAACAGAGTCTTTCTCAACATTATGTTGTGATCATCGCTTTGTATGTTTGGATAAGAAGGAAAAAAAAAGATATAATGTCAATGTTTACTTCATATTTCTGTCCCGACCTCTCTGTTCGTAGTTTCTACTTTTAACCAACACCATTTCCCACAAGCCCCGATGCCTTTGCAGTGTAAATGTCACGACTCGACAAAAGAGGCGAGTCCATCAGCGAGTTGAGGGGTTTTACTTCATTTCGCACTGTATACTATTTAAGTGTTTTTAGATACTTGTAACATATGTTTTACCTTTCTCTATTGATCTGTACTTATTTCTGTCCTTGTGCTGCTGAAGCACCCACATTTATCTTAATTAACAATCAAGAACAGTGAGACAGAAATGTGCCCAGTCCACTTCATCAATTTCTTTTGAGTTGCCAGAAGTTAAGATGCCATTGGCAGCCATTTTGAAAAATCGGCAACCAATTCTCGTCCTTTGGTTGCCCTCAGGGGCAGGCACTGAGGGTGGACACGTCGACTGATGAGGAAGTCTGTAAAGTATCAGATGAATCGCAGACTACAAAGAATTTTACTGCAATAAAGCTTTTATTATTTCATGTTACATTGTCATTACTACGATGACGCATAAGAATGTTTAACTGCTCAAAATATAAGGCGACTAAAAATGGCAAGCATAATTTCAGTTCCAGCAACCAAAAGCTGATGCCTGGTTACCGGCCCGGCAACCAGCGACACATGGTTTATGCGCCTGATGGAGAACATTTAGGAGACGATTTGTATGCATCGTCATAGGAAGGTGTTCAACAACAGCAGCGTCTCGGATGCACTGTAAGAGCATCCTCCTGCTGGGATGAAGCCTTTCTTCTAACTGCCCCAGCTGCTTTGGTTTTGTAGGCAGGGTCAAGCAGCGCTTTTGCCTAAAGGCATGCTCCAGGCACGCACACACACACACACACACACACACACACACACACACACACACACACACACACACACACAAACAGAAACTAAGCTCGCTAACCCTACCCGTGTGTGTGAGGGACGAAACCCGGATGATTAACGTGTGAAAGATGCGATGTGAGAGAAATAAGTCACAGTGAGGGATCAGAAAGAGAGAAGGAGGGAGAAGAGGGAGGTGGAGCTTATCGATGTAGATTATCTGTCCCCAGCAGCAACGGGATATTTCCTTGACAGCGCTGGCGTCTCGGGACCAACTGGAACTGAGGTTCAACATTTGACAGGAAGAAGGAGTTTGTACCTTCTGGACATTCATTTTGCTGTACATTTGTGTTTACTATGCTCTGCTACTTTTCACACATTCGGTTTCTACTTTTAAATCCACATTCTGATTAGATTTTGTTTCAGACATTTGTGAGAGGTTCTTTGGGCTGCGTGTAGAAGCCCTGCTGGCTCTGCTCTTGTGTGGAACCCATTTCTCTATGATGTTTCGTAGTATTGACGGAGCAACACCCCCGAGTCCCAGCGGAGATCATTTCAGTTCAGTCTAATCTAACATAAACACATGCACGCACAAACAATCTCGGGATGGCACACACACACACACGCGCACACACACACACACACACACACACACACACACACACACACACACACACACACACACACACACACACACACACACACACACACACACGAGTGCCGTAGGACAACTGTGCAGTTTAGAGCACACAAGCGCACAATTTGGCACACTTGTAGCAGTCAAAACAGACGCACGTATGCACTTATTGACTTGCATTCACACCCAGCCATCAAAGGCAGTGCAGAGAAGCCAGGATTAGAAGGCTTTTGTCTCTGAGTTTCATAATGGGCCAATGGGAAAAGGCCAGCGTTTGAAAAAATGGGGGAGTTGAAGGGAGAAGGAAGAGCCAATTATTTCAAAGGTTATTTTCTCTCTCTCTCTCTTTGAAATCCACCCTCTCTTAAACAATTTTCTTTCTTTTATTCTTTAAACTCTCTTGTCTCAGTGTCTCTTTCCGTTTCTTCCCCCCCCCCCCCCTTTGCTCCGGGGGGAAAAAGATTGCTACACAAACACGCACGAGCACAGCCGCACTATTAACATGCGTGATGTTGTTACGCACGTACAGTGGCACGCGCTTCAATGAATGTGATCGGAGATGACATAACCGTGTTTAGGTCACCCTGTGGGTTAATTGGCCGACAAGACGTCCAACGTTGTAATTAGAAAGAGGGACACCAGCGCTAAACATCTGTAAGTCATCTGTAGACATGAATCTTCTTTAATAACAAGTAAACCAGATGGCTTCACTTATCAGACAGATTCAACTGGCTATGTAATCATTTGGTGAATTGAAAGGGTGAACTGATAAACATGCTAATTGAGGTTGAGGGGTGAGAGTTCAACAAGATATTTTACCGCTTATTCATGTATTTGTCCTTTCATGGAATGTACGGGGATTATATGCTCGTGGAAGATTTTATACTTTTTAGCTATAAATACTTTACAGATGGATATTTTGCATGAAAACATACAGCTTATGAATACAGTACGTTGATATACATTCAACTATCGAAATAAAAAAAATGTAAAATACACAGAGTACTTTTACTTTTGACACTTTCAGTACATTTAGTTGTTTTTATTCAGTACTTTTAAATTAGATTTAGCATCCAAGACAGTTACCTGTAATAGAGAATGTTTTTGTTTTGTATTGTTTTGTGTTGGTTCTGTTGTTCAAGTCAATTACTTAAATACTGTTTCCACAGTTTCATTTCATACAGGAAAAAGAAATCGAACGATAAAAAGCCTGAAGCTAGTAGAAACGACACATATATAGTATATCCATCGGAAAAGTAGAAAGTAGAGTCAGCGCTCCGCTGAGGCCTTTATAGAGAAGAGGACGTGAAAGCAAGTCTCTAGACCGCCTTGCCTCCGCCAACCATGTTGCAGTTTGCATCCAAAATGTTGGTCCAAAATTTCATCACTTCATCATATTATTCGACATTTGCATGAAATCGTCAAAATAATTAGCATATGAATTCTTGGTAATGTTTTGTGAAGTCACAGTGACCTTTGACCTCCGAAATTGAATCGGTTCAACCTTGAGTACTTCAATATTTCTCCATCCTTTTTCTTGAAAAGTGCGTTTACTGAAACGGTGAAATGAGCTCGCGAAAGAGCTTTTCAGGTCCATTATTAAGCAAAACAGCACACGGTGCTGCTACCGGCACATCGCTGGCCGAGGAGGAGTAAACATTACTCGAAGGCCAAAGAGGCATATTTGGCAGCACTCTCCGATAAAAATGCTCTCTCTCTCTTCACTCATTCTCTCCCGTCTTCTACTACATTGTTCTCAAAGTGGGAGGTCAAAGTGGGGGCACACACATTTAACTACAGACACAGATACACACAAGTCTACTTATAATGGAATGGACAGTTAAAGGGATAGTCCAGATTTCTTTATGTGGGGTTGTGCGAGGTACCTATCCACAGTCATATTCCCCAAGTTTGGAGGAAACAGGGAGCAAAGTAATGAACTGCTGTGCGGAGACAGCAGCAAAACATATTTTAGTCAACTAAAAGAAAAGTCCACTGAAAAAATCTGTTTCAGTGTATGCTGTATTTAGAATATTTTCACCACTTTACCTTGCAGTCAGACGGCCCTTTCAGGCGGGGGACAGAAGCCGCTATTTGACCTCGCAGAACACAGGAGTTGCTGCTCTACAGCGGCCTCGATCGGTTCGTTTTTTTGTGTTGTTGTTCTGTTTTCAAGGGTTAGCTCGATTTCACCAAAGTCTCACAGCTCGGGTCGGTAGTGTCTCTTTAGAAACCTCTCTTTGTTGTATTTGTCTCTTTACATCCAGACAGCGACAAATAAATGAAATGATCTGATATCAGTGGCTGTCGCAGGACTTTAATCAGCCTGTTGGGCCGGAGTTAATCATGAAATAATTGGACGGGCTACTCTGCCCCTGCACTCAATCAAGCTGCTAGATTGACAGCTGTGAGTGCTAACAGTGTGTTAGATCCTGGGGTACTTCTGGCCTGATACGGGGCTACTTACTGACTCAGCTCTCTATTAAAAGATTGTCGAGCTGGTGTTCTTGCGAGGGAACTCGCCTGGCTCTTCTAACTGCCGTTACTCCCGACGTCTACCCTGCTTCCTCCGGTCTGAGCGCGCTCGGCCGAGAGACCAGTCCTGACCCCGGGCGCTCCCACCAGTCGCGTCGGTTATGGCAGCTTCCCTCTTATGGATCCGTGCTCTTGGTAAATGCCAGGTTAGGTTTTAACAGCTAGGATCTCTTCTTTCTAAAACCGTAAGGGGTTGTTAAGTGGATTCGGTCTCTAGGATAACCTTTCAGAACTCAGTTGTTAGACATACAATGGCTTTAACTTTTTACTGCCACGAGGAACTTTTTACTACTTGAGCAAATGAATGCACTTGAGAAATTTACTTTAAATGCAGATTAGATATTTATTGCAGGTTATATTTGGTTAGTTTGCAAGGGTTAAAGCTACAGCTCACATAAAACGTTACTACACTTGATTCGTTACTTTAATTTTCTTCTTCGATTATATTCATTGGTTTTAGATGCCGAGACGGCTCGGTTGGAGCTGGATGTCCAATGGTGCGATGAAAAGGTTATTTTGGAGTTGTTAGGAGCGAAGGTCTGGCCGGACCCTCAGTCCTCCTGCTCTGCAGCAGAGTCCGTTCAACAGTCCTCAAAACTCAGTACAAAGTCTTTCTAGGGCTGCTGCGTCTTCTCCGTTGTCCAGTTGTTAAGAATCGAGCAGTGGGGAGAGGAAAATCTCCGTCTTTAAATCTTATTGTCCACGAACAGCGGTCTTCTTTCCGTGAACAGAGACGAAGTCCTCAATACATCAGTTGCAATCGTCCGTATCTCCTCATCAGCGCACTTGGACGGCGCCCGTGTCGAAATCCCAGTTTGCTGTTTGCAAGTCACTTCTTTTATCCATCATTTGGGCTGTCGGCCCCCTCCTGTCCAATACATGATCTCAACTCCCCACCCACTTGAGTGGGTGTTTGGTCCTGAACATGTCCGGACAAGTCCAGGCTTTATCCTATATTATATATATTATGCCTCTATGACTCATCTCTTGCAACAGTCTTTTCCTAACCCCACCCACTACCATCTGTTCCTAACTTCACTCTTTTTGCTAACTCATCCTGACAAAACCCTTTTCCTACATCTCGGCTCCGGTCACACAGAACATTTGTTAATCAGTTTTTACATTTGTTAAATCAGTTTACTTAGTACACATTTGCTTATAAAATGATTATTGATCTCATCCTTCATCATTATTGTGCTTTGTGTCTTCTTCTCAACCACCATTATTTCCCCATCCCTTGAAGCCAACACCCTGCTTACTTCCTCTTTCTCCGTACTTTCTACACTCAGACTGCACTATACTCAGATACACTTATTATTATTATTATCAGGTTTACATTTGTTAAATCACTCTATGTATTAAACATTTGTTATGTAACGATCATACACTTTATCTTTCTATTACACTTTAACTATTGATTTCTGAGTATATGCTTTATGCTTTTTATATCCTGACCTTCCCCTGATCGTGTATGCATGTTTTCGAGGCAGCTCTGTGGGCTCAACTCTTCTTGACAAGTGCTAACAGTGCTAACTGTCAGTCAGTCAGGGTTGCTGACTTGGCGCTAGATTTAGCTTATTTTGGAGCTAGCGCTGCCATCTACTGATATTGAAAAAGACTTTCGGTCGGATACCCACAAATCCAGCTTACTCTTGCTAGTTTCTCCAATTTTGCCGAACCCAGCTTTAAAGTGATTTATTTAGGCGTCTAAAATACATTTTGCCGCTGCCCCTCGTCCACTGCAGTGCATAGCTTTGCTCCTGTCTGTTTCTCCAAACTAGTGTACACTATCAGCACCTCATAAAACCCCACATAAAACAATCTGAACTATCCTAAAATCAATGAAGGAACACAATAACAAAAACAACAAGTAAGCTTCAGAACACCAGAACAGGAAACCAGAACCACAATGCACAAACATGTTGAGATGACAGGAACCATGAACAGGTGAGAAATACAAAACACAAACATACAAAAAAAACAAAGAGAACACACACACACACACACACACAATGAGAGAGCTGGGGCCGAGAATAGTCGCGGCCCTGGAGAGAAAGTGGCACATCACAGCAGATTAAACTCAAGCCGAAGGCCTCAGGCCGCGGCGCTTCGGGGGGCACGCACGCGCGCACATA
This sequence comes from Melanostigma gelatinosum, assembly GCF_949748355.1. Classification (NCBI taxonomy): domain Eukaryota; kingdom Metazoa; phylum Chordata; class Actinopteri; order Perciformes; family Zoarcidae; genus Melanostigma; species Melanostigma gelatinosum. The sequence continues at coordinate 19,968,586 of NC_136648.1, read as the reverse complement.
TAGGAAACAAATTTGCACATTCCACATGGATTCTGTGGCACATTGCCGAGATAAAGCGAGCGTACAGTTGACGTGTTGCGCGATGTGTTGTTGTTCTGGGATAAAACAGGACTGAATTCTAAAGCAGGCCAACACTCTGAAAGAATTTGAGTGAAGTCGCAGTGAAACTAAATGAAATGAAAACACTGCCTCGTCTTCTCGTGCACGTTCTGCCCCAGAAAGCTGTACTATAATAGTTCATTAATTTACTAACTCTAGCCTGGAGCTGTACTACTTTTCACTCAGCATCTCCCTCTGGCTGTGTGTGTGTGCGTGTGCGTGTGCGTGTGTGTGTGTGTGTGTGTGTCTCTCGTTCCAGAGAGTAGAGAACACAGGAGGAATATGGTGCGCCCGGCCCGCAAATACTACTGAGCCATCTGTGAACTTGGGACAAAAGAAGAAATGACTTCTGTATGTGTGCTCGTGGTTTTCATGCCCCTTGAGTGAATTAAAAGAAGTAGGGTAAAAATATTTGTTGCTAATCTTTAGCAACAAATAGCAGATGGTTAAATTGGTCCTCCAAAAACAAATAACAAATTTCCTCCAATTTCATTATATGTACATCAAAACAAGATTCAGGGTTTGGGCATAAAGAGTCCACAGAGCCCTCCCTACCGCTAACCATGGACTGCGTATAAGAAGTGGACATGGTCATCGTGACGTCACCCATTGGTTTGTGGACTGCCGTTATGAAGCCACAAATTCGGCGATTTCACCGTCGGCATCTTGGTTTTTTTTTGCAACTGATGAGTGGAAGTTACCATATTTGGAATACGGAGTGACGTAGTGATGCCGGATACGGCTCTGGTCGCATCACTCTAAATGCACCATAGTTTACTAAATGAACATCGTGCTGTATTGAAGAAGACTTAAAACTCGAGGTTGCAGCCTTCTGCTATCTTGATAGTATGACATTTATTTAAATCAATTTAGAGCCTCTTTCGTCTGGATTTTGCCAGATGGAGGGGGAAATACGTGTTTTCAAAATGTCTTGCTCAGGTATTAGCATGTTGTCTTTCAGTCATTCAGTGAGCCTTCATTTCTGAGTCACGCCGTGTGCCCTGAACCCCAGTACACTTGATAATCTAGAGAAATGAAAGTTAAAGCTATCTCTTCATCAGTTATCTCTTATCGATATTCATTTCCAGATATCTATAACTTGATCACAGATATCGTCAATTAAATCATGACTCGTCCTAACCCCACTCTGAGATATGTACAACATCATTTTGACGAATCATAACACCATTCATGATATCTACGACATCATTCCACTCGTAAAAACTTAATTTAAGATTTCTAACAAAGGCGATGTAAATATCTGAGGAGAATTAAAGATATCTTGAACTGGAATTATGACTAGTCAGGATTAAATTGTAGATATCTAAAACTGTAATTACAGCTGATCATTATTCAAATATCTGCTACGGAATTGTAGATATCTGTAGAGAGAAACCCCATAAATATCATCCATAATTGTAGTAATCAAAAGATAATTACAGATATCATGAATTGGGGTTTGACTTTTGAGGGCATGCTGTTGTATTGGACTAGTCTAATTAATGAACATTAAAGCTAGGGCGGGTATGAATTTAAGAAACCGTTTTTGTTATATTTGTTGAAATTCTCTTTACATCCCGACAGCAATCCATAAATCAAACGCTCCGTATCTGTGGCTGTCACAGGAATCAATCCTTTTACCTGCCTGTGCACGCACTGCCCGTCACCGGAGTCTTCCACAAGCTGCTAGCTTGACAGCTGTGATGAATAACAAGAGCCATGTTTGTTGTTTGTGTTCATAATGTACATTTGGGGGGAGTGGCTTTGGAGGGAGGCCTGAAGAGTCAGTGTTGCCGACGTGGCGACTTCCTCACTGAAATGAGCAACTTTTGAAGCTGGGATTTTTGGTTGGATACATTTTAAAGAAATCTCCAATGTTACCTACCCGAGCTTTGCAAAAACACATCATCATAACATCATATTTGCTTAAAAAAAGAAAATGATACGGTCCTATTTTTAAAACACTGCTTTATGAGACAAAGAATGAGGCAGATCACATAACATCACAAGAATCTTGAAGTTTTTCACTTCAGAGCACTTGAAGCAAATTGCTGATCCAACTTGTTTTTTCTTTTGTGCTTATTTTTTATTTCTGCACTTTTGTGCTTCCCATAAATAAGCCATCTTTCTTGTTTAACTGCAACCTTGTCCCTTTACCCTTTAGTTCTGCAGATGGCTCTAATCTTAACAAGTCAGAACCAAGAGGGAAAAACACTGTCAAGGAGAAGAGGAGCTTTTGAAACGGAGAGAAAAGAACTGAATAAATTAAAACACGTGTGAGAAAGATATTTCCTGACATATTTCCTCTCACAAAAATGTGCGTACATGCGAGTGTGTATATGCATGTGTGTGGCTCTGAAGTCCCCCACGAGAGCCTAATGTTTCATTTGGCGACTCAGTGGACTGGGACAAAGTACTGACAAACTGTCAATCCACTCTTTGTTCCCAACCAGCCAGGTGGGCTATCTCGCATCCCCACTTGTTTACGTGTGTGAGTGTGTGTGTGTGTGTCTTTGTGCCATCGTGTCACCCGCAGACAATACGAGACGCAGGCAAATCAACAATTAAACCCGCTAAATGAATAAACTATCGATGAATTATGCATTTAGAAAGCAGGGCGAGGCGCTGTAATGTGAGGACGATGATCACTGTCATATCGGTCTGAAAGGATTTTTCTGTGAGTCAGGGTTTTTGGGGAATAGAGCGATTTGAAACCAGAGAGCAAACTATGTGATTTGTGTCGGATATATTTGTGTGTGTGTGTGTATGACTCATCCCCCGATAGACAGACAGAAATACAGACAGACAGGTAGGGTAAGCCTGCAGAGTGAACTGACAGGAGATAAAGGAAGTCAAAAATATACTGACAAGGGTGCTGACTCACTGCATTCACTTTCCAGCGGGACAGCTAACAACTTCAAGTGGCTGATTAACAACAAAACACTCCAGTGTATTTATAGCCAACTGGAATAGAATAGAATGGAATCGAAAAGACCCGAACCCAGTGTTGTTTCACAAAACAGACCAGTCGCAAGAGACCACAATGGATTGGTCTACAATACGTTAAGGTGATGGATACCATGATAAGCACAGTAACTGATTAATGATAGACAATGACCAAACCAAAATTTGAGAATAAAGTCATTACTTTCAGAAAAATGTATAAATTATGGGGGAAAATGAAATATGAATGAAATGTATTGTAGTCGTAATACATTACACACATATGAAATGTAACTTCTGCATTTAACCCATCGCTAGCTATTGGATCAGCGGGCTGCTGAGAAGCACACAGGACTCGTAGCAGCCAAGGATCGAACCTCCGACCTTACAGTTGCCCTCTCTATGAGCCACGGCCACCCCATATCAATAAATATATTTAGAGAAAAAACTCTTTTGTGTCGTGTCAAAGTGAGGCATGTGGAGGATCAGAGGTCAAAACACATTAATCAAAGTAAAAACCTACTCTGTCAATTTACAGACAAATGTATGTGTGATTTAGTGTTACTGTGGTTATATCATGTCATTTATGGCGCTGTTAGATTGCTGCTAGACAAACTCATTAATACTGGAGTGCAAACAGTTTATCCTGTATCCAGAGCTCAAATCAAAAAGAGAAACAGAGGCTACAGAGGAACCTTCTGTTTCATTTCTTTTGTAGACTTTAATAGGACGGATTGCCTAGGTAGACCAATCTTACAGAACAAAATGTCTGAAGTTGTGTTTTAAACTGTTCTCAAGTCTCAACGCATACATGTAAATATTTTCTGTTTTCACAGGAAACATGATTACACTGGACAAACACCGGTAACATACTGCTGTGCATTCATGCGTTGGCAGTGAGGGTTGGTAGACTCACTGCTGCAATGTGTTGTCTTATTGAGTAAAACACTATTTCTGCAGCAGAAATGTCAGATAAATCTATTACCGTCTTCGACAAACAAGCATTTCACATGTTCATACACAAAATACAAAACTAAACCACAAACCCAAACAACACATAAAACCAGTAATAATTAGAACCTAACCATGTAGGAAGTGTGCTCCAGTGAAAGAGGGACTGAATAGAAGGAGAAAGAAAGACTGAGGCAAAGAGAAAGGTGTGTGTGTGTGTGTGTGTGTGTGTGTGTGTGTGTGTGTGTGTGTGTGTGTGTGTGTGTGTGTGTGTGTGTGTGTGTGTGTGTGTGTGTGTGTGTGGGTGTGTGTGCGTGTGTGTGTGTGTGTGTGTGTGAGGGTGTGATAGCATGGCTGACTGGCCCACTGAGGCTGGTAGAGATGAACGAAAGGTCAGGAGATGTCAGGCAGCCCTGATAAAAAAAAACACACACACCACACAGAGTCTATCTCAACCCTGTGGCTAAATGTGGATCAGAGATTCTGGCAGTGCTTATGAGCATGAAATCAAATGAGGCACTTTTACGATCCTGTCTTGCGCAAATCATTCTTTGTGTCAACGGGACGGTTTCCATAAATTGTTGGCAGCCTGAAGGAGGACATAAGAGGCCGTTTCCACAGTAACGGTGCTTTGATTTGCCAGATTGTGACAGTGTGTGGCTGAACAAATCTCCTAAATGATGTTTGTTCGAGGCCTTTACACTTTACAGGATAGAGGTGTCAATAAGGAGCCATCTGCAGACGGTGGAAATGACCACACTTCTTTAGTCATCATCTATTTACTGTGCTGACAGCATAGGTGCAATACATTATTTTACTTTTTTTCCATCCCCACCTAGAGTCTATCCACTCTATTGCATCACACATATTTGAGTGTTGATTTGAGTGTACGTCACTATAAAGTGGAGGACACAAGCCCAGCCTTGATTTTGACAACATTCAGCGACAACCTTTTTTTCCAAGACGACAAGACCTTTGATATCGATAGCTATAACATCAGCATAGAAGCCTACCATTGATTGTTAGAAATGAATAACAACAAAACAATCATTCACACATTGAAATTCCTAATTTGGAAAAGAGTATCCTCTTAACTGCCATAAATCGCTTTCTCGGATATGTATTCAGCTGTTTGACCTGTTGTACCACAGGTAGCATCAGCAGCCTCTATTTCAGTAATGTTAGGTCTCTGCCACTATTATTAGCTAAACTTATGTCTCCGCCAATATGGTTGCCTAATGCTATGTTGCTGCCAGTATTGTTAGCAAACATTATGTCTCTGCCAGTATCTATTGTTGACTAATGTTGTGCTTCTGCCAATATTATGAACAAATGTCAAGTCTCTGCTATAATGTTAGCTTACTTAATGTCTCTGGCGTTATTTAATGTTAACTAGTTTTGTTTTTCTGCCAGTACTGCTTGCTAATGGTTACCATTGCTAGTATTGTTAGCTTCAGTTATATCTCTGCCAAAACAGTAAGCTAATGTTAGGTTTCTGCCAGTATTATAAGCTAATGTTATATCTTTGTCAATTGTGTTATTTTTAGCTGACATTATGTCTTTGGCAGTATTTATTGTCAGTTAATGTTATGTTTCCGTCAGCATTATTGACCAATGTTATATCTTTGTCAATGCTGTTAGCTAATGGTGTGTCTCTGCTACGATTGTTAGCTAACATTATGTCTCTGACAGTGTTTATTGTTCGTTAATGTTGTGTTTCTGCCAGTATTATGTTTCTCCCAGTATTGTTAGCGATACAGGTTCTTGGATGGAACATTTTTATTTTCGATTTACAAACTAAATGCAACCACACTTCCACTAAAATTAGACAAGAAGCAGCAACAAAACCACGCTGACCAACTACGAAAAGATATTTTTTTATCAAAGACCAGAAGATCAAAATCCGGTGCCAAAATGAACACTGGGCAAGATACGTATAGGACTACAATTGCCACAAAGAACGCTCAGAAATCACCAGGAGAGACAGACAATGGAGACAAATGAATGACCAAATAAATCAACAGATAGAGGAATGGATGAAGGGATTGGTGGATAGCCAAAGGAGAGAATGAGGAATATTTACACTCTCAATAACAGAGGCTCTGATAAGCCACATTGCTACAGTTTGCAATATTTCTAAAGATTGCAGCATCTTTCTTTGCTCACAGAGGATGCCATTCTGATGTTATGTAATGACGGATGCGAATAGCTTTCAAAAGCCAGTCCTCTGATCTCATCTCCAATTAAGAATTCATGTAACGCTAAAATAAAAGTGACCCCTGTTTAATAAAGCACTAAATGGGTGACAATACAAATGGGAAATGTCATGTGCCCACAACATTAACATCTGTGTCTGATATTGGCGTCATATAGAGAAGATGGAACGATTCAGTGAATGAGACAAAGGTAAGATAGATAGACAGAATGTATGTGAATAAATAAATAGTTGGATTACTTTGTCATTCTTTGCTCGGCTTGATTTTGATTCCACACAAGGAATTCGGGATCGTACCTATCGAGGGGGGACAGGCAGAGAGAAACAAGAGAGAGGTATTTGATGGCTGTCTGGCAACAAATTATTCAATAATAGTCATATAGTGATGAGTAGTAAATATAAATCAATATGTAGCCACTGGACTCGTCTTTGTCTCTCAACATCTGGATATCAGGCAATGGTGGAGAAGGTGGGCAGGGTGAAGGGCATGCACTTAGAGCGGGTGATGGGGAGATGGTGGATATGTTGGGTAAAGAGAGGGTCTTAGGATAAAAAATAAAATGAAAAAACACAGAGTACCGCCTTGATCTGTCCATATTCTCATACCAAAGTGGCTGTTTAGGTTATGGCTGGTGCTGCATAGTGGAGCATTTTCAAAATACTCAGATCTAAATTGCAGAGGTACTTTCAGGCAGCAAGCAGACAATCAGATTTACTGTAGGTTTCAAACGATCAGGTTTACCTGCACAGGCCCTACTTCAACCTCCTTGTTAAACCTAGGGGAACACGTCAAGTTATTACAAGGTTGGCCTGTTAGTCAACCCAGCTGTTGGATGTAGATGACAAAATCATTCATGTGTAATTTATTTTCCTTTGTGTGATTGAAAGTGACTAGCTTTTCTCTCAGAAAAGCAGGATTTGTACCAGCAAAGCTAAATGGTGAGTAAATGACAAGCTTAACTGCTAAGCCTGTTATGTGAAGGTTAAATTTAGAGACACAAAATATCTAAACATATAATTTTAGCAACTACTTTTCACACATTAACTGAGGTGGTGGCAAATGATGAATAAATGGTTGCGCAACTGAAATTCATCTGTGATCCACATTCATTCGCCGATTTCTTCTTTTATGATAGATTTCTTCTTTATCATTTTTTTTCTTTATCATTAAGTAAAATAATAGTGTCTACTTTTATTGTTGTCAACTAATCCCATGAAAAGACCAAAACCAACAACTGATCCTATTAACAGGATTTCCTTTGTAGCCAAAACCCGATATGCCTATATCATATTCTCCTGTGCCAGAGACCTCTTATGGGCTCTGTAGTTTATCTCAATCCACCATTACACACACCCACACCCACTACAGCACCAAATGTGGATTAATCCGCAGCTGAAAGTAGTCCCCAACATATCCACTAGTACCTCCTGTTTGAGTAACATTGGTTAACACTAAAGTGGCCAGCTGTTTCAGGAAGACAACTGCATATTAAATATGTCTTCAGTAGGAACAAATAGGCTTGGGGCTAAGGGGCCACAGGGAAGCCAGAAAGTATTTACAGATGGACTAACATATTGTTGGTTTTGGTCTCTTTGTTTACACAAATATGAGATAATACATCATAGCTTGCAGCGCAGCGAGCTTGTGAACAGTCAAATTTGACAACTGCGGGATCAGAGTGCCACTGTATGTTTATGATCTCGGGGGACCCTCCCTTTAACGCAATGTGCACAACAAGCTACTCAAGCATAGCACCTACCTATTCACAGAGTGCGAGCACTGACTGCGTGTTGTGAAGGTAAAGCACAATGCCATGCATCACAAGGCGGTCCTTTGAATGTAGCAGTGCAGATGTGTGGATGCTGGAAGCTAGACAACAATGATGCCAGAGCTCAAGGCGATGCGGGCGCAATGTGCACAGAGAAAGAAACACTTGGACAATGGGTGGAGAAAAGAGCAATGGCAACAGAAGTCGCCTATCCCAGCCACACAGGAAGATGTGTGTCTGCTTCCAAATGTTCAGCAAAAAGTGACCTCATTAGAAGTAATACATTTCAGCACAAAATATATATCTACATATCTTCTGCCTACACCTGACCTGAAATGTCACAAAGGGAGACACTCCAACTTTAATTAGGCCGCTTACATCTGTGACACTACGTCTGTGCAGTCATTAGTCCGACAGATGAGGCTAAGAAAGACAAATCCAAGACACAATTGGAATAGTATTTCATGCTTGATTGTAATGATAGAAAAACCAGCTGTTACGGTGGCTCTGTATGTCTCTCTCTCTTACTCTTTTCTTGTCACTGGCTCTCTCTCTCCCTCAGTTTAATGCATCCACGCTCGGACACAGAGCTCTCTTGGCCTGAATTCAGACTTCATGCACTTCCCTTATTAACTCTGTCTGCCTACTGCACAGAATGTGACTGATCGTCACTGATGGAGCAGCACTCCCCTCCTAACAGCGGGAGCAAACTTCTAAATTGGACCGAGAGGTGTGTGCAGGCATTGTTAGGGCAGCGTGAACGAGGCCGCCGACACCAAGCAAACTCGAGAGGACAGTGAAAGATGTGGCGTGATGTGTGGCTCATACTAAAGCCCAGATTCAACCAGCCTTTTACTGCGCTGGGCCGTCAGATCCTGACCAGCAGATTACCTGTTGAGGTGCTACAAACTCTTTGGTGTCACTTGGAAACTTTGACACTCTTATGAATATTTCAATCAAACTCTTTTTTTTTTCACCGTTACAGCTCAGTGTCTCCGTGTTTTTGACATTATTTACACTCTCTTGCATAGTTATGTTTAATTTGGTGAATCTGGCCCTCAGTGAGTTCAGTGGAAAGGGAAAAGATAAAGCGGAACAAAGGGCTTCATCGACAAGCCAGAGCTGATTTGACATAAATATGTCTTGCTTCTCCTCACCTTGGGTCCTTCTGGATGCTGTCCACTGACGGAGAGCGGCCCAAGGTGGCCTCGGGGGGCAGGGTGGGGCCCGATTTGCTGTAAGGCGACTCAGTGGACGGGCAGAACTGCAGAGTGCGGTACGGGTTGGAGAAGTCGGTCGCACCGCCTCCCGCGGCGAAGCTGCCTCTCTGAAAGGTGCCCGTGGTGCTCTGGCTTCCTGTTCGCTGCAAGGGGATTGGGTCGACACCGGGGGAGGGCGGGGCTAAAGGAGGGAGAGGAGAGTAGGGACAGAACAGATAGTTGAGGACCTCTTGGTACAATTGGTTCACCACTGGGTGTGATGTAGCGGAGGAAGGGGCGGGGTTGAAGGGGGAAGAAGAAAATCGGAACCGAACACGAGGATGCACGAACACAAGGAGGCGGTGAGAATAAAAGCAACAACACCGGCACCAATGGAACAAAACAGCAGAGAGGGAGGAAGCAAAAAATACAAAAACAATAAAACACTCATGCTTACAAACATGGAAAACTGCAGTGACAACTTACAACTCAACAGGTGGTGAAACTTCAGATGACAAGGTGAACTCATCGAATGATGTTGTTTTTCAATGTAATCTTTTAAAAAACAGACAAAAGCAGTCAAATCAAACAAACATGCAAAATGAATGAATAAATACGTGAATAAATAATCAAAGGAAAAATGTTGGTGATGAAAATTAAAAGAATTCCTCAAAATCACAGCCAGAATAGCGGGTAAGTAAGTCTCAGGTCTTTGAACTCAAGTCCCAAGTCAAGACAAGCAAGTCCACGGCCCACATTACGAGTTTCCATTCCTAAACATTCCTTAACTTCGCCAAATGTAATGCCATTTGGCGTCTGTAATTTTCAATTTGCATGTTTTGCAAACTGCAATTCGTTTTTTGCTGACTGACGCATCATTTTTGTACGGCAACAAAAAATGATCTTTAGTTCTTAATCGTTCTCTCCTGCAACTTGGTTGGAGTTTGTTGGATTGGATCAAACACAGTGGATCTTGGGAGTTAAGTGTGAAGGGAAATGATTGATTCATGGCACACTTTTTAAATAACACTTTTTAATCTTGGGGCTTAAGGGAAGGCATCAAGTATTCTCCAGTCAAAAGGCTCAAGTTACAAGTTACAAGTTACAAGTTATTGGTGTTGAAGTCCAAATCGTGTTGCACGTCTAATGTCATCAAACGTGTGACTCAAGTCTGAATCGATGTGTCACACTAAAGTCATGTGACCCAGTTCCACCTCTGAAGCATTTCTTTGAAGCTCTTATATCAGTATGAATTCTGCTTCAGCTGCTAATACCAACTTTATTTAATTGAATTACAAAAAACTCAGTGACACACAGTGAGGGTTTGGTGTGACACCGGCTCGCTCTGAGGGAGGTTAGTTGGGTCAGTCTGTCTGTGTGTGTGTGTGCGTGTGTGTGCATCTGTGTGTGTATAACGACATAACTGCAGGGGCCTTGACGAGGCCTGAGGAAGTCCACCTGTGATGTGAAGTCGGGTGTAAAGTGTTTGTCTGCCTGTTTCCAACGCTGTTCGTCATCTTGAAAACTGTCTGAATTGAACCACATTCAATTCATATATTAATCAATTTCCTGCATTTCTGCATTTTACTACTGCATTTTATTTCTTGCACTGTTTTTTTTTATGTTTTAATGAATGTTCTTAATTGTTTTTAAATCTCCTTTTCTTTTGCCTTATGTTTTGATGCTTTTAATGGTTTTATGTGAAGCACTTTGAATTACCTTGTTGTTGAAATGTGCTATACAAATAAACTTGCCTTACCTTGCCTTGCCTTCAAACACATTCATGAAGCAGGCATGAAACACAGTCAGGCTTCAACTGCTACTTTGTGTTGCACAGAAAAAAGAAGGAAGGAAACAGCATTTGACGATCAGTGTGCTGCTGTCATGACTTACGTTCACTGACACAACGTCGGAGATGATGATTGAGTTATTTTGGCGCATCAAAGTGACCTACCAGTGTGTGTGTGTGTGTGTGTTTTAATTAATAAATTCAATCTCTCTCTTTTTTGGAACAACCTCGTGAAAAGAGTGTGAGAGATTATATTTCATATTTCATATCTCAGTGTGTATCTTCTCTTTTCAGCAACATACACCGTTCAGGTCGACCGAAAACCGGCAGCACAGCGCCGACAACGTTTCGGGACACGGTCGATTTGCTTTGATTTCAAAGCGCCCAGGCCATGGGATTAATTGAGATTCATTTTCAGCCTTGAAACTAATTAGTTAACAGACTGTGACTGAGAGACAAATTGCCATTGAGACCCCAATTGGATTTGCATACCTGATCGGGTAAATAGCGCGACATGATCGGACGAGGAGATCTCTCATGTACAGCAGCCTTTAATTTAACATAGAACAACACTCATCTCTCTGAACCTTTTACTGTTCTACCTCTCAGTATGCTGTGCAGCATTTCTTTGAATCCATCACTTATTCAGTGTGTCATGTGATGTCTTCTTCTACTCAGACTAAATTCATCAGGTCCGGTGATTTACAGCACGCTGCAGTTATTTTTAATGTTGGACTATTTCACGCTGTTTTTCGTGTTTGTTAATACAGGTTCCTTCCCCTCTCCTGTTCCTTCTATCTCTTCTGTTCCACTTCATCTTTAGCTTCCCTTGAATGTTCCTTTCCAACAAATGTTTGCTCTCCGCTCAGACCCTCAGGCTCAGGCTCTCCAACGCCTCCTTTCTACTCCCATGGCATTCTGGGACACCGTTTTGGGAGACTCTGTATTTGTACACCTTAAATAAATAACCCATGTCTTTATTTTCTTCAGCCGACCACGTCCCCGACCCAGCTTACCTTGTCCTCTCAGGTTGGGCTTGGTGTAGACTCTGTCTTCGTAGATGGGGTCAATGTGGTGTTCGGGAGACTGCAGAGGCCGCAGCTCGGCGCCCAGGTGAGTGTGCTGGCTGCTGTAGGAGCCTCTGGAGCCTGGAGAGCACAGGCGACATGGAGGTTAGATGTACTGACGGATGAACGGATAGGTGGATGGATGATGGACGGATAACTTCGATTCTCTGGGGTTGGCAAGTTGATCACTGAGCCAAGCAAGTCAATATCGTCAGAGGAGAATATTCCTGCCAGGGGCCCCATCAAGTGCAGTCCACAGGACCCACTATAGAGCAGGGGTTTAATGCAAAGCTACTATATGCATCTGTTTATAGTGTGTGACAAAATATCTGTAATAACACTTGAATAATATAGAATAATAATAAATAATCACTTTTAACCTGAGCAACTAAATCAAAGACTTTAAAATGACAAATTCACTTGTTGAGAAGACAAAAACAAAGCCAAACTCTGGCACTTTAAACTGTGTTTGTAAGGGTGCTCAGTGGAGACAATGAAACGTTTTCATTAATAATTCAGAAATTCACAAGTGCATTTGCAATCCAATACATTTTAGATAAAACATCAAGCCAATTTCATCAAATATTTGGTGATAAGTTTTCTTTTGAATCCTTCTGCTCATGTTGATGATGAATATCAATTAGACATGAAAAGGAAAGTGAGTTTAAGTGACCTTAACTAACATGAACAAACATAATGGAACTGCCTCCCAAATGCCAAGTTAGGCCCTGGAGACAACCCATCATAATGTCACCGACCCAATTGTATTAAAACAAATTTTAAAGCAATTCCAAGTTCAGGAATCCGATGAAAAAAGAAAAGAAAAATGACACAATCAATAAGTTTGTTTATTATCTAACGTGCACTAATGAAATGTTATTATATAGCAGCTGACTGGGACCATGTACATATATAGCAAATACATTTCACATAAACAATTCCCCCCAGAAATGTATGTATGATATTGCATATCACTCAATCCACACAGTGGCTCAGAGGTAGAGCGGGGTCGTCCTTCAATCAGAGGATTCCGGCTCCGCTAGTCCGTGTCAATTTGTCCTAGGGCAAGACAGTTAAGCCCAAATTGCTCCCATAGGTGTGTGAATGTTGTATGTTGCAGGAGGCACCTTGCATGCTAGTCCCTGCGCATGGGTGTGAATAGGTGAAGGATGACATGTAGTGTTGAAGCGCTTTGAGTGGTCGGAAGACAAGAAAAGCGCTTTACAAGTAAAGTCCATTCAATCGTTTACCATTCAAACAGTAATAATGAAGTTGACTTGACCTCTACCCGCCAGGCTCCCAGGCCTTTGTAGGGTTGCGTTGGCGTACAGCTCGTGGGAAATCTTGTAGCTCTCTCCTCCGATGTGATGCAGCATGCGCTTGGGCGACAGGGTGGCGTAGCTGCCCACCACCGAGCTGAGCTGGTGGATGGGCGACGAGGTGTGGTTCCCCCCTGGGGAGGCTGTCATGGGGAGGGGGGAGGAAGAGCCAGCGCCGCCCGAGGCTACCATGTTGATGGGCGATGAGGTGCTGCAGGGGGAGGGAATGGAACGGCTTCAGAACAAGGGAGGCACTAATTAAAGATTCTATTGAGCTGCATTATGGGAAATGTACAATCCAGCTTTTTTGGAGCTTGACCCATATTCTCTGAAAGCCTTTGATTTTGACCATTCTTTTTTTAAATTTCTCTCCTGTACGTTCCTTTACTTTATCAAAGTGCAATGTTAACTTGCTGAAGTGATTTTTGAACTCCTTAACAAACAGTTGTCCCCTTTTGTTTTCCCCTTAAGAAGCTTTAAGGTTGTTAAATCATCTTCAGGAGCGAATATAGTCCAAAAAACAAACGCTGACATGGACAGCGGACGTGTTTCTCTCCACACTACGGTACATGGTGCACACGTACAGACTGTGGGGTCATAGGCAGATTAATAATGGATGAATGAACTATAAATAGGACTTTATTCCACACTGACATCATCATATACATTCTATAATTTAAACTAAAGTTCTGTCCGTTTTGATCGATATGTGGCGAAGCAGCATGAGCTTGTCACGACCGGACCAGCAGCAATCTGATACTTCCATATGGATTCAACGCTGTCTGTCTTTTTCAATGTAAATATTGTGCTTCAGGAGATTCATCAAAGATTTATTGGGTGTAGGTTGCGCATTAAACCCCCCATTCAATGCAACGAGCTCTGTCGAACCAGTACGGTTACTGCCTTTAATTGACTTGAGGCAGACCCATTAGAGACACAGCATTTTTCTGAAAGATTTCCAAGTTGACATGCAGTAATGTGTGAGCCCAATGCATTCACTCAGGCACTAGACAAGTGTAGAGGGACAGAAATCTATATAGACTCCAGCCTTGTATTCTAGGTCTTTGCTTTAACCGTTTTAACCGTGTTCACACTGCATTCAGACAAACATGTCACGATACATCTGTTGCGATGCTTGTTGCAGTGCTACAAAGATGTGTTTCAGCCCACGGAGGCATGACGAAGTACGACGACCTAAGTATGAGCACTAACCTGACGAATACAAGCAGCCGGGCATTGTTGTTGTGAGACAGACTGCTTTTCAAAGCAAGTAATCGTTATTGAGCAGCAGACACATGCCTTTGTGCTTTGGGACCATGCAAAAAGCCTCACAAGCTCATTAATGAGCCCCTTTTTAAATCCAGTGGCCGGGCGGACGTTTAACCAACCTGTAGGACCTGGCGAGTCGACTGGGCGACTGCTTGGGCGAGGACACCCTCTGCAGCGTGGCGTAGCTGGGCATGTCGGAGGAGGCCGATCCCAGGCGCTGTAGCTTGGTCGGGGATCCCACGGCCTGCAGAGGGGAGCTCACGCGCTGCAACAGAGGAGTTGTGCTTCATTACAAGGGGAACGTCACTCACTTTAAATATTCATCCGCTCTTCTTGTTCATATCATTCTTTTTCAGAGAGATGAACTCCCCCCCCTCTCCGGAGCTGGATAAAACCGGAGGGGAGACTCTACTCTGCGATAACCTGATGAAGAGGAGTCATCAGACCAAACATGAAGGGATGACTCCGAACTTTTTATAACCAAATGAACATGTAATCTGACTGCAAGCAATTGGGGCCGCTAAATGAAGTTCCAAACACTGGGGAAATACGCTGGAGCGTGGTCAACATGTGCTGCAGAGAGGATGCTGAGGATTCGGGGGAACGGTGGCAGTGAATCTGTTTAGATTCATTCAAAGTAAAGATTTACACGTGTTCTTCGAAATCTCTAAACTCAGAGTCTGGAATGAAGCGCAGTGCAGAGGGAGAAGCAATGAAATAGTAATTCATAGCCTAAGAGGGCAGAATTTAAAACCCGTCTGGTGTCTGATCTCACAAACCCATTCTACTAATTGCAGGAAAGATGCAGGATGAGCTATTTCTTCACTCGCTACCGAGAGAGCGGTAATGTCGAATCGATGAAGAGTCGGCACGGTTTGGCTACCACTGCAGTGAACACTGACGTACCATGTGTTTGTAGTCGTAAAAAGCATGCATCTGCCTCAGTGTGATCTTCTGCCAATCAAGACTATGTGTGAGGAAGAGTTCACTCTGTGAGATAAGCATGACATTATCTTACAGTGTTTGTTTCGTGGTTTACAGATTCTTACATCTGCCAGCAAAGCACGAAAGAGTCAGCCATAACCGCTTTGCTGCAGTTTTTGTAGTCTGGGACTCGCATGTACTGTAAGATAATGATGGATCTAAATGACACGTCTGGGAGACAAACGAAGAAAAAAGGTTTCTTATTAAAGGAAACTGTTAGGCTAATAAATGGTAGCTGTCCCGATCTCGTAGCTTGCTTGTTTGCAGAGGAGGGCACCTGTCTGGTTAGATTCACCGCTCATGTTCTCAGAATCGTACATCATTTCATCCATTGAAGGGTTATGGAAAGTTAATAAAGCTTGCTAGCTCAGTCCCTGGCTGCACACAGTTTATTCAAGAAATGTACTTCTCCAATTGATGCCTGTCCAACAACCACAAAAGTTGTTTCACTCGATGTGAAGTAGATCTTGGATTGGATCGATTGCGCGGCAACATTTGTCTGTCGAACCTTTAAAACGGATTCCAGGGGTGATCCAGCGTGAACCACAACAGTATGCTTTAATAAAAACACACTTTGTCCACTACTCCTTTGTAGCTCTGAATGTCAAACTTTACAGAGCCACCTTTCAAACCTTTCAAAAGCTTCAGTAAAGCCTTATTGTTCAAAAATAAATAACGGCAATAAAACAGGCCCATAGTAACACTCAAACTCCTTGGTTCCACTTTGTTGTAGCACGGTGATGCGATGAGGAGTGAGGAGGTGAGAAAACATCTGAAAGACAACAGAAGCATCACAGGAACCTCTTCAGGGATTTCGTACCTGCGCAGGCAAAGTGGCGCAGGAGTAATACATGGGGGGTCCGGCAGGTGCAGATATGATGTCAGCGGGCATGTGGAAGGCGCTGCCATGGGCCAGCTGGGCAAACGAGTCTCTCTGGGACTGGGAGGCAGAGTCGGTTCCCGCAAAGTGGGCAGCCACACGGTTGGATGTCACCTGGGGAGGGCGAGAGAGATGAGAGAGGGGATGAAGAGGGGCAAGAGGTGTGGGGGGGGGGGAGGAGAGAGAGGAAAGTGGTGGACAAAGAAAGTACGAAGGAATGTGGGTGAGAAGTGAGTGGAGCAGAAGACAGAGGCATGAAGAAGAGGAGAGAGGGTGAATAGCCAGAAGAAGGAAATGAAGGAGGGAGGAAGATAACATTTTAAATGGACAAAGGAGAAAAGGTGTTGAGTAATTGTAAAAAGAAAACAGGATGTACCTGGTTGTAGCTGTGAACAGCCCCTCCGACCTGCCCGCATCGGCCCGAGGTCGGTTCCCCAAGCGCCATCCCTTGGTTACTATGGTAACCAGCTGCTGTATAGGCATCCTGGTGGTTGAGCTGCAAAGCGCTTTGGGACAGAAGTCCTTGTCCTGATGGAAGGAGAGAAGCACAAGGAAGGGAAAGGTTCATGAAGTATTAAAAGGACAAAGAGTGCCTGTGCACTGGATGAATAATCCACAGCGAGACAACAACCGTATCTTCTCTGTGAACTCGAGAGAGAGACACGAGAGGAGCCGGGGTTCAGGGTGGGAGAGGTTTCAGTTCTGTCGAGCTGCTTTTATGTAACTTTTGATTCTGTAAGAGTCCGTCTTTGTGTCAGGACTTATTCAGTTTGTGGCCTTGAAGGCGTTTTGTAACCCAGTTTACGTCCGACATGTTATACAATACATTTCTTTTTTTTATGACGAGGAGTGAATGAATGCGAGTACAACAGAGTTAACTGCCTCGGTTCGACCAAAGTGAAAACGTCGACTCAAAGTGCAGCGGATGGCTCCTGTAGGCAGTGTAGCTGGTGACTGCGCATTATTTACAAATGTGATATTAAGCTGGGTGAGTTTACTAGGTCAAAGGCCTCCGTGTCCCATAGAGGCCCGTCTTGCGCGTGCAGAAACACGTGATGCAATGGAAGAATTGGTACTCCACGCCAGCTTCGGATGGATTCACACACACTCGCGCACACAAAGCCAGGGGATGTTTTCCTCAGTTTTTCTTTGCCACTTTAGGTGCGTTTCATGTGGGTAGCGGAGCCTTCAGGGAAGCGAAGGGGGCCTCATAAATACATTATCGCTCAGATGGCAAAAAAACCTGAAGGCTCCACTGAATCCATCTGAGCGGAAATGAGTGTGTGTGTGTGTGTGTGTGTGTGTATTAGCAGGAAAGCAATGGGGTGCTGTGAGAGGGTCTCTTCCTGTGCATTTCAATCATCTTTTCAGAGTTGAAAGCACATCCCGCTCTCTCCTGCTCCGTTAACGCTTTCGATATATCTGCATATATAGATATATAAGATATATATATATATATATAATACAATACCTGCACGAGTGTAGCTGTGGCCCTGATAGACCCGCTCGGGCTCGTGAACCTGTATCATCCGTCACGCACGTACACGCGCTAAAAGTTGTTGAGTGGCTTTTTCGTTTACGCGTCACGACCAGCGTTCTCTGTTGACACATTTTAATATTTCATCGGTTGTCTGTAGCTGCGGGCAACGTAGTCGTATACACACAGATTAACATGCACACTGGCGAGCATCACCGGTAAGAAGCATGAAGACTCTCGGTGTACTCTGTCGCTGTGTCGCACTGATCTGCTCAGCAGCTTGAGTAAAGGAGTGGATTCTGCTGCCGTGTGTGTGTGTGTGTGTGTGTGTGTGTGTATCTTGTCATACGTGCTAGGGTTTAAGGCTTCTTTTCATGTGTGTTAAGTAACGCCCATATGTGTTGTTCATGAATATTATTATTAATTTCTTTTTTTTCGTAACATAGCCTGTGACCCCCACAAGCCAAAGGTGCTGATGCTAGTAAGTTAATGACTTGCTCCTTGACTTTTGAAATAACACTTTGTTACTGCGGTGAGGTGATAAGCTAGTTGCCTGGATATGCTAACCGTTTCTGTTTATATAATCCATTCCTTTCAGCTTTGCTCTTGAGCTTTGAGGTTTGAAAATGACAAAAAAAGACACCACCCTTCCTACACTTAAATACAGAGTATCTGTCTTCCTACAGCCCCGTGCTTTGACATGTACAGATATCCAACGCTGTGCTGAGTTGTAGTTGCTAAGCTATGATTGGACGATCAATATTGGACAGTCAATGTTTGGGGTAAGGGTAATTGAAAGCTACATTGTTTGGGTGATTTTGCTCTCTCATATTTCCCTTTGTCTCTCTCCATCTGTCTCTTGCTTGCACTTTAGTTCTTTTTTTTGTGCGTGTGTGCCTCCACTATCTGCCCCTGTGAACAGCAGGCCAGCTGACACCCCAGCGAGGATGAATTAGCATTTTAAACTACTGGCATGGCTCTGCATGTCTCCTGACAGCTACCTCTCTCCCATGGGGTCGCCTATACATGAGACATGGGTATCATCCCTGGGACCGAACACAAAAAAAAAAAGAAAAGATGAGAGGAGTCACAGGGAGTTGTTCAGGATCTCACCGACAGCTCTCATATACAACTAGTTTGCACTCTGAAATTGAAACAACACAACAGCTGTGGAACTTTAAAATTCACAGTTGCCAGTATGGATACTGGAAACGATGCAAATTTGCGGCAGTTGCAACACTTAAAAAAAAAAAAAAGGTTCAATAGATGTATGCAAGCAGTTGACCAACTACTGGGATCCACGTTTTGCATACGGCCATTCCGCACAACGTGTGATTTTACAGTGTAATACGATTTGAGTTTTATGATCCGTACCCTCATTAATTATCTCATATGCTACACGTATGTTTCGTCTGTCAAGTCTTTAGCTAGCCTACAGTTTTTAGTTTTGCTGCTTAAATGTCCCACGTCGTTTGCTGCACTGACATCACTGCGCGCATGGAAACTTTTACAATTACTGACAGCAGCTTTTTAATCATTCAAATGAATCGTTGAAGAAAACAGTCATACATCAACAGACTTAAAAACATAATTTAAAAAACAATAGCCTATCTAGTAGAGAGGGGGAGCAAAATGAATCGGAGGAATTAATACATTTTTGTGGGTGGCGGGTGGATGATTTATGCATCCACACAAGAATCTCTAGTGGAAACTAAAACAGAGCAAGGAGAGTAAAATCGTACTGGAGTTGTATTCATTGGCTTCAAATATATGCTAATGTTGCTCCGAGTTTGCTGGATATATAAAAAGGAAATTTCTTGCTGACACATCTGCCATATGAGCTTTAGAACTTGATATGTCCTTGTTGTGTTACAGCTGCTTTTCGCCGCCCCCAAGTGGCTAAAATCCGTTACTGCAGATTTAAGGTGATGTACAAAATTTGCAAAATGAATTAAGTTCAGTTTTGCTCGACTACCATTTCAGAATATATCCAGCTGATGAAAGCTTCTGCATTTGGTTTCCAAAAAGGTCTGAAAAGCCAGAACCTGGGAAAGATCACATGAAGCACAGAAAAAGAGGATTCATTGAAAGATTTTAAATGTGTTCGGTAGCATGGAGCATAAATATTCACCGTGGGTGAACAGACAAAGAAAAGGTAGGATATGTGACCCTCACATCAAAGCAAGAATGTAATAAAGCTGGACACACTAACAGACATGTTGATCAGCACTCTTTACTTGCACTTAAAATGATTTCATATTTTTCAAGTCGCACTTTCAGAAAATGTGATGAAATCGAATGAAAGACAACCACTTGTGCAGTCTTTGGGTAGAAAATCCTAATTAGAACAAGTGCTTGAGTGAAAAAAATGTATCTCTCTGGCTTGATTCAATTTAATAAAAAAAGGTCGAATTGTCTTCTTTTCACTGTTTATTCAAAGAAGGACTTTCCACTAAAAAGACCTGGAGACTCCAGCGCTGCAAAATACCCATCCCATGGTCTTTGATTGCATTTGATCTATTCTCTTCGACACGATCCTTCTCGGACCCTCGGCGTCATAACAACTTACTGTCTCCTGCAGACGTGTCCTGTGAGTCCAAGATGCCCGATTCCTGGAGCGATCGGATGCAGGAGTCCACCAGCTCCAAGCCTGTCGTCAGCTCCTCCTCGATGTCCTTCTGTCCATCTGCATGAACGAAAATTGGAAGAAAAAAAAAACACGACTTGAAACAAAGACGCAGCTTCTTCTGCCACCTGCAGCGCAGCGTGGGACTTTAGCCACACTCATGGCTGGATTTACCCGATAGGGGATTCCTGCAAAAACGGGTGTTTGTGTTTACACAAATGAACTGAAGAATATGTGCTTTGTGAAGGCTATTTCAATGGAAGTAGTGAAGGTCTTCAACCCAAATCACACAATTCTTCCCAAAACACATAATTCTCATAATGGCAATGGAAACACACACCATGCACAGACCTTTACATCGTGTCTCGTAATCATCATGCTTTGAAATTTTTTTTTTCCTTCTCAAAAAACCAAGTGATTGTTGTCTGTGCACAAGAGAACTAATGCAGCGTGACATTGCAGTGCAGGTTCACCCCGAAGAAATGAAGGTTAAAAAAGGAGTGCTAAGCTAGCAATGCTTACTGTCCAGGATAGGGTTTTGGAAATAAAAACAAAATGACTAATAAATGCTAATAAACAATTTGCTCAGAATGTCCCATCAACAACCATGGAATGCTTGGAAACTGTCTCTATTCACATGCGGATAGTTTGTGTTCTCAAAACATGTAGGCAAATACATATGCAAATCATTTTGATTTGCCTGCATAGCACCACTGACACATTGCAAATGAATGGCCTTTCTGAGTAGTAGCCTCACTTATTTTGAAAATAACAATTAATGGCAATTAATTACAATGAATTAAGACTTGTAGTGTTAATCTCGTTAGACAGCCAAAGGTTCAAGGGGTTAAAACTACATTATTGTCTTTACAATTATCTGCACATTAGTCTCTGATCGTTTGAGTTGATATTGTGAACTTTTACTTGTCCTTTCCACACCTCACCCATGAAGATACAATTAGATCATGTAAGTTAAAATTCATTCTCATTCAGCCACTGATTAGCGACCGAAGAAGCGGCCCCACTCGTGTCTCATCACGGAGTTAAGTGTGAGGATGACCCTTTGGGTCAAGGGTATAAAAAGCCTAACTGATAATCCAGCAACAAATCCAGGATCTAGGTCTGTGAGACGCCGCCTTGTACTTAGAAACCAGGCCGTTTGTCTGCCAGAGCCAGGCACACAACATGCCCGGTGTCTTCCAAGTTAGAGAGGGCTGCCAAGGGGGATACAACTTACAAATGAGTCTGAGGAGCAACATTAATCTCTTATTGAGAGAGAGAGAGATGGTAAAAGCAGAGGCCCTTTGAGTGGATCTAGGAGGCGGATTTTATTGACTTGGAATGACGCCATTGCAGACTGATTATGTTGATGCTGTTGGGGAAACATTTCCAATTCAGTGCCGTCTGCGGCGTTACGCCGGAATTACTCTCAGCCTTTCCAGCCAGAACTCATTTTCAAACCTGCTTGATCCAAAAGCGATGGGTTTTTAATGATTTGTGAGCGATGCCGAGATCAAAACAGGTCTGATTTATTTTTTTTTGTGACAGAGAAAATTGACTCTCTCTCACAGGCCCCGGTGGTCGGTGCTTCAGTGCAGCGGACGGATGAAGACCGCAGCGGACGAAGAAAGCCTGTCGGTATGACACATTTTGACCACGGACCTTTAGTCGCCGCTTTGTTGGCAAAGGTCGCCAACCCTGCACTCAGGCAATCAATCTGCTCTCAACGCCCCACACATCTCGGCATGGCTGACAAAGAGGGGAAGAGAGTGACCTAGGTGTCAGGCATGAGTGGATGTTTTTTTAACTAAAGTGCTGTCAAAGAAGTTGTCAAGCCCCGAGAGGTGTCTTCATTTGACTTTCAAATCACCTGAAAGGCCTCGCACTCATTGATTCCTGTTTTCTGCTTTATGGAAAACCTATTCCCATCTGGCTCTGCAAACAGGTTAAACTAAATACTCCGAATTATGTGGAGATGCTGTTTGACCTTTACTCAGCTGTCAGAAGGCGTGAGGGGATTTGAAAGTTGTTTTCTGTTAGAGCAAGCCTTTTTTGTTTATTTAGCTTTCAATGCGGAGAGTGAGTTTGATTCAGCATTTTAAAACGCTGCAGTCAAACTAGTTATTTTACAGGATTGCATTAATACACTGTAAGAGCATGATGGGAGATTTATGATTATTTCTTTTTACAATGGCTACCAATATAATTTAAAGCACAGTCAGCAGTGTGCAGTGCCGGAATGCACACAATAGAGCACCAGACAGAGTGTATGATTTGAGAGCATTTGAGAGGAAATGTTACCTTGGTTGTTCCAGCGAAATTTCTCATCCACTGAGCTGCAAGAGACAAACAACAGATGGCAAACAAGATTAGAAATATGAGCAAAAAACGACATTTCACTGTTTTGTTTGTTGGTGCAACACTATAACAGCACTTCCATCAACTCAACTCTTTTCAGTGGATTCTCGTTAATTTAGCATTAACGGCACAACATAGAATCAGAATGAGAACAGTTTATTGCCACGGTATGTTCAACATACAAGGAATTTGACATGATGGGTGATGCATAACATAATTCTCAGGTACTTCAATTAGCGACAATTTTTTAGCTGCTCTTTGATGATGTCATTCACCCACTGTTTTCAGCTTTCCTTATGCCTTTTCACCCGTACCGATTGTCGGCAGCAGCAGTCTGCAACAGTGGCAGACCCTGTTATACCCGATATACAGCTCCACTAGATGCTCATCCCCAAGAGCCGTAAGGTGAGTATGCTGCTTTCAAATGTACCTGCTGTACTCTCTGACAGTCAACACAGCGGGCCTACGACTGAGGCACCTGAAACATGAATCAAAAAGTCATCCAGTTTCTGAATGGCTCAATAACTGCCTTAACTGTCAATAACTGTCAGCTGACGGTGGAACATCTTGGGATTAAAATGCTCATGAACAAAAACGGCAACAGATATTGCCAAACATTTTTTTAAGTAGAATCGATTGTGCTACTTTGCATAATTATCTGGGCTGGATTGATGCCATGTGCTGCAGTTTCCCCAGTTGTGCTTCGATACACTACGACCCGAAGGTGGGAGGTTTTTACACTCACTTGTGCTCATTTAGGGGAAAGAATATGAAGCAAGTATACAGAGTGCAGTCGATGCCAAAATGTCTAAGAAGAAACATATCTATATTGTGGAACAGACCTTTTCAAAGTCAATATTTTTCAATCAAATGGCATCCTTCCAGCGCAACCACGAACTGTGAATTGTTAGTCAGGGTGTTTTCCTCCAGTTGGAGCTTCTCCGACACATGTTCAATACTGTTCACCGCTATAGAGTCACATCTTTTACGATTCTTGGGCCGCAGGGTTAACCCCCTCACCCTGTCTATGGAGGCGGAGTTGTCATTTATATCTTCGATTGCATGATTGTAAAATCTGCTTGATTTGGAATCCTAAAAACTCTTATAGCCCAGTCAGTTATTCCAGTAAAGTATTACTAATATGTTCACTATGAATCCATGACAGTAACATTTAATGCAGCCTGCAGGCTGTCCAAAAACTTAAGCATGTGATGATTATTTCAAGGGATTGTTTGACATTTTGGAAAATGTGCCGCAAAGAGATCGATGAAGAAAATCATTGCCACTCCTATGGTCTGTGTGACATATGTGACTGTAGCCTCCAGGAAGACTATTGATTCCTGATAAGGGCATTGTCCCGCTTACACCACGATCACTTGCCAAAGAAAAACAAATAAGACCATTCATTTGTATTTTTAGGCGTTTTGCAACCAAAATGTAACGTTTTCTTCTCAAGCAATTCACTCCTTTTCCCTGGTAGCCCTGAGGCTTTGCTAATTCCTGAAACAATCATTGCCACCCCATGAGGCAATGGAAACATTATTCACTGCTACAGTAAATAGGACGGACCATTGACCATACGATCTGCCAGTGGGAGATGTTTCTAGTGCTCAACTCTTTGAATCAGCTATAAGCCAGAAAGCTAACGTTATGCTAGCAAGATTCAAAGTCAATACAATTCCGTACAGTTAAAAACATTAAGCATACTTTGACTGTATGTTTAACAACAGGACAAGCTAGCTATCCAATCATGTCATTGTCCCCAAATTATAATTATATTTTCACGAATAAATGAGTGACCCTGAGTACTGTCGACAGCAGCCTAGGGTAATGTTAGCGTGTTGTATGGCGAATGAAATTTAAGAGACCATCGCTTGTAATATGTTTAAATTAGTTTTCAAATGTAAACTAAATATCTATTTTACTAAATGTAGTCTGCATTCATTTAAAATTTAGAACTATGTTGGGGTCTGACTATATGGCTTAAATATGTGCTGTGGACAAAGAGAATCAGGCCTTCACTTTTTCAAGCAAAGGTCTCATCCTGACTTGTAGTTTGATGAGAACAAGCCTCCTCTGGGTGGAATTTCACACTTGGGTGCAAATTCCCCCCCCCCCCCAAAACTATGGGTCCTGAAGTCATCTCATTGGCTGAAGGCCAAGGGGCTCCGGGACCCCCTGTGGTTCAACCCCTGTTCTACAAAACTGTCTGCAGTTTCACACTTCTCCGCTTTTTCCCAATTTTCCCTCCGGGGTTAACAGGAGGCACGCAACGCTCTCTTCGCCCGGACCCCCCGTCCAGGCCACAGAAGAACCAACTTTCCCCGCCAGCGCAACGCTGGCCACGAGGAAACAACGGCCCTCAAACCCTCAAACCCTGACAGGTCACACGCTATTTCGCTGGACGAAACGACAGTGTTCCACTTTGAGTACGGCTCCACTCAGCCCGCGAGACGAATCCGCATCAGCGATCCGTTCTCTGCTTTTTGTTTCTTTTTATTTTGTGCACAAACCGGCACAGAGGAGCCCGACGAAGCCTCGCTCCTCTCGTGACCGAGGATTCCCGGCAAGACGCGCAGACACGTCGTCTCATCCGAAGTTACTTGTCCTCCCTGCAGCGAGTACAGATCGGACCTGCGTTTGCTCCAGAGCCACGCCGACGGACCGAAGCCGCACCAGCAAACGCCGTGCGACACACCGCGCCCGCTGCAAAGCCGCGCCGACCCGCAAGCTCCCCCCTGTCCCCCTTCCCGACGAGGAAGACGGACCACCTTGCTCACGAACACTTCAACGTTGCAACGAAGCATCGACAAGTAAGATTCTTGGCATTTGGGCATAGCTTAGCTTAAATTAACGTAAGTTTAATTCAGGTCATTCATTTATATGTTGATATTCCCGTGTTTTTGTGTGTTTAAGTTACTGTCGCGTGATTTGAGATATTGCGCAATCATTACGGCGCAGAGAAGCGCCGCTGTATTCGTGTATTAACTGCTATGACTGTTTCTTTGGGATTATTTTCATTCATTGTCTTCCACTCCGTGTGGAAGTTCTCTTTTCATTAACTCGACTCTGTGAGTGAGCTGAGGTGCGTGGCTTATCACGGCATATGTTACCGGCAGTTCAAAGACGACAGCGGTATACTTATGCGTGATAGAACCAGCAAACTCAGGCTCATTACAACGCGGACTGCACGCAGAAGTTTGATTCATGAGCCCCCACCTTTTTCTCTTTCCTCCTCTCACGTAACACGCACACACACAGCTCCTAGTTCTACCCCGGGAAAAACCCCGTTGAAACGAGCGCCTCACATCACGTGCTGCCCAGGCACACGTGATTACATACAGCAGCCTAACTGCCATTTTGTCCGAGTCACTCGACTCCGCCATCTTTGTAGTTTTTAGCTGTAGTTCTTAAGGCCCCTCCCCTTTTGGCCAGCGTCACTCGACGCCGCCATCTTTGTAGTTTTAGCGGTAGCTGTAAGACTCTCCTTCCTGTTCACCCACAGACCCACACACACACACAGACATACACCCTCATCCATTTTATTCATTCTTTAGTTTAGGCATATAAAATTGTATGATAACGTTTGTTGGTTGCAATATTAATTGATTTGATCATTTATTATTTTGATTTAATAAACTCTGTTATACTTTCAGGAGCAGTCGTCTGTGATTACTTGTGCATATGTATTTGATAAGACTGTATGTAGTAGCCTGTGCTCGAACTTAAAAACCTTCACTGTCACTGAATGTATAGTCATACGCAGACTATTGACATTATGAGTGACTACTAATTATGAGACTTAGTTTTATCGTTTGGTTATTGGTCCCTGTTCGCAGGGTGGTGCCCCGTTTTTATTAATAATCATTAATAATTGTTACATACATCAATAATTCTATTGATGTCAAGAATTCAGTTTCTTAAATGCTGATAACCCAAACACGCTCCTTTAGATCCCAACAACTACTACTTAGGAGGTGTCTATTATCAGGAATTGACCCTGCAGCCAATCAGAATCGAGTATTCACCCAGACAATAGAATAAGATGCAAGAACCAAAAAGTGATACGCTTACACTAAAAGCAAAGAAAAATAACATAACCTGGGTCTGTTCAAAGTTATGATAATACCCACTAACAACTACCAGTACATCTGAAGCTCACTAAGGCAAGGTGCTTAAAAATTAAAAGTGTATCTACTGCCTTCACATGGAGACGGCTAGCAGCTAACTTAACGGTGCTAACAAGGCTAACAACGTCGACAGTGATGACAGCGCTGAGCCCAGCTATGTAAACAAAGCTCAGGGAAGTTGGTGTTTTAACGGGCTGAGTTTTAAAGCTGTAGACATAGCTAAACTAGTCAACTCATGTCCCAGTCTTTATGCTAAGCTAAAGCAGCTCTGATAGCGCTCTCCATATCAATCTTCTCATGTAACTCTTGGTCGGAAAACCTACTATGTGTCTTTTCCAAAATGTGAAACCATTCCTTAAAGACCTTTGCTGAAAAAAAGAGCTATGATTCAAGGCTCTCATTATCAGTGTTTTGGCAATATTGACCGATGAATATCATGTTGCAATATTCTCTCTTGTCAACAATGTAACACGATTCAAAATAATAAGCAATTTGGTCCAAAATCCTCCATATCTGTAACCCAAAGCCTCTAAAGCTAAACCTAGCGATGAATGCTCTTCACTCCCCTGGGGACAAAGAACAGATGCTATTAAATCATCCCATTGATTACCCCCATTCTGTGTGTACGTGTGGTGTGTGACGGATTGCGAGGGGGAGCCAAGTTGTTAATGGGATGCTCAGTCAGCAAAGCAGACTCCTCATTCATCAGGCGTTATTATACCAAACAATACACCCCCACACATGCACACACACACACATACAAGCCAGCGCACAGTTGCTATAAAGGAGGCAAATGCATCACACAAACTGGGTGTCTTGGAGGATGGAGTGTGTTTATATCAAGACACACACCTCTGATGGGGCAGGATGATGAGGATTATTATCAGTGGTCCTTGCTGATGTCAGAGGCTGAGTCAATGTTTTCTTTTAAAGGGCAGGACGGACTGGTCCTCGCGCTCTTTTCCTTGGTGTCAAAATGTTGCCTCGGCGCTCTTGAAAATGCCCCCAAAGTAAAGGCGAATGTGTGTTATTTACCAATGCCCACAATGTGATATAGTTCAAACTAAATGCAAGCTGAGTGCTCACGTAGAGACCTCATTGGAAACCGTGAGGAAAAGAAGCCGAGTGGTGTTATCATCAAGTGGTTACATCAACAGGAGCCGGAGCTGGAATATAAAGCAGTCCGGAGGGGTTCTGATTTCTGCCTGAGCATGAGGGAAATAAAGGAATGTACTCGTATTATCGGGGAGATCAAAACACACCAGACCGAACCAGATAAGAGCGGAGAGAAGAGCAGATATAACACATATATCTTGGAGGAGAATAGGCTAAACTAGACTACATTGTAGCAGAACAATCCTCCATCAGTTGGATTGGATCATGAATCAGAGTCAGGGTGCGTGCCATTCATCAGAAGAGGCTCATCCTTTTGATATATATCTTCTAGTGCCAAAGCTAGTAGAATAAAGTAATCACTAACCATCTTGATATTCAAATAATTGTTTCAGTCATCTGTCAAGTAACAAGACTTAGAGACTATTGACGTGATAATGTCGCAACAGGGAAAGTCAGAGGATTGCCAAAGTCTTTACAATTCATCTAGACTCGGACAGGAGAGTGTGTGTATCGAATTTCATGGCAGTCCAGTCCAGTAGCTGTTGAGTTGTTTCACTCACAATGAAAAAGTCAGTGGTTCACCAAAGTCCTTAAGATTCATCCTCTGGGCTCTACAGATGTCTTTTACTAAATGTCATGGCAATCCATCCAATAGTTGTTGGATTTTTTCACTCAAAACCACAAATGTCAACCCCGAACAGTCGGCGGATCACCAAAGTTTAATCCTCTGGGGATCATGAACGTCAGAATTTCATGGAAATCCATCCACCAGTTACAATTTGCCATCCCTCACAACAGAGCTGCAGCCTTCCCCTTCCTCTCTCCTTTCTCTCCCCCGCCTCTCTGGCTACACAAGCAGTCTTCCTCCTCCTCCTCCTCCTCCTCCTCCTGGCCACCAGTTACATCTCATCAAACCTCAGTATCTGAAACAGCTCATTGACCTCTTGGCCCAGGAAACACAGATAGATCGATAGATAGATAGATAGATAGATAGATAGATGGATGGATGGATGGATGGACTTTATTTCAGACTCGGGGTCCATACAGACAGATACATAAAAAGACAGACACAAACAATAAAAGTACATAGGCCTAGCAATGCCTTACAAAGAGACAGCTGTACCAATGTCGCCACAGCTGGGACTGGTAGCGTGTGGTGCTAAACCTTATGTTGGTTAAAACAAGTATGATCCCATTTACAGAGTCATTCAGTCTACAGATGAATTTCTACATGAGATTTCTTAAAACTGTTTGGAAAGTGTTGACTCGTGCAGCCACAAACATTTCACTGGCACTACTCCATCTTTGTCTCTTCAACAGTATTCTCATGGCGTCATTGTACGCTACTTGAAGTCTCTGTAGACTCTTTTTTTTGTAGTTTGACCACAAGTGTGCAGTGTAGAGTGGAGTACAATATGCTCTGAACAGAGACATCTTCACTCCATCTGTACACAGACCAAACTTGCGTGAGAGACTGTTTGCTTGTGCAGACATCATACGACATTGCCTGGAAATGTCGTTATCGTCAGACATGTGTTCTGTTAAAAAATGACCAAGATATTTGACTTCACTACAGACACCAAGATTATTGTCAGACAATTTGAAGTCAGGGAAGTTTAGACATTTGTCCTCTTTAGTTCGACAGATCAGGATCGCACTCTTACTGGCGGTGTATTTGATGTCATGTTCCACACCGTACACAGTACATATAGTGAGGAGCTGCTGAAGACCAGCGCTAGAAGGACTAAAGATCACCAGATCATCTGCAGACATGATGTGATTAACCAGAGTATTTCCAATCATGCACCCAGTATTACAGGCTTTCAGTTGCTTGGACAGATCATCAATATACAGATTAAACAGAATTGGGGACAAAATTCCCCCTTGTCTGACACCATTGCTAACCCCAAATGGGGCTGACACACTTTTACCCCATTTTACTTGCATACTCTGGTGCGCATACCAGTAAGCCAGAATTCTCACGATGTTTAAAAAATGATTTACTATGATTAACACGATCAAAAGCTTTGGAGGCATCAATAAAACACATAAGAAGTGATGAGTTTTGACCTCTGTATTTGTTTACAATGTCCTTTAAGGCATATATACACAAGTCAGTGCCATGTTTGGCTTTGAAGCCGAATTGGTTATCTGTGGAGGTGATGAAGTCCTGTATTCTGTCGGATAGTTTTGATGTGTTTTTGTTTCATTTATTGGTTGTGTCCCCGGTGTGTAACGAAGGGCCTTAAGGTGGCTGTATAGAAAACTCTTACTCTAAATACGTCATAGTAACCTTTAATGGCTCATCTAATGTTAATCCCCCAAAATTCACCGAACAGCTTATCTTCGAAATGTAAAAAAAGACAGAAATGTAGTTTTGCGGGGCTGCCAATGTTCCTGGAGCTCCACCAAGCAAATGTGTCGAAAATAAAAACCTGATGCTACTTAACCACAAATTGGATCCATTAGACATCATGACACATTGGCCTCTGCCATTTCAGGACTATAATACAAATCTTTACAATAACTGGGAATGTGAAGGTCAAGATGAGGGGCCAATTTGAGCTGCAGCCTAATTCAAATCAGGTAAATAGCAAGGCAGGTAAAAGCTCTCTGTTGCAACACTTGAATGCGGTTATTACATTTTTAAAAGCACCACTTGTTAAAGCCGTTTATTTCAGTCGGATCAAAGAACAGATGGGACGCGTAATGCTCCGTAATTTCAAATAATGATCGACTCCTGTTGTACATTGGGACCTGATATATTTCGGCTGCTTTGAAGAGTGCACTTTGGCTATTTGGTGCTATTCCGAGAGGAAAAGAAAAAGGTAATGTCACAAATCAAACCGCTGCTCTCACCAACTGGACCGCTGCATTAAGGAGCAGGGAAATGGAGAAGATGGAGACGGAGAGAGGGAATATGACACTCAGACAAGGGAGACGGAGAACAATAGAGATACATAGGAGAGGTGGGAAATGAAAGTGGGAATATAATACAGAGAGAGAGAGCGCATGACACGGAGAGGGAGAGCTCTGCTAAATCCAATGAGGGGGGCTTAAAAGAGCGAATGCCAGAGATAGCAATGAAAATCCTGTCATTTCATCCACCCAATAAACACATTCTGAACCCAGGCCACATAATCCATCTATTTCCTTGCCCCGCATGTTATCTGTTATCTGTTCTGACCACAATGGCCAGCCCTCTTGGAGACAGAGCCGCTAGATAATAGAGCCACCCATAAACAAAAAACAACAACAAAGAAATGAATGAATGAATGAATTTTATTTATATAGCGCTTTTCACAGACAGTGGTATCACAAAGTGAGCAGACATTTAAAAGCATAAAAACACAATGTGACCCAAGGGTCAATAAATGATCTACACAGAGAAAAATAAAAAAATAAAAAATAAAACATAAAATAAAAATTGTAAAACATATTTTAAGAGCAGGTCTAGGACATGGGTTTACTTTTACACGAACGCCAGCTGAAAGCGAAGGCCTTTTTTGTTTTGTTTTTTGCTCTTGGAAAGCATCATGCAATAATGCAGCCACAAGCTAAAGCCACGGCGTGGTTGTTAATTCACCGAGTGTTTTACATAAAAACAACACAAACTCATAGGTGGATGACTTATGATATTTTTTTATGCATAAATGTAATTTAGACATCAATTTGTCAGCTACAAATGCATTCGCACTCTCGTCACAACTGCCGACGCTGCATTTTTGAAAAGCTTATAGTCATCTAAATGAAGTCTAAAATTAGCATTAGAATGTGACAAGCTTTACTTGACCATTCAAAGAAAAGCAGACTTGCTTTATCCCCCATATTCATTCTCTTCTTCATTTCTCTGATCATAAATCACTGCCGCTCCACCATTACTTTATCATGAATTTTGGGAGTGATGCCTCTTCTTGCGGCCTTCTACTGAGACAACACTCTGTCTCTAAAATGCATTTGTAATACAGAATGAGGCGGACGGTTGGGGTATGGTGACGCTGTCCATTTTAAATAGATTCCGGGGGAGAAATTAAAGGAAAACTCGACGAACAGGATATGATCCCGAATATGACCTAAACTAGGGCAGGAGCTGGTGTTTCACCTGCTACACGAGAGAGTGCTGTCAAAATATCACAACTTGTGTTTTTCCTGCAATGGGAATGACAGCGGTGTGCCTGTCAGAGGCTCCAGAAAAGCGCATAATGCGGCACGAGATAGGCAGTGTGTCGCGAGCTCAAAATGACTTCAAAGAGACCAATAATTCACTGGGTGATCCCTGTGGGAGCAGGAAGCATATCAAAGAGCTCGGCTGTAAGCCACACAAACAACAAGTCATACAGTTGATATTAGCTGGCTCGAAAATGATGCTAACTTTTGTCAGATTCTCCATCCTACAAAAGTATCCACTCGAGACCCAAAGCGAGAAAAAATACTTGAGCTGCCATCTTGCACATCTGGAGCCGGAGTTTGCGCGGTGATTACTAGCTAGAAACACACAACAACTAACCAAACAAACCACAATTCATGAGCAAATTGATGTTCTATTACACAGACTCGTGCTTCAGATACGTCGTCTGCTGACACTGACACGATCACGCCCGGTGAGTCGACAGCGCTGGCTAACCTTATACCGGCATGGTGGGAAATGTTGCTAAACTAGCTAGCGACACACTGAGTGACTGTATGAACTACAGACTGTATAAGATCTTTACAGGTAGTCTGTATATGAAGATCATTATAATACAGATTTTTATGTTTGAAACAGAGAATTTAAAGTTTAAGCTCCCCTCCACGGTCCTACTCAAGGTACAATTCCTGTGCTTCGTGACTTAATTCAGGGCAGCGATCCATCACAGCTGTCAACCGTGATCCGCACCCCCTTCATATCGACAAATGAACACTTAAACATACATCAGAGGGATAAGAACCACCTTGAATCTCAGAAACCATCTTTAGGAAAAATGCAGTTGCGGTTTGAGGCTGAGTTTGATTGTTTTTTAATTTCTCCCATCCTCTAACATGGAGGGGGCGGGGTTTATGTTTATGACCTATACTGCAGCCAGCCACCAGGGGGCAATGGAGATGTTTGGTTTCACTCTTGGGTCAATGTCATGTCATCCATCTTTATGCAAAGTCTATGGAACAGACTTATGATTAATACTCCTGCTGTTGGTCTTAGAACAACAGCAGCTGCAATATGTTTGATCATTTTAATCATTTTGAAAATGATATCCACAGTCAGTTGCTCCCAGAGTCAGTGATGTTGTTGCCGTGATGTTCTGTATGTGAGATACAGACCTCTAATGTTGCTTGGCAGCAGATGCAAGCAGCTCGAGAATCAGCAAAACAATTCATCAAGAACCTGTTACTGCACAGAAAGCCAGTAGTTACACATGAGAGAGGTAGTCAGTCTCTTAATATGAGTGCTGATTTAAGACCACTTCGGAGACAAAAAGGAGTCCGTACGGAACATGTGAGATCAAAGGTGAGCCCTGAGCGGCACTCGGAAGCTGTTTAAGGTGTGAGTTACAAGACAACATGACACATTTGACATTGTAGAATCGGAGAGAATGCAGATAAACGGACGCAGGACGGACGCTGATATTGTTGCAAAAAACGGGACTCCTGCATGAATTTGCTGCTGCATCGGTGGCAGTCAGACAGTCCATCAGTTAGCCATGGGGGAAAAGGCCCATGCACATCCCAGGACGCCTATTGTGGACCTTTAATTACTGTCTGAGCTGGAAGACGGAGGACCCCGGGCGCGCTCTGTAACGACGTGCTTTATCTTGCCCCGGTCACCTGAGTTTTACCTAATTGCGCATTATGTCGGAACAATGGCTAACTGTTGCTGCTTTGTCCAGGTAATGTGTGACTCGTCTGTGTCTCATATCTCAAGAGGGGAGACAATTGAACGGGTTGAAAATGTCAACAGCCTTGGGAGACTGCTGAACATTGCTACCCGGAGTCGGGGCTGCGTGGTGCATAATGCATGGCCGGATGGTGTAATGAGTAAATTCATCCCAACAGAAAAACTGGTCCTTTCGTCCAACCCTTAAAATGACCTATATGCTTATATACATTCTCTTAAAGTGAAACTATGACACTATTATCTATAAGTCTGTGGCAACTAAAAACGGCAGCACGACTAATTTCCTCCACAGCCGAGTGGGAAGTATCTTTTATTGATTTTATTTTATTATTTTAAATGAAGTTTGGTGAAAGTAAAAACCAAGTTGTCCTAACTTAATCAAACCCTAAAGGCACCCTGCGGCGTGTCTGTGTAAACTATCAAGAAAGGAGTTATATTTATTGTTTCATACAAAAATGTGTCTGTGGGGTTTAATAAATATGTTGAACGCATATCCTTCTACTAAAACTTCTGCAAAACCGATTCTTTAGAGGAACAACGTCGTCTTGGTGACAGGGGGTGCCTGATGAAAAAAAAGGAGGCAAATAACATGTATTTTATGTTTTTTTTTGCTGGAGGACTCTGGAGGACACAATTTGAAAATAAGACATTTCCTAAATTTGTTTCAAACAGAGAGAATGCGCAGCGGAGAGGGTCCTCATACGAGATTGGAACTCATAAGACGTTTGTGTGTGTGTGTGTGTGTGTGTGTGTGTGTGTGTGTGTGTGTGTGTGTGTGTGTGTGTGTGTGTGTGTGTGTGTGTGTGTTCGCGCCAATATCACCAAGTCTGATTACTCACGAAGAGCTTATCTGTTCGAGCACGTGCATCCCTGCTAAGGTAAGAGAGGAGCGGAGAAAGGACAATTTGTGTGGAGGCAAATGCAAAATAAAATAATGCTGGCTGCCAGCAGCGCTGCAGCAGATTGCAATCAACCAAAAAGAAAGTAACACCCACTGAATGCAAAGCTCTGTGTCTGGCTGCGGCCGATACTATTTTTTTTTTTCTTTTTTGTGAAATCCTGCTGCTTCTTTGAATAAAAAAAGCTCAGCGTGAGCTGCCAAAGCTGGAGCGAGGACAGTGAAGGTGACGGTAGATATCAGTCTTCGTCTGGGTCTGATGTGCAGGAATTGAGCCGAGGCGGAGGAGGGATTTTATTTCCCTCCCACCCTCCCCCACTCCATCCACACAGAGGGAAACACGAGACCCTTTGAGGCGAGTGATTAGAGCGCAGCAGGACGAGGCGCAGCTCGCCCTTCCTGTTGCCCTGTCCACATGCTCCGAACAAATGGTCGGAGACGGAGAGGAGAAGTCTCAAGTGACCCACTAAATTCATACCTGCAAACTCATGAGGTGAAAAAGGCGACAAGCCCAAAACCCTGTATGGGGGGGTGCTCCGAGAATTTTATTTTAAATATGAGCTTTAAAATGTAGCATTCTGGTGTACTTTGAGAAGAAAATTAAGTGATGACATTTACTTTCAGCAAAAAACGATGTATTATTCAGTTATTAATCACTATTTCAGCTCTATTATTATTATTATTATTATTAACCTTTATTTGGACAAAATCCATTGAGACCGAGGTCTCATTTTCAAATGTTTTGGTCAAATAAAAACAAAGAGCAAGAGTAGCGAGAACCATCGCCTGTACAAATAAAGTGATTCGTTTTCATTGAACCCTGTTACTGTAAGTCTTCATATTAACTTCCACTGTTACTGTACATTTGTTAGAATTGTGGCCTATCTTCTATTTGCAATTAATATGCATTCAATCCAGTTCAATTATTCAAATGAAAATGATAATCTACTCTGGCTAAGGTAGTTTATCAAGAGTAAAATAATCGCTGCGATCTCTACACACCTCTGCATTAGCAACCCGCTGAAATGAAGGTACAGGCACCTTAACCCTCTCATTACTTCAGGGTTCTTGGGAGCAACGTGGGACTATTGGGACTGTTAGTCCACTTGCTGTGGTCATCACAGTGAACAGTGTGAACAGTGTGATGAGAGGACATGTGAGCCCTTGTTGCTGTAGTTCATCTCCTTGGAGCAGAGGCTGCATTTAGCATACCCTGAATATCAATGTATTTAAAACACTGTGACAGCAGGAAGCTGCACTCACGTCTGTTTAGACCTCCACCTTTATCCATGCCCAGCTCCACCTTTATCCAGGCCCAGCTCCACCTTTATCCAGGCCCAGCTCCACCTTTATCCAGGCCCAGCTCCACCTTTATCCAGGCCCAGCTCCACCTTTATCCAGGCCCAGCTCCACCTTTATCCAGGCCCAGCTCCACCTTTATCCAGGCCCAGCTCCACCTTTATCCAGGCCCAGCTCCACTCACAGCTCAGCCCTACGCTACCGCCTCCTCTTCCTGAAGCTCTTTGACCTCATCATCTCATCAGTATCTGGGCCTCATGTTTGGTGGTCATGAAAGTTATTCTGACCACGAAACCCAGCAAGTCTGAATGGTCACGGAACATAACGTAACTTAAACTTTAACGGAGGGAAAGACGCTGTACACATCTGAACGCTGATTGGCCAAGACTCGACACGTCCAAGATGTTCTATTGCAAAGATCACGACATCACCTTTTCTCCTCGTCTCACTCCAATCTGAGAAAGGCTGGCTGGCTGCCCAGTTGAACCCCCCCCCCCCCCCCTCTCTACGGAGCTACACGATTCACGTGGATGATATATTTTTGATTCAAAACAGTGAATTTCACCGAAAAGTGACAAGTTTGCAGGTATGTAAATTGGTCAGATTTACTTCGTCGACTGCCAGTGTGGGAGGCGGCCATCTTGACTCTGGGCCAGACGTTAAACGAGAAGCAAGGGGGGAGAACATGTTTGTTCGCCGTGTGCGACCAGACGGTGTTTCCAGAACTGCCAAGAGACAGATTTCATCTCTCCATGTCTACTTTTCTCTCAGCGAGATGAATAATCTCTCCCGCGCTGCCGATCATGCGGATAGAAATATCTCTTGACAAGCACGATCTTAGAAATGATTGACGGTGTTACATCTCTCTCTCGTGGTTGCTGTGCGGGCATTCGAAGCAAATTTCCAAAAAAAACTAGCCTTTTGCATGACAACAAAGAATCTGAGAGAGCAGCACTTCAGGCAACAGCTGATGTGTGCAAACAGCTGTAAACAGCTGCAAACAGTGCAAACAACAGCTGATGTGTGCAAACTTCAGTGGGCAGACTTCAGTGGGCCGATGCTCTCCACATCTCCTCCCTTTTCCAGTTATCAAGGGCCCAAATATTGAGCCTGTCAAGAGCTATGACTAGGGTTGGGTATCGTTTGGGTTTTTTACGATACCGGTGCTAAAACGATACTTTTAAAACGATACCGGTGCCTAAACGGTGCCTGAACCGATACTTTGTTCTTCAAATTGTACAATATATTAACTGTTTAAAGTATACTATAAATATAAATAAATACAAAACACTTGGCTTCAAACTACAGCTTCAAACTTTTTAACTATGAACAATATGTTAACTGTTAACAGTTTACAGTATACTTCAATAAATATAAATAAATACAAAACACACACACACACACACACTACAGCTTCAAACTTCAGCAATTATTTTGCAGATATATGAGCATATTTTCCTTCTCTGACAAAATACGACACGTCTCATGACTTATTTTATTTTACCAGTTGGTGGCGGTAATGCGCCAATTTGTCGTTTGCCAACCGCCAGTTGGTCTCAAAGAAGAAGGAGAAGAAGAAGCTTTCAGGTGCCTGTGTTGTTGTGCTTATGAGCGGCAGCGCTAAGTACCCCGTTGTAATAATACTATGAGTGAGGAGCGGAGGACCGAGTCCTGCTGCCAGGACGGAGTCATCAGAGTAGTGTCAAAAAAGTATTTCAATCGGCGCAGGCACCGAAAGGAAGAACCGAAATCTGCGTTTCGGTCCGGTAGATACCGGACGTATAGGAACCGGTGCCATATTGGAACCGAGTTTCGGTACCCAACCCTAGCTATGACTACGTGTTACTGTCAATAGACAATACCTCCCTTTGGGACAAGTGCGCAGAGGACATTGTGTTCAAGATGAGGACAGTGGGTGGGCTAACCGGGCAGAGCAACCTCACCGTTCTGACAAGTGAAGTCACTGCTGAAGTGTCTTAAACCTGCATTCTTTCTACTGGCCAGCAGGGGGCGACTCCTCTGGCTGCAAAAAGAAGTCTGATTGTATAGAAGTCTCTGAGGAAATTACTCTACTTCTCTCTTGATTTATTACCTCAGTAAACATGAGTTTATGGTCTCAATCTCTAGTTTCAAGTCATCTTCAATACAGCATGATGTTCATTTCGTAAATGATGGTCCATTTAGAGTCACAGACCATAAAGCGGAGTAAGCTTTAGGGCGGGCTTACTGTGATTGACAGGTCGCTGCCACTATCAGAGCCGTATACGGTGTCTCTACGTCACTACTCCGAATTCCAAATCTGGTAACTTCCGTTCATTGGCTGCAAAAAACCAACAAGGCCACGGCCGTGATCCAAGATGGCGACAGCAAATCCCTGAACTTGAGTCTTCAAAACCGCCGTCCACCAACCAATGGGTGACGTCACAATGACTATGTCCACCTCTCACATACAGTCTAGGGGCTAACGCACTCTCTACGGCAGGGGTGGACAATTATTTTTCCCGAGGGGCCAGCGGACACGGACATCTCAGGCTTTGCTAGCTAAGCTATGGTCAGAAGATGTTGGTTCTCTTTGGATCTACCTACATATCCGTGATGAAGTTTAACAATCCAGATCCTCTCTCACTGACCATCACCTGTCAGCTGTCCTTCACATATCACCTCAGACATTCAACCTGACTTCAGTCACCCGTTCACTGAACTGAAAAACTGAAAATTAGACAATTGGAGTACAAACAATAGTGATAAAAGTAATCATTTTGCAGAAACATGATTGCTGTCAGTGTTGTACTATTATATATGGATATGACATATGTATATGTTGTTTGGATCATTATTCCTGCTGCAGATGTTTAAGGTGGAGCTCATTTTAACTCCTTTATGCTCCTTTGTGTTGTTCGGTTTGGGTAGTTAGGAAACCAAACCAAGCACAATCACACGCACAAGCAGTTAACACCAGTGCACTTCCAGTTATTTATTAGTGCAGAATGCCAAAATGTGATGTAATATTGTGGAATTGGTGCATAGCTGTTGGTAACCAGACATGTACAGCTAGCAACAAGCGCATCACTGTTAATTGTTAGTATGTTGCATTCAATCCGTTTCTCATCTGCTGTGTGTTGTCTTAACCAAATGAGTTTAGAATTTACAGACCGATGCATTGATGGCACAGGCGTTTGTTTCGTATTGTGTGAGAATAATTCAACATCAGTTTGGTCTGCAGGCTTGATGTTCATGCCAGCAACACTTCAGAAGTTTGTGGTTTGAATGTCTCTACGGCATCACCCGGATGTGCCAATCACCGGGACGAAAGGAATGCATTCATGTTTGGGTGCTTTCAATGTTTAAATATAGCTCAGTGAAACACACATCCTTATGCAGTTTTTTCCCAGTTTTTTTTTAAAGTTGTATTTTGTCTTATTCTATGTCGTTTGGTAATTTCAATTTTCATGGCATAAGAGTTTCTTTTTTTCAGTTTTAGCCGATTGTGACCTGTTGCCTTTTGAGAAAGTATTTGTACAGTATAATAAAGAAATATTTTGCTAAAGTGATGCCTCACTAAAGGGAATTTGGGTCCCCGATGCTGCTGCCTGGAACAAGTCCTCCCGGAAACCCGATACGCGACACAGCCCTGGTGCCAAAGCGCTGTGTTTAGCCCGACTGTTGTGGCTGTAGTAGCAGTGTACTGTGTGTTTTTTTCCGACAAGCCGAAGCTGTGGCCATCTACTCTCGTAGCTAGCTAGATGACACACACACACACACACACACACTATCAGAAGCCGAGTGCCAGGTCTCCTTATCACCATCGATCGGGTCCAGCCAAGTCACTTTACCGGATGGCAGACGTTCAGCCCGAAACTAAGGAAAACATCAGTTTGTAGCCAAAATGGCCGACGATCTGTTCTCAGTCCCTTTGTGCTGCTGCGGCCGACTCCCAGGAGAAACTGTCATGATTGAACGAAAATAATTAGGTTTATGAAGTATTTTTAATCAACAGTTGATATTATATTATAGTTCTCCTTCACTCCTGTCATCAAATTTGTGTCTGATACAATTTGTCATACAAATATATCTGCAGAATGACATCAATGAAGGTTTTTTTGTCTTTTGCGTGACACTACGGTTATTGTTTAGTTAGATTTAGGCACAAAAGAGCTTGGTTAGCGTGTGTGAGGTTCCTCTGTTACCTTTACTCTATATTGTGCACCATAGGGCCACATATTACCATCGCAACCTGGGCCATGTGAATTGACAGCATTGTAATGTGGGCCCTTGAGGTTGTTTGAATTATTCACAGGATGTCTTTGATTCAGTTTAATCTATCCTGACGTGTCACTTCTGAGAAAAGCAGAGTTTTGACAGTAAATTGGTGATTTTTTTTCAACTGTAGGTGCTTTGCATGTAAACTGGGAACGACATGTTTAACTAACACATCTCTGTGTGACAAAATGTTGAGTGCAATTCATGAGGGCAGTCTCAAAAAACATAGAGGAATCATTTTCTATAAGAAAAAATTGCAGACACATTATGGCAATAGTATGTGAACAAGAGTCCAATTCATATGAAAATGGCCAAAATGCAATATAAAAAAAATATTTGAAGAAATCAAAACATTATAGCAGCTTTGCATTGCATTTCTTCCAGTTTACCCAAATACTGTATTTAGGCTTGTGCCCTTCAGAACAGGCTTCTTTCAAGTTAGTGTGAATATGTATTTGTGTGTTTGAGGGCATGTTTGTGTGTCTGCGGGTGTAAAGTCTCCCAGTGTGTGTGTTTGTGGAATAAGGAGGTTTTCATCGGAGCTTAACTGTGACATTTGTGTCTCCATTCTGCTGGCAGATCAATAATATAGTCGCAGACTGCATCCCTCTCCCCACCTCCCTTCTCGCTCTGCGTCCATGTTGACTCCCTCGTCTGTCCTCTTTTCAACCCTCTGTTCTCTTTTTTCTCGGCGTTCCTTCTACACGTTTACGTCTCATTTTCAAAAAGACAGACTTTCTCCGACTGCAATTTTGTGACATCTTCGGAACGTTCTTGTGTTCAAAATAATTGTGTGTCAACAAGAGGACATTCATACTGCAGCTCCAAATTATGCCTCAATATAAGTGATAAAAGGCAACAAGCAAAAATAATCTGCTCCAGTGCAAAGTGTGTACAATTATTACTCAAGTATATATTTTTTATCGGCCTGATTGTTGTAGATGACAAAACAAAAACACACACAACCCAGTCCCCAGAAAAAAGCTTTTTGTCCTGCCAGCTGTTACTGAAGTTGAAGGAACATTTTCTTTGCTGTAGAGAGGCCTTCCCCCTCTACTCATCCAGATACGTTGAATGTGGACATTTCAGAAATGTATTTAATATCAGCCTTGTATCACGCAAGCAGAAACGCACAATGACACATGGTTAACGTTGAGAAACGAATCATTAGGTTTCCACAACAAAACTAAGGTTAGAAAAAACATTATGTTAAATAATAATGTCACAACTAGGGCTGCCCATGAACTCTCAGTTGACTAATCGGTCATTTGTCTTACCTAGCATCACAACCTAGCTCAACAATCTAGCGTATAGCATAACAGCCTAGCGTAACAACCTAGCATAACGACCTAGCCTAATGACCTAGTGCAACGACCTAGCGTATAGCGTAATGACCTAGCATAACGACCTAGCGTAACAACTTGGCATATAGCGTAACGACCTAGCGTAACGACCTAGTGTAATTACCTAGCCCAACGACCTAGCGCAATGACCTAGCGCAACGACCTAGCGTAACGACCTAGCGTAACAACCTAACGTAACAACGTAGCGTATTGACCTAGTGTAACGACCTAGCGTGAAGCTAGCGTAACAATCTAGCGTAATAACCTCGCGTAACAACATAACGTGGCATTTTAGCATGGCAGCATAGTGTGGCAATGTAGCGTGAAAACTGTAACAACATAACTACTTAAATAAATAACAACTGCCTTTATTGGACGGACGTTACATTACAAGTGTAAAGTGAACATTTACTTTTGGCTTCACAGGGTAAACAAACAGCAGTGGTAAACAAACAGCGGTGTAAATGTTGATTTTGAAATTCAGCATGGTCAGTCCATGGCCATGGCCCAAATTAGCTGTGGGCCCTGGTTCTAGAGCTCTTCAGAAAAATGACCATAAAAATTTGGGACGAGTATGGCTAAGATCCCCACAGCGGTAGACATTGTTGTACAGTCGACGTATTACAGAAATGACAACCCTGACATCATGTATATTTCTTTAATCCTTATGGAAGACTCTAGATTAACAGCTCACATCAACTGCTTCCATCTTCCATGAAATCTGAAAATGAAGTCAGCAGGACGGATAAATCACTCACACCTAATAATTCAGGACCAAACACAATGGAAAAGAAATAACACAAACAAAATGTGGGCCTGAATGAATGAAGCACATTTTTAAGTTTCTCAGGCTACTCTTTGTTTGTGGTAATCCAGTTTTGTCTGTCATGAAGTAAACTGACCATGCTTTCCTTTTTTTTTTGCCAATAACATGAAAAGAATGAATGGAAAAACTTCTACTCCATTACAGACAAACAGAAAAAAAAAGTCTACTTCCACCCTTGCGACTGAAGTCACAGTGTGTGAAATTGCATCGAG
Source organism: Melanostigma gelatinosum (assembly GCF_949748355.1). NCBI lineage: Eukaryota > Metazoa > Chordata > Actinopteri > Perciformes > Zoarcidae > Melanostigma > Melanostigma gelatinosum. The sequence goes on along the minus strand of NC_136648.1, from coordinate 19,925,685 downwards.
TCTTTTGCTAAATAAAAAGCTGGCGTCTTACCACGAGTTTGAAACAAACGGCACTATGCAGACATTTTCGAAGCAATACCGAAACTTTTGGAAACCTGGAAATGATGAGCCATTTGTTTCAGCCACTCTGTGCACCCCCCACCCCACCCCCATTTCCCATCAAGCCTCACTCTCCTCGCCATTCATCTGATCAACAGGGACAGCTCTGTACAGACCGCTGACATTCTCCTCCCTCCCTCTTCATCTGCTCCCCTCTCGTTCTCAACACTTACTCCATAAGATCAATACGCGGAGTACAAGAAACGCCAGTGTTTAAAATGTGACTTCACACCCCCCTTCCTATTTCCTCCCGCTCCTCAGATCGATAACAAGGACACACACATGAATCCGCCGCTGTCATCATCAGGCACTCAGCCTTCTCTGTAAAAAACTGTAAAAAACTGAAGAAATAAAGTACAAAAACACCTTGATAATCCTGGAGTAGAATAAAGGTTTGATCACTGCAGTCACTAAAGTAGTTTGAATGTTTGCGGGGTCTCTCTGCTGGTGTGACTGCAAGTGCTTCGTGGCGCTGGGGTTCCTATGCTGTGTTGAGAATGCTAGAAGTAATGTTATATCTGTGAAAGTAGCAGTACGGTGCAGTCTGGTGAGTTTATGATACAACTTCTCAAGGCCCGAGCTAAGTAACCCTTCTGCTGATTAAAGTGAAGGGGGTTAGCCCCGAAGATAGCGACAACTTCTGAGCAATGAACAATAGAAACACCGACAGCCAATGGAAATCCATCCGAATTTACGGCAAACGACTTTGCAGAGAGAATCATTATTGACCCCTGTTTGATAAAGCAAACTATGTTTTAAGAAACTCCAGAAGAAACGTACAGCAGCTGTTAGTTACAGAAGTAACAGGTCAGCGATATACATTGTTTACAGACCATTATGGTTCCTCAGTGTGGAAGCTTACCGGTACATCGTTGTCATCCTTGGTGCTTAAGATTTCTTAATTTTCACATTCTGCAATGATCCCCTAAATGACAGCCTCGCTATAAAACGTGGTCTGTGTCTGATTAACAGCAGTGACATAAAACTACAGTTGGAGTGATAACTCATGCACAAAATCAATCAAACAGCAAAGTCTCTACACTGTCTTCTATTACTCTCTGATGCTCTGTTCTCACCACCTCTGATTCTGCCAAAAAAGGTCCACAATCATATCGAGATGTTCAGCTCAACTGTAGCTCGAGTCACTACACCTTTTACTCTGAAGGAGGCAGGATGCATCCTTTATGACTCCGCCATGCAGCGAAGAGCAGGCTCCATAGTTGTTGGGTGTCGAAAAAAACATCAGTGGATAAACATAAAGTGTGCAAAATGAATTTGTCCGTTACATAATTGACCTACTTCACAAGTGACTGTGAGATTGCATGGTAAAACCGCACAGCATGTTTCCCTAATTAGCAATATCAAAGCCATATGTACAAGAATGTGCACATGCAGGGCCAGGTGTGATTTAGTTGTATGTGTTTACCTGGGTTTGATTATTTGTTGTTGGGTTATGGAACCTGTGCTAAAGAAATGAATAAACAAGACTAGACTCAGACATGTGGCATTTAAAAGACAGTTTCAAGTAACATATGCTGACAAAAAAAAGACAATAACAGCAATTAAAATCACATTGTTTGTTAAGAAGTAACAGTCAGCAGCCTGTTAGGACCCAAGTGCAGACAGAGGGCAGGTAGGTACAGAAATAGACAACAGGCAACTTTGTCAAAAAATGGGAAACTGACTGAAAAATGGAAGACAGAATGACAGGGCCCCTGAACACAACCATTCAGAGCGACCCCAACCAGCCGCTTCAGGAGGAAAACAGCAGCTGAGGAAAGTAAATCAAACATGATTTAGTTTCTTAGGTTGTTTTAGGGGCTATAGTGGAGTTACCGGGACTTTAATTGTCTATTGGACTCATTAAGCTGCCTATGGGAATATGATTTATGTGATGTAATCTGTTGATGATGAGATAGGGCCAGTTTTGATTGAGTGTCTATTCCTTTCTACTTTAGTTTTTTCTATTTCTTTACAAATTGTTTTAGATTGTTTGAGTCCGGTCTGCTCTCCATCACTGGTGGGAGTGAATTAGCTGTCTGACTGACTGGGGTGTAAAATGTTTTGTCTGACAGGCCTGATATTGTCTCTTTGCGTGTCAGAAAATGTTCTAATCATGCTAATTCTTCAGATTGCCGCCGTGGGAAAACGGTCCTTCAAAAGGACTATTCGAGACTTTTTTTTTTGAAAGAGTTTTTGAAAGAGGTAATACTTTTTATCAAAGCTGCACCCCTTCCGCAAACAGCTTCGTTAGTCTGAGTGTGTTGAAGAGGAGTGGAGGCAGAGCCACAGCGCTGTGGGTCTCAGCTTGCAGCTGAGCGCCCTGATAGCTTCTGGGTAATGGGTTCTCGCTAGCCAGGGTTACGTTTTCTCGCCAAACGCGCGCCTTTGGTCCTCGCAGGGTGCTGTGGCTACTGCCAATGCTAATGCACACAGACACACACACACGATCACCACTCAGCAGCAGGGCATCCAGTTACCAGACTATACAATCTGGACAGCCAAAAGAGGCAGATGAAAAGCCCACCCTGGGAGGAGGCTAGTCCTCGGCAAGCAGAGTGGAGTGGCCGCCAAGGTGCCACCAGAGCTCTGATATCTGTATCTGCTGGTGTGTGCTCGCTGTCAGAGGTCCACTCGGATGATTAGATAAAGGGACTGTAGCCACTAGGCAGAGTGAGGCATGCACCGATACAGATAACAGAGAGATGTACTGCTCATGTGCTCTGCGGTGTTTCCTGCCTAGTTATACTTTCTTGGTTTCTTGTACCTTCCCAAATCAGATTGCCAACCCACGATGCAGCGGGTCGAGGTCAACCAGCTGCTCCAGGATTGGTTTAAAAATGCAACCAAGCCTGTGCTCTAAGCAAGGCTCTTTACTGGTGCAGCCGAACCCAACTTACACCTCGACAGGGCTCAAAATAATTACTCTTAACCGCACTGCTCTGGCGACCTGTGTTTGGATCGGAGGGATCGACATTGTGAGAGGTCGGATAAAGAGGGTGAAGTGAAAAGACAATATGGTAAGGGGAACAAAATAACAAAAAGAGGATGAGTAGAGGGGGAAGGCCTCCCTACAGCAAAGAAAATGTTCCTTCAACTTCAGTAACAGCTGACAGGACAAAAAGTCAATATGGCACCTATAGCGAAAAGCGGTAATTGCAGGTGTGTTTTTGGATCCCACTTCCCAGAGATCCAAACAGTGTCGCCACTCGTGATATTTCCCGGGAATACGGTTCGTAAAACTGCAAAAGCAAGCAGACTACCTCTGAGATGTAGTGGCGTAAAAAGTACATGATTTACCTTTGAGACGTAGTGGAGTATAAAGTACAATATGTACCTCTGAGATGTAGTGGAGAAGTGTTTAGTTAAGAATTTAAAAAACACCTTTATACCGCCACCTCGCGTCTGTGTCGGGACTGATATCGAACGAATCCAAAGACGAGGATTGTAACGAATTAAGTCTAGTGCTACAATAGTGACAGGGTCCGCCCACTTACCAGACTTCACCTAAGTCTATCGCTGAATGAGGGAAGTAAATGGGGAGTGAACCTGTGGCCCACTGATGAAAGCCCTTGCTTTTGCAGTTTTACGAACCGTGTTTACCGGGAAATATCACGAGCGGCGACACTGTTTGGATCTCTGGGAAGTGAGATCCCAAAACACACCAGCGATTACCGCTAATCGCTATAGGTGCCGCCAAAGAGAACGAAACGGAGATCTTCCAGATGTAACTTCAACCTCAATTGCCAACCACATCTGGTCTTTCTACAGATGGTTTCGACAATATTTCCAACCATATTGTGCTTCAAAATCCGCGAGCACCAATTAGATCCATGCGAGCGCATGTGTAGAGGTCCCGTGCGTGGATCTAATTTGTGCTCGCGGCTTACTTTGAGTGACAAATATAAAAGAGTAGTGCTTAAAGGGTGAACACAGACATCTACAATACAATCACAATCATGGCAATTCACCATTTCCTTCATCTCCACCACAGAAGAACCACCGAAGTATCCCCTTGCAACATTGACATTTGAGGCGGAATGGTCCCTTAACTAATGAGGAGACGTACATCGCGCTCTTCTCTTGGCAGGCAAAAACATTGTCTGTTTGACTGATAGAGCGACACACACACACACACACACACAGTGGATTGGTGCCTCTTGAAGTGATAAAGCAGTGGCATATGCCAAGGCAGACACTGTGACCTGTGGTGACTGATTAAAGCTGGAAACAAAGGCAGAGCTGAAGATCTCATTAGCATCTCTGAAAGTCCTTATCCTCCACAACACAACAGGGGTCCTGAACCGCCGGCCCCCTCACAGCTGCATTTAAGGCTCATTCTTAATTCAACTTTTCTGTGGTTTAGCCCGGCTGCCTATCTGGGGACAGATTTCCATTATTGTAAGTACTTCATTGCTTACTTTTTAATGGAGCTGTCAAATTCAAATAATACAGACAAAGAAAGTCAACTGAAAGGACTTCGAACTAAAATTAAAAAAAATGTTGCCGCATGATTCACATATCGATTGGTTTTGGGGATTCCCTTCTGGTGACACAGGAGAATCTGTATTTTCAGTTGTTGCAAGGACACATAAAACACTGTTACACAGTCCCATCCTCTATTTATTTCTACCTTCTATCTAGACAATATCTATCTGGCATCAGCCAAGGGGTCTGAAAATCATACACAGGCATTGTATCATAACAACACCGTTGATATTATATCTACTGTGCTTAGACAACGTAGCTGTGGTTTGTCTGGGAGTAGAAACAAGAGCTGCCCCTTTGAGAATGCCAATAATGCTGCATTCACATGGAATCGACCAGACGGTAAATGCAAACTTAGTGGGCGTGAGCAGGACGGTGAAATTAGGTGAGGTCTGCAGAGAATAACAGCAACGATAACGATCTAAGCAAAAACATTTAAACATGTTTCCGGATTCTACGTAGCTCCCTCAGCCAAGGTGAAAGTTCGCAATAGAATATTATGCATTTGGTAGCTACATGCAAATTCTTAACAATATGGCATCACCATGGTAACATATCGTTAATGTGCATTTCGTTTTTGCTGCCATGCCACTCCGTCCGGCTGGTAGTTGGTTTTTTATCGTGCGGTCCAGAAGGTGTTGTCCGTCCGCCTTTTGTCTGATTCCATGTGAATGCAGCAGAAGACTTCCTGTGATGAGAGTTTTCAGAGGAACTAGTATGCTTCCTGGCTTCCGGATAGTATTTCAAGACGGTATCATGTTTTGAATGATATATTGAATGTTAATGTTCGGACCATTTGGAAGCGACATGAGCTGAGAGAAAACTGTTTTGGGCTAAAAACAAACTCATTCCGGCTCAGGAAAAAAGTAATAAGTAGACTCAGATATTTTTATGTCATATGGTTTCAAACGTCAGACATTAACCGTAAGCAAAAGTAACTAGAATATACAGCTTTCCCATTTACAAACAACACTGAATATATTCATCTGTTGAAGTATATTTGTTTGGAACACTTTCCTTGAGGCTACTTTGTCCTACTATACAACTGACAGCGCTAGCTAGCTAATGTGACAGACATGCACTGAATTAAAGTGAGAAATTGTAGCTCGGAGCAAGTAATGCCAACGCAGACAACACCAGTAAATTAGCTTTTGCTGGTGGTGATAAATGTTTCTAGCACTGTCCCAAAGTCCAACTGGACAGCCTGGATTTAGAACACAGTAAGACAGGCTGCTAACAAAGAAATAGCTTTTATATAACAGACCTTGCTGAAGAAGAAAACAAAACATTGTACGGGCCAAAATGCATCTCGGCCATGCTAACATATGCTAACCTCGCTAAAAGCAAAGAAGATAGAAAGGAATTTACATTAAAAAAGTATTAATTTACTACAGCCAATTATCCACCGAAATGACAAAAAGAAAAAAACACAGCAGCAATTTGAGTTTAGTCTTACTTCCACCAAGCTGCTGAGAATATATTCAAGCTTTAATTGCTGTGCACAGTGTCAATACGTCGCACCACAAATTATACCAAGATAAATCCCTGTTCATGTCTTGTAGCTGCAGATTAAATGTTGCCCCTTCTGTTCGCCGGGACAGGCAGTGATGATTCAGAACAGCAACAATACTAATGTTTCAGAGGAGATTGGGCAGTAAATCCTTCATGCATTGGGCACGGCAAACTTCCAGCAGTGCCTTGTTTTGTTTTGCCAAACCATTTGTCCATTCGGTAATTACCTCCACGTCCAACACAGTGGATATAAAGCAATGGCGGACGGACATTGCGGACGCTCCTCACTAAATAATAAACCCAGCTAATCAAGTTAGCAACATGGCAGCCTTTATTCCATCATGTGCGCAGCTGGGTGATGAAGTGGAAGATGTGTTTTCCTTCTGGACTCCACACCTCTTCCGTCTCCCATGGTCGCTGCTGTTTTAAATAGGGGGGCCCTCGATGCAGCCCTTTCAAAGCGTTGAGGAGCTAAACGCATCACCAGTTAATTAGACTGCTGAATAAATCGGGTTTTAGACCATCTTTCGGCTCTTTGTTGGTCCACCCTTCAAATTGAAACGAGAATTACAATGCGGGCAGATGAGTAATTAGTTTGAGACTGATGGAATCCCCGCTCGCTTAACGGAATCAGAGAGCATAATAGATGATGGATCGTGTGCATCTATTAGTGCGAGTGTGCGTTTGTGTATGTGAGAGAGAGTGAGACAGAGACAGGCTTTAATCGTGTTACATTGTCCTGAGAGGCAGGCTAAGTGCGTTACCACTATTGCGTCAGGAGGGCTGTCTTCACATCACGGGACCGCGTATGGAATGTGTAGAATGTGTTCTTTGAAGTTTGTGTCCAAACCCAATCAAGCGGCAGATAATATGACACAGTGTGAACAGTGTACTTCCGCTCATCACGAAAAAAGAAAACAAAAAAACACGAAGGCCCCCCTCCCCGAGCAGAACAATGGACTCCTGTGACAGCTGCGCATTGTTTGATTCTTTTTAAGAAGTAATTGCAGTTTTTCATGGACAATTAACAGCGTATCATGTTTGCAAAGCTGGGGTTTTGCTTTGTGCCATCAGACCTGAGCCAACATTCAATTTAAACTACCGAAAGCAGACGCTTTGATCAACCTGGTGGGTTACACTGACAGGTTAGGCACTTTAGTTAGGTTAGGCATTTTGCTCACTGCTGCTGCAAAAAGGTAAGTCGGGAAACGCTGGGACTCTTGATTATCACAAACGAGGGAAATTAGTGAGATTTGATGAGATTAGGTTTGTATGTTAGCACAACACAAGGTCGTGTCTGTGTTCAGCTCCAGCAAAATGCTACAACAAATACACGTTGATTTTTAACAATGACACTTTGACTCCAAGTACAACATCTGTGGCTGTAACACTCTAATACAGGTTGTAAACAAATCCACATAGAAGCGTTGATTGATGCGAAATGATTTGATCATTAATCAGTTACATGATCATCAAATCCGGCTTAAAGCTGCAGCCGATGCAGTTAAGAGCTTCAGGATTGCAACTTGATCCTGTCAACAAACTGAAGTCTGCCAGTGAGTTTTTGACAGATCTATCTATAGCCTTTCTTGATGCACACCTTACAGATACAATCAGGTCTATAAGAGGTCTCAAGTTCTCATCCTTGGGCTTTTATTGTACTTATTTATGAAAATTGTGCAACATGTTTTATAAGGTGATAAGTTAATTGCTTCATGTCCCCTTGACCTCCCCGTTGTTTTTCTGCGTGTTTATTATGAGGAGCACGAAGAGGGATAATACTCGTGAGAGCTGATAACAGATACTGTGGGTTCTCAAAATGAGGTCAGCTAATGTGAACATAATTACAAGAATGTAGTAAAAACAGCTCTTCTTTTGAACTGTTAAACATTGAAGTAGAATTCGGTGCGAAATTATGAATAGCAATGACTTATTTTTTCATTAATTATGACCATCCATTATGTTGCATGGTCACAATCTTTAAAAAAGGCTAGCTACAGTATATACAAGCTGAACTAATCGATGGTTTTAATACCAATGGATCGAATGACTTTGGGCAATATGATAGGTTCACAAACCCTCAAAGAACCACCACACAAGTCTGCAGTTCTTCGAAGCGTTTAGCTTCTTTCAGCTCATTGTTTTTTGGTTTTAGAACTTGCAAGTTTGGTAAGTTTCACACTATGATGCTCTACGTACCCCTCTAGCGTAAATTTTTGCATGTGTCAATTTACGCTCCTTGCATTCATGCACTGTCTTTTCAAAATGAACTTCCCCTTTCACAGGAAACAACTTGGTTGGGTCAAGGAAAAGGCCACCATTTGGGTTCAAATAAGTACATTAGGGTTAGGGGTTAGGGTACCAACGTATTTTCCATAAAAAAACAATGTTGACTTCCGGTTTCACACGGGACTCTGCGAGTGAGAGTCCTGCATTTGATTGACCCATCCATCAACCCCGACCGGCATCCCAAACGGAATTTGTTGTACTTCATGCTACATAACCTCACATGCTTCCTTACTTCCGCCATGGCCACACAGAGCGTTATAGTTTGTGACGACTGACCAAGCTGCTGTATTTGATGAGTTGGGAGTGCGAGCGGGCTGGCTATAACAACTTGATATGGTTGTCATGTGTCAGGTTGTGCACAAGTTGCCAAAAATGATCCATTAATACCTATTTAAATTGGACCCACGTTAAGCTAACTAGCTAGCTAGCTCTGTCTGAGAGAAACGTCTGTATTTTGCCAATGATAATTTCAGTGTTGAGCTCAGTTAGATGCAGCTAGTCCTTTTAACAATCAATGTATTTGCTAAGAGGTCTCATGTTGTAACTATGTCTCAAAGTGATTGCCATTACTTATTAAAGATAAATGCTACACATAGTTCCTTTGATTGTGCCGGCAAGAGTGACGCTATCGCTGCCAGATCAGGCTGGTCTCATACAGCATTCGTAGCAAGACCTTCAAAAAACAATTCATAGATATCCCAGACTGATGTTTTGTATGTTTTTGTCACATATCTTGCATACTTCAGTAACGGCACTTCCGCGGTTATTTTAACCCAAGCGACGATCTATTCCTAAACCTAACTCAGTAGTTTTGTAGCCTAAAGGCTGTATACATGTTGCTGGCTTTCGAGGGAAAACGTACGAAAAAATGAGGAGTAACTTTTCGCAGGATACCATATGAACCATTGTATGAGGATACATTGACCAGACATATGTATCTCTTCCACTATGATATGTGTTAATTGTGTGAAATTGTAAGAAAGCAACGATATAAATAGGTATGTAGCAGCTCTGTATGTGTGTGGGTAAAGGGGGTGAAGGAACACTGGTTTCTCCCGCTCTTTTTAAACTGTGGTTTCAATCATAGAGTTGGATTTTTGGACACAAATCAAGGAGTGTACCAGCTGTCTAGCCGATCACCTGCGAGAGCACGACTGACACACACGCAGGTCAGAGTGCGCAGAAGAGGTCCCGACAGGTGGGAGACAAAACTACACAAACACACCTGATGCTAGTCATGCTTCCAGTCGCAGAGCCAAGCTTGCATCTCTCCAACTGACTGGCAACGATCTGTCGCTCGGCTTCCAGCTCCCTGGTCAGACGTTCAAACTGCAACTCCTGCAGAGAGAGAGAGAGAGAGCGAGAGTCAAAACATGCTTATTTACGGTCACATTCACAGTCATCCTGAACCTTACTTTTGGCCACCATTGTCTCTTGTCACATTCTGATTTGTTGTGAAATGGACTCTGCGGTCTGTGGTGGCAGAAGAGGCTTCACGCCGAGAGGAGTGTGATTAAGCCGTCACAAATGTGCCATTTCTTATTCCGCGACTCGGAAAAAAAACTCACGAAACAGATGAAGTTTTGGGATGACGGATTTTGTCATTTTTTTCCCCCATGAAAGCTTTAGTCGAATGCCTCCCTGACAAATCATCTATACAGTCGAGAGTGAATGGAGTTGCATCCTGCTCTTACCACGTGGTGGCTGGGAGGAAATAGGTTGTCAGTCACATCACCCCAGTTGAAGAACATGTTTTCTGCATGTGTAGCGAGCCCCGGAAGACTTCCTATACGAGCGCTATCGATTCTGCCGAGAAGGAATCATTTATTTACAGACCTTCTGGCGCAGACATTGAACATCACATGCCCAGCCGCGCACTGACTGTCCCACAGACTGGATGCAGCCTTGCGCTGTTGTGCGAGTGGTACGTTGTTGTACAGTGTCGGCGATGCGGAGAACATGGGGAAAGCCGCTGCATGCCGTGCTGTTGGTAAAGTTCATTTGGCGCTTAATAAACTTATGGATGTGTTTATCACATTATGGCACATATTGTATTGACTCACCATTCTGAATTGTGTGTGTGCTTAGTGTGTACTTGCTCTCATGTCCTCTTGATGGCTGGTTGCATACATGAGGTTAAAGCACTCATAATGATGTGACAGTGTTATTAGTACACCAGCAGATCATTGTTGTAGAACATGATGAAGGTGGACTCATGATAAGAATAGAGAGAATCACACACTATTTCTTTTCATTGCTTCAATTGATTGAATGTCTGATTATGAATAATACACACACATACTGATCCGCTCATATTCTCACACACACATTCAAACTAGTTCTATATGGTAATCTACACATACATGTATAAACACATATATATATATATATATATTAGGGCTGGGCGATATGGCCTAAAAAAAAAATCTCCGATTTTTTTACAAAAAATCCGATTCACGATTTAAATCGATTTTTTTCCCCCAAAATTTTTTGCAGATGACAGAAGCTGTTGAAAACAATTTTTTCTTTTATTTTGTGATGATTTTCCCAAGTAGGTTGATAAAAATAAAGTGCAAACAAAACCTGAACATTGTAGAAAGGTGCCTGTAGTATACAAAAAGTATTTGGTCACTCTTTTGTTTGCCTGAATCATTTAAATATAAAATTAAATTAAACATAACATTAAATGGCATTAAATAGTAGCCTTCCATTGTAAACAACTGTGCAAATGTAACTTTTTACAGTAAGCTTTTCTAACTGAATACACTGATACAAACACAGCATGAAATAAAATGTATATGACCCTTTAACATTCACATTTTCAAAAGTGCAACATCTGATCTAACATCAACATAACATATTTTGCACAGTAAATAAGTGCATGTAAACAAAATCAAGTGCATTCACAACATAACCAACAGTATTAAACAGTAGTGCATGTTTTTTCTAAATATTTTTTGCCAGGAAGACAAGCCTGTCTACTACCTCTGGCTTCAGGCATGCACGGTGGCATGTAACAATGCCCCCCCCCCACACACTGAAAAGCCTCTCAGAGGGGGCACTTGTAGCTGGCACAGAGAGGTATTTCTTTGCTAAAGTACTTAGCCTTGGAAAGTTAAGTTGGTGACGCTTCCACCAGTCAAGTGGATCGGTGTCTGGGTCAACCTGCTGGACCACAGGTCAGTTGTTGCGGAGTAGAATGACATCCCCTCCAGCTCCGCAGAGATCCTTTGGCGTGTACTATTGTACAGCCGAGGCAAGGCAACGTCAGAAAAATGTTTACGGCTTGGTAGCACGTACCTGGGGTCCAAAGCTTTGAGACGGTGAATAAACCCCGGCTTTTCCACGGTGTATATGGGCACCATATCTTTTGCGATATACATCGCGACTGCATCCGTGATGGCTTTCCACCGGGCACTCTTCTTCTCATGCGGAGTACAGTTGGTGAATGTCTCCAAAATGCTGGGTTGTTTTTGTGAGGTGGCGGCGGCAGCAGTGAAGCTGCTGGCCGCCATTGTTTTAGTTTGTAAACAATGCGCGCGCACTCTACTACGGGAAAAAGGGGTGGGGGCGATTTTCTCGATTTTCAATAAAACACATCGCCTTAAAGCACACATTCGAATTAATCGATTAAATCGATTTATCGCCCAGCCCTAATATATATATATATAGGCTACATGATACATAAGGGCATACAGTACATATATCCTCAATTAGCTGATACATTTTCCCAACACTGACTCATTTAACTCGTCTGTGATATTTTGCGTGCTTCCTGTCTCGCCCTCGTGGCGGTGTTATATTTTGCCGTGATTATGGTCTTGAAATCCTCATATGCGTTCATGATCATCTCCTGCTTGTCAGCGGAGTAAAAAGCGGCTCTTTCTTTGACTTTATTTGACATTGTACTGTTAGAACATCATGGTTTCGGTGATCGACGCTTCCCCCTTTTGAAGTGGGACGAGCACGCGCAATCATCCTGATCCCGATCGTCTGGTTCGAATTAACGAGACAGTTTGAGAGGATCAGCCTTGAGGAACCGAGATAGCCTGACATCAATCATCTCGTTAATGTCGGCTGGCGCACAGGACATTTGATCGACTTTGCTGAACCACTTCCGTGGCACGGGGCCCTGGGCAGTGACCCTCAGGAGCACCCTGAAGCAGCTGTCTGAGTGCGGCAACAAACTACTGTAAACGCTGCATGCCAGAACAACTGGCAGACCATGATGCACATTTTTATGAATATGTCTATTAAATACGTGTTGGCAAGCTATCAATTATTACACAGGAAAACTGATAAATGCGACAATATCTCTTAACATCACGTTTATGCATTTAACAATGACTGTGTTCACCTTCCATGAGGCCCGTTGTTTTGATGCTGAATTTATGCTCTTCCACTAATTAACCGGTTACGCAAACAAACCAACAGCTGATTATAGTATGCGTGTCTCTGCTGTTGGCTGCGATGATTATAGCTGATTACACACAACTGATTTCACAAATTTGTGCAAATAAAAATGAGTTCATTTGTCCATTTGGATTGTAGATAGTTTCAAATGCAAACGGTGTCTGCGCACATGTGAGCAGCGGCCTTGAAATCATGATTTAGATCTCAAATTGCTTTCTGACAGTTTTCTGGTGGGTTTCTAGGTCATGAAAGTGATGGACTTATAATAAACCATGTCAGGACGGGAGATGTAATCAATCAATCAATCAATGCTTCCAAGGTCAGCATTTCAATACAAAGGAGCTGCTCTGACAGAGACCGCAGCTCATCGAAAAGCTGTAAAATTCAGAATTTAAATCTGATGGAGCTCCGAATATTTCATTTGGTTTGATGGTCGATTGCTGAAATATTAAAGTAAAACTGCACTAAGCGGAGATTCTGTGTGTGAGGATCCTAGAAGTGACACAAGCGCACAAACGTTACATGTGTTACTGTTTCGCTGCCTCGTGTTCTCTGTACTCATCTGACACATTGCAACACGTGGAACAAGGTGCGTGACAAATAGACTGCTGCGTATCTACTGAACCCTTGGGGAGGAAACAAAGCTACGTACATTCACAAAGCTATTCCATGAATGGTGAATAAAAAGTCAGTCTGCTCTGTTGGCACGGACACGACCAGAGAGGCAACTTTATAATATTTTCAACACTTAAAACGCACTCATATAACTGAAAAACATTATTCTTATTCATAACAAACAATGTGTGTTTCCATCTTCAGAGCGCTGACAGTCCCTGGTGATGATGTCTGAGGCCATAATGATAGGATGTGATTATAATGAAGCAACGATGTAATAAGTTAACAAATCACACTGCAGATTTTACCATGATTATGTATCGTCTTCTTGCCATTAAAGGGATAGTGCGGTGAAAATATTCTACGCCATCTACTGTGGGTGATACCCTGACTATGGATGAGAACCCCCTTGAAAACACCTGAACTATCCCTTTAATGGTAACTGCTCGAACATATAGAGAAACATAGCCGTACATATACACATGCAGAATCATGCACAGACGTGAGTGCATCTGCATGGATTCTGCAGCTCATCAGACTCACTATTAACACGAACAATGGCGGGAAAATATAAAAGTTTCCCATTGACTTCATGACACACTTGAGTGCTTTGTGCAACTAAACAGCTGAGATGCTCTGCTGGACAACACTAAATGTAACTTCTGTCAGTGGGAAATGTTGTGGGTGCAGAGCAGTCTGTTGATGTTAACATGCTGTAATGCTCACACACACACACACACACACACACACACACACACACACACGTGCAGTGCGGTGAAATCTCTCAAGTGTGAATACTGCGAGAGTAACATCCCAACTTCAGCATGATGATACACAGATGTGTTTGCGCTGCACCGTGGATGAAAATACAGCCGGCTCGATAGAAATAGTACAAAAGAAAAGAAAAGGAAAGAAAGAAGAAAAATCACCGGGCTATTCGGTGTACGTTATCTTTTTAGCAGCGAGTGGCCTGAGATCAATTGTCACAGTGTTAAAAGTTTCAGCATGGAGCCAATCATCTGCGAGAAAACACACGGATGATTTTGGTTTCTATGATCTCATTGCTTAAAGGCTCTTTTGAAGATAAAGAAGCTGTAATCTTTTGATGCAAACACAAAGCAGACACTTGCTACTAGAAAGCAGAAAACACACACACACACACACACACACACACACACACAAAACTGCAGTTTTATACATCTTTTCCCTGCGTGGTCTAACTTTTTATTTTGCAATCAAATCAATCCAACTACCTTCACCAGCTAAAGGAAAACCGAGGATGAAAAGAACCCTACTTTGAGGCGACATCGCCAGAGCAGATGAAGGGAGAGATGAAATGTTTTGTCTTTTGTTTGTTTGATTGTTCGGCGCTGAGTGGCTCGGCGAGTTGACGAACTAGCTGGATGGCGAGTCGTGAAAATTCAGTCATAAGGCTTCGTCAAAACATCCAAACAAAAGCCCCCCCACACACACCCCACCCCCCTCTCCCTTACTCTCCTCTCCCTCCTATTCAGGGCTGACAGGCAGACACCTGTTACTGCAGAGGGAGAGGCCCAGACCACGATGGGATGCATTCTCAGAAAAAAGGCAAAAAAGAAAAGAAAAAGGAAAGAACAAAAAAGAAGATTTGAAAGTAGTGAGAACACATACCTTCACATGGACCATGCTTCACAGAGAAGACAACAAAAATCAAAGTGAGTATCCCGCTTATCTTTGCTCCCCATCTGGTCAAAAAGCAACAACAACACTCACTCTCCCTCCTCAAAACACTCAACTGTCCCGGGTCAAACACAGCAAGTGAGTAGAGGGACAGAGAGACAGAGAGAGAGAGAGAGAGAGAGAGAGAGAGGGATAGAGAGAGCGAGAGAGAGAGAAACTCCAGTGTCACTTGAGCTGACTGCAACTCAGCCCCCCTCTCTCTCTGTCTCTCTCTCGCTCTCTCTGTCTATGTCTCTTTCTCTCTCCCTCCTCGAGGGGCCGCAAAACACACACACGGTGTTCACTGAGGCACAAAGGTCCCCATGGCAACGGAGCATTCAGAAGCCCCGTGGCATTATTTATGCAACGTTGCATCACAATGGGCCCTCCCACCGTCCGACCCTGCCGAAAAAGCCCGCCAGTCGCTCTCTGCCTCACTCTCTCTACCTCTCTGTCTCTCTCTCTCTTTCTCTCTGACCAGACCATCTGCTTTGCATGTCTCCCTCTCCTCCCGCCTCCCCCCCGCCCAAGCCACCACCACTGAAAAGCAAGCGAGGAGTTGTATTAGGAGAAGGTGGGAGGCGGCGGGAGAGACAGAAGATGTAAGGGAGGCGAGATGGAGGGAGGCGCACACATCTCAAAACAGTACACTCATGCCTGCACACAAACACACACATGCCTTCACACACTTGCATACCTTATCCACAAGCCTACACACACACAAACACACTGTACAGATAAGTCCAAACATACACACCTAATCTGCACTCAGCCGTGGCCTGGCAATGCTTTTTTTCTCTGCACTGTTGGCTGCTATTATTTGCACTGACTGAGAATGTGAAAGTGGAATCATGTACATGTACACGTTGTACACGACAACATGTACACGTTGTTCATCAAGTTTATCTTCACAAATGACAGCACTTTTGTGATTTTTGAGATGTGAACGCCATCGGCGGAGGAACAAAGAGCTAACGCTATAAATGAACTACACCACGAAGCTAAATGAAGACGAGTGTTTTCGGCCGCAGACGGCAACCCCCGGTCCTGAAGAGTGAAGCCGATGCGGAAGTGTCATGAACTTGCATTCTCTCTACTGGTTATCGGGGGGTGACTTCTCTGGTTGCAAATAAATAAATGACCATTCTTCCCAATTGATTTATTACCTCAATAAACATTGTAAACATGAGTTCATGGTCTCAATCGCTTGTTTCAAGTCTTCTTCAATACAGCATGATGTTCATTGAGTAAATTATGGTCCCATGTACAGACCATAAAGACCAACAAATGCTTTAACGTGAGCTTACTGTGATTGACAGGTCAAATATGGTAACTTCCGTTCACTGGTTGCAAAAAGCCAAGATGGCGACGGCCATGATCCAAGACTCCGACGGCCAAATTTGCCGAACTTGAGGCTTTAAAACAGCGTTCCACAAACCAATAAGTGACAATGACTACGTCTACTTCTTATAGACTGTCTATGGTTTGACGTGATGATGTTTTGTAGCGTCTTTGTGCCACTTGGTAGCAACCGCCTTTTTAAAGAAACATTATAAAGCTTCAAAAGTCACTTTATATCAGAGAACAAAACGTAAATATCGCTTCGGAAAATGCTGACTCATTTCCAGGTTTTAGGACTCTTCCTGCAGCACTCCATGGTGAGCCAGAGAGCCAAAAAGAGTCAAAACCACCATATTAGCTTTTTGTTTTGCACCATCCACTTTTATATTTGTCAAGTCAAATGAAGGAAAAATCTCAGAGTTGCAAACTGTCACTTATCAAGCCAGCTAGCTTAACATGCTGGCTATCTAGTGCTAGCATGTCCCTGGCTAGCTAGCATGTTACCAGTTAGCTCTCCAGCTACAGTGGTTCACCAACTAGCCACTAAGAACTATGCTTGACTGTTGACTTGACTGTTTAATTTCCAGATTAAAATATGTACGGAATCATCAAACAAGCAGACATCAGAGAAGATTCCCACATAAAAACAACAACTATCTCTTACCCAGATGCAATCTGACTCCCAATGTGACCCCATGGCTTCCCAACAGGTGCCACAGTCGCTTCCTAAAGCACCAAGAAGCCCAGTGAAAGATGTCCCCAGCCCCTGTCTAAAATGTCATCTGTGTTCCCTCTCCCTGGAAGACACAGTCTAACTAAACCAATCACGGCATCCCAGCAAATACATGATGCACATGCAAAGAGCCTCCAGTCATTTCTTTATTCAAATTCGGTTTGGCTGTTTGGCTGCAGACTGAACGCAGGTTTGATCACACAGATAAATGGGACATCAACTGACAGATCGGCGTGATCAGCTGAACGTTTTCAGTCTGCAACTCTGAGCTTAAAATCACAGGATGCAAATACACAGCAATTCTGAGCATGCATGTGTATGAAGTATGCTGGGGTAAGATTAAAGGAGCACTCAACAGATATTACAAACAAAGGTTTACTCTGTTTACTTTTAATGAGGTGTACTACTCAGCGGTTGTAAAATGTCTTTTGTGGCTCTAATGAGGCTTCGTCGAGTCCGAGAGAAAAACCCTTCATCATCATCTCAGACTTGAGATCCACAAAGTTGTATAACTGTGTTATAAACTGACAGCATGGAGTTTGAAAATGTGGGCGTGTAGCAATCAGGAATGGTGAGACTAAATGGGTAATGTAGGATCCTGTAATTAAAGAATTAGACCCATAACAGACATAATAATCTGGATACATCATGAAATAATAGAAACAAGCTGTTTCATTGTATTCCTTTAGGGAAGTAGAGTCTGAACTCCGAAAACGTAGTTTAAATGCAGAATAATGACGAATTAAGGTTAAAGGGCCATTACAAAGTATTTCACAATTTTACGCACTATTTGCAAATGCATGCTATTAAATTATATTATACAAGTAAGGCATTACAATCAGTGACCAGACTTTTGATGACGAAGCATCCCGTCATCGCGGGGTTATTTCAGACATTTGATTCTCTGTTTGAATCAGTAGGGAACAGCTAACTGCTGCTGTTTCCCCGCTAAGCTAGTTTAGCTTAGCCTCCCTGAACACACGGGGGCCTCAGCTGTTTTTTGTTGTTGTTCCGGATTCAAAAGGTCACACAGCCCGTTGTTTGTTACGTGAGCTTAGTCCACCGAAAACATTATATTTCCCACAATTTAAGCTTCTGCATTTTCCAAATGCACTGGTATTATTCAAAGGTATTGTTCGGTTCGTAAGCCTCGGACAGAACGGTCTAATACGAATACGTGCATTGTTACACCCCTAGCAACAAATAACCGTAGCTCAGTAGGACAGCACAGAAGGCCCAGGTATAAAATGCACGGCCCGCCACTGATAGATATAGAATGAGTATTGAATGAACGTTGAGCTGTTTGCCGTGGTCAATTGACTGGTTTCAAAAGAAAATGCTGATTGTTGTCAGCTGTTATGGTGACCAAACACAGTGGGGCCGTAAAGTGTGTCACACCCCGCCGCTAAGTCACAGTAGTCACAGAGCTCAATCGACTTCATTTAAGGACAATTCATACTTTTCTTACATGAGTGAGTCCGCGACTTACCACGAGTTGGTTAATACGGAAGTAAGACCGCTTGCAATGACAACGATACACATGAAAATGTCCGCCGCGCTGGCCATCCTGCTATGTTCATTTAAATAGAGATGTCCGTTCTACTCTCATTCTATTTCTCTGGGGATACAGTAGCTGCAAAGCCTCTCAGGTCTTACAATAGTAACGAGTACCGCTCAAAAACAACATCATCGAGTCCGTCATGCTGGTGGAAGAGAAACACTCAATGCTTCGCAGATTGGCGTGATTGCACGTGTGTGTGAGTAATCGTAACTTGATGAGCAGTTCACTGAAAAAGGACAACAATTAACTGTCTTAATGAGCAGGTTCTACAATCAAGTGCCTGTCAACTGATTGCCTTGCTGAAGATTGGGCTCACTGAGCGTGTTAATGGAGACAGAGCGGAGACAGATAGAGAGCCACCAGCTTACAGGAGCAGGCTGGCCCCTGAAAACCCCATTAAAGCAATTAGTGAAGTAAAATAAATGTCTGGAGGACAGTGGTGGGCTGCATAGTTCCAGCGTGTGTGTGTGTGTGTGTTCTAGCTGTAGCTGTCTCCCCCTCTATCTCCACTGTAAAGCGGTCTAATTGTGCCCCGTGGTGTCCGCCTGGCATTTAGTTGTTTCAGAAGGGGCCCTGTTCAATGACAAAATGTCACGGTGGCTGTATAGCTAAGACCACTGCTGTCTGGAGCCATTGTTTTTTGGCCGGAAAAATTGCTAGGTACATCCAGTTGGTAAGAAAGGAGTCCCAGAGGCAGAGGGAAACAAGCCAACACGAGAAGGTGGGGAGTGATGAAAAGATAAGAGACCAAGGGAGCAAGTGAAATGAGATTAAAAAAAACAGCGCGGCGGAAGACAGATTCAAGGAGATTTAGCTCTCTCCGGATACCAAAACTACTTAAATGTTCATCCCAAACCAGACAGATTTGTCTTGTTTCCCCAATAACTGCGGCTGTAGATCCGGGGTTTAAATCCTCTCCTCACAAGATACTGTGTCTCCACCCCATCCCGTGCAGCAGCACCGATGCTGCTTTTAGGCACACGGTAAGAGGCGTGAATTGTCTTCGTTGAGCTCAGTGTACGCGCAAAATGAAGGGAAACAGCATCAAGGTAAAATAGTTTATTCAAACTGCGGGGCGAATGAAAACCTCGAAGGCGTTAAAAGGCCCAGGGCCATGACTCATGAGGTAAACACCTAATGGGGAAGAGTTATCCAGAGTTTTCTCGGCACTGTTGCTTTAATCACGTTGAAGCACCTTGTGGCCTTGTTATTTTTGTCTCAGTTTATTGCTTGTTGCTGGGAGGATTGCCGATTGACATTTCACTCACACAAAAAACACATTATATCTGCAAGTGCTGTTTGGAAAAGAGCAGCTCTGCCCAAAAAGAAGCGTATACTTCCACTGAATGGACTCAAGAACAAATGTAGGTACAAAATTGAAGACTTTGACAGGATCCTAACTAGCGTGTAGCATACTGTACCTGTGTTCTTATGGACCTGTGAAAATCAATTAATACCTATATTGACCTGTACATGGCATCCATTGAGTTTTACAGCTACCTGAGAACATTTCAAATGGCACAGATGGTCCCTAGATGTACCCAAATGGCCAATTTGAAGATTCTGCCTTAACATGCCGCTACTAAAACCGCTGCAACTTTGATCTGCTTCACTTTAGCACCAGTCTGTGCACAGTGTTTTTTTTTTTTTATGACAGCAAAGGCAATACTATGAATTGATCAATAATTGGTGTGACTACTGTGGTCTTCACGAGGGCCATGGGCAAATATCGTAGGTAATTTGAATTAATAGAAATATACTGTAAAGAAATCATACAGTGAGTAAGGAAATGGAAGCTGCATAGATTGGAAAGGTCCAATAATTCACTGCAATGTGCCAGCTTGCCAGGTCCAGTCATACAAGAAAAGGTCCAGGGTGCAAAGTTCAAACGTTTTTAAATGATTTGAAAAAACAAAACAAAAACTATTTTTCATAAACTACTGTTGGTGTGAAAGTATTGAATATTTTGTGTTGCAGTTGAGGAGTCATCTTGAGACCTTGTTATCAGAAAAGAAAAATAGTGTTGAGAAAGACATCTGACAAATCTCTGAGAGTATTGGTTTAATGATACAACCTTTGCATTTGAATGTTCTGTATCTGTGGATGAGGGGGGTTGAAAAAGAAAAGGGAAAAACTAAAATTGGGTGGAAAAACAGAACTGCTAGACAGATATCCTCAGAGCTCGCTCATGCGTGAGCTGAAATCCTGGTTGCAGCATCTGTCTCTCTCTTTGTTTGCCGGCAATAAAATAATCAACATCTACCGCTGGACTTATTCTCATCAAATATAAAGTATGGTATCTTCTCCTTCGCAGTGCATAATGTAACTTGCAGGGCTGAACTCAAAGTCAAGCACTGGAATCAACTCTGAAACCCGACAGAGCACACACACACACACACACACACACACACACACACACAATCCCTTGTCAACCGTTCTTTTCCCAAGGCAGGTAGCAGAGAGAGACGAGAGACGAGAGAGAGAGAGAGCGAGACGAGAGAAAGAGAGAGAGCGAGAGAGAGAGAGAGAGAGAGAGAGAGCGAGACGAGAGAAAGAAAGAGAGAGAGAGAGAGAGAGAGAGAGAGAGAGAGAGAGAGAGAGAGTGGGACTGAGCTGCCAAATACAGGAAAACATTGGCCCTTTCCGAGCCCTACCACAATGCACTGCTTCTCCTTCCCTGTCACACCGCTTTCCGGTTTCGAGCGACAGACATCTAACAGCAATAAAAATGACACTGAAAACTGGCAGAAAACACACATGAATGCAAATATGCATGAAAAATCAAAATTGATGGTTCCTCCTCCGAACAGGCACTGTCCAATCATAGCTTAGCAACCGTAACTAGGCACAGCAGGTTTTTGGATTTCTCTACATGTTGAAGTAGCACATGCATATTGGGTTGAGGTAAGAGCGATAATCTGTATTTAAAGGGTGTTTCTCTTTTTTAAGCCATTTCAAAACCTAAAACACATCTGCGGCTCTGTTACTCCAGATAGCGCAGCCTTCAGCCTGTTGTTTTTTGTGCCTCCTCGTCTCCTCTCTTCTCCGACTTGAGACCTGGAAATTGATCTCTGCACTTTCATCGTAAAGGACGTTGCAAATCCTAATATGCATCTCGAGGAGCGCTGATGAGGCTTGCCGGCGCAAGTCTTTTCGGCAACTGTGACAAATAAAAGAAGCGTGACACACGGCTTCAATGATCTCAAACCATGACGGGACGCTACAAAAGTAACTGCTCCTGTTGTATTTATATATGATCAAACGTTCTGCTCTTGGGATATTCAGTCAAAATTCAGCGAGGTCCAATTTGAGAGAATTTCCAAAGGTCCTGAACATCACAACAATGTCTAATATATAAGTCCCATATATATTGAAGTAGCCTAGCATTTTTATCAACCTATGTCAATACCTGACTGTCACATCAAATAAAGAAAGTTGAATTGAATAATATCTCAACAATATTCATTGTCAGATTTCAAATTAGTTAAATTGAATGTTAAAATAGATGCGCTCGGTCAAAACCTTCCGGATTTTCTCATAGACATCTACACAACCAGACTTCTTTTTACAACCAGAGGAGAAAGAATGCAGGTTTAAGACACTTGGCGCATTGGCTTCACTTTTCAGAAGCAGAGGTTGCCGCCTGAATACAAATAAAAACAGAAAAACATATTCAGGTACAGCAGCATTGCATAGGTGAAATAATACATATTGTCCTATTTCTGCTATGGTGCTCTGGCCTGGAGTCTTCCTTCAGATGGAAATAACAAACAAGAAAAAGCCTTTCTCAAATGCCAGAGAGAACAAGAGAGAGAGGGGGAGCGAAGGGAGAGACAAAGCGTGAGCATACACAATTCCTCCCGAATCTCCCTCCCTCCTCATCCCTTACATATTCTACTTTTTATTTATGTTGCATATGAAGTAAAACAAAATAAACATTTGATCCACTTTGAAACCACTTCTTATGAATATCCAACTCCGTTGTGAACTTTGAAGATAACTATATTTTGCAATTTAATGAGGTAGCCGATGCTAAACAAATCTTAATTAATCCTTAATTAAACAAATGAAGGGAGTAGCGGCGAGTGGGGGAGGAAAGGCTTGTAGCACCCATCATTATCGCTAGGCCGCTGTAAGGAAACACAAATAAAAGAACCTGTAAAAAACTGAATGAATGAAACAGGAAACAGTTTGCTATTATTTATATAATGATGCGTTAGTAGGTGAAGAAAGGAGCTGAGCCGAGTTTAATTAGGTGTACAGGGAAAATAAAGGCATCATTTCAGATTCCCTCCGTATGAACGGCTTTCAGTTTGGATTCAGACCAGTTGTAGGTCAGGCTTGAGAGAAGTCTTTTACCTGCTGCACTGCCAATTCGAGTGAACAGTTCCATGGAGCACCATGATTCACATTCATTTGTGGGGAAACACAAAAAAAAATCAGATTTGATAACCGTTCGAAAGCCTCTGTGGTAGATTTTCTTCTCCGTGTTTTCCCCCCGTTGGTTTTTCTTTGTCTTATGTTCACCAACTGTTTATCTTTTCATGTTTTCTTCTCTGATGACCCGACAAATGCAACTACATTTCTTTTTCGATCTGACGTCTGACATATGTTGGTGGAAACGAAGGTCGTGGCAGTAATGCAATGTGGAATAAACAGAACAAGAAGTCATGGTTGCTCCCTCGAATGAGAACCACGAAGACGCCTTATCTCCAGTGTGTGTTTATCCTTGCAAAATGTAATTGCATGTCAGGTTTGGTTGACTGCAGTGTTGTAGTTGTCAAGTAAAATGATCGAACTGGTAATGAAAATCACAGAGGGGGATATTCACCAAGCCTACTGCAAATTAGTGCTGCACACATTTTTTTATTGCCCAATTTCTCAATTTAGCTGGTTATTTACTGAGACTGCATATGTTAATGAGCCGAGCTGGTTTGCACGAGACAATATCGGTTTTTAAAAACTGGGTTATTGATTAGATATTGATAAGAATTGCTAAAAAAAGATATCATTCCTAAGAATTTGATTGACTATACTTTAACCAAAAGTAGTGTCTTGCTATTTTGTGTCAGAAATGTTGACACTGAGGTCTGTAACTCTGTAACTGGCACTCTGCATGAGCCATTTTAAGGTCAGAAGAAATAGTTATTGCAGCAGAAGGCCAATAAGGGAAACAGAAATGGTAACAATAGTGTTTGAAGAATACAGGCTCCTGCATTGCTGGTCTGTTGTCTTGTGTATTTTGTGGTGCTGAAAAGAAAGCTGCTGGAGAATATTTAGAGTACATTCAAAAGGGTAAGTTTGGAGTTCATATATTTTTTATTAACATAAAATCCCATAAAGAGAATGTGTTTGTCCGTCTCTGAATAGCATGGATGGATAAATACTTTGAAATGTGCTACGAATGTAGAGCTAACAGTCTACAACTGTGAGGTCTGAGAGGCTGTTCTTAGAAACAGTTGAGCTAAATGCTGACGTCAGCGTGCTAACATACTGATGGTAAGCAGGTGTAATGTTTACCAAGTGCTGCAGATTAATACTCATGTGTGCGCTGGTGAGTGTTTACAACTTCGGGTCATAAAAAGTTACAGGTGTGCACTTGAGATCAAAATCAAGGCCGAGTTGTTCGATGGGTGTGGTCTGAGTAGAGGTGCCACAGATAAGGGGGGTAGGAGACCTCAAAGCACCAGAATTATTATTTTTTGCTGAAAAATGACTCCAACACGGAAGTGCCAAAAGCTGCAGTTCATAATTGACCACTTCTGTGTGACATCACAGAGACTACGTCCATGTTTTATGCAGTTCGAAACAAACATTCAACATCTTGATATTTCAGGGAAGACTGGCTCGTCAAATGTTACCAGGAACAGACAACTAATCAATACCGTGTGCCACTTTCACTTTATCCGTCATTCAACGACACAATGTGTCAGATTTTTTTAAATGGGGGCATCTGGTGTCGGATTGGAACTCTTTCAGAGCTAGAACTTCACACTGCGCTCCCCCCGGCGGCACATGTGTTGACGGCAGAGATGATGAACGATGCGAGGACAAAAGCTGACAGATGTGATAAATACGACGTCGAATGGCTAATCAATCTCATGTGGGTCGAAGGAAGCGGAGGGGAAAACAGCAGCAGGGATATCCTGTAAGTCGGCAGAGGCAAAAGAATCTGATTGGCAGCGTGTACACGGTGGTGTGTGTGTGTGTGTGTGTGTGTGTGTGTGTGTGTGCATTGCCTGAAAATCTCGAGAAAAACACACCCTCGCTTCCTGGTTACAAACACCGGCACAAGGCCCAAAACATATTGAAAAATGAAACGCTGCAAAAACAAGTACTGAAGGAAGTGACAAATGAGTGGCTTGAGAAATAACAATAACTCCACCGTGGGGCAGGGTGAAACATAGCGACTCCAAGAAGAAGGGAGGTGGAAGAGAGAGAGAGAGCGAGCAACTATCCGTTCGTCTTCACTTCTTTCAAACAGCTGACACTCCTTCCATTCCTGTCCTCTCCTCTCCGGCTTTTCTTTCTGTGTGTGTGGGTGTGTGCACATGACCTGTGTGTGTGTGTGTGTGTGTGTGTGTGTGTGTGTGTGTCCTAGTCCACATGACCTACTTAGACTAGGAATGGACCTCGAGAAAAAATTGAAGTATCTCACAGTGAGGTTGCAGTCTAAAACATGCAGAACCTATCGTTTTTCACTCTCAGCATTTTCACCGGCTATCTTTAGCACCTGCTGTCCAGAGTACATCATATAGTACTCAAGGACGCACAGTGTCCACAGTATCAAGTATCTGCTCGCACTGTGCACCTAGACACACACACACACACACACACACACTGCGTGCAAAAATACACACCGCCACATGCACATCTTCTCCGACCAGACAGAGCCAGCATCCATGGCACTGCTATCTAGTGTTCCATCGATTTAGCATGGCACTCTTTTAACAGTCAGACTCACGAGGGACAGTTACAAAAAAAAAAAAAGGATCAAAGTTGGTTTTGAGGCAAAGATATCATCTTTTTTATTCCACACATTTCCCTTACTTGTCAAACGCTGCCGCCTACATTACCCACAATACAACTCAACGGTCTGCGATTCGGCTGCTAATGTAGCCTCGAGCTGCTAGCCTCAAAGCAGAGATGAGGAGCGGTTTAAAGGTCTGCTCAACACACAACCAATCAAGTGAGGCAATTCATCAGACTCCATGGAGCTCCCTTTAGAGCGACAAAAGGCTTTCTTCAAGTTGTTTCACACATGTAACGATAGTCCTACTAGTCCGACTATCGACGACTATCGCTGTTAGCGATAGTCGTCTTTTTCCTGCTCCAGACTATCGTCAATATATCAGCCTTTAAAAAAAATCGGTCGACCTCTAAAACATACTTTGATGTGTAAAATCAGTGGAGTTCCCCTTTAAGTTTAAATACATAATAACATCTCACAGCAACATCACATGTAATCCATTCTCTGTTTGCTTTATGTCGAGTGGTACTGATCCGATGGGAGAGTAAGCTGATTGAAAGTAGTTTTGAAGTAGAGCGGTGGTGTGGCTCTGGGGGTGCATGGCGATTGGGGTCCGACAGCCAATCTGTTCAGCGTTATGGTCCAGATTAAAATATCTGGACAACTTCTGGACGGATTTACATTAAATTTGGCAGAGACATAAAACGATCCTCAGAGGATAAACCCCGATGACCTCGGTGATCCCCTTACTTTTCTATTTCGCACCACCAGTAGCCGGTCAAAATGTCCACTCAGTAATGATTCAATTCTCAGCTTCTCTGACAGAAAGTCGCCTCTCCAATTTTTGATTTAATCTCACAATTTGTTTATCCGATGAGCCAAAAGAGGCTGTTGGCGTTGCTTTAGACTGATTTATCTTGTTAAATCTTGGATTGTGTGTACAACATTTAATCATCTGCAAAAGTGAGTCCAACATAAAAATAATGCAGCAGGACTATTTGTGAAATGTAAGCTTACAAAAAGTTGGGTCAACAATCTGTCCCCCCCCCCCCCCCCCCCCCTTCAATGTCGCAACTAGAGGAAAGTGTCATGTAATACAAATGTCATATCTTATATGCCAAAACATGTAGTGGACAGCAAACCGTACACACACTCGCAGGGAAGGGTAAGTCTAAACAATGATATAATGAAAGGCATGTAGCAGATGGACACATCAAGGCACATTCTGGCAGAGTCATGAATATTCTAACCTTCATAAATGCGTAATAAGCACGAAACCCAAAGTCTACCTCTTCAGCTTCATTTTAGCTTTGCTGAAGAAAATCAGTCACCCCCAACGAAGCCGCTCAGACTTTGATAAAAAAAAGTAGCGAAATGATGCACCTCACCACATTAGAGCAGCTGGAAAATCACAACAGAGCGAGCTGCGGCCCGAGGCTTTCTGCTCACAGATCAAAATGTGGAGGCATATTTGTGACACATTAGCTCAGATGGGCATTCCATCATCCGTATTTACTGTTTACTGTCGGGCCTGCCTCACCCTGAAAGCGCTGGAGGAATTATCCACGCTACTTTTAGAAAGACTAAAAATTTGGGTGGGACTCTCTGGCACAGCACTTAACTGGTTTGAATCCTACCTGAAGGGCCGAGAATACTTTGTGTCTGTAGCTGATTACACATCAGAGCTGACTAAAATGACATGTGGTGTTCCCCAAGGTTCAATACTGGGGCCTCTTCTGTTCAACATCTACATGCTTCCACTAGCTCAGGTTATGGAAAACAACAAAGTGTGTTATCATAATTATGCAGACGACACACAAATCTACATAACTATGTCACCAGGGGACTATAATCCCATACAAGGGCTGGGTAACTGCATTGAACAAATCAACAACTGGATGTGCCAGAATTTTCTTCAATTAAACAAAGATAAAACAGAAGTAATTGTTTTTGGTACCAAGGACGAACAATTGAAAATCACCGCTCAGCTTCAGTCACTGATGTTAAAACCCACAAACCAAGCCAGAAATCTAGGTGTAGTTATGGATTCAGACCTCAACCTGAACAGCCATATCAAGACAATTACAAAATCAGCCTCCTATCACCTGAAGAATATATCAAGGATTAGAGGATTTATGTCTCAACAGGATTTGGAAAAACTTGTCCACGGATTTATCTTCAGCAGACTGGACTACTGTAACGGTGTGTTTACAGGTCTCTGTAAAAAGACCGTCAGAAAGCTGCAGCTGATTCAGAACGCTGCAGCTCGAGTCCTCACTAAGACCAGGAGGGTGGATCACATCACTCCAGTTCTGAGGTCTTTGCACTGGCTTCCTGTCCAACAAAGAATTGACTTTAAAATCCTGCTGTTGGTTTACAAAGCACTGAATGGTTTCGGGTCAAAATACATCTCCGATCTGCTGCTACCTTATGAACCATCCCGACCCCTCAGCTCGTCTGGGACCGGTCTACTTTCTGTTCCCAGAGTCAGAACTAAACATGGAGAAGCAGCGTTCAGTTTTTCTGCTCCACATATCTGGAACAAAGTCCCAGAAAGCTGCAGGTCTGCTGAGACCCTCAGCTCATTTAAATCAAGATTGAAGACTTTTCTGTTTGCTGCTGCCTTTAATTGAATCACATTCAATTCATATATTAATCAATTTCCTGCATTTCTGCATTTTACTACTGCATTTTATTTCTTGCACTGTTTTTTAATGTTTTAATGAATGTTCTTAATTGTTTTTAAATCTACTTTTCTTTTGCCTTATGTTTTGATGCTTTTAATGGTTTTATGTGAAGCACTTTGAATTACCTTGTTGTTGAAATGTGCTGTACAAATAAACTTGCCTTGCCTTACTTTCTGGCATTCATAGCTCATTAATGGTGACAAGCCTCCCATACCCCCCCAACACACACACACACACGCGGTTCTAACCTGTTCCTTGACGGAGGCGAGGATGGCGGAGGTGGTTTCAGACTCGGATCCGTCTCCGTTGGAGGCGTTGAGGACGGGGCTCAACATGGCGGCAGCTCTGGCAGTGTCAGTCGCCACCTCGGGCACTGGCATACCTCCTGGAAAACAAGGGAACATGCAACTCTTTTACTATTATTAAAGAGCCTGTGGCCATGCCAGCGTTTAGTTCTGAGTGGCTGTCACACCTACACCTCCTTCCTACGCTCTTGTACTCGGGGACAACCATTTACACAGTTTTGGACGTCAGGCAGAGGTGAAGAGAGACACATTTCCACACACAGTTTACATAGAAAACTGATAAACTAGCCAACTATTAGACTTCTGTTACAATCTGGATGCCAGTCAGTGTTGTCCATGTGCAATGCATGATAATGACCGTGAGGCATTTTCATTACATTTTGACCAGAAAGAAATTCTTCATCTTTTTATTTTTTACATTCTCTCTCATGTTCAGGGTCACGTGGAGCTGGACCTTCTCCCGGACTGCATTTGGTAAAGTACAGAGACGGATCCTGGACAGGTGCACTGGTACATCTGCACAGCATGGACTGTAACCATGAACGGTGCATGCGACTGTGTACATGAGGGCCGAGCTCTTTGCGCTCTCTGCTTGGAGTGATGAGACATTTTGGGGACTGGGTGTTTCTCTCACATGCTGCTGTGCTGCGTCGTCTGTTCTGACGGTCGCTGGAGGGTGACTTGGCAGATGTTTGTCTCTCTTGTTTTATGTTCATGTTTTTATGTTATTCTGTTGACTGTGATGCAAGACAACATTTTGTGGCAACGGACAATAAAGCTTTATCTTATCTTATTTTTGGAAAACAGGAAATCTAGGCCAATGAGAAGGAAGTGTACAGACTCCACCGCCCAACCCTTTCTCACCTAACTTTGCTGGATTCTCACGGTGTGACGAGATCATGCGAGAGTCCATCTTGTGAGGCTTAAAGTCCTGTATTTGTGTCCGGCAAGCCAGTGCACGGACCAATCAGGGTCCTGTGATGACCCGCTGTCAGCCACAGGCGTGGCTCAGGCGTGTAGGACGCTACAAAGAGGTGAGTGCTTGTCCTAAACAACAATGGCGGCTCCTAAAAAGGTTAGGGCAGTTGCTGCAATAGCATCAGTTTTTCTTAATTTAAAGAAGAGCAAAGAACGGGACTGAAGGCTTTTCGAGATGGAAAAGACGTTTTTAAAAAACTGATGCTGCCTAAAGTTTGATGCCGAGGGGCGCTGACTAAGTGTCATCATTTGACGAGTTGGGAGTGAGAATGTGTTGAAACGGCAAAGGTCTTATGGTAGTGGGCAATTCCAGAGATAGCTGTAGTAGAGCCGCCGGAGATTATAGGAGTAGGAACAGGAAACTATCAATAGCGGTCGGATTTGTAGGTGTACAAATCCAATTATACATTTGTTTGGCAGGCAACCTGAAATCAAAAGGATAAGACTGGAAATATTCTATGATTTTGTTGCTGTCAACAATTTTAATGAAAAGACGGAGAAGGAGTAAATAGAAGGAGTAAATAGTGCATTTATTAGGAACTATTTTCATGCGGATGAATCCACATTTGGTGCATTAGTGAGTATTGCAGCCACAGAGCGGCGTATGTGGGATCTACTCAAAATATAAAGCATAGTGTGTGAATGTCACAACAACTATAGACAACAATGGAGCTCGATGGCACAGAGGAAGATGGTGCAACACAATATAGCAGGATACATTCATTCTTGCTTTTGGTCTTTTCATGAGATTGTTTTATAAAAAAAGGAAAATGTGACTGTGGCTCCACACACACACACACAGCTCCATTGCCACATGCAGATTGATTGATTGATGGATGGATGGATGGATGGATGTCGTGATATTATTGGTTGAAAGTGGTCGGTTCTAGCTAATGTAAGCGCACGTCATATTTTGTTTTACAGGAGGAAAATATTAGATTTTGATATAAAAACACCATTAGGATGATTTATTTAAATTGTTAAACAGATGCACAACATGAACAAAGGATTCGATCTGAAAGGTCGGTTGTAAAAAAGCATTTTTTCATTTCAACTCGAAATTTAAATGAAGACAATAATCTTTGTGTTCAATTAAGACTTACATATTTTGTTCAACTGTATAACCTCAACAAACATAAATAAATATAACATAGACAGTTAAACATGTGGGAACCACAGAGAATCAGATTGTATGCTTGAATGGAAATCAGGCTTAAATACTGACTAGATGTGGTGCTAGTATAGTCAAGTCAAAATAGCAGTAGTAGCAGTATTAGCAGTAGTAATAGAAAAGGCAGTCTCCATACTTATTTTATGGCGTTAAATAATGCAACCTATCAGCACAACAGCATAAAATGTGTGCTATGAAAAACGTAATTCTCCCAAAAAGCCAAAAGCCTCGAAACCAAGTATCAGAGTCCTAGCATCAGAAGGACTACACGCACACACACACACACACACACACACACATACACACACACACGACCAAACACACTCGCATGCTTGATGCCATGTGTCATCCTGCATTTGACCAGGCGTTGGAGGACACGGGCTTCACATGTGGCGTGTAATCCTGATGCAGCACAGAGCTGGTGTAACAGCTGCATCAGCCAGCTTTACACACTGATGAAAGGCTTGTCATGAGGAATCTGACACACACACACACGCACACACACACACACACACACGTAAAAGGCTGGCTGTCGGCATGAGGCAGCATCGGCCTTGTACTTGATGTAAAAAAGGAAAGAAAGTGGAGTCTGTGAGCAGAGTGGAGGGAATAGGTGCGAATGAAAAAGGGAGATGGAAAAGTGAAAGGAACGGAAAAGTGGAAAGAGAGTGAGAGAGGAGAGAGAGATACAAGAGGAGTAGGAGGGTGAGCAGAAGAGAGAGAGAGAGAAAAACTGGTCTTGCATGCTGCTAGGCAACAATCTCTGGTCACTGAAGGCTGCTAATATGGCTGACCTGGCTTTACGTGTCTTCCATTTTGGATTGTGTGCCTCTTCCTTTCTATCCGTCCCTCAATCGCTGTTTCTTAACTTCAATTTTTCATCACCACTCAGATTTCTACTTACCATACATCCATTTCCTCCTCATGCCTCTCCCCATCACATCGTCCCCTTCCTTGTTACCTGTATGCCTCTAAATCCCCCCCCCCTCACTCCTTTCCTCTCTCCCTGCCCACTTCTCTTCACTTGACCTATTTCGGTGTCTCCTCATATTGTCAGCCCATTCCTGAGTCGTTAGGCAGCACGCAGCGGAGGGTGACGGGAGGAGGAGGAGGACGCCGCAGTGCACCTGAGCCCTCTTTCACTGTGGCCGTGTAAACACGGCTGCTTATTTGGCCTCGTGACACCGCTACATGCTTCGCTGTCTTCATGCCGGACACTTTTCTTTTCTTTCCTTCGCTCTCTCTTTCCAAGATGTTTTGACTCTCCGGCTGTGTGGTGCCGGAGAGTCTCCCATCCTCATCCCAGTCTCATCCCAGTCTCCCATCCTCCTTCTACACTTTCCTCCCTGCCGGCATACCTCCTTCCCCCTTCCCCCTTCCCCTTTGCTCTTTGTGTAGTCAAATCATAGACACAATGTCATCACGTCATTATCACCTCTACTAGAGAATCGTCCTGAATCCCTCTCTCAGGGCGTTTGTTTGCGTCGTTTCGATTCAGGGACTTATTGGATGCAATTGCTGCATTCGCCCTTCGGTTCGTTTGGAGTTCGCTCTGCGACATTCAAGAGCGGTCCGAGAGTTGTAAACAACTCCAGGTTTTGAAACAACTGGTCCAATCCCAGCTGTGAATACACCCGTAGACTCTTTTTTAACTTGGAGAGCTGGTGTTACTCACTTTCGTTAGCTTGTTCCTGGCTAGCCATAATATTAGCCATGAGTAACATCTACATTAACAAAGCATTTCTAAGAACTGACATTTTACACGTATTATTGGCACCTGCATGATATATAATATCATACAAAAAGTTATTTTGTTATTAGTTATCAACATTTAGCTCATGTACAGCCTCACATAGCTAGTAGCATAGCCGTAGACTGTCCGTTTTCCCTTCCCTCAGAATACATGACCATGTCGTAGATACATTGCTGCACCAAAATTATGAATTCCTCTACACCGAGGCTCTGATTCGTCACTGTATGAATTACTTTGTATTATTACCATCTGTGCCGTTTGAATGCGTTTACCGTGAATGTCAGCATAATGGTGCACGAACATGTGAGTGTCTGCTGAGTTGACCACGGAGATCTGAGTGTCTGCTGACTTTACCAGCGATGTCCAGTCGTCTCCAGGGAGAGCAGCGGAAGTCGCCTTTTCTCTACGGCAACCCTGAAGGGACATCATATCTCTAATACAAACAATAAACATGAGACAGTCTGACTATAGGATGTTTGCTGGCTTTTATCCCACTGTTCTTGTCATCCTCTTGTTTTTATGTATATGTATTGTCTCTTGTCTTTCAATTAAAAAAGAAAAAAAATTATAATTATAGTAAATTTAAAAAATAATTGTCGGCGTTAATTAATGAATGCGTTAATGCGAAATTAACGCGTTAACTTGCCCAGCACTACTTTGTATGCATGAAACATACAACACAACAGTACAATAAAGCTTGAACTGTACCAGAGAACCGGACCAGAGAACCGGACCAGAGAACTGTACCAGAGAGCCGGACCAGACAACCGGACCAGAGAACCGGACCAGAGAGCGGAGCGCCCGGTGGCCCAGTTTGCCTATAGAACAAATGGAGAGAGAAGCTCTGGTTTTGCCTGTGCAGACAGGGCAGGAAGCCAAATATAGGTCAGCTCAACAGACCATGTCCAAGCCCTCATCCCACAACTGACCAGTGCAAAGCTGCTTTCCCCAATAACAGCCAGCAGAACTAGGTTATAGAGGCCCGCAGCCCAGCTAGAAACAAGACTTTGAATATGGATTAGGCCGAAAGGCTTTATTTCACTGAAGAATAATCTTGGATTTTTAGGTTCTATATTTCTAATGCAGGGGGTATTTAGCCCCGCATTTCAAAGCAGTAATCCCCGACATTGCTGCAGCGTTGTAAATGATTGACATGGCTGACATGGGGAGTGCTGAGCTTAATCTCTTGGCCCTTTAAGCTCATCAGTCAGGTCTGAGACAGACGTGATTTGGTGAAGAAGGAATTCAGATCAGCAGCGAATCATCTAAAGGTCCGCATGGAAGTGTTATTTCCCTGTGGTGCAGACTCTGGTGTGTTGTTTACTCGCATTCCTGTCTACGTGTGTGTGTACATGGAGCACTAGAGCAAACCTGTGTGTGTCTGTGTGTGTATCTTTGTCCCTTCTGGGATGCGAGTGTTTGCTACGCGGTTGACGGGCAGTCCCCCGCTGCCTCATTAAAACTTGCCGCAGTGTTTCCGTGCGGGCTTCACCAGTCATCTGTCCCTTTGTCTAGACCCTGTGCCCACAACTCGACGTTCAAGTTAACACTTTTAACACTTACATTAACAATGTAACAACAAGTAGTGAACCAATGTGATAACATTCCCCGTCAACAGTGGGATATACTGTGTAAAGGACAACAAGTTGGCATGTGCAGATTTGAAAAGTAGAAAAGAAAGTGTCAATACATCCCATCTTGTCCTTCAACTCAGTGTTGACTGTTTCAGTCGTCTTGATTTTCTGCTAGCCTTAACAAAATGCTTCCAATTGACTGAATACAACTTAAAAAAAGGGATAATAATGCTTTAACAAGAGGAGCAGATATCGTCTTTTTTTCAGAAAATATCTGAACACGTCACAGTACGATGAAATAATAATAATGGTGTCTGACTTCCACCACTGACTCACACTTGAGGTGAAGAAAGCCCTCGTTAACTGGCTGATGAGTAACCCCTGTGCTCTTCCTGCTATGACAAGTGAATGGTTGTAAGAAATAAATAAATAAAAGAAACAGACGGGCTTATTGTATGGAAACCAAGTGAAATGTTAGGCGCTATGCTGAGCAGGAAGTCCCTGGACATGTATGTGTCCACCCGAGAAACTAGCACCAGAGCGAGGGAGGGAGATGTCTATCAAATGCAGTCTGCGCAGCCCAAAACGGTCCTCAGAAGGGTTCCAATCAGCCAAGTGGAATCACCTGCGCGGGGGTGCGCCATAACGCAAGACCTTTAAATTGAATGAACGCTCACTGGCAGACAATGGCAGATGGCCTTCCAAGCATCATTGAGGGTTAATCACCCATCAGCCTTGGTAAAAAAGTCCAGATGCTAATGCGCATTTAGAGTCAGCACACACACTCACGCACACACACACATGCCTACTGTACGGCTGCGATACAATGAGCAACCCCTCTGAGTACCACTTAAGGATAGCAGCTCTGATGGCAAACCATTAAGAGGCGATTGGCCACAATAAAAATCTATTGTTTAATAAAAATGTATTATCAAAAGCGTTAAAACACAGAAGCCAGTCACACTACAAAGTAAACTCGTGCCAAAGCGCTTCAGAGAGCTGCTGCTCTGCTGTTCTTTTACTGCCTGGATGCCTGGCTCACTGAAAATGGATCACAATTCAATTGAGTCCCGATGATTGTGTTCTCATTTTTAAACGGCTACATCTATTTTTGGGCTCAAATGCTAATGATGCCTACTGATGTCTGCTGGTGTGTGATAGAAAGAACAGTTGATTATCTCATCAAAACACCTTTGGTGTAAAGTTCCAAGGATGACTGATGACTTCAGTAATGTCTCACTGGGTGTTTGACTTTGATTTCTCCCCCCCCCTCCCCCCTTCACAGTCAGGCTTCACAGACACGTGGCTGATCACCCAGAAGAAAGGAAGACGAGTCGTCCACACCAATATGGTGTAGATGTGGTGTAAGAGTCCAAAGAACAACGTGGCCAAACAAAAGAAGCTGTCACTTGCCGCTCTTGGCGAAACAAACACCGGAGCTAATGTGTCTGATTAAACCTGTGACAACCACATCATTAGCGCATGACAACGGAGAGCTGAACTATATTTAATCCAAAACTTCAATCCGGGACAGAAGCAATTACAGTTTCTTCATCGAGTGGAGTATCACGCAAAAGAAGCAAGAAGTGAATGGCCGCAAAAAGACACCTGCGGGAGTCACGGCGGGTAACCTGGGACAGCTCCCTGCCCAGAATGAACAGCGACTCGGAGAAAGCCACAGCATGTGGCCCCCCCGACGTAGGCCTAGTGTAGACGAGCCTGGTTCCAGACCGCTGAATCACCTCCCACACGCTATTGTTGACTTGTGATTAAGACGTGTGAATCTTCACTGGGCTCACAATTTGGATTTGGTTACAATTCACCCGTCAACGGTTTGAAACGTGCAACGATCATCCGTGCATCTCGATGAATCGCATCCTTAATTTTATACATGTAGTCTTGATGAATCTGACCTCCCTTTCTATTTAAAAAAATGCTTTCAAAAATCAGTCTTCAACAGTCCATAATCTAATGAATGAATGAATGAATGCATTTTATTCATATAGCGCTTTTCACAGACAATAGTGTCACAAAGTGCTTAACAGAGCAGACATTTAAAAGCATAAAAAACACAATGTGACCCTAGGGTCAATCAATTATATACACAGAGAAAAGTAAAAAATAAAAAATAAAATAAAAAATAAAATAAAAATGTAAATATGTAAAACATATTTTAAGAGCAGGTCTAGGACATGGCTTTACTTTTACACAAACGCCAGCCTAAACAGGTGGGTTTTGAGCTGGCTTTTAAAAGTATCCACAGTATCTGCGAGGTGCAGAGTTGCAGGCAGAGCATTCCAGAGTATATCTCTTCAATACCTGTATCTGTGCAAGCCCCCTTACCACGTAAACATTACAACAACTTAACATAAATCCTTCTGCAGTGCGTTAGATGTTGTGCTGCAATCTACAAAAATAAGGTTTTCACATTGTAGAGCGGTTTCTGAATGCTTTTGGCATTTTACACTGCATTAATGAGCGTTTTCTATCTTTTCTACTCTTGCTTGGTTCAAGTCACTGCATCTCTGACGTGGTTAACAAACACCACGGTTAAATTCGAGCATGCATGCTCATTTTTTTGAGCCCAACATTGTTTGAAACAGAGCAGCTAATATTGGTGGAAAGAGCAACCAGTTAGCCGACTGCAGAGTGTCGTCTCTCCGCTCCGGGGCACTGTGTGTATAAGCTCCGCTTACTACTCAGTAAAGAGAGAGAGGAGAGAAACTAGCGTGACTGACAGTTCAAATGACAGCAAAATGCGGTAAAGTCTCACATTGAGTTAAAATGAGACCAAACTTCCGATGATGTTCTCTCACTGCATTGATGCGGAATCCTTTACGTCGGCATCGCGATCCATCTTAGAATTGAGAAATTGTAGTGATTGGAGGTTCAACCGATAGTGGACCTTTGAAGGCGTTTTGGAGGTTTGTTCCCCCCCCCCACCGTACAGTTAACACATATAGTGATATTAGAGACAGATATTACCAAAAGCGTTTTTGTATCAGGCTGTAAACATCTCTATTTCATGTCAAAGTTGGACATTTTAACACGGAGCTGTAATGAGATTGACTCGCTTTTGGAGCAAGTCTCAAGTGGCCATCTGATGAAACCGCAGTTTTTGGCACTTTGGCTTCGTTACTCCGCACTGGAGGTTGTGAGCTGAAAGTGGGGGTTTCCTTCACGGGATATTGAACATTTTAAACAAATTACTTTTTTGATTCATGCAGTGTTTGGCACAAAAACAATGTCTCATGTTGATGTCCCCATAAGCTCTAAGTACGTGTGGTTTGTTTACTACTGAGTCATTTGAATCAACTTCGAACAACCTTCAGATCATTTCGGTGATTGTTTTGACCACTTTGTAGATTATGGAACTTGTACGGACATTATATAATGAATTCATTGCAATTTACAGTCCAACTAAAGTAATATCCCACAATTCCAAATGGATGTTTGGATGCCTTCTTTTGCTCGTCAGTATGACATAATGATTCAACACACAGTGTAGCCTACAAACAGGCACCCAGCATATGTACAGATGTAGAAATAAAAAGCACACAGCTACCCCTCACTTGTCACTCTTTAGCCTCTCTGTCAATACGCTTAGATATCAGTTTACACACACTCGCTGGGCATATGCCGCTCTGCCATCGGGACTGTGTCATTACAGCCAGCGAAGCTTCACCTCGGCACATTGAGTCAGTCTGTTGACTCGAATGAAAGCAGAAAACAGCTTGTCACCACAGTGCTTGCCTCAATCAGTGATATGTGTGCGGGAGTGCAAAAGGTTGCCCATGTTTCCTTCGCGTCTCCTTGGTGATGGTTACATGTGGTTGAGTGAACACAATCACCATAGCAGCTATAGCGGCTAAACTGGAATATACTATTATATACACGTGTCATTTGCTAACAGTTTAGCAGGAAAGCTTCTGGAAGGGGGCAGTGAAGGGGATACGCCCCCGGCTAACAGGATAAACATTTTAACTAGTAGATACCACCATGAAACTTCCAAATTTGAATACCTACATTAAGACAATATTTTTTTGCATTCCAAGTTTTCTGAAATTGTATGTTTAAATATGATAATTAGGCCATGTTTCATGAAATATGTGCACATTTTCCAGAATCTGAACATTGGATTAAGCCAGGTTCAATTTGTTTCATTTTGTTGACATATTAGAGTCAAAGATTTTTACAGAGGGGATCTCTTTTTATCACTCCATAAATCAGAAAATACTGACAATTTAGAAGAACATTTTCTGTTTTTACGAATAAAAAAATGGCAAGAAGGATGGAAGGGAGAACCAAAACCAGGACTGAGCGGGGCAGCTATCAGACCCTGCTGCAGTTCAATGAAAGGTTTTGTAAAGGGAATCTGGTGCTCGGACACACTACCGCTTCTGTCCACAGGGTCCGCCAAAATCAACACCAAATGAATTCCTTATAGTAGCTTTAAATATTCAAAGGAGGTATTATCTAATGCTGACTTTTGGTGAATTTTTGGAGAAATCTAGAGATGCAAATACACAACGTGTGGTTAAATAAACACCATAGTCCACTATATAGTCTGAAAGAGTGTTATGGAAGGAAAAATAGCCCAGAATCTCAAAATTGAAGAAATGCCGGTTTAAAGGGGGCGCTTGTAATGATGAACCTACAGGCACTATGGCCACTCATCAACCTCGTGTCCAGCAGCAAAGCACACTATAAGCTACCAGCTCAGCACCAAACAGCAGACGGACACAGCTGGTTACTAGCTGGAGAACATAGCGGAGCATTTAACGGCCAAATATTTCCCTCAGCAGTTAATAGAGAGCAACACAGAACTATAAGAGAGTGAATATTGGACCTACAATCATCAGGTGGACACAAACACTTCAGTTGTTTGCAGTGTCTGCTCAATGTGTAACGAAGCCGCGCTAACACGTTTGCCATCAACTTTAAAACGTGATAATACAGACAATGTTGTGTTTACAGCTTGTTGTGCTGTCACCGAGTGATCGGAATTTCTTTTTTTTAAATTATTGCAGGTTTAATAACAACAAATCACTTCATCTTAAACCATCTATTATGGGTAACATAAGAAATTAGACACCAAGGAAAGAATCACCAAAGCCCCTTTCACACATGCACCTGGAGAACTGTGTGAAAATGCAATTGTCCGAAAATGTTGAACGATCATCCCAGCGACGAAAGTCCCTGATGATAATGCTACAATCTGAACAACAAGTGTTGAAATCCGCAGGAGAGGTAGTTGACGTTATTTGTTAGCACAGTCCTGCTCGTCAAAATAATGGAGCTAACAGCTAATGTACGGAGGTTGCATCATGATGCGTTCAAGTTCCTGAGTATGGGACAAAGGTAACATGACGCTATCATGATGTGTTTAAATGTAATTTTGTAAAATTTAGTTTTTGATGGGAAACTTGAGATGGATTGTCAGGCACTAATAGTAAATTTGCAAAAATCAGTATGCAAACAGTAATAGAGGAGTGTGTATATGTTAAGTACGTGGGATTTATTGTTTTCTTATCATTTTTTACCTTGCTATGGAAATGGGTATCTAGAATGGTGGAATTTCATTGGTATTGGTGTTGATTACTAGATTCATATGAGATGAGATGTGCAAGATATGGGGATTGTAGAAGCCGGGGTGGAAAGGTGTTCTTGCTTCCTCTGCTTCTTGTGAAGAGAGATGTTTTTATAAGTCTCCCTGAATTTTCCTTTATTTGTTTGCTCACTTTCTAAACAATGGAATAAAGCACAAATGAGGTAATTTCCCTTTCTTGCTCTTCTTTCACATTTCCTTCAATGGCCCGTTCTATCTCTTTCACACACACACGCACACACACACACACACACACACACACACAGCAAGCCTCTCCTTGTCTTGTGATACATACTTTTTCCACACTTGGAAATCAAATTCACAAGGTTTTTAGGGGTTAATTTGGTGGGCATCATCCAACTGAAAAGTCTGCATATTTCGAGTCATTTTTTACTCATGATCCTGTCAAGGGAAGAAATCCTGAGGCAATAATTTCCAAACTGCTGCCGTATCAACGCAAATCTCCACCGCAAGTTTATCCCTGGGATGTGTGTTAATCCCGGGTCTGAGAGAGCTGAGGCATATTGATGAATCTGGTATTTAAGTTCTTCCAAGGTCAGTCTTTTACTGTGGGAAACTTGGAATAACTTATTAAAGAATAAAACCTGGATGTAAAGGTAATAATCATATATCACATATCACTGGCATTAGAGTTGATGACTGAGGGGACCTCCTGCAGTTTATCTAATCATCACTCTCTGACTGCTCTGTGTTCATTTAGCTGAATACCAAAACCCATTACGGAATAGCTCAGGATAATGCACATCATCAAGAGCTGACTGACATAAATGAAATGAGCTTGCAAGAACAATCAGTGGTTGGTAATGGATATATATATATACATACTATTAGGCCAAACGTACGTTGACATTGCATTTGTTTTTTTAGTATGGGGATGTGTTTAGGCCTACAATTAGGGGTTTCATGTTGCTGCAGCACACAATGGTATTTTAAATTAGACAACAGTGTGCTTCCAACTGCGGCACCAGTTTGAGGAAGGACAGTAGGGCTGCTCTATCATATCTCTATATTATATTGAGATCAGATTACATTTTTTTGGGGGGGGGGGGGATCAGAATGCATCTGGTAAAAGCACAACAAATGTTAGAGGAATCTATCTCAGAATCAGAATCAGAATCAGCTTTATTATCTGGTACACATCAAATACGTTTATGTCGATATGAAAAGCTATGACAAGGCTAGTCACACCCACAAAACCATGGCTAACGAGACGGCTCCGTGTTTTAAGACAGGTCTGGGTGGGGTGCCGACATCGTCCACTCCAGCTGACATTTGTGCAGCGAGCGAGGGGACCCATCCCAAACCCACAGGCCTGGGAAGTGGCTTGGTCCTGATGAGGCATGCTCTAAAGTTCACGGCTGGAGTTGTGAGCCACCTTCACCCCGGAGCCTATTCAAGGGGACGTAGAGCCATTTGCGGAGCACCACCGTGGAGTCAAATGTAAAATGTGCTTGGCGAGGGCTGGGGAGCGGCCTACCCTATCCCACCGAGCTGGGCGAAAGTGCACCGCTCTAAAGGAACAGGGAACACTGGAGTTATCGACTAAACGAGAACATCCTTGCAAAATGGAATGCGGCAGGATAATTGTTTTGTCTCGATTATCTTGTTGGAAGCCAAAATCGTGAATGAGAATAAAATTGGATTTATCGCCCGGCCCCAAAGGTCACCATGACGATGCCCCTGTGTGCACAAAGCCAGGTCAAGAAATCATTTTCACACCGTCTCTCTTCATGCCACCGACTGGAACTCCAAATGTGACCCAATCCCCCAACGTCAGTGACCATCACCGACTCCTAATGTCCACAGAATGCAGCTGCAATCCAGCTCTGCCCGGATCGACACCGATTCCATTGAAATTAATTGAAATTTAAAAAAATTAAATTCCTGGTGTGCCCGGGAGTTTATAGTGGATGCAGATTCAGAATGGGAGTTTTTAAAAGATATAAAAGCAATTTTCTTTTAGCGCTTTAGATTTAAAGTTGAAGAATCTTGTTGAATTTTACGGATCCCGATCAAAAATGGCACTGGCCCTGCCGTGCAGTGCCTAACCCCTAGTTTAAGAAACAAGTCATGGTCAGAGTCCAAAGAGCTTGTGATTGGCTGAGACCTCTGCTGGCTCGTTGATGGGGCAACAACAGGGGAAGCAACCCGGGATGACCTCAGGCCAGGGGGAGAGACCTTCACACTGCAGGTCACCACTAATGTGCTCTTATTGGTGAACACACTCACACACACACACACACACACACACACTGCGAGGAAGGAAGAGATACAGAGAGGTCAATAGTTTCCGACTGCGTTCGATGAAATGACAAAATCCAATTCAGAGACACACGCACTGGTATCGACCTTTCACAGGAACAAAGTCTTCAACAGCAAAGTGAATCGTTTCGCATTTACTGAGCAGACTTCTGATTAGTGCTCTTAAAGCTTCGCTTCTCATGACTCGAAACATCATGTAGCCAGTCTTTTCCAATTTAAAATGAAAGAAGGCACTCCCAGCTGTCCCCAATAAATTATGCCACTCTAACCAACGGGGGAAATGTGGGCAATCCAGAGCTTAGGACGTTAAATTTTTCATGTGGTGTAATGGCACTTGCTGGAATGGCACTGCTTTGAAAGTGCTGCAGAGCTCAGTGTGTTCGCTTGAAAGTAAAAGATTAGTTGACTAAGAATAAGGAATGGCATTAACTCGGGGGCCGATGTTGATTTTCTTACCTTTGAAAAGAAGGGGGAACCTGAGAGAAACAGAAAGGCTCAACCTCCCAGCGGGCAGCGGACGGAAGTTACAAGAGGAGGAAAACAAAGTGTTCACTCAAGGAGCAGATCCTCATCTTCATTACAAAGTAGCCCCCCGTTTGACGCTACGTCTCTGTCTCTAAACAACAAGCCGGAGCGGCTAAAAATACGATCAACATTATGAATTATTATACATGCTTTTCCACGGATGCTCTGGGTGAGCCACGTTTCTCGTGCGGTTCCTCCACACGGTATAATTACAGAGGTTACAACGGCGGCGATGAACACAGCACAAAGACACATTAAAACTGGCTCTGCCCTCCTCCACCCGCAAAGGAATTCTAACTGCTCGGCGACAGAGGACTCGGCGTCGTGACAAAGCTGTTTGTGAACGAGAGGATGCAGGAATGAAAGTCGCCGGCTGAGACACTTCAAAGTCGACTGATTCGTACACACGGTGGTGTTTTGTCAGGAGCAAAAGCTGCCAGTGTGGTTTTTTTTTAGAACCAAACTCCTGAGGGTTCGCTTTACGTGCTCATTGGTGAAGTAAATAATTAGGGCAGGGTTGTATCTGCAGTCTACTTCTTGTAAAAGCACAGGTTCATACCCTAGAATAGGGCCTCGATACATCCCAACAATAAAAGCAAGAATCAGTCTTTGAAATGGCAGAATCGATGTAGATTCATGATCCAACTCTCCATGTTTCATACCCGTGTCTCGTTATAAGCAAAAAAGGAATTATATTTCTCCTCCATTTTTATTTCTTCACCTTTGCCCCTTTTATACATCATGCTAGCTAGAAATATTGGCATTCAAAAAAAATTTCTTTTACAATTCATCTCTTGTTGTGTTGAAATCTTAAAATCATTCAAAGATTCTTTAGCGTGCAGCCTTCTATACAATCACAGAACTTGGAATACAGAAAACATGAAATCTTAAATCAGGGCTGCATCTTGTATATGAAATACATTTGGGTAGACGATCTCAAAATGCAGTCTCATTGTGATATCTTTACATCTCTACAGCTACGCAGTCCTGAAGTTACCAAATTGAAAAAGTTTTCTGTACCAAAGAATTAAACTGAGAGTTAAAAATGAAACATCTCTCTCTGTACTGTTTGCACAAGGATAGAGCTTACAGAGAACACATTGAGGCCACAGAGCCACACAGCACAAAGGCCTCCCGTTCTCAGCACTACGAGAATCACCATCACCATCCCAGAGCACCACTAGCACGCCGGTTAGCTCATGTCGCGCCATGCATAATACATCAGGCCGACTTTGAAGGGCTTTTCTCAGAAGAAATGACATCGCTGAAGAAATCGCTTTTGGAAGGCAGCATCAAAGAGGGTGGGTCAGCCCCCGGCTCCCATTCCAAGCATGAGAACAGCACCAGCTGAGCTGACTGTGGTTTGGGCGGCGTGACGCAAGTCAGGACACTGTGAGAAAAAATGAAATGTCAAGAACTAAAGAGCTGTCCAGATGCACTCAGCATATTTCTTTTAAACTGCATAAGTGGTCCCTTTCTATGCTGTCGGGGGTGTTCAATTAAAATTCAGCGAGGGAGTTAGCAAGCATTCCCTCATGCAAAGGTCCGTAACATCACAATGTTTAACTTGCACTATGATTCAGTGCCATGTACTGTATATTGAGGTAGCCTAGCAGTTGTATTGAACTGGTGACCTATGAATAATACATACTCTTCTCTCATTTCAAGGAAAATAAGGGCTGGGTTAAAATATTAAATGCATAACCCAAATATTCATCCCTAGATACATTTAGCTCTTCAACCCTTTTGGATTTAGCAAAAGCAGTGGTTACCTATTTCTAGTGAGATTCTCAGACTCTTTTTGATTCCAACTCACAGGTCAAAGCGTCGTCTAAACACAACGTCACATGACTTGAACGGCTCTTTAAGCTGCATGCACCCACTTAGACTACAGGCTTCTTTTCATCGTTTGTCTTCGGCAGAACAGGACGTGCTGTTGCGTTCCCCAGCAGCGCTGATACATTTTTA
This sequence comes from Melanostigma gelatinosum, assembly GCF_949748355.1. Lineage (NCBI taxonomy): Eukaryota > Metazoa > Chordata > Actinopteri > Perciformes > Zoarcidae > Melanostigma > Melanostigma gelatinosum. Next base: position 19,881,114 of record NC_136648.1, on the reverse strand, counting down.
GCACAGTTTGTACAAAAACAGTGGCGAGCTTTTAAACCGCCACGAAGCGACAACACAAAGCCCCAGACCAGCGGTTCCCCCCACCCCCCTGAGCATCTGCTTGGCTCTGCGAGTTATAAAAAAGAAAAACTGATGGCGGGAGACTTATTCAGCTTCTCACCATGGGGGGAGCTTGCATGCTCACGAACGCGGAACCGGCCTGTCCGATGCCATTGCCGTGACATAACGTGCATTCTAAAAATTGGGCGCAATTCCTCTTCAGCGGATGGACAGAATGATGGCAAACTGTGCCCTGAAGTGTGCGCTTTCTCTATATTTCTCCCTCTTGCAGTGCTATAAATAGTGGCGAGTGCTGCTGTCTCTCATATTTCATGTGTCACTGGCTCCAACAGTCACTGGTGAAGAATGCTCACCGCATACATAAAGCCTCATCTTGCCTCCTTTTGCACTTGCAGCCCCTTCCTCACTCTCCTTACTGTCGGCTAATATTCTCTCCTCTCCTGCCCTCGCATGCTTCAACCCAAGAGGCCAGGCCTAAGCCGCATGTTTCGAGTAGCAGGACACTAGATCCCTATATGAGGGTCAATTTAAATGGAAAAGAAAGGGTCATGTTCAGCCACATCAAGTTTTTTCAGATTTTTTACATGAAAAGCAATGATGTACAGTGAACTTCCTTATATAGTCCTCTTTAAAGCCTTAATACCCATTTGCCCACCGGCCGGTTTGGGGAAGAGGTTATCGGTTCGGGTTAAATGTGCACAAGCAGCTGCCGGCTAAATGGCCGACTGTGACACATTCTGTGCCAGGTATTATATATTGATATCTGGCCATCTTAATAAGTTCTTCTATGTTGACGTTTCCACTGTGCGTGTGCGTGAGCGTTTTTATTACATGGTCCAATACGAAGGAAGGAGTAAGCCACCCGGAGCTCTTTAGAAAAGACAGACTTTGTCTTCGGCATGACAGCTAACCGTACTGGTTCTGTCAGAAAGAGCCGCAAGCGCCATGGCAACAGACTTGACAACAACACATTGATGGATTGACACGTACCAAGACGAATCGGTGTTGAAGTCAGACACGTAGTGCATTGCTTATATTGTTTTATATTGAGTTAATGATTGGGACAGAACATGATTAAACATGCATGACATTATTACTATTTTTGTCCAGATATTTGTCCGGACTCGGGACACCCAGCTTGAAACCGGGACAATCCTGGACAAACCGGGACGTTCATTTGGTCCACACTCAAATATCTGAACAGCTGTCCGATGGATTGACCTGAAATTTATATACATATATTGACGGTGCTCAGAGGATGCATCCCAATGAAGCTCTAGCATGAGTTCGGATAGGAAGACTATACTCTCGCATGCCTAAGCCCATAGCTTATTTCCCATACATCTGCCATCACTCCTCATGCAGGCACACTCATTATTTCCTGGCTGTTATTGTTCGGGGCTGTCAATCATATCAGCTGTCTAGATCAGCTGGTCTCTCTAGCCAATAGCACAACGACACAAGGACATCGTTAGTCTATCATCTGGCTGCTGTCTTCCTTTAAATATGATTGTCTCTCTACCTTCAGTACGTTCAAGCTGCTCTTGCGCAACCCTCCACCTCCTCATCTCCGCCCAATCTTCGCAGATTCATCAACTTCATCAGCTCATCATTCTATCAACCTCATCACCACCAGTGTCTGGACTCCCACGGGGGGATTTATATTGTTGCCGCTCAGGGCAATCACAACTCGATCACAAATCTCCTCGTTGAGTTCAAGCGCCAAAGAATTTCTGTGTAAGTCATTAACCATAATAAAAATGTCATAATAAATGTTAACTACCAATCATTCACTTGTCTCTCCTGATTGAAATTACTTTGTTGATCAACTGACTTTTCCTCTAGCGCCACCATGAGGTTGACATTTGCCATTGACGTGAAATGTCTGGACAGCTAATGGATTGATTGCCATTCAATTTGGAAAATACGTTTACGTACTTACAGCTGTACTTCGTTAATTAGCAAAGACGGTAATCATTATGAGTTAGCGTTGTCATTGTGAGCATGCTTGCATACACCTGCACTCAAACACCTGGAAATGCAAAATAACTAATGTGGGTTGTTTGGTGATCAAAACATGAATGAATATTAATGTAAGAGATGTAAAGAGGAAAGTGGGAGTCACATCCAGGCCTAGAGAGGTCTAACACGCATACATCCAGCTTATCACAGTCTGATCAATGCCCCCCATTCATTAAGCTGAAAGCGAGTTAACTAAGGACACTGTTATTTCACTGCAACAAATCAATGAGATTCATTAACTTAGCCCGAAGGCGTAGATAAGTAAGGACACACTGATATTTTACTACAGCAGCTGAGTAGAGTGCACATAAGGAATTCCCAGCTCCGACTTGCATACTTGAACACATGGAGAGCAGTCTGTTAGGCAGCTGAGGGAAAAATCTCCAAGGGATTTGACCCTTAGCCAATAAAACTGCAAAGCCTCTTCTCTCAGTCAGACATGTTGTTGAATTGTGTGACTGTATAATCATGTGGTGTGACGGCAAATAAACACTACTGATAGAAAAAGGTGACTAAACGTTGGCTTTCCGGTGGGTTTCTATTGATTGCATCAGTGTGTGTGTGTGTGTGTGTGTGTGTGTGTGTGTGGGTGTGCAGCCTGAGCCAGGCGGATCCACGACAGCACTCCCTTTTAACTAATCCTAAATCCAGAGCAGTGCACAAACAGCATGGGCCGAGGAGTTATTTCACAGGCGGTGACTCGAAATGACATCCTCCTTATCTTGCACTGCTTATTTTGTATCTAAATATCTCACAGCAAGACCTTTCCACCAAATTAGTTCTGTTAATGTTTTTGCATATGACTTCATTTCTAGAAGGAGAGAAAAACAAACAACGTAATCAACGAGCGCTGCTGTCTTTATCCTGGATAGAAAAAGATTGTGTTTGTTTGTTTGCAGGGAAAAGCCTCGACAGTTCTTTTATTGCTGTGGCTGTTGACTCATATCTTCTTCAAGCACAAAAGGTCCCAATGTTTGCACACTCATGACCTCAGTCTGGCTGTTGAGGTGACAAAAATGTGAATGAAGGATGGCTCGGGCTGCTGGGTTAATGAACAGACACGTGCAAAGACTGAACACATTTGTGTTTCTAGACATGTGCGACAATAAAGCGCAGTGACCTTTCACTGGCAGACAGGATGTGTCTACAGCATGCTAACATGCTAACATTTGTGATGAGTTCTATATACGGGATTCAGGGCATAAATACAGTAGCAAACAACTATTTGCTGTATAAATATATATTGGAGCAGGCTAATGTCTGCCTACACAGAGAATGCCGTCGCTCTTCCTGTGTGTGTGTGTGTTGTAATCCAAGCTTCTCTTTGTTACCTAGCCTATCTGGCTAGCTCTGTCAGCCTTGCTACATTAGCACCGTTAGCTTCTAGCCGCTGGCTCAGCTGTCTCTATGGTGAGAGCCATGTGGAGGCACAATATATGGTCTGAATTCCATTTAGACAACCTCTAACTAGTAAAAAGATAATGTACAGGCTAATGACAATGTCTTTAGAATTACAGATGGTCATAAACCACAGTAGTGGACAAATAGGATTTTTGACATTCTGGCAGTGCTCCCTGACAACTCAGGAGAGTCGTTAGGATTCATCCAGTGTTGCCAGCTATTTTCAATGGAAAGCTAAAGCCTGCTCGAGAAGTCGCTAAATTACATGACATGCTAATTAACATATCAGTGACGTCACATTGTAACTATTTCCATACATGCAAGACTAAACAACTGACTCTGACTCGCTATATATTATATTGATAGCTCTCCGGCTTCTATCATCGAATCAATAAGAACCTAATCTAACTCTTATTTCTAGACCGTTTTTATGTCGGCTGTTGTATTGACTGAGAAGATCCACAATGAACTCATCCTGGATGTGCATTTTGTCATCATATAAAAAGTCAATAGTCAAATGAAATCATGTAGAATAACAAACAAAAGTCATTCACAATGTCTGACTGATGGTTGGTTGACTGAACTTGCTGCTTCCATCCCCCACTCACTCACTCAGCACAGTCAGTGCCGAGAGACACATTAAAGCACATTCACTGAGAAAGATTAGCAATTCCCTTCAACTGAGAGGAGTTATGGTCGATTTGTTGCTAGATGCTTTAATACTACAGTATTACTCCAGTCCAAATTACAATGACTAATGGACATAGTGGAGCAGTCAACTAGGAGTGCCGCTTTGCTGCCTAAAATCTTTGGTTTGCACCCGTCTGAATGGGACACCAAAGTGCTGAGCAAACCTTAAAGATAAAGAGGAGATTAGTGGCTGTAAGGACGCTGGCACTGATGTGAGTACAGTGAATGAAGTGGCATTAACGCCAGACAATGCTGGGCTACCCTGGCCTAACGCCACTTCCTCTACTGCACACGTACACACACACACACACACACACACACACACACACACACACACACACACACACACACACACACACACACCAAAACCCACTCATACAAAACCTGCAAACAAGCAAATGCTTGCATAGGGTCAGAAAATAATGAGGGCTCGGGGCACCAAAATGCCCTTTAAAGTTTAAAAAAATGCCTATGATATAAAAACTGACATAGAAATAGAAAAGATGTTCCCCTTTTTCTCTCTTTTTGCCATCTTCAAATTTAATTGGTCGAGGATTCACTTCCTCACATGAAATGCCCACTTCAGGTCATATTTAGTTTTCGAAAAATGGCAATGTTTTTACCATGCCGTCTGCAACAGACTCCACACAAAAGGGAAAAAACAACAAACAAACAAAGAAAAAACAACAAACAGTATAAAATAACTCAACAATGCCGCCATGGTTGCTTGGGGTGGTTCTGCGCAGGGAAAACAACACTTTCACTAATTTCCATCGCTGGGAAAAGTTGAGGCAAATCTTCGACGTTGATCACCAATATGAAGTAAAATGTATTATTTTTATTAGCTGCACACAAAAAGGACAAAAGCTTGAAAAAAATTCATATGTGGGCTAAAACCTGCCCTCAGCAAAACCTATTAACTTCACAGGTCACAAAAAGCTCAGCAGGACATTAATGACTTTCTCTCCGTAAGTATGTGAGGCCCACTTACACATAAGAGTTCATATACTGCACACTGAAGGCATCTGAGAATAAAGAGCGTCTATCGGGCTGCAGCCTCTCCTCCAACGCCCACACATTTACAAACACACACAGATGCAAAAAAGACAAGGGCATGCAAAGGGACACTTCCTTTGAGCATAGAAAAATAAAAGGAGAATTGGCTTTTTCAGTGAAAAAGATTGAGTGAGCAGGTGAAGCTCTGGTATTGTTTGTCCTGTTCAGCCTACTGAAATCATGAGGGGTAAGTAAAGGACAGAGCGTGAGCAGGTAGAAACCTCCTGTTCTGCTGAGTGAAGCCGATGCGGAAGTTTCCTAAAACTTGCATTTAGTCTACTGACCAGCAAGGGGCGACTTCTCTCTTGATTTATTCCCTCAGTAAACATTGTAAACATGAGTTTATGGTCTCAATCTCTAGTTTCAATCTTCTTCAATACAGCATGATGTTCATTTAGTAAATGATGATCCATTTAGATTAAAATAGACCATAAAGCAGGGTATGCTTTAGGTCGGGCTTACTGTGATTGACAGGTCGCTGCTGCTACCAGAGCCGTATCCGGCGTCACTACGTCATTCCTCCGCATTCCAAATATGGTAACTTCCAATCATCAATCAAAAAAAAAAAAAACATGGCGATGGCCATTTTCCAAGATGGCGAAGCTTCATAACAGCCATCCACAAACCAATGGGTGACATCACGATGACCATGTCCACTTCTTATATACAGTCTGTGGGCGTGAGCATACAAAGGTTTATAGACCCTGAAACAGGGGTCTCCTACCTGTATTACTATGAGAGCTAATTGGACAAAATGAAAGTGGCTGAGAGTTACTCATAGTAACTACCAAGCGTCTGTATTTGATGAGTTGAGAATGTGTTCGAAAATGTAAACCAGTTTTGTCATTGTTAAATAAACCTTTTTAAATTGCCAATCACTATATATGCCAAACATGTGATTGTGTTTTTAATATTTGTTATTGTAGAAATGAGCATTTGTCCACACAAACATATGGTGACAAACCTGAAGGGGGAAAACTTTCCCGTGCCACAGCCAACCCACCGACTCAGCACACGCACCCTCTCCCCCGCACACTCCAAGCTAATTGGGAGTCGCCCCTAGCTGACCTCCCCTCATACACGGAGAGAGGGCCATCGCCATGACAGCAGAGTCTTGCTCGTTATCCCCCCCCCCCCCCAAACAAGGGTCGGCCTTGTTAGAGCCCAAACTGCCACGCCGCACCTGGCTGACATCACAGCAAACCCAGAGTCACTGTTGCCATGGAAACCACAACTTGGCAACATCCAACTCCGCAGGGGGTTGATTGGGTGAGCAATGCTGTGAGAGGTGTGCTGTCTCCCTTGGTGCGGAGGGTCTGAGTTTTGCCAGATACCGAGAGGATGGCGGACTGACTGAAACCATGATGACAGCCCTGACCCGAACTTGGTTTACCACAGAGATGAAAGATGCCTCTCACGTACCCATTGCTCATTAATTTGCCAATGTGCTGCAGTGATTAAAAAAACAGCGTGGGGCTCTTCTGGCTGAGCAGGTTGAGCCTTATTCCATGTATTGTTTTTGATTGTTAAATTGAACTAAATGACACCATTCAACTAGAGCAGAGTGACACGGGCACGGTCGAACTTTCACTCATGTGTCTTTTCAACACACAACCAAGTATGCGGCGTGTTAAATAAAGGTGCAAAGCGAATTTTTGCGTGGTGAGTTTTTCGGCTGCAAAGTGCACACTCAACCGTCGAGCGAAATGAACGACACTCGAGTGACAAAATGATGCGTCCGACAAACAGCCATTACCCTCTCCACAAGTCCCGCTCCGCTCGCCTCTCCTCTTAGGGCAGCGGAGAAGAAGAAGGAAAACCACTCAGTGCCTGAGATAGGGAAGCAAAGTGCAGCTGTTGTTTGTCAGCATGCATTAGTGAACCAGCCGGACCCACACGTGGAGGCTGCAGGGAGAAGGGGAAATGGTTGGTGGTCACTCCGTCACCTGATTTCTGCACCTGATCAGTGCTATAGATAGTAATATACTGTGTGTACAACGTGGGTCAACACTGGCCCTGTTCGACCTCTATTGACTTTATTACATGCACTTAGGATTAGTTCTTCACCTGGTTCGTGAAGTTAACCGTGTTCTCTATTTGTGAATGCAGGAAGTAGTAATCCTTTCCTAACTTTAACCATGTGCTTTTGCTGCCTAACGTTACCTAAACCTTAACCATTGTTCATTTACCATAACCAGGATGTTTCCCCAGCTTTAACCATACTGTAAATGCCATGCGCAGATATTTTAGGAAGAGAAACATTTTTAAAGTCTCTGTCATTGAGAGTAATCCAGGGTTTTGCAGAATCATCAAGTACTGACACTTTTGACTTGGCATCAGGGTTGGGTACACAGTCAAGATGCACCAATTTTCCTGGCTGATTTCTGATTTTTTTAAAGTCTGACCTGCCGATTCCGATTTTCTGTCGAGTGAACTGTAATTTACAGCAAAGTTCCGGATTAACGTTTTTGACCAGCATCCCGAAAAATCATTTCAACTGTCCCGAAGTCGGTGTAAACCATCAAAATGTTATTCTTTTACTTTGTTATTGTCATCTATCGCGGTTATCTGCATAAAAACACAGGATATAAACGATTGTATTTTTATTTACATACGTACATGCTGTAATAAAAATAAAATCATTCATAGTTTTAATTATTTAATATAAGCTGCATAGAGCTAGTGTTAGGAAGTTTGACAGGCCATACCTTCCTCTCTAATATCTATTTCATTTTGCTGTGAATGCATCTCCTTCAAAGACCTGTATTTATTCAGGTTTCTTCACAAAAACTCAAAAATACAAGCTAACAAAGGAACACCTGTCATGGCTATTTAGCTGAAAATCAGAGGGTTTCGATTGCCAGCTGATTATCGATGCATCTCTTGTGCTTTTTGATAGAGAATACCATGATGTGCACAGAAGGGATCACCAGCTGAAAACATGAGTCACCGTCAGTCACAAATAGAATACGAGGACTTTAATGTGACTAAACACGGAGGCAGATGTGTATACAACTTCTCTTTAGTCTCAAAGGGAAGGTTGCTTCAACGACCTATGTTGAACCTTGATTGGAGATCTAAAAAAACAACAACTTAAGTTTATATAAAACAGTAGAATGCAAGTACGTTAATCTGCCATTGACATTGGGGAGGAAATGTAATTAAATTGCAATAAAACAGGAATGGAACTGAAAGCATATTGTGAGGGACTTGAGGGACTGAGCAGTATATGTGCAGTGAGCTCCCACTAAAACCCACTGTGCAATATTAGCCTGCACTGAAATGACTGAAAAGAAAGGCCTTAAACTATAAGGTAACGCCTGGCTTGAACATTTAAGACAAGGTAGATAGCTTTGAAATAGGACAGCAATAATACCACCAGCTGATTCCATATTGGTTGCCAATATGTTATTTTCTGCTGGTATGTCATTACTAACCCACTTTCAGAGTTATTATTATGTATTTTTTCTCTGCAACTCATAATGATGTTGTTTTTTAAAGTGCTACATAAACTTATTTTATTATTATAATTCCTCGCCAGTGAACGTGGGCCATAATGTCAGCGACTTGCATCTCCTACTGTGTTTCTGCTCTGAATGTTTCGAGGAATAAAGAGGTTGTTGACCAGGAAATAATAGTTATCACTGGTATTACTATTATATTACCATTATCCATAATAGTAGTACTACTAACCACTTTAGGCCATGGAAATAATTATGTTACGTATGAAATATTATTACACATTTATTAGCAGTAGCACTTATATTAGGACCACCATCAACAATTCCCCAGTTAATGACATCTTCTTCTTCTATATAATCTTACAAACAGTCTTCAGGGGGAAGATGAAATAACATGACCACTCGTGAAAAACAACTTGAACTTTGAAGTTGCTAAAGCATGCTAATGCTTCGACAGAAGTGGGTCATATGATGTCTCATCATTAGGTATTAGTCACTCCCCCTATATACTAGATATAGTATCTGTCGTATCCCTGATGGCTAGTCTCAACTACTACTGGGTTTTTCACATTGTACTGCTTGAGGTATTGAATTATTTAGCAGCTTTTGGAATGATGCGCCTTCTAACAGCTTCAGGTTTTGCGTTAGTTGTCACATCACTCTTTAGATGCAATGACAAATACTACTCGCTGGCAAGCAACCTAATTATGATTGACCTTTGAATCAGTCATTGTAATTAGGTTATTACAAGCTTAAAGGGCATTTTAGGGGCTATCTTTCATAGTTTTGGCGGCCATTTCTATTTCTAATAATAACACTGTGCACACCCACGCGCAATGACGGACTGACACAGGCAATCACTTTCAGGTTTACATCCAAATAAACCTAATCAATATTCTGACGACATACGTTCCCAAACACAGTAAGTGTTTGGCCGAGTAATTTGTTATCATAACCAATAGAAATTTTGGCCAAACCTACGAGCCCAAACTGTGATAAACCTGAGAAATTCTTCAAAATGTTCTTGAATGTTTTCATTATTTTCTCCATCCACTCTATATTAAAGTATTGTGAGCTGAATTAAATGTGTTGGCCAAATTGATATAATCAATTGTTGATGTTGTGCAGGGGCAGTAAATCATGTCTCAGATCTGTCTCGGCGAGAGGTTATCATCTTCTCAATATATAAACTGAATAAAGCCTGTTGAGTCTTTGGAAAAAGGAACATAGCACACCCTTAACACCTCTCTGAACCACTGCCAAGTGCATGTCTTCTCACTCGTTTCACCGGGGATGTAACAAGGGGGTCGCTCCCCCATGCACCATGAGTCTTTGGCAAAGAGCATGGACTGTATAGAAGAAGTGGACGCAGTCACCGTGATGTCACCCATTGGTTTGTGGACTGCAATTTTGAAGCCTTGAGTTCAGCATTTTGGCCTTTGTCATCTTGTTTATTTTTGGCAACCAGAAGTGACACAAGAGGGCGGCGCTAAGTACAAACAAATGCTGAACTAGACATTTTTAGGCGACCAAAATGTAACAATGTAACGTTCTTGAACTGAAAACGCACTGTGAAAGGGTTAAGATTGTAAGACGAAAACACAATGCCGTGGTTGCGACCTGTCAATCACAAGGAAGCCACGCCCTATGGCATCACCATGCTTTATCATCTATTTTACTGAAAAAGGGACCATAATAAATGTACATCATGCTGTATTGAAGAAGACTTGAAACTGGAGATTGAGACCATGAACTCATGTTTACAATGTTTACTGAGGTAATAAATCAAGAGAGAAGTAGTAGTAGGCAAGTTTTCTCATAGACTTCAATACAACCAGACTTATTGTTGCCCCCTGCTGGCCATTAGAAAGAATGCAAGTATAAGACACTCGTGCATCTGCTTTACTTTTCAGAACCGGAGGTTGCTGCATATAGATGGAGAGAGGAATGAGGGGTGGGAGATGGGAATGGGGAGGGAGGTTCTCTATTGTACCCCAGAGTAGCAGGTGAATGCACTCTGAAGACTCCTGGCTTCCTGTAACGCTGCTTGGTGTGTGACGGAAAACACATGCAGCAACATTTGGGAAGAGAAGCTTTTTGATCAGTTAAATGTTGTGTGACGAGAACACCGGCTGGCAGCTTCACCTGTGTGTGTGTGTGTTAAGTGTTTACAGCTCCGCTTCGAGATGTTGCTAATCTAGCTTGTAGCATTCAGTTGACTCAAAGTTGGTATGCATTCTGGAATACTGGAGACAAGGAAATGAAACTGCGATCATGTTTGTGCCCCGAGAAAAGAGATTGTAGTAAATCACTGATATTGATATCTGCTTCGGATCATTGGATGTATATCAGTGGTTCCCAACAAGAAGGTCGCAAACCCAGCGAGGGGGGTCACAAGATTTCTACCTCTTTGTGTCTCTTAAAAACGATTCAAACAAATAAACCTGAGAAGGTGACATCACTCGACTCATGCAGCATGTGACATGAGGTCACGAGTAATTGCTTCGTTTGAAAGCAGAAGTTTAACAGTTTGGGAAATGTGTTGAGTATGATGAGAAGTTAGAAACCACTTGTCTGTCCTTTAAATAGGAAGCTGTCAACTCGTGGACGTTGCCAAGACTGTTGCCAAGACTCCAGGAAGTCAGTGCACCAGAACAAGAAATACTCCTGCATAAAAGCTACTGCTTAACCGCTTTGTACACTTTGGTGTTCATGCAGAATAAACAAACACAATGTAGTGGCCATTTGTTGGCAAAATCAAACTTAAACAAATAATAATCAAACGCCACTGATGCACCGTGGTCGGTATCCTTACGCAGCCAGAAGAGAGTAAAATGTCCAAGCAGGATTCCATTTTTGTGTATTTATTAAATAAAGCAAATAAAACACGCAAACAAACTTCTGTCGTGCTGTCTCTCCTGTCCTGTGCAGTGCAATGCTGCTGTGTAGCTGGTAAAAACTATACGCCCACCCCGGTGCATGCTGGTCCTATCTTTCTCCTCGTTTAAATAGCAACAGGTGCCCACAGTAATTACCCAAAAAATAATACAACTAAACAAATTACTATTAAAGAGAAAAAGAATCTTAATATATGAAACATCTACAATAATGAAACAATACTACTAATAAATGACATAAACTACAATATCAAATAAATAGCTCCAACATTCCGGCCCCTAATTGTGCATAATATCACAATTATTATTCTCAAACGAGCTATTCCTACAATAAATATGACCTAAAGTTAATCTTCTTCTTGACACCTACAACAAAAAGAAAGATTAGAGAGAGAGAGAGAGAAAATAGAGGTCGAGAAAACATCAGTCCATGATGTTTAGTCTGCTGCTTCCAAAAGCAGACAGAGCTTCGTCACCGGCCTCTCCAGAATGCTGGTCCTGGTTTGAAGTCGCACAGACCACACCAGCCCCTTTGTATCTGGTCTTGCCTCCAAAACTTTCCCCATCATCCAAGATCCTCTTGGAGCTGTGGAGTCCGCAACAAGGACAATGTCTCCAGTAGTGAGGCTTCTTCTTTGACTGATAGAGAAACTCAGGTCCATTTATCCATCTCCTGCCTTTCAGGAAATCGTCAGCTCTCATTCCTCTTGATGCGTCATCTGCTGGATTATCCTTGGAACCCACATATCTCCACTGATCTACATCTGCTGCTTCTCTGATGAAAGAGGTTCTGTTTGCCACAAAAGTGTGGAATCGTCTGGTTTCACTAGAGATATACTTAAGGACTGTTGTGCTGTCTGTCCAGAAGACTGACTTCTCCAGCTTGAGTTGCAACTCCTTCCGAAGCATTTTATCCACACGAACTGCAAGAACTGCGGCTGTGAGTTCCAGTCGAGGAATTGTGGTCTGCTTTAGTGGGGCAACTCTGGCCTTTCCCAAGAGAAATGCAACATGTACTTTATCATCAGTTTCCAATCTCACGTAAGACACAGTTCCATAGCCAACTTGACTGGCATCAGAAAAGTGGTGAAGTTGTGCTGTAGCAGGTTCTCCAAAGTCTCTGGGCTTAATACAGCAGTCCACTTTGAACTCAGACATCCTTTGCAGGTCCTCAAGCAAATTAGACCATTGTTCAGTGAAAGAGTGGGGAATAGCGTCATCCCAACCCAAGTTTCTCCTACAAACCAAGCCAGAAATCTAGGTGTAGTTATGGATTCAGATCTCAACCTGAACAGCCATATCAAGACAATTACAAAATCAGCCTACTATCACCTGAAGAATATATCAAGGATTAGAGGACTTATGTCTCAACAGGATTTGGAAAAACTTGTCCACGCATTTATCTTCAGCAGACTGGACTACTGTAACGGTGTGTTTACAGGTCTCTGTAAAAAGTCCGTCAGAAAGCTGCAGCTGATTCAGAACGCTGCAGCTCGAGTCCTCACTAAGACCAGGAGGGTGGACCACATCACTCCAGTTCTGAGGTCTTTGCACTGGCTTCCTGTCCAACAAAGAATTGACTTTAAAATCCTGCTGTTGGTTTACAAAGCACTGAATGGTTTAGGGCCAAAATACATCTCTGATCTGCTTCTACCTTATGAACCATCCCGACCCCTCAGGTCGTCTGGGACCGGTCTACTATCTGTTCCCAGAGTCAGAACTAAACATGGAGAAGCAGCGTTCAGTTTTTCTGCTCCACATATCTGGAACAAAGTCCCAGAAAGCTGCAGGTCTGCTGAGACCCTCAGCTCATTTAAATCAAGATTGAAGACCTTTCTGTTTGCTGCTGCCTTTTATTGAACCACGTTCAATTCATATATTAATCAATTTCCTGCATTTTACTACTGCATTTTATTTCTTGCACTGTTTTTTAATGTTTTAATGAATGTTCTTAATTGTTTTTAAATCTCCTTTTCTTTTGCCTTATGTTTTGATGCTTTTAATGGTTTTATGTGAAGCACTTTGAATTACCTTGTTGTTGAAATGTGCTATACAAATAAACTTGCCTTGCCTTGCCTTACAAAGCTCCTGCAGTAACAGCTTGGCTGGCATGCTGAATGGGGCTAGAAATTCCAAAGGGTCATAAAGTGAGCTGACCACTGACAAAATGCCTCTTCTGGTGTTTGGCTGTTGTTGTAATGATGTACTGAACTTGAACTTGTCAGTTTCAATGCACCACTCTAGTCCTAGTGCTCGCTCCATTGGAAGTTGGTCTGTATCCAAATCCAGTTCCACCATTTCTTTTGGTCTTTTGTCCTCAGCGATTGACAGCAGCACTGTGCGGCTGTTGCTGATCCATCTTGAAAGATGAATCCTCCTTTATGACAGAGAGCATTCAAATCTTTGATCATTTGCAGTGCCCCCTCCTCTGACGCCATGGATTTCAGGCAGTCATCCACATAAAAATTATGTTTGACTGTATTTGTCACTTCTGGAGGGAAATGTTGGACATTATCATCTGCAGTTCTCCTCAAAGCATAATTTGCACAACTTGGTGAGGATACAGCTCCAAACAGATGTATTTTCATCCGATACAACGAAAGTTGATGTGCTTTTCTGAGACATGAACTTGATGAAACATGGCTTGGATGTCGGCCATTACTGCAACGGGCTCTTGCCTAAATTGGATGAGGACTCCAATAAGAGTGTTAGTGAGATCAGGTCCCTGCAAGAGCTGGCAGTTCAGTGATGTCCCTTTAAAAGTTGCTCCACAATCAAAAACAACTCTTAGTTTGCCTTTTCTGGGATGATAGACTCCATGATGAGGGATATACCACACCTTTCCATCACTTTGTTCGAGTTGATCAGCAGGTACCATCTCAGCATATCCTTGAGTTATCATGTTGTTTAGGAATGCGGTATATTCCTCCTTAAATGGAACATTCTTGACAAATTTTCTTTTCAGGCTTCGGAGGCGCTGTTCTGCAACACAGCGATTGTTAGGCAAGACAGAATTTTCCTGTCTGAAAGGTAAGTCAATACAGTAATGGTCTCCAGTTAATACTGTTGTGTTGCCCATAACATTCATGAACTTGATGTCTTCTCTGGACATTTCAATCTGCTCCTCTGATGATCTCTCATTAAAGTCATGGTTATACTGTTTAACCAGCATTCCTTGCAGATGTTCCACAGAGATTCGGTTGGCTGTTACAGCAGGGCAGCCACTCTTACTCCTACTGCTTCCGCCGCGAAGTGGACCATTAATGACGCAACCAACTCTGGTTCTGACCGCATAAGGTCCTTCATCCTGGCTGTTTATCAGCTCCCAAGGCTCCATCACTTTTGGAGCATCAGTTCCAATTAGTAGCTCAACACCTGTGTCAATGTCGTGGAGCTTAACATCCTTGAGGTAAGACCATTGATCAAGATCCTCCTCTCGTGGGATGTTGAGTGCAGAAACAGGCATGCTCTTTTGAGTTAAAACATCAGGGAACTCAATGAAATCGTTTGTGCTCATACCAGACACTTCAAGGCCTGACAGAATATGTGCATTTACGATCTTCTTTTGATTCATTGTTCTGAGCAGAATACTAGTCCTTTTACCCTTCAAGTTCAGTTTTCTTGCCAAGTCCTCTGTACAGAATGTGCCGGAACTCCCTGGATCCAAGAAGGCATATGTCTGCACCGTTTTGTTACCTCTCTGGCTCTTGACTTTGACTGCGACAATAGAAAAGATGGAATTATCTTCATAACCAGCCCCAATATGGCCGCAGGTTTGAGACATGGTGGTTGAGACACTTGGAGGGCTCACAGACTGTTGGGCTTGTTGAAAGGTTGTTCTTTTGTCTTGCCACTCTATGTGAAGGACTCCTGGGTGCTTTTGGTGATACACATTGCAATCCAAGCGACTCCTGCAGTCTTTGCTTGTGTGGCATACTTTCAGGCAACCAAAACAAATACCCTGTTCTTTGATCAAGTTTATTTTATCACGATGTCCTTTCACTTTAAACTGTGAGCATTTATCAAATGAGTGACAACTTTGTGTACAAAACAGACAGTTGTGAAGAGAGGAAGACTTGTTCTTGTTTCCTGTGTACTGAGTGATGACTCCTTCTTTCACTGCAGTAACGTTGGTGGCAAAGCTGCTTCCCTTTTTCCTTTGCTTCAAGTAACTAACATTGGGGACCTTCAAGTTGGTAGGTTGTGAGTCCTGAATGTTGCCAAAAAGTGGATCTGAGGCAATTCTGACTTGTTTTTCAATGAAAGCAACAAGATCCTTAAACAGTGCTCTCCGGACACTTCGCTCTTGCAGATCACAAGCAACATTTCTCCACCGTTCCCTTAACTTATAAGGAAGTTTCAAGATGATGCTCCTCATATTAGATGGTAGGTCCAGTTCCTTCATATGCATCATTTGCTCCGTTAGATTTGAGCATCCTCGAAGAAACAGGAAAAATGATTGCAATGCTTTAAGATCTTCACTTTTAACAGGCGTCCAGCTGAGAAGCTTTTCCATATACATAGATGCAATTTTGTATTCATTTCCAAAGTGCTCTGCGAGAAGACTTTTGGCTCTGTGGTATCCCTGATCTGAAGGTAGATGTTGACAACTGCACACCAAGTCTGCTTGGCTGTATTGTTCGAGAAAGTGCAAACAGTCACTCCAATTAGTTGTCTTCTCCTCCACTCCATTTTCAAAAGCTCTGATAAAAGACCTGTACTGAAGAGGGTCTCCATCAAACACAGGAATGTTTCTTACAGGCAGGACAGAGCACAGATTTTGCTGGACCAGCAGAGCAACAATGTAATTTTGTCTTTGCATCACATTTACAATGTCATTCTGATGAGGTTGAGGTTGCACAAGTCCTGCTTGATTTTCATTCACAGTTTGTGTCGTTTGACCTGGAGCATCAGTCTTTACGAGCATCTCATCAATTTGTGTTTTTGACCTTTGTTTAGGCCTAACAACCTGTGGTTGCATTATGGGATCAGACACAGAAATAACATCCATTTCAACTCTTTTCTGTTTGCTGCTGCCTTTAATTGAACCACATTCAATTCATATACTAATCAATTTCCTGCATTTCTGCATTTTATTTCTTGCACTGTTTTTTAATGTTTTAATGAATGTTCTTAATTGTTTTTAAATCTCCTTTTCTTTTGCCTTATGTTTTGATACTTTTAATTGTTTTATGTGAAGCACTTTGAATTACCTTGTTGTTGAAATGTGCTATACAAATA
Organism: Melanostigma gelatinosum; assembly: GCF_949748355.1. Taxonomy (NCBI): domain Eukaryota; kingdom Metazoa; phylum Chordata; class Actinopteri; order Perciformes; family Zoarcidae; genus Melanostigma; species Melanostigma gelatinosum. The sequence goes on along the minus strand of NC_136648.1, from coordinate 19,864,286 downwards.
AACTTGCCTTGCCTTCAACAGGAACAAAGGTGTAGGCATGGGGATTTAATGGTCTTGCTTCTTTGAACTTGTTCCTTTCAACATAAGAGTTCATTCCGTCTGAACATTTTGAGCCATGCTGGGATGAATTTATTTCCAAGACATGAAGCTTTGCATTTGTAGCTGCCAATTCCGTTTCAAGTTCCAATTGTTCCTTTTCTTTCGTCAACTTTTCCTCCTGAGCTTCTATTAGATGTTTCCTTTTTAGAGCAGCAACACGCTCCATCAGAGCTGCCTTGTCAGCCTCAGCTCTAATGCGTGCAGATGATGTTGATGAAATCCGTGATAACTGGGAATGTGTCTTTACAGAGTTCATCTTTACACTTAACACATTAGAAGCACTATCTTCAGGGTTTATTTCATCTGCAACACTTTGGTGGTCGAGAGAATCTTTATTTGGCTGCACATATGGGTAACCCATTTCAGACAGCCAGCCTTTTACCTTTTCAGTGAAGTCATAGAACATTGTCATTTTGCCTTGTAACTTGATCTTGAGGTAAAGGTAAGATCACAAAAGATGTATGCATGTCATTTGCATCTTGGTAACACTTGATGAATGTAAAAAGCTCAGCATTCACTGAATTTACATTTGTATTGGAAGTCATTCAGTCATTTATGTTTCTCAAACACATTTTGGCTTGTTTGCATTGTGCGGTCCTCTTTTGCTGGTACATTTCCGTGTAGAACTCCAAGCCTTTAGAAGTCATTTTAATGTCTCTTCTTGCTGACGGCATTTCAACATCCTTCGCCTGAACGTCAGACATTTTGAACACTTCTTCCAAACTGCTTGTCACACATCAATCAAATCCGTCGGACGTGAATGCAGGTAAAGTGCAGCAAAAAACAGCAAAGGTGCTTACAGGCCGCTCCTCCAATGCACCACACACACACACTGCAGTCGGGCTTTTTAATGAATGAAAGCCGCCGATAGTGGTGTGCGGGTGTTGCGCAATGTTCATTTGTAGCACTTCAACGCAGTCAGGCTTAAACATCCAGAAGCACGTACATCACTGTGAATACAGACTTTTAAACTCCACTCGTTTCACCGTCTTCCTATACGGCAGTCGTATCACGTACCAGTTGCTTCTGAGATGTTTCAGCGCTGTGTTGATCTGGTCCAAAGCAGTTGTCCCGCTGATATTGAATCCAAGAGTGATGAATGAAACAATCCTCTTTGATTATCCATACGAAATCCAAAAACGATCCAACCAGTTGTGGCTGTGGTGGGATCGGTCCTTTGAGTCCAAGAGCTAAGTTTTTACTTTGAGTCCAAGGGCGTAGTTTTTACTTTATGTAGTGGCCATTTGTCGGCCAAATCAAACTTAAACAAATAATAATCAAACGCCACTGATGCACCGTGGTCGGTATCCTTACGCAGCCAGAAGAGAGTAAAATGTCCAAGCAGGATTCCATTTTTGTGTATTTATTAAATAAAGCAAATAAAACAAGCAAACAAACTTCTGTCGTGCTGTCTCTCCTGTCCTGTGCAGTGCAATGCTGCTGTGCAGCTGGTAAAAACTATACGCCCACCCCGGTGCATGCTGGTCCTATCTTTCTCCTCGTTTAAATAGCAACAGGTGCCCACAGTAATTACCCAAAAAATAATACAACTAAACAAATTACTATTAAAGAGAAAAATAATCTTAATATATGAAACATCTACAATAATTAAACAATACTACTTATAAATGACATAACAAACTACAATATCAAATAAATAGCTCCAACACACAATATAGAGGTTTGTTTTGATAACTTTGGATGATCCCAGGTAGCTTCCCCCTACTTTCAGAGTGTATTCTAAGCTAAGCTAAGCTAACCGGCTGTATTTAGCGTATAAATACGAGAGCGGGATCAATCTCCTCATCCAACACGAACAAGAGAGCAAATAAGCAAATTTCTGGAAATGTTGAACTATTCCTTTGAAGGGTCAAAAGCCAAACGTGTTGGGAACCATTGCTTTAAGTGAAGGGTCAACCACAAACACAACAGCTCGATAATATGAGCGCTGCCACTTGACGACTGATCCGTTCCGGTTTGATAGGTTCTAGTGTTAAATGTGACCTGTGGGACTCTCCATTGGTCAAGTGGACGGTCGCATATTTCCCCCACAGGATGCAGAGATTAAACAAGCATCAGTTCTCCACTATTCACCTCAACACACATGAACACAGCACCATCGCTACCAAGCTCATGTTCCCGCCGCCATATATCCATTGATCTTTGTCGCGCTTCCCCTCTCAAACCCTAATGGTAAACATATGCCATACGACATGCCGTACATGCACACTGGTCAATACGAAATAAGCAGCCTGCTGGTAACCAAGTGAATAAGCCGTTTCACTGCCAGACACAATCTGCTCTGTCTAATCGCAAGCATCTCTCTGGCTTTCCCCCCCAACCATCACCATGAACTGGATATTGGGGCTGGGCAGGGTCTCTATCTTGGGAGTGATCTGTGATCTCCAACGCTACGGCCACCTTGAGAGGAAACACCGGCGTTAACTTTGAAACGAGGCCATCATAAACTGCCATGCAAACCCACTGTGACAAAAAGGCAATGTGCAGGGACCGATGCAGTATAAGCACGAGCCTGGTGATGCTGGCTGAAGAGGTGTGTGTGTGTGGGGGGGGGGGGGGGGCAGATATTTGTCTCATCGGATCGCCCCGTAAAGGCGACACAAAGACGGTGCGGCCGGCCACGATGCGCCGCTGTCACCTGTGACGATCGCGCGAGTGTCGCTCCCATTCAGGTCAGCCCGAAGGCGAGCAGCCGACCCACCCCCCCCCACCCCCCCCCCACACACACACACACACACACACACTCACATGGACGGATGGATGGACGGATGAATGGCGAGTCTGGATCAAATAGTGTGTGTGTGTGTGTGTGTGTGTGTGTGTGTGTGTGTGTGTGTGGGGTTCCATTTTCAATCCACGACCAATGCGAGCGCATGCACAGACCTTTAGCACATCATAATAAAAATACAAAATAAAATCAAATAACACAATCCACACCACGCCTCGGAATAAACGGACACATAATAGCAAAAATAAAAACATCTGGCACACACAATACAACAACAGCCAGCCATATTCCCAGCAGGCTGTCACATTCTAGCAAAAAAAAATTTCCCCAAGCATTTTGAACATACGGGAGGTGTGAGACGAGCGGGATGAGGAACCCGGAATGACATTGCACCTGCTTACTGTAAAATAGATTCCCTCGGGGGATGGAGAGGCTCCTTTATGTCTCCCCTCTGGACTCCCCTCCTTTCCGGCCGTGCGAATCTCCCGAAATTCAGACCATGCAAAACAGGTCAGTCAGTCATTCCGCCCCTCCGTAGTATATATATGTTTTTCGGGGGGGAGGGGAGGGGGAGGGGGGGTTCCAGCGCGGTGTGCGAGAGGAGAGAGAGCCAGCTGTGTGTGGAGAGGAAATGAGGAAGGAAGGAGCGGCTGGGCCGGAGCGCTGCGCACAGGAGAGGAGAGGCGAGGTGGCGGCTCTCTCTCTCTCTCTCTCTCTCTCTCTCTCTCTCTCTTACAATACAACACCCCCCCCCCCCCCCCCCGCCAGACAGACTAACAGACGACTTGGGTACTAGTGTCAGCAGCGACACCCACTGGGGACGAGAGGAACTACAGTATGGGGGGTGATTAATGCCACAGGGCGGCAGCAGCTGGAAAATGGAAAGCACCGACAGTTACATGCTGCTGCAGGTACGACAGGACACAAATAACAAATTAATAAACATGGTATTAATGGTTTTGTTATTACTGGAGAAAGATTTGTCTTTTTAAAAGGTATATTAATATATTCACCTTTAGCCTTCAGGCCTCTGTAAGAGTTTCATTGACAGCTGATGCACGAGGGGTGTTACACCAAATTCTGTGACCTAAATAGGAATTCTGAATGTTTTCCATCAGGTGCCCCCAAAGGGACGGTGGCGAAAATAAAAAATCAGACCAGCCGCGATAATCAAACAACAAAGGGATCTGTATCTGCCAATGTGGATAAACAATGATCTGCAATTGGTGTCTGTTTCTAAATATATCAAATAATATTTTATCATATTTGCTCCCTTTTTTCTTCAGTGCCCAACAAGATATTGTCTGTTTTTCGATGAGAGGATATTAGCTTGGAAGCTAATGTGGGTTGTCGTTCAAAGTCTGTGGCTCTCTTTGCATTGTATGGCAGGCCCAGGACTGGGTGGGGCAGACTCTCAGACCCTCCCACGGTTAAACCAGAGGTTTTCTAAAGGGGACTCTGGTGCTCGGAGACACGACCTCTTTTGTCCACAGGGACCATCAGAATCGACACAACTTGAAAGTGCACAAAAACATTGAACCTTTACTGCCATTCTTTGAGACACTCTCTAAAATAACCTGCTCCAAATCAAAGGTAAGTGTGCTAACACAAGCTAGGTGAATGTGTCTGGATAACATTTGGTTGGGTCTGTCAGTGAATTGTTTCTTTTTAACACCCATTGGTGTCAGTTTCAGCAAGCGAGTGCATTGTTTTCAAAGTTAACCGTATACCTTAACCTCTGGTTCTTCTGCCTCCTGAACATATTCCACTCCATTCTGTGTCCCATCAACTCTGAACCCCCCCCCCCCCCTCTTGATTAGGCTAGAATAGAACATATTATATATGCACAGACACATGCCAAATCAGGACAAAGCCTTTACAAGAGGGAGTTAGAACACAAATGGAAAAAAGAAAGTTTGTAACCCAGTTGAACTGAGCTCTGCGTTTCCTCTGACTCTCTTCTATCTCTGGCTTTATCTATATTTGTCTCTCTTTCTTTCGCTTCCTCTTTGTCTGACACGTCTTTGTTCAGTCAGCTGCTAAGCCATTTTCCAAACGTCACATTCAGTGGCACCAACGGCACACTAAATCTTGCACACATTGTTTTTCGCATGCACCGTTTTGCTTCGTTGCTCCAGAAAGGACTCGGGGTGCTCAGATGCATCGACATTGCGGCCAAAATGTCATACTTTTATCAGCATAGGAATCAGCGATTTGTTGAGACAAAAATTTGAAATATGACTTTAAATATCAGCATATGGTTGCACTTATGGAGTACCAATGCACAGTGTTTGTTTGTGTAAATCAGTGCTCATTTATTTCATGTATCATCCCCAGTTTGCTCTCCTCACACTGTTGCTCCATATACTCCATTTGAGCTATTCTTATCTGAAGCCTATCCTCTGCTGCTCTAATGACCTGACATCGCCACAGGGATCATGAAAGTTTCATCCGACCTCATCTAAAAAACTTGAAGTCCCCTGAAGCAAGGCACTTGTCTGCTTCAGTGGAGCTGCTCAGTGTCCATCAGTTGGGAAATGTGGAGGTACTGAGATGGTGCTCGCAGGCAGGTGTCAGCATCTGTGTGTGTGTGTGTGTGTGTGCGCGTGTGTGTGTGAACCTATGTTAACACGGAGTGATATGTTAGTTGCACCAGACGAGTGTGATGATTGTGCAGCAGTGGTGAGTTGTGTGTCTGAGGCTTTTTGGAACTGGCAAATGAAAAAAAACGAACACAGCACCCACCTGCCACACTGGTGCACAGTGATGTCACGCATGAGAGAGACGGAGAGAGAGAGAGAGAGAGAGAGAGAGAGAGAGAGAGAGAGAGAGAGAGAGATTCTGTGAAGTCAGTCAGAGATAGACAACACAGCTCAGTGCACCGCCGACAACCAGCCGCTGCCCTGCGCCCTGAGGCACAGTGTGGGGAAAGAAGTTTGTTCTCAAGTGCTTTTGACGGTGTGTTTGGCACACCTCACGCTTTTTTTCCTGGTATTTCTTGTGTTTTCCCTCACCTCTGTGTTACCTCAACGTTTGTCTCTCCTTGTCTGGGTGTGTGTGTGTGTGTGTGTGTGTGTGTGTGTGTGTGTGTGGGCGTGGCCGTGGTTTTCCTGGCTCTCCTTTTTATGTAAGAGGCCACAAGCCAAAGAGGTTGTGAGCGACTGATTTGGTGTTTGCATTTTGATTTATTAATGAAATATTATAGACTTTTGTTTTCTTTTTTTTTGGAATATGTCCTTTTCAAGTGAAATCCTAATCTGAATATATTATATATTTACCTCTGAACTGTAGTGGAGAGAGAAGCTGCTCTTTTACAACCTGTCATTTTTTTAAATTTTGATTATCAAACTGCAATGTAGGCCCATAGTATGTTATAATCATGACATATAGTTGTTTAATTCTGTACATTT